>NW_022630996.1:985369-1585369 GCF_010015895.1 Lontra canadensis | reverse complement strand
CAAAACAGTGCAACTTACTGCAAAATGTTACTAAAACACATAAAATTTTTTATCCTTGTCACTTAACTAGATGAAGTATCTGTTTCTGCAAAAGAATAGCATGCAATTAAACTTTCTTTTGGTGTGTCTGTAGATCTCTGGTTTTTTAAAATTTAATTCCCAGATGTCTTAATAGAAGAAAGTAAAATCATAAAACAAAGGGGTGCACTGAGTGCGGTTTTTTACTACCAAGCACAGATCAGTTAATCAGCTATAGCACTTTATCATCTTATACTGTATTGACTGGCTGATACTTAGATAACCCACTGATTTCTCTTCGGTGTTGATATAATTTAAACCTAGAAATTGATTAAAAAAGAATTTTTCTGTGAGTTTAGGAATAGTTTGGAGCCAGTTTTCAATTTTTAAGCAAATAAGTATCTTTTTCATGTAGAAGAGGGATCCGAAACTCTTCCTCTAAAGGCCTAGATGCAAACATTGTAGACTTTATGGCTAAGTACTGAGTACTGCCACAGTGTTCAACTCTGCCATTGTGGCCTGAGAGAGGCCATGGACAGTACCTACTAAATACTTGGTGGCTGTGTTCCCAAAAAAATGTTATTTACAAAAACAGATGACTGGCTGGATTTTGTCTGGGGACCATGATTTGCCAACCCCTAACCTCTGTAGCATTGTGTTTAGAGGTATTTAGGAGATACAGTTATAAAAGGCAAGCTATAGAGAACCATTATGTTGTGCTTGCCCAAATTTTGTTTAGAGGTCTTTTATTAAGAAACAATTAAAAAAAAGGAAGCAGAAAGGCAGTAGGTATATCAGGGCACCTACACCTTTAAGTACACACCAGGTGTCATGTGCGTGAATACACATATGGTAGTGGTTTTGCAAACAATCTACTCGACCAGTGAGAGTTTCATTCTTCCAGATAGCTCCTTCAAAATATTTTCATGATTGTTCAGAAGTAGGTACATATTTTGTTGAATCAGCTCTGGCTGTCATGTACCAGGACTTCTGCTGGAAAAGTTGAAGTACGTATTTGCTTTTATGGGGGAACCGCAGTTTCACTCTGCAGAGAGCCCCTCAGTGGTATGTCCACCAGCTGCTTGTGTTGCGGCAAACAATGGAGGCAAGAATTGATGTAATTAGTCCTGGGCAAAACGTCTGCTACAGGCTTATTGGTCTTGTTCTTACTCTTTCTGGTCTTAGTGTAGCCTGCACAGAGGTGAGCAGGAAAAAGTATTCCAGTGACCCGAAAGGGGGAATTTCCTTCTCTTCTGTGTGTGTTTAATCAGGTACACAGATTATCTGTTGCTTAGATGCTTAACACTCTTACCTGTACAGCTTTTCCACTTAGACACACATGCTTACATGCAAGTTTATACACTGCACGGTGTCTCCCTCCAGGGAGCGTCCGTGGTACCCAAGTGGTCAGCGTGTGCTCAGAAGTAGGCCTTATGTTGAGTCTGGCTCAACAGTCCAGACAGCATTACTATCTTCTCTTGCTTTCTGGTCTTGATTTGGGGCCACTTACTCCACAGGCAAATATTTATGTCTGTATAAATTATATAATTTATATTATACCCCGAAGGCCTCGGTCCCAGCCACATTCCTGCACAGGAGAGCTTCATAGGCCCCTGTGCTAACTGGTGTAAGCGAATATATACAGAAGTTCGGGGTGGGAAACACAAGCGTCCAGTACTCTAAGGCAAGTGTGTCTCGGAGCAGCTGCTGGACAGTTAATTAGCAGCAGAGATAGAGCCCTGGAGCAACTAGAACCCACATGGTAACAGAAAAAACTTTTCTGTGTTCTTGCTTCAGCAGTGTCTGAACTCAGTATCTAGTTCAGCATAAATCTGTCATGTGCTGAATAGTGAGAATTAGATCTTATGGGGGCTTCCAGGTAATTCAGAAATAAAGAAGAAAAACAAAACATAGCTGAAGAAAATATATATATGTATACACACACACACACACACACACGTGAAGAATATATATATGTGTGTGTGTGTGTGTATATAATTACCCTATGGAGCATAGGCACCCTGAAGGAAGTGTAGCGCTTAGTGGAACGTATGTGGAGGGGCCACAGTACGCGGACAGCGCCCATGTATGCAGAAGGCCACTGCTTGGGTAAACAGCAGTGTTTGTTGAGCACGAGTTAATGTTTACTGGCCATGTATTGTGGTGTCACATCCTTGCTAAATGTTTGTGTCCTGCATCTCGTTTAATCTTTATTACAAACCTATGTGTAACAAATTATTTAATAACTTAAAAGTAATTATGATTAATGCAAAAACAACTTAATAATATTAGCTACCATCAACTGAACAGCTACTGTGAGGCAGTTTTCATTTGCAAAAACCACGTTTAGAGTCTTTCGAATTTAGCATTATCATTCTTGTTCTAGAGATAAAGAAATTGAATATCAAAAGAGTACCAAGGGGCTCCTGGGTGGCTCAGTTGTTAAGCATCTGCCTTTGGCTCAGGTCATGATCTCAGGGTCCTGGGATTGTGGGAAGCCTGCTTCTCCCTCTCCCACTTCCTTGCTTGTGTTCCCTCTCTGGCTGTCTCTCTCTGTCAAATAAATAAATAAATAAAATCTTAAAAAACAAACCAAAACAAAAGAGTACCCAAAGTAGTGAAAGGCAGAGCCAAAACTGAAACACAGGTATATTTCATTATACCTCTCACTCCTTCATTATCTCTTAGGCCTGGAAATTTGTAGGCTAGCCTATGACCCTACAGGGGCTCTCACAGAATGTTGTTTGATTAATAAAAGACTCTGACATAATCATTATATATAAAAAACTGTCCAGTATTTGCCACTAACTACATGTGGCTCCTTTAAAGGCTGTTTTCACCCTGCAACATTACAGTGACTGTTTGTGCAGACTGGAAACCATTAAAACTTTGGGAGATCCTTTAACAAGTATTATGTCAGGCCTGTACTCTTGTCATGGAGGCACTTCATGTAGAGGTGAAGTTAAGAGTACATTGGAAAATACATGGGATTTAAGACATATTACTCTAGTATAAACTTCAAATTAGACGTATGAATTTTTTGCAACTGAAGGGGAGCAGGAGATAAGTGATGATAAGTGATGAAAGGTGAAATATCACCCATTCTATTTACCTTGCATTTTTCTCAGCTACATCTGGCTGTCATCCATGTCTCCAGTGTTTGAGAGCAAGAATAGTGCCTTCTCAGTGTTTCCTTACCAGCGGGCAGTGAGGGTATTGGACATTTCCTTTGTCACTGAAAGTGACACTGAAAGTGCTCTTGGCTGGTGCTGGTCTGGAGTATAATATAACTTCTCCTTGGCATTTATGTTTAGTCAGAAGATACTAAGTGCAATATGAAGACATTATAGAAATACTTTAAGTGTAATTTAGAAAAACTAGAATACTATTTTGAGGTGCCAGAGCACACATTAGGAATCCCGTCTTCCTGGTTAGATTGTCCACGTTTTTTTTTAGAGAGCAAAAGGATTAAGAAATAGAAATTCAAAAATATTATTGGAAGGGGAGGTGAACCATGAGAGACTATGGACTCTGAAAAACAACCTGAGGGTTTTGAAGGGGGGGGTGGGAGGTTGGGGGAATCAGGTGGTGGGTATTAGGGAGGACACGTATTACATGGAGCAATGGGTGTGGTGCAAAAACAATACTGTTACGATGAAAAGAAATAAAACAGACAAACATTTTCAACAACCAATCAATTTAAAAAAAAAAAAGAATATATGGTAACTAGCAGAAAAATAAAAATAATATTTTAACCAAAAGAATTGGAGAAGGATGTGAGGAATATATAGAAGATGCTAAAGTGAATTCCTTACTTTGTATGGTACCATGTCAAATACCAAATGTCTAATAGGAATGAGTTAGGAAATTCATATATAATTTTGTAGGTGGTATGATAGAATCAGCAGAAAATCTGAAAACAGAAACCCTTAAAATACAATTTAAAATATGGTGCCAGTCAGAGGGGGAGATGAACCATGAGAGACTGTGGACTCTGAGAAACAAACTGAGGGTTTTGGAGGGAAGGAGCGTGGGGGGTTGGGTGAGCCTGGTGGTGGGTATTATGGAGGGCATGTATTGCATGGAGCACTGGGTGTGGTGCATAAACAATGAATTTTGGAACACTGAAAAGATTAATAAAATAAAATGGAAAAAAATATGGTGCAAATTTCACTGGAGATTTCTTTGTCCAAGTGATGAATTAACTTTTAAAAATACACAAAGGCGGGGTACCTGGCAGGCTTAAGCCATGGAGCATGTGACTCCTGATCTCCGGGTTGTGAGTTGAGCCCCATGTTGGGTGTAGAGATTACTTAAAAATAAAATCTTAAAATAATTCAAAGGCCAGGGAAGAGGGAACTGTTGTTTATGACTCAGTGTAAAATTTGCATGGGGAATGAGTACAGGATAATACTTTAATTATGTATCTTTCTAGGGGTTCTACACACACACACACACACACACACACACACACACACACAGGGTTAGAAGGAAGGAAAGACTTTGAGATATCTTCAGTAACCTTCCAGAATGAGTAGAAAAGAGGAGGAATACAAATGTAGGAGAATACTAACAGTTACGAGTCCAGGAGGGAGTAAAACAATATAATTAAAGCGATTATATGTGACATGACTCTCAAACAGTGTTTACTGTCCTCGATGATGGGTTAGTCTGTTTTGCCACACGTGAACAGTAGCACCGTGCATAAGAAAAACGGTGACAGAGACAGCTTTGAAAACAAAGCTGATAGTTGGGACCCCTGCCATGAATGAATAAGTTAGGTATTCCACGTTATTAGATATTTTAAAAATAAATGCATGGAAAAATGTTAAAAATAAATGCATGGAAGAACTGGGAGTTTATGTGGAATATTCTCATGGATACTGCATTTTATGTTTTTAGACCTTTTAATTTATTCCCGTACTTATTTTGGTGAGCAACTGAAACCTGTACTGTCAGACTTTTCACTGCCTCTGGGCTGGCCAGAGTTTCAGATCTTCAGAAGCTCAAATGAGGGGTCCTGCCAAATTGTGTAGGTTGATGTGGAATAGAGATAAGTAAATAAAACTTCAGTTTAAAGATTTGTGTGGTACCACACACATTGGTTTTTTTTTTTAATTTTTTAAAGAGATTGAACACTGTGCAAAGAAATTGAATTTTTTGAAAAGATAAGATAGGAGTAAATATAGAAAGGGACTTAAAAGACTTAAAGCAGTGAAGCAAAAAGTCCGTTCCTCTTGCAGTTTCTTCTATAGAATAATATCACAGACCAGGCAGTCTACTGTAGGTAGAAGCCTTTTTTAGTTCACCAACTATTAATTCTGTTTTGCCCTTTCCGCTAAGGAATTTAGGATCTTCTTTGAAAATGTGAGAGAATTTGATTAAAAAAAAATTCAGTTGTCTTTGCAATATCAGAGCAGATCTCTTACAGGAGGAGCTTGTCATTTCAGCACTCCGCTGGTCCAGTGATGGTGGTCCAATGTTCGATAAACAAAGGTCATGGCCAGTTGAGCTGGCCTTCCGCTCAGTGGTGCTACTCTGCACACTGAGAAGCACAAACTGACAATCACCAGCCAAAGATGCTTTCAGATGAGACCAGGAAAGCTTGTCCCATTCCCAGTAATATGGTTTCCAAGTGCTGGAATGATCCCATCAGTTGATGTTTGGGTAGATGTCTTTTAACTCTCCATCTCCATAAACATACTCTTATACTTGTCTGTATTATAAAATACATGAGCATTTTGGAAATTCCCTGGTAACCAGTTTTCTCATCTATAAAATGATGCTGCTAGACTACGTAGTCTTCATAGTTTCTTCAATGTGAAAATCTAACTTTACCCTTGGGAACACACTTATAAAAGGAATTAAAAAGGGGGATTTTTCAGTTTGCTTTGTATAGAATAGCCATTATATAAATAATTCTCAATTTGATGTTTCATTAAATATATGCTAATTGAATTAGAATTAGGCGCTAATCTCTGAAGACCCAAAAATTAATAGAAAAGATTCAACCTCTCAAGTAGTTTTTGGTCTGTCTGGGAAAGTAGATAGGGAAAGATAAATTATACTAAAATATTACAGCAAGAGTATGAATAAAAATTTGTCACAGTAAAAAAAAAAAAAAAAGGAAGGATAACCTTCAGAAGTTTCAGAGTTTCATTAAAGTTGTGTTTTAGATATCACCTGTAAAAGGTCTATAGATCTGTTGATTTCCTAGGTCCACATTAATGCCCAGCATTTCCAACCCCCATATTTTGCAAAAGTAAATTCAAAAGCCTGAGAAATTAAATGGCTTTTCCAAATGCATCCATTTTCTTAGTTGGTAAAGACATGTAGGTCTCCCTAAGTCTTTTATTCTCCCAGCTCCCTTCCCTCCAGTGTACTTGGAATATCTAAAATTCCAATTCCTTCTCAACCCCAGTTTCCTCTCTACTTCTTTGGCCTCTTCTTGTACTATGTATTCTTGCCACACTGGCAGTCTTTGACTTACCAGGATTATTGCCTCCTTTATAATTAAGTTTTTCTCTTCTTGGAATACTCCCCTCCCAGATATTTGTATGGCTGGCTCCTTTTCACCATTTAAATATTATTTTATGTCTTAGAGATTGTTTTACTGTTTTTCAAACTTACCCTTGCCCCATAATTATATTTTATTCCATGAATTCCCATGATTGCATTTACAGTTTTTATAGCCTTTGTTTAAATTATTTTATATTTTTATCTTCTGTCTATTCCTTAAAATAAGCTCCATGAAAGCAAACTTATTGACTCTCCTCTTCACCCCTGTATCTCCAGCACTTTGAACAGTGTTAACTCCTGATAAGTTCTTAATAATCATTCTTTGAAGGGATAAAAAATTCTGGTTCCCATCAGTTATGCATAGGATAAATAAAGTATAATCTACTGTGTATCATGATTGAAGACACCAAGAAAGATGACCATGTTAGCTGAAATCTTTGTATTACTGCCTCCTTACAGAAAGACTTTAGAAGAGAATGGTGACATTTAAGTCACATTAGGAAGGTGTAATATTTTCATGTTTCCTCTGTGTTTCTAGATAGTTTAACCTAAGTCATAAAAAGCCACCTTCCTCCACGTGAGGGTCCTAGTCAGTACAGTAAGCCTTTTTCCAGAAGTTTGAAGTGATTGATTTTGCTCTGGGAAGGAAAAGGGTTTAAGAGCATTTTGGGAAATAGGAACTTTGGAATAGAAGAGGAGTGGGCCAAGGGGGATGAAAGGAAGCCAGGAAAACCCAAGGGAAACCTGGGAGCAGGAGAATGTGGGGGATGGTGGTGGTGGTTGTGTAGTGTGGTCCTAATCAAGAAAGAAAAGGCAGAGTTAAAAGGAATTTCAAGGGGCACCTGGGTGGGTTAAAGCCTCTGCCTTCGGCTCAGGTCATGATCTTAGAGTCCTGGGATCGAGCCCCACATCGGGCTCTCTGCTCAGCAGGGAGCCTGCTTCCTCCTCTCTCTCTGCCTGCCTCTCTGCCTACTTGTAATCTCTGTCAAATAAATAAATAAAATCTAAAAAAAAAAAGGAATTTCAAAAGGAAGCAAGTGATGGATACTCTTCATTTTGTGGAAGAGTTAATAGGGATAAGGACTGAGCATATCTTCCTTATTTAGCAATAAAAATAGAGTTGGCAACTATTTTTTGTTAGAATAATGCATTCTGCTCTAACAAATCCGTGAATGGCGATGGTTTGCACAAGTTTGCTTCTCAATCACGCGACAGTCCTGGTTGGAGGGTAGATTTCCTTATGGTGATTTAGGGTCCAGATTCCTTTCTTCTTTTGGTCTTTTCCTGCCATAGAGTCCAGGGTCCTCTGCATTCAGTCAGTTTGGAAAAGGAGAGAAGGCGTTTTAAGCTCCTAAAGTTAGAAATCATATTTGTCACTCTGCTCACATTCTCTGGGCAGAGAATACAAGGTTCAGTGTCTATGCAAGGGAGCCAGGAAGTGTCATCCATGGATGTACAGTTGTATGGAAAGGGAAACACTAATAATGATGGGCAGAGACCAGTCTTTCTGGATGGTGGAGAAGTCTGCAGTGAGGTCGTTTTCATTTTATGAATATTCACTGATCATTTGGAAATGCAAGTCTACGTAATAGACTATACCTATTCTCACAAAGTTGTAATTTACCAGAAGAGATAAGACATACACAAATTATTGGAATTCAGAGATATTTCTGATTTATTCATATGAATTTTGTGATAGAAAAAAGATGAAAATGGTAGAAAATGAGTGTATGACTAAACTAATAAAAATGTAGACTCTTTTCATTGATGTATCTTATCTACCCATTTTCAGATGAGAAGCACTCATATAAATCCTCCCCATTTCCAGATCAAAGGCAATGTTGCACACTGGATTCAGCCACTTGTATATGAATGTATGTTGGTGTGAAATCTAGCCCATTAAAAATCTAATGTGGCTTATGTAACTAAAATCCTGTATTCCTCATTTATATTGTTTACTACTTTTTTAAAATCTAAAAGGATATTTAAGGTTTTTTAATTGGATAAATTGTGTTTTGGCTTAGAGCACTCTAGAATATAAATTTTTTTTTTTTCAGAAGAGATTGGAGGTGGAGGAAGTGCAAGGAAATAGTTATGTTTTCATAAGTTTATTAAGAATTAATTTTTTGGAGAGACTATGTCTGAAAAAGGTTTAAACCAAAACTGTGAGACTGGACTGTTTCTACTTTGGCTGAAGTAAATGAACGTGGTATAATCAAGAGCTGGCAAATTTTTTTTTGAAAAGGACAGTCAGTTAATATTTTAGGATTTTCAGGATACATTTGATCTCTGTTATAACTACTTGTTTCTGTCATCAGAGCGTGAAAGGAGATGTAGACAGTATATAAACTAGTACACATGAATGTATTCCAGTAAATCTTTATTGATGGACACTGGAATTTGAGTTTCATTTAATTTTCATCTGTCATATAATATCATTTTTTTCATTCCTCCCACCGTTTAAAAATGCAAAATTCATTCTTTGCTCATGAGCCATCCGGAAATAGGTGATGGGCTGAATATGGCCCACGGCTTTTTTGTTTACTCACTCCTGGTGTAGAGAGAGAAAAAATGAAAACACAATTTAGAGCTACTTTAGATCAGTTTTATTTTAAAAATGCGTGGACTGTAACACATTATTATATTCTATATATTCATTTTTGACAGAATTTAACAAAATATATGCTTCAAGTATATGAAATGTGAGATGGTATTATATGCTCTCAAATTTTAACATAGATACTAACCCCTGCCCCAACTTTTTAAGATATTAACACTAACAAAGCTATAAGAAATTATCCTAGGTCAGTTCAGAGGGGGAGCATTTTTCTATCCTACCCATGTTTAGCACTCTTTTAAGGCCTTAATGCTCAATTAGTCAATTAGTAGCTGCCAGATGGAGAGGCCATTTCTTCATGTGCCTGTGTGTTGGTATGTGTGTGAGCTTGGGAGGGAGAGATGGTGTTGTATGTCAGACCTCTCTGTGTCCCCCTCTGCCACTAGCTCAATCACTGTGAGCAATGGACCATACGATACTTATGTATCTTCTGCTTGGCTTCATGCTTGATGCTTCTGATCAGACACAGCATTTCATTTCCAATATCACAGATGACAGAGTAAAATGCAGAATGTGTTGCTGCAAATGTCAAAAGGTCCAGAGAAGAAAAGACAGCTCTACCTCTGTGTTTGGATTAACAACAATTGAAAATAAATGCCCATTTCCGATTCTTTGGTCTTGTTTAAGTTTTATATGTTTGCTATATATCTGTTTGTTATTACCTACACATATCCAGGGGTTTTTGACGAGGTTGCAAAAAGAAAAAAAATAGGGATAAAGAAAATTATGTTGCTAATGGTTTAATCTCATTTTATTGTTAAATCTTGATAATTAAAATGCACTGCTACCATTATGCACATTGATAGTTTTATTTGATAATTACCCACTTGAAATAATAAACTGATAAGTCATCATAATAGAAGACCTCCAGCCATCTATTTCCACCTGCTAGTCTGCAGTTATTAATAATAGATATTATACAAATACTCATAACCACTTCAGGGAAAGATTTTCTTAAAAAGGGCTTTAATTTTTTTTTTTCTGTTGAAAGAAATTATTGAATTGAGGTGGGAGTCCGAAGGAAATAATACATTCAGTTTTTGCTTATGATTAAACTCAAAGTTGTATTTACCCTCTTACGTGTAGGGGAGTGCCACTGTATTTCCCCCAATCCCGTGCCCAGGAAATTCAGCATATCCTGCAATCTGTGTTTGAGAGAAAGTACAAAATACACAGAAAGCAAAACAAATGCAATTATTAACACAAAGGAAGACTTTTTAATGCATTAATGAATGGCTTCATGAATCCTCCCACCCTGTAAATACCCCACAAACTCTAAACTGTTCTGTATCACACTTGAATTTTCTTTTTTAAGAAAAAGCAGAGTATGTGTGGGTTTACCATAATGGCAGAATAGCTTCAGTTGTTTTTTCTCCTTCAGTCGGTGGCAGAGAGGCCCTCTGTGTTCTGCTCAGCCTGTTACAGATGTTTTCATTGGAGCACTAATTGTGAAGAGCGCACTTTTCAAGTTTGCTACAGAACACGTGTTCTTACCTAGCCACACGGGCCGGGAAGGAAATATAATTACCTTCTATGAAGTGCAAGAACTGGTTAATGATTAAAAATTAATGAGGTAGAATATTTGTATCTGACATGTTATAAATACCCTCGGTGAGTAGGGGTGGTGTGGATGCTATTCCCTTTCACAGTCATTGTCTTTTGCCAAATTACGTGAAGATTGATGAGCAGTTAGAAACCAGTACATGCAAATAGGCTGTTCTGTTCTTTGTGGGTTCTGTTTTTCTCCTTGGTTTTCCTCTCCGTTACCCTTTTCAATTTCTCAGCCTGCTTTTCCCTCCACTTCCTTACTTTTCCCCTTTTCTTTGATTCACTCTTTCCCTTCATTCTCACTCTGTCCCGTCTTTCCACTTCATGCTCTCTTTGCATGAAGAATGGCTTCTGGTTTAGACATGGCTGTATGGAGGTGTCATCTTAGAATGCTAATGCATCCTGTTTTTGAAAAGATGGGATAATAGTGGGAAGAAAGAGAGGCTGCTGCCCTCCATGGCCAGGATTTCTCATCTTTCCCTATGGCGTGGTTCATTGAAAGAGCGCCACAATCTCATTATTTTTATTTTTATAAGATTTCTATCCCTAATATTTTTTCTCCATGAAAAGATCAAGTTTCTTTTGAATCCTTCTGGTTCTCCTATATTCCCCAATGTTTCCTGGCAGTGGAAATCCTATAAATCAGTATTATATTCTGACAGTTTTGCATGCCATCAGCTAAATGTGATGCTTTTGAAATGCAAGCGCAATTCTTTTTAAGTAGGCATTTAATTTTAGTGGAATTTGCATTTGACAGTCCCAATTCAAGTGTTTCAGCATCTGAGTGAAATAGCTGTCTTTGAATTCTAATGGGATGAATATAGTGAAATTAACCTTTTGCCACAAAACACACTTTTCTAGGCAAAAGCTTTCACACTGTTTTGAATCACTTCTATGTAGTTATAATAGAGTGAATACTGTTAATTTAATTCATAGAGTGATAAAAATAGTCATGAATAGAGGATGTAAACAACAGGCTTCCTTAATTATTCTATGAAGTGCCATCAATGAATATGGGACATTGACTTGCATTTCCAGTTCATTATTTTTTTTTTCAGTATTAGTGGTGATATGGCAGATATCTGCAAAATACCTAAACATAACAAAGTACTTTTGCAGAATGCTTGAAATTCCCCATTATGATTATTCTTAACTTGTATTTTGAGCTAATTTATTAGTCCATTCAAACAGTGGTCTTCAAAAAAGTTAACCATCATCAGAGTCAACAAGTTTTTCATATTTACCTTTTTTTCTTTAAAATAGAGAATAGGAATAAGAGGTTTAGATTTTAAATATTTAATATTTCCCTTGGACAGTGTTAAGAAGTTACTAAATAATGCCACTGGCCAATTATCCAATTGTATTCAAAACTAATGTACACACCCTGCTCATCAATATGTGCGTCTGTGTGTAACACACACATATATATGGCCAAAACACTTAATGTTAAAAGTTCATTCAAAAAATCTTGATTAATGATTATTATTACTATTTATTTATTGATTATTACTACTTTTTTTTTTTAGAGATGGAGAGAGAGCAGGGTTGGGGGTGGGAGAGGGGGAGAGAGAGAGAATCTTAAGCAGACTCCCTGCTGTTCGTGGAGCCCTGTGCTGGCCTCTGTCTCACCACCCTGAGATCATGACCTTAGCTGAAATTAAGAGTTGCATGCTTAACCGACTGAGCCACTAGGCAGCCCTTGATTAATTATTTTTTTAAAAAAGATTTTCTGTCCTCTTTTGGGTTAGTGTTTTTAAAAAGTAAAATACTTTTTAAAGACATCTTTGCTTATACTGGATCATTATTTATGATTTGCTCTTACTGGCAATTGGCACTTACCAATCATTATGTATAAATGAATTTTATACATATCTTTCACTGAAGAAACTACAGGGAATCATCCTATTGGGGGAAAATTCCTTCAACATTTTATTTTCTACCTTTTGTGATATGTAAAGAAAGGAAAATAGTTTTTGAAGAGTAAATAGCCTTTTACTGTGCTAGTTCTCACCTCCAAGGCTGGGATTTCTCACTTCTCCCGGTGATGTGGTTTATTGAAACAGTTGAATCATGTGAGGAGCTTGTTGAAAGCAGATTATAAACCCCAACTCCGGTGTTCTGATTTGATAAGATGGGGAGGCCGGAGAATTTGTTTCTCTAACCAATGTCTAGTGTTGCTGAGACGGCTGGTGGAGGAGCTGCACTCTTCAAGCGAGTCTACTCGTGTTCTGCAGTAATATTTTACCAAACGTGCTGCCACTTGTTGAGACCAGGGGTATTGACGGCAAATGGCCTGGGGTTGTAGATTTTTACTTACAAGATGTAGGATTAGAGCAAATTGCTATACCACATTAGGTTTTGGTATTTCATATAATGGGTATAATATTGTATATCGGAGAATTTTTGTTGATCATTATATTAGATAATTTCTTAAGTTCTCAACAAGGAACATGGTACCTAGAAAGAGCCCAGTTAATTCGATAAATCCAAACTGTAGTTTTGATGCAGAGCAAAGCCAGTGACTAAGGACTTAAATGCTAGGTTGGTATTTTGATTCCAACATTAGATATAAAGTGAGTTAATGCATGTCCCTGAAAAATGTTTAATTCTTGTGAGAAACCTTCTAAGGTATAATTCGGGTATTAACTATTTTTTAAACTACATATATCTTACAAACGTAAATGGAGCAAGATCTTTTTTTTTAAGGTTGGTTTGGAGTAATAGTTTTTGAATTATTTGAAAAGTGTTTATTATTAAGAAAAGCCATAATTCATACTCATTGTTCCCACTTTTATTCCTAAATGATAAACATACAGTTTTATAGTAAAAGCTTAATATAAATAAATGAAAATGAAAATATTTGACTAAAACCATGTCATGATACCTATTGACAGTTTAGATACTCTTGAGATTAAGCAAATAGTGATAAGCTAATAAAGATTAAGATGAATTGGGATTGTTATTCAGTGTGGACTAATTTGAAAAACTTGCAAGTTGATCTAAAATGGAGACCTCTTTCTTGCATTATTCTGTTTTCCTTGTGGGTCTTTGAAGACAAATATAAAGTTACTGTGATGGTATTATCACAAAAATAAATCAAATTGTGTGTTTCTCATTATTCCAATGCTGAAGTAACTCACCAAATGATTATGTAATAAATTCATGAAAAAATAACAGGCACAAGTGGAAAACTTACCAGTGATGTGACTTTTGGCATCCTGTAGCCTCTTTAGATCTCAAGTTAAACTGTTTAGTACCATGGGTATCTGTAGGATGGTTATAAGAAGGTTAACCATCCTGTAACAATTGGGTAATGATATGAATTCAAGAGGATAACACTTTGTTAAAGAACCTAGCATAGTACATAGAAGGCACTCAGGAACCTGTAATTCTTGCCCAGATTGCCATAACTCTGTTCCCAAGGACTCTGTTTCCTTATGGAAGGTCTTTAATTTTATAAAGTTATACGGTTTAGCATTTAGTTCATTTACTGTTTGAGCAAATGAGTAAATTTAATGAACTAACATATTTTTCTCTTGAGTTCACTTTCTAACGCACATGTTAAGTTTCCATATGAGGAGCTACGTTTGAATGTGCAAGATTAAAATTTGTGGTCATATAAAATAAATAAAACTTTAATGTGGAATATGACATTTCTGAAATTCAGATTATCAGAGAAAGAAAGTCTTTACAAAAACTGTTTAAAATGGCTTTTGTAAGTACTCAGAATAATAAAACAAAGTATTTTTATATATAGATTTTTATAGGCTATTGTATTTTCAGATTGCAGTTAGGTACCATTCAGGTTCCATCCTCCACAGAGGCAGAAAAAAATACATTAAATCACTCCCAGAAGGTCTGTTTGAATTCCGATAGCCTGATTTTCTTTGAAAACCTTGAACTTTTTATTTGTTAAGATTCAGGGCCTCACTGAGTTCTGTATTGTCCCTGAAATGACTTATTTGAGTGGGGGGTATTTCTTATCTCATTGGAAGGTTTAAAAAGAAGCAATTATTGTATCTTTGAACAGAAGAAATGGTTTAACATTGCTCAAAACTTGTCCAAGATGCTAATCTAAATCCTCAGCTAGACCATTTGAACACATGACTAGACACAGACCAAAGAAAATTTAGTTTAAAAGAAATCTTATCGGGAATCAAATGATAGATCTTAGGCTATTTGGATTTCCTCACAGGATAACAGAGCCAAGGGCAGCAACAGCACTACTCAAAAGGAGTTGAACTATCTCCACTATGTGGAAAAGGGCGATGTTTGCATCCGTTTTTCTGGGCTTGCTTCTAGATTTAAGCCCTGTGTGTTCCAGTGGCCTGCTGAACGTCTCTACGTGGTGCCCCCAGTCTCCTCAATTTTAGTGTGCTGAAACCCACTCTTCATTCTTCTCCATCTTCCTTTCTCACATACCTGCTGCGCCTGCCTGCCACCTTGCCGGTGAACGGCATCACGCAGCCTTGAATCCTCAGCACCATCCTTGTTTCTGTGACTGATTGGATCTGACTCTGAGATGGACATGAGCATGTTGAGGATTTATTAGGGGTGCTCTTGGGAATCACTGCCTGTGAAACAGAAGGGAAAGAAAAGAGGGAAGATTGGGAAGAGGGAGAGAGGTTGGAGTGTAATTACACTTAACAGAGCTTTCTGCTGACTTCTCTGCAAGTTCTGAATCTGGGATCGCCCTTCAGCATTGTCCTGAGCTGCAGTGATGAGCCTGGGGCTTTCTACTTCTCTTTGACCAGTTACTGGATACAGTTTCCTTAGGGAAGGGACGTGAGCTTGGGCAGAGTGCCTCTTCCATGAGCTCATCATCAGCCACCACAGTCACTCACTGGCTCTCTACTGATGACTGTATAAAATGCAAATGCCTTAGCTTGAAGTGGGAGGACCAATGCAGTCTAGACCATAGAGCTATTGCAGTTCCAGTCTTCCAAGCATCTATTTTACTGTTTCGGTGCCACTGATACTCAGCATTTCTTCTTGTGGGTGCTGCTTATTATAGGTAGCTCCAACTCCCCCCACCTCCCCCTCATCCTTTTTGACAGAACCTATTCATTCGTTCATTCATTCTTTTTTTTTTTTTTAAAGATTTTGTTTATTTATTTGAGAGAGAGAGAGGATGAGAGAGAGAGAACATAAGAGGGGGAGGGTCAGAGGGAGCAGACTCCCTGCTAAGCAGGGAGCCCCATGTGGGACTCGATCCCAGGACACTTAACCAACTAAGCCACCCAGATGCCCATCATTCATTCATTCTTTTTAACTTTTTATTTTAGAATTCCTTCAGACTTCTATAATGCTTGCAAAAATAGTACAGACTTTCCATATAACTTTTAGCCAGATTCCCCAAATGTCAACACCTTCTATAACCACATTACAGTGTTCACTATCCAGAAAATAACATTGATATACTGCTTAGTTTATAGACCTTATGCAAAGCTCATCACCTACCAAATTAATGTCTTTTTTTGGGACCAGGATTGCGCATTGCAATTAGTTGTCATGCCTCTGAAGTATCTCATAATTTAGACAGTTCCAGAGTCTGTCTTTGTCTTTCATAAGCTTGAAGATTACTGGCCAGTTATTTTGTAGAATGTCCCTGATTCTGAATTTGTCTAAAATTTCTTCAGTTTATACATTTTTGGCAAATGATGTCATGCCCTTGACAGTGTATCATATCAGGAGGCACAAGGTATTGATGCATATCATTTCTTGTGGCGTTAACATTGATCACTTGCAGTGATTTCTCCATTTTAAAATTACTTTTTCCTTTTGTAATTAAGTACATTGTGGAGAAATACTTTAAGACTATGTTGATATCTTGTGTATCATTATACTTTTTCATCTAACAATCACCTATTAATTTTAGCATCTGTTTGTGCTTCTTACTACTCTGATGTTTGCCAAATGGTGATATTCTATTTTTATCATTCCTTCTACATTTATTAAGTGGAATTTAATTGGAATACTATTATAAAGAAGAGCTTTTGCATTTCACAATTGATATAGGCTCCTGGATTCTTATCTTATGGATTATAATGTGTTGCTGTCAATACTTATTTTTTTCTCGAAATTTTCTCAGATTTAGCCACTGGGGCCCTTTCAAAATGGCTCCCATACATTGACATGTCCCCATCATTTTTTGAGCACTATTTGGGAGGAATCTTAATGATTAACTAATTCATTAAAAAAAATTTTTTTTTAAGATTTTATTTATTTGGGGCACCTGGGTGGCTCAGTGGGTTGAGCCTCTGCCTTCGGCTCAGGTCATGATCTCAGGGTTCTGGGATCGAGCCCCGCATCGGGCTCTCTGCTCAGCAGGGAGCCTGCTTCCTCCTCTCTCTCTGCCTGCCTCTCTGCCTACTTGTGATCTATATCTGTCAAATAAATAAATAAAATCTTAAAAAAAAAAAGATTTTATTTATTTATTTGACAGAGAAAGACATAGTGAGAGAGGGAACACAAGTAGGGGGAGTAGGAGAGGGAGAAGCAGGCTTCCCACAGAGCAGGGAGCCTGATGCCGGACTCGATCCCAAGACCCTGGGATCACGAACTGAGCTGAAGACAAAGGCTTAATGACTCAGCCACCCAGGTGCCCCAATTCATCTTTAGGTCACCTGAAGGGCTCCTCTAAAATAGTCATCTAGCCTGTTTGACAAATAAAGTATAAAGAACTTGCACGTATAGAACATAATTTTTCGGGGCACCTCGGTGGCTTAGTGGGTTAAAGCCTCTGCCTTCAGCTCAGGTCATGATCCCAGGGTCCTGGTATTGAGCCCCACATCGGGCTCTCTGCTCGGCAGGGAACCTGCTTCCCTTCCTGTCTCTCTGGCTGCCTCTCTGCCTACTTGTGATCTCTGTCAAATAAATAAATAAAATCTTAAAAAAAAAAGAACATAATTTTTCTACTGTAGACAGTTCCTTTTTATTTCCAGTTTTATTGAGGTATAATTGACATATAACACTGTGTAAGTTTAAGGTGTGCAGTGTGATGATTTGATATAAATATATATGGGGAAATTATTACCATATAAGATTGGGTAACACATCCCTTGCCCTCCAGAATTACCTTTTTTATGTGTGTACGGTAAGAACATTTGATATTTACTTTCTTAGCAACTTTCAAGTATATAACACAGTATTTTTAACTTGTCACCATGCTGCACATTGGATTCCCAAACTTATTGCTCTTATAACTAGAAGTTTGTATCTTTTGACCAACATCTCCCTACTTCTGCCTCCTGCCAGCTCCTGGCAACCACCATTCTACTCTCTACTAGTTTTGAATATTTTAGATTCCCTGTGTGAGATCATGTAGTGTTTGTCTTTCTGGATCTGATTGATTTTATCTAGCATAATCCCCTCAAGTTTCATGCATGTCATCACAAAAGGCAGGATTTATTTCTTTTGTATAGCTATGTAATAGTTCATTTTATAAAATATAGTTATATACATTATATATATTTATTACATAATATATATAGTGCTCCAGTGCTATCATGGGATTATAGATAGATCTTCAACATAATGATTTTGTTTCCTGGGTATATACCCAGAACTAACATTGCTGGATCATATGGTAATTTTTAAAAAACTTTTTGAGGAACCTTTATAGTGGTCATATTAATTTATGTTCTCACCAACTTCCATAGGAACATTTTACAAAGTGACTGTACCAGTTTATGTTTCCACCAGCAGTGTACAGGGGTTCCCTTTCTCCACATCCTTGCCAACAGTTACTATATCTTTGAGGTGTGAAGTAGTATCTTATCATTGTTTTGATTTGCCTTTCTGTGATGATTAGTGATTTTGAGCACCTTTCATCTGTCTTTGGAAAAATGTCTGCTCAGGTCTTTTGCCCATTTTTGAATCATATTATTTATTTTTGTTATTGAGTTATAAGAGTTGTATGAGTTCCTTATATATTTGGATATTAATCTCTTATTGGATATATGGTTTGCACATATTTTCACCCATCCCATAGGTTGCCTTTGCATTAGGTTGATTTTCCTTTGCTTGCAGAAACATTTTATTTTGATGTAGCCCAACATTTTTGTTGTTGTTGTTGCTTGTGCTTTTTGTATACCCAAAAAATCATTGCCAAAACCAATGTCAAGGATCTTCCGCCGTGTATCTTCTTTTAGGAGGTTTATGAGTTTAGGTCTTATATTTAAGTCTTTAATCCCTATTGATTTAATATCTGTGGGTGGTCTAAGATAGGGGTCCAATTTCATTCTTTGCTTGTGAATATCCAGTTTTCCTAGCACCATTTTTTGAAGAGACTATCCTTTCCCCTTTAAGTATTCTTCATTTCTTGTCAAATATTAGTTGACTGTGTATTCACGGATTTATTTCTGTGTTTTTGATTCTGTTCCATTGCTCTATGCATGTTTTTATGCCAGTACCACACTGTTTTGATTACTGTAGCTTTGCAGTACAGTCTGGAATGAGTAATGCCTCATCTTTGTTCTTCTTTCTTAGGATTGCTTTAGGTATTGGGGTCTTTTATAGTTACTTAAGCATTTTAGGATTATTTTTTCACTTTCTGTGAAAAATACTATTGAAATCTTGATAAAGATTGCATGAATCTATAGACGGTTTGGATTTTCTCCAATCTATTGTATGGGCATTTTAACAATAATAACTTCTCTAATCCATGAACACACAATATCTCCCCATTAATTTGTGTTTTATTTGATTTCTTTCATCAGTGTCTTAGTTTTCAGCATATAGATCTTTTACCTCCTTGGCTAAATTTATTCCTATTTACTGTTTTTGATGCTATTTTAAATAGAATTTCTTTTTTCTTTAATGTATAGAAACAATTGAATTTTTATGTTGATTTTTTTATCTTGCAACCTGACTGAATTCATTTATTAGTTCAATTACTTAAAAAGATTTCCATGAGGATGTTTATAATCATCCTGGATGAAAGTGATTTGTCTAATTTCTCAATTCTTAAAGTAACTATAGTCTTCCACCAAAAGGATACACAGTTTCTATTTTTGCGATTTGTGGTTTGTGAAATAGTTTCAGAGAAGTGAAAAATTTGCTTTGTAAATCTGACAAGCTGAAGTAATGGGAAAAGTTTTATTTTCAAAAACATTTTATTTTCAAAATACAAATATTGAATAAACAACGTATTAAAAAATATTTGTTTCTGAAACTGTTTTTCAGTTTCCCAAGCAAAATAAAAGTATACTTGGCTTATGTCAATACCAAATTAAGTCTGCCACATAGATATTTTGATGTACTTAATATTTGATTGTACTTTATCCTTTAGACAAAAAGAAAAGATAGAAACTGGGGATAGAAAAGAGGTCATATTTGCACAGAGATTATATGTACAATGATATTTGAACTTCTGTGCGTGTATCTTTCCCTGTGATTTTATGTTTCAGTTTTTAATGCTTGTCAAGTCATAGTTTTGGCCTTATCCATGCTGAGATTTAATTATTCAATGAAATACTTGCCTAGGATACTTAGTTCAGTTTACTACCAAGTACACACACAGACAACATGTTTTATAAAACTTGGTCCTAACTGTTCGGAGCCTTTCCAGTGTATTACAGAAACAGCTTCAGCCCAGTGGAGTTCTGACTGCACTTTTGCCTCCTAAGAGCATGATCAGCACTTGTGCTTAAGATCCTTTACTTTCTTCTCTCATTTTACTTATTATTTACAACTCCAAAGAGATAATCTAGCCTTAGTTGTTTTTATTTTAGGTTTGTTTGATTTGAGAGTATTCTGCTATAGTCCATGGCTCCTTGTATTTTGCTAATTTCAATACATTCTCTTCCGGGTCCAAGTAGTATTTCACCAAGAAAATTTTACTCATTGTTAGATATTGCTTACCTTAGTAAGGTTTGCTTCTTCAGAGAAATTGTACAGTCAAAAGAGTGATAGGACCTGCCATTCTGCTATAATTTTTAGAAGTTGTTTAGATTTTGATTGACAAACATTTTGTAGTGTTTTGTATTTGGGTAGTGATAATTTAATTTAAAAAATATTAATAAGAAGGGGTGCCTGGGTCACTCAGTGGGTTAAGCCTCTGCCTTCAGCTCGGGTCATGATCCCAGGGTCCTGGGATCGAGTCCCACATCAGGCTCTCTGCTTGGCGGAGAGCTTGCTTCCTGAACCTCTCTCTCTCTCTCTCTGCCTGCTGCTCTGCCTACTTGTGATCTCTCTCTGTCAAATGAATAAATAAAATCTTTAAAAAAATATTAATAAGAAAAGCTCATTTACTAAATCAAAGGGAAAATGATTTTCTCAAATCACCACACTTTTTTTCAGAAGGGACCACAAAGAGGTGAGAACAGCCAAAGGAGGCTCTGGTTTAGCTGAGTATGGTGCAATATCCAAATGATTTTAGGGAAAAATAGTCTTCAAGAATTAGTCCCTGTGTGCACTGCTCTCCCACACACATGGGGTTTTTTGTTTTGTTTTGTTTTTGCATTCTCTAGGCAAAGTTCCTGTGCTTTATGGAAAACACAGTGATATATATTTACACCTATTAGAAGTTTCAATCTAGTGGAAAAAAGCATAACACACGTTAAGTCAGGTTAAAGTTAAAAAAAAATATGTAGACTCAAGATAGAACTAAGTTCAGAAAAAAAGAGAAATTAGATTTGGCCAGATCTGAAGTAAACAAACAGTACTTGTATTTGAAATACTGGAATTTGACCAGAACACTTGAGATAGTATATGAATGTAAATTATTAATTTGGAATATCATTAATTTTAAAATATTTGGATTTAAAATCATTTATAATATAAAGAGAGAATTTAATTTGAATGTTAGAGAAAGGACACCTGATCTGCAGTTAGCATTTCAGTATCATTAGGTATAGAGGTCAGAATGAAGGCAGAGAAGGAGAGAAATGACTCTGTAGGACCCTCCAGTGCGGTAACATGTTTAGGCAGGGTACTCATACGTGATCAGAATGTTACTGCTGAGAAAGAACACCTTGAAATCTAATGAAAATTTTCAAGGTTGTTAAGGAAGAAAGAAGTTATGAACAGAGTAGTTTTCATCAGATTGATGTTTTCTAATAATAATTTCTAAAACCAATAAAAGTGGTTTCTGAAATTTTGGCGATATATAAACCTCTCTAGAGACTTTTCTAAGTTCTTTTAAAGAAGAAAGTGCAACATAATGGTGAAAATCATTCAGTTTTGCTCATAAGGAACAATTGGGCACATATTGAATCAAGAAAAGTGCTGAAATCATTGAACAACAAAACTCAAAGTGATCATATTTCTTCATTTCCCATGTTGTTATGGTGATTTGTGTATTCAGAGCCCAACAATGTGAACGGCATGGAGGATACGTGATTATGCATTGCTGAATGCCTGAATAAGAGTTCACTAGGAAGAAATTACTGCTTTAGCATAAATGCATTGTTACTGCTTGAATGATGGTAGCTGCATGTTGTCTCTTTTCTCTACTCAGCAAACACAATTCATTTCCAGGTTTTGGTGTTACATCAAGCAAAAGACTCCAACTGAGAAATGGTACTATTATATACACACACAACTCCCTTAGAAGTGTTTCTGCTATGAGTCGATACTAGGGACTGTGCAGCATGAAGAGTCTGTGGGGTCCTTTAGATAGGCATATTTGGAAACATGAATACATTTACGTTGTGTATTGCCGTGTGTGCATGTTAAAGAAGGTAAAAATTAGGTGGGTTACTTTTCTTTTTAATCCTCAAGTGATACCACTTTCCCAGAAGTGTTTGTGGAGACAACAAAGATAATAATTTTACAGTCTAAATTCTCCTATGGTAACACCAAATATCATCAAATCTAATACCTATGAAGAAAGTGTAATCATGTTAGGATCTTTTGTTAGTATTAACCACTCTAATGTGAATGCCAGGGATTAGCAGTAAAACTGTACAGAGATAATTGTATGGATTTTTAAATAAATCATTGCTAGGATCTTTTCTGAAATTTCAAAGGATATTTTTAAATAAATTAATAGTTTATCTCCTTCTTGGGAAAGTATTCCTCACATTGTAGCAAGTTGCTAGCCAGAATTGCAAATGCTAATGATTCAATTTTCACATTCTGTTCTCTGCCCACGTATGTTTTAAAATGTCATGTCCACCATTTTGCCTTGCCTACTGCTCTCATCTTGAGAGTCCCAATTTCAGTATTCTAAGTGAAAAGAAAAAAAAAATCGCAGTTGACGAATTATGAAACTGTTAAATATTTTGAGCTCTAACCAGTGCAATTTGACATGCTATATACACCTTTAAGAATTTAAGACAGAATTTATATGGTGCGTGTTCTACTCTGCATGCTGATACATGTTATCATTTTCTATTGCTTACCAGACAGTGGGTCTTTGGCATGTTGTGGGGATAGTCCCTGTAGAAGATGACTGTAACCAATAGCACAGTCATTAGTGGGAAAATGTTAAAAAAAAAAGTTATTTAATCTCAAGTTATGGGAAAAGGAGCAAGTAATATATGACAGTGCTAGTAATAAGTAGTAAGGGAGTTGGAATTGGGATTTTTTTTTTTTTTTAGATTTTATTTATTTGACAGAGAGAGATCACAAGTGGGCAGAGAAGCAAGCAGAGAGAGAGAGAGGAGGAAGCAGGCTCCCTGCGGAGCAGAGAGCCCGATGCGGGACTCGATCCCAGGACCCTGAGATCATGACCTGAGCTGAAGGCAGAGGCTTAACCCACTGAGCCACCCAGGTGCCCCCCCCCTTTTTTTTTTTTAATATCCGGTGCTCTAAAACTTTCTGACTTCTCTTAAACACAATGCAAGTAATCTTACTATCGGAGTTTCTTCTATTGGATTGTATTTTCCTTTTCAGGGCTCATGATCTCTGGGTTGTGAGTTTGAGCCCCACATTGAGTATAGAGATTACTTTAAAAATATTCAATATATCTTTTAAGAAATAAAATTGAGGAAGGAAATCACCCAGAAAATTAAACAAAAAGACAATGAAACAGAAAACACTGGGAAAGACAATGAGATGACAAATATTTTTTTAAAATATTAAAATAATAGAAATTCTAGAGAGAAGGGATGAATTTAACCTTTAAAGTATTTGTAGACTGTTTTTCATAAGTGAAAGCCATGTGTTTTTAGAATGATAGGAAAATAATGTCCAGCCAAATGAATGAAAATATACCCATATAGAGGCACATAATTATGAAATTTCATGACAATCAGGATAACATGAAGGTTCTACATGCTTCCTGTGAAGAAATAAAACCCTGTCACATACCAAACGTGGTAAATCAAAATGGCTTTGAACTTCCCAACAACAATACTCGAGGCATATAAAAACTATAGAATATTGCCTTAAAAATTCTAGGGAAAAATTATTTCTAACCTAGAATTCTTTATTCAGCTAGTTATAACTCAGATGTGAATTATATGCAAATGTCTGCAGTCATACAATTTTTTATGTCCTTTGCTTTTACGCCACGGAAGCTAATAAGGGATGTTCCTTTCCAAATAAGGAAGTAAAGCTGGAAGGAAGACAAGGATTCAGAAACCCGGAGATCTAACAGAAAGGATCTTCAGCACCACAGAGAGGGGAATTCTCAGGGTGACCACTGTCCATGAGTAATTGACTACAATTATATCAGATTGGATCATTTTGAATTAGCAGACAAGCATATTGTGATGGTCCTCATAGGTCTTGTGTTCAAACCAACATTTTAACCTGGCAAAGTTTCTGAAAGATGTGTTCCTTCAAACAAAGAAACTTCTGCAAAACCAAATATTTACCAGTAGATGAGCAAGATAAATTCCTCCTCATATATGACTAAGAATCTAGTTTGGTACAGTCCCTTGGAGGAATAACTTCTCATTTATGGCAGGGTTGGGCGTATTTATACTAACTGACCCAGGAATTCAACTTGTAAGTAAATACACCTGAGAAAGAAATGGCTAACGCTAATGTGGTTTTACTTTATATCAGGAGCTTTTTTTTTTTTTTTTTAAAGATTTTATTTATTTATTTGGCAGAGACACAGCAAGAGAGGGAACACAAGCAGGGGGAGTGGGAGAGGGAGAAATAGGCTCCCCATGGAGCAGGGAGCCCCATGTGGGGCTCCATCCCTGCACCCTAGGATCATGACCTGAGCTGAGGGCAGATGCTTAATGACTGAGCCACCCAGGCACCCCAATTTCGGGACCTTTTTAACACACAAACGTGCACACACACACATATTTTATCATTTTAACTCTCACCTTTTATATATATTTTATATTGTATAAATGAAGAAGTCGAAGCACATGAAGCTCAGTTAACTTCTCCAAGGCGACCTAGCTATTTATACTTTTATTCAGATGAATGCATTAGGAAACAACATGGAATATACTTGAAAACATTGTTGAGTGAAAAACATAATGTGTTGCAGAGTGGCACATCCATGCATAACTGTAGGAAGTTTAAACACGTGAAAAAAAAAGTAGATGGAGAAGATACAGTCAGTAGTGTTTATCATTTCAGTGGCTGGATCAAAATACCACTCAGGGCTTCAAAACCACACAGTGTGTCTGTGTGTGTGTGTGTGTGTATTTTAAAGATGTATTTATTTATTTAAACAGCAGGAGTGGGGAAGGGTGGGAGTGGGAGGGACGGGGGAAAGAGAGTTTTATGCAGACTGCACACTAACCATGGAGCCTGATGTGGGGCTCAAGATCACAACCTTAGCCAAAACCAAGTCATCTGTGCAACCAACTACACCACTCATGTGACCCCATAATGTTTTAATTTTTAAATAATCTAAAATATGTGGTAAGATACAAATATTATTAAATCTGTGAGGTATGACATTCTTTTTTGTATTCTCTCTGCTATTCTGCATGATGGTGTCTTTCATAACTTTATAAAGGGAGAAAATGCAGTCAGTAACTCATTGACTTATCCTGTCTTTTAATCTTACAGCAACCCATGCTATTTTTGTAATCCATATATAATACAAAAATATCATGTATTATATAAATATACAAATTAATAAATGATAGAAAATAAATGTAAAAGGAGATCCTGTCTTTCCCACTCAGTAATTCAATTTATTTTCTGTAAACTAATTATTTTCCATATGTTGAGTGTTAACGTTTGTGTTGAGTTGAAAAATATCTCTTCCTACTCTAATCTTCTTCCTCACAAGTAATGCAGGCAGACTGGATCCAAGAACCCAAGGGAGGGTCCCACAGGACCAACCAAGAGGGTCCTGGTTTCATGCAGGATAGAAATCAAATGTGAGCCAGAGAAAGCAAGAGTTTATTGAACAGTGCAAGTGACAGAGAATGGCAGGCTAAAGGTCTGGGAGACTTAGAAAGAAGAGTGAGTTTCATCGTTGCTTGGGGTTGGGGGTTTATATTGGAAAAAGGTCTAGGGTATGTGTTCCTTCAGGAATCCAGACTAGGATCTGATCAAAGGCTAGTGTCAGCTGAACAATAGATGTTATTTCATAAATCACTGAAGATCAAAGTGCTGATGCCAGCATCAGCTGAAGTTTGTCTGAAAGTAACATCCTGGAACATGGTCAGGATCTAGCTCTTCTTAGGTGTTATCAGGTGTTTGGGGCCTAGGACAAAACTCAGAGAATGATTTACTTCCTTGTTTCCCCCTGGAGGTGGGAACATGGCTTCTTTGGCTTATTCGGAGAACATGAGTAAATGAGGCCTAGCTGAAGAAGAGTAGAGACCGAACCATTCTAGAATGGAATCCCTTCAGCTTCCCTATCTCCCAGGGAAGATGTTAAGTAATCAATTTTATTTTTTTTAAAAAGGCAATAATTTTAGTCAAAGTAACTCTAAATGCTTAAATACTAGCCTAGAACCCGTTATTTAGACTGTTAGAATATGGTGCTTCTCTCATTTCATTATATTTCCTTTTGATGCTTTCCTTCATCCAAGTAAATGCAGTAATTTGTCATGGGATAGAAAGTGTTGAGAAATAAGAAAGCCACCTTTGCTCTATTTTCCTAAAACCTGGACAGAATGACTAAGCTATCTGTAACTCATTTTCTGAAGTTAGTGAAATTCAATAATATGACTAAAATGTAAACTTAACTTTTATAAATATTATACATCTTAAAATATTTGAACATATTTTTCTAGCTTCTAGTTTATGTGTAAATACTTCACAAACTATATTCAGTTATATCAGCAAAGGAGAAAAACAGGCTCACTATTTGCTGAGTGAAAATTTTAGAAGATATATATTATCTCAGAGGCTTTAGAAATAGTGAAATACACAGTAAAGTAACAATAATATTAATGCATTCCTATTTCCCTATTATTAATTAAAAGAAAACCCAAAATTGTAATGAAATAAAATAAATGTAGGTTCATTTTCCTGCTCCTTATTAAAATCGATTTAATATATAGAAAGAGCTATTGAATATTACCCACTAATGATGTACCTAGTTTTGGCTATTTCCACCTTTTCTTTTTTTATTAACATAAAATATATTATTTGCCCCAGGGGTACAGGTCTGTGACTCATCGGTCTTACACAATTCAGAGCACTCACCATAGCACATACCCTCCCAGTGTCCATAACCCAGCCACCCAATCCCTGTCCCCCCACCCCTTCAGCAACCCTCATTTTCTTTCCTGAGATTAAGAGTCTCTTATGGTTTTTCTCCCTCTTCAGTCCCATCTTGTTTCATTTTTTCCACCCTACCCCCCACGACCCCCACCCCGCCCTGCCTCTCAAATTCCTCATATCAGACAGATCATATCATAATTGTCTTTCTCTGGTTGACTTATTTCGCTCAGTATAATACCCTCTAGTTCCATCCACGTTGTCGCAAATGGCAAGATTTCATTTTTGATGGCTGCATAGTATTCCGGTGTGTGTGTGTGTGTGTGTGTGTGTGTGTGTGTGTGTGTGTGTGTGTATGCCACTTCTTTATCCACTCATCTGTTGATGGACATCTAGGCTTTTTCCATAATTTGGCTATCATGGACATTGCTGCTATAAACATTTGGGTGCACGTGCCCCTTCGGATCACTACATTTGTATCTTTAGGGTAAATACCCAGTAGAGCAATTGCTGGGTGTTAGGGTAGCTCTATTTTCAACTTTTTGAGAAACCTCCATACTGTTTTCCAGAATGGCTGCACCAGCAGCATAGGAGAGTCTCCCTTTCTCTGCATCCTCTCCAACATCTGTCATTTCTGGACTTGTTAATTTTAGTCATTCTGACTGGTGTGAGGTGGTATCTCATTGTGGTTTTGATTTGTATTTCCCTGATGCTGAGAGACGTTGAGCACTTTTTCATATGTCTTTTGGCCATCTGATGCTTTCTTTGCAGAAATGTCTGTTCATGTCCTCTGTCCATTTCTTGATTGGATTATTTGTTCTTTGGGTGTTGAGTTAAATAAAAAATTACTCAGTCCCTTAACTTTCTATTATCCATTATTTCATAGGATCCATCAGGAATTTTTTTTAAATATTCTTTCATGTTAACAGTAAGAAAAGAATGTGTCTTGTTAATACTGGAGATGAGCATATTTAATGGCCTACTCAAGTAAAGGACAGAAAATAATGATAATAATTAGTTCTAAATCTTACATTATTTCTAGTATATAATGAGAGAGTAAGCTATAATTTTTGTGATTTTATTTGCAAATAATTCAGGAAAGCCAGAATGGTATGGTGATTCTTTTTAAAAATATGTACTTCATTCTTTAGCTTGCTGTGCTTGGTATTAGAATCTGTGGAGCATTTCAAAGGTGAAATAGTTTTCACTCCCAAGGAATTATAATAGTGAGTTGAAATATACATAGAGATGCATTATAAAAAATCCAGTTATACATGTGTAGAAAATATGCACAGTAACATATATATAAGTAGTTCAAGTTTCCATGCCAAATGTAAGTATGAGTCCATTTTTAAACATCTCTTGCTTAATACGTGTGTCATACTATTTAGTGATGGGAATAGGCTAAAATGTAATCTAAACACTAGGTTTACAAAAACCTGATGTCTGACTGAGGAAAGCACTGATTAAAAATAGCAAACCATGTAGTTTCTAAGAGAATTGGTACTTGTCAGATTGCAGAATTTTGACAAAGGAATGTTTTTCATACAGACTCAATCCAGATGTGTGCTTACCTTGGCTGCAGAACTGTGTATTTATTTCCCTTGGTGTTTTCCTGAATTAATAATTTCTCTTTGAAAGGGGGTCATTTGTAGCCAGTGGACTTTTCAAGCTGTGTTTATCTTGAATTTGCAATTCAATTGAATTGGAAGAAAATATATTTAAATATGGATCATTTCAGATAAAAAATAAGGCCTCCTTTAATGGGGAAAAAGACACTAGGGAATAACTTAGCTCAACATCTGGTAGAATATTTATCAGTCTAGTTCCCAGCATTCATAAAAGCTGTAAGTAAAGGGAAATCCTCTAGGTCTCCCTTAACCTGGAGGTCAAGAGGTGAGATAAAGAAGCCATCAGCTTAAGTTTTAGGGTGTGACTTTGATGGTATTATTACAGAATGAATTTAGATTCTTTTTTAGAAACTACACACTTTCCACAGTTGTCAGTGTATATCGATTGGTACAGAGGTGCGTTTTGAGGCCAGTGCGTAGTCAGCTCCGCCCCGTGGAAGAGCTCTAGAGCAGCAGCAGTCTGATAGCACTGGTTATACCAGGCATCTAGATCTGGGTTCCTGAGTACGATTCTCCACCAACAGGTTTGAGGCCTCCTTGGGAAAAAAAAAAAATGGCTAATGCCAGGGCTGAGATAGGAGGAGCACACGATGAGTCTGAAACATCTGTTTATTCCAGAAAGTGGGAGAAAGTGCTCAAGATTGATGGTGCTGGGTTGAAAGTATATAAATGCTAGTTTCAAGAGAATCCTGTTGGCCAAATTTGGAACAATTTGAGCATCAGAATAAATGTAATAGATTATAACATTGAATAAGAATCTTTGAGTTTCTCCTGTGATAAATAAAAACATAAGTGAATTAAGAGAAGAGTTCCAATTACAGTGTAGAAGGAGTAAGAGAATCAGAAAATTACAGTATGATAGCCATCATTATAATTACTAATTCTGCCAAGAGATTCAGTAGGTACAAAAATGAAAGGGTAAAAATTTGGTGGGGGAATGGAGTATTTACATAATCTGAATGTACTTTCCTCTATAATACTTAATTGAATAGGAAAAGTATACTTTACTATGGTGAAGGCTTGGCAAGTGATCAAAATTAATATTACCAATAATGGAACAAATGGGTATCATTAGGCACCACCCACAGGAAGCCTCACTTCTGTGTTATTTCTGTCAAAATGTACAACCTAAATTTCATCCTAAAGTATATGACAAACATAAAGTGATGGGCATCCTACAGGAATCTGATCTGTAATTTAAAAGTGTCAAGGTGTGAAAGCAAAGGAAAGAGTAGAAAAGGTTCTAGAGTGAATGATGCATGAAAACTAAACATGCCATGATTCTGAACTTGGTGAAATCTAATTAAGGTTAGTACATTTGATGGTAGTAATTAAACATAAATGCCATGATGTTTAAGGTTATTGTGGTTATGTAGGAGAATATCCTTCTTTGTAGAAATTAAATACTGAACTACTTGAGATGATGTTGGTAACTTACTTTCAAGTGATTTAGGAGGGAAAAAGTTCACACTATTCTTGAAAATTTTCTGTAAGTTGGAAATTATTTCAAAATAAAAGAAAATAGGAAGATGGGTAAGTAATAGTTTTGAAAAGAAAGTATTAGAGTTAAATGACTAGTTTAATTCAGAATTGAACCTCAATAATTGTAAATGGTACGAAGAACTTGAAAAGCAAATGACAAAAAAATTCTAAAGAATTTTTATTCTATGGAAAATTTAAAAGTTAATTGGTCTGAAACTTGAAATAAAGATGCTTGAGGCTAGTCAAGAAGAAGTGAAACAGATTTAGGCTTTTAAGACATGTTTGAGAAGTTTCCATGTTGGCACTTTTGGAAATATTATTTGTAATGAGATTGAATATCTAACTTGGATATAAAACTGACTTAAAAAAAAAAAAATGAGAGGCTGGGATGAAAGATCTTCCCAATCCTGCCCCAGAGTATGCACACAGAAATACTGAAGTCTTTAGGGACATGTCAGTGTTAGAACCATTATACACATTTTTTTTTTTTTTTTTTGGTGGCCTGGAAGAATGTGTTTAAAATGGCATCTCCAAGTTTGCAGATGAATAATGTAAATATGCAGAGAAAAACAATTCAGTGTATTTATAGAAGAATGGGTTATAAAATGCTAGCATATGTTAGAAAATATGACCTGGAATGACTAAAATTAATTTTCTAAAGTCATTGGTCCTATTTCTTGATGGACCCAAAAAGTTTAAAATAATCTTGACAAAATGAGCTGACCATACTCATCACTGGGAATCTCCTGGAATACTGTTTGAGGTTATGTTTACTAAACCCCAGGAGAGGTATAGCAAACCTGGGGTGGGAGTGGGGAAATGTTGAAACTTAACAATTGTCTTCAGAATCAGGACTAAACTTTTAGCTTTGTGCTAGGGGATTTCTTGAGTCTAATACCAGCATTTCATTTAGTCATATTTTTCCTAGTTATGTAACCATTTCAGCCAAGCTCTAGCCAGTATACCGCCCCTAACTGCTCTGTCTTCACACCAGTGCTTCAGAACCGGCTGTTCTGCTTAAAATGCTTTTCCTCTACCTCACTGCTCAGTCATTGTCAGGATCTCTCTCTAATTTCTGCCTTTTCTGGCAACTTTTCTGGAACATTTTGTCCACATCCATCTACTTCCTCTGAATACATAAGTAGCATATGTTGTTAGCATAATTTCTTGAGCAAGTAATCATTCACTGCTGTGTGAGATATCATGGAGTATTGTCTTACTATTCAGATCTACCTATATGTACTTCTCCGACTGAAAGTGAGATTCTTGAAAGCTGAATCCTGTCTTATATCATTAATCCAGTGTTTTCTGTGGCCCAGATGCAGTGCCAGTTGCTGAGGAAAGAAAACTATTTTTTCTTTTCCAAATATGCTTTTGTACAAATTACAAAAGTTTTGGATAGATTAAAGAGAGGAACAGGTTAAAAATATGAAAGTATATTAGTAAGTATATGTATATTGAAAGCTCAAAAAGTTATGAATGAAAAAAGGATGTTTGTGATTTGACATCAAGGAGAGTAACAGTGCCTTTCACCAGACACTGAGTTCACATCCTTTGGATATGATTAAGTGAACTCACTAAAGCAATCTGTAGGTTATTTATCTCATTTTAATGTAAATTATTATGCTATATTCCTAAGCAAATGCATTTTCCTAGTAGGGATTAGACCTCAGGAATATAACCTATATTTTTTTGGGGGGGGGTGCGGGAGAGCAGGGGGAGAGGGAGAGAGAGAATCTTAAGCAGGCCCAGTGTGGAGCCTGACATGTGGCTCGATCACATGACTCTGAGATCATGACCTGAGCCGAAATCAAGAGTCTGACACTTAACCGACTGAGCCACCCAAGCACCCCTGTATTTCTGTGTTTTCTAATAGCACATATATTTAGCTGTAGTATGTGTCCTGCTTTTCTAAAATAACATCCAGTAATTTCTAATGTGTTGACTTGTTCTGTGAGTGGTGCTTTATGATGATCTATTTTATAATCACTGATGTAATAACTTACATTTTATCAGTAGTCACAGAAACTTTTGTTACATTATCCAACAATAAATAAGTTAATTTTCCAGAAGTGAGTGAGGACAGTCATCATTTATTTAGTTCAAAGTATAGGGCATAGATAGCATGCATCAAAGGAATTCACAGATTATCCAAAAATACAAATATTCACTCTTTTTTTTTGATTTAACATGATGTTTAGTTCTGTATTTCTACCCTACTAATACCCCCTACCCTACCACGGTGGCTGCTCCCCCAGTCAAATGGACTGATTTAGCATCCACAGCATTCAGCTCCCTTGCCTGTCTTTGGTGGAAAGAGTGTTAATCAGTAGTGAAAGGTCTCAAGTCTTGGCAACAAAGTAGAAAGAAGAGGCCTAAATAATATACTCTTCTGTAATCAGCCTCTGGAGATCCCTCAGCTGTTTATACACAGCATTAAGGAAAGCACGCTAATATGCTATTCTGTTTTGTTGACTGCTCTAATTGAGATGTCTGACAAATTGATACATAATTTTCAGATTATTAATGCCAAATGAAAAAAGAGCTTGCTATAAAATGTCATATAACAGGTTTTTTTTTTTTTGGTAAATGTTAAAGAATTAATTTCTTAAATCATTTCAGTGAATGAGTTAACTTTAATTGTGCTCAGTGAATGTTAATGGATGCCTCAGCAGAAGTTTTCTTTTTTCTTCACAATATTTTCTTTTTAGGCAGTTTAGAAAACAAAGGACAAAGGAATGGTTAGTGTACCATTTAGGTTGTCTGATTCAGGACATAGATTCGGTTTTAAGATCAGTTGAAATGATGAACAAAGTGGCTTTGGGAACACTGCTAAAACACTCTAAGCCTCCATATCCTCATCTTTAAAATGGGTTTAATCCACATCTATAAAATAAAATGGTTTGCTGGAAGAATTGAGAAAACATATGGAGCTCTAAGGATATTTCTGGCACTTCTTTTTAATCATATTATTTTCTTTTGTCTTCACATGCAATCAGTGATCATTTTTTATTCTGTAGCCAAAATGCTGGCATCATCCTAAAAAGAGAATTCTGATTTTTCAAAAAAATGTATCCATTTAAAAATACCATGCCCTTATAACATCTAAAGACTCGTTTTTGTGTGATAATAGTGATAATATAATCTTCATGAATGTGATTGACTAATTGCTAATGTTAAGTGTCTCTGTCTGTGAGATACTCAGAGGATGTCCTGGTTCATGGAGAAGAATCTCGGTGGTGTCATGGTATTGTGTAGGTTGTAGCAATTTCTGATTTTTATATGTGTTTGAGGGTAAAGTGGTTTTGAGTTAGTGAATTACTGTGATATCAGTATGTGCATTTCATATGCTTCATCAGTTTTTAAGGCTGTGTTCTTTCAAATTTAAGGAAGATTTAAAGCACCAGAAATATTGTAGATATGCAAAAGGGGGTCTTAGAAATCTCATAAACCATCTTTCCTTTCCCTTCTCCCACCATCAAACTTCATTCTGACTCCTCTGTATCCTAGTCATTGGCGTATGCCTCCAAGGTCGTAGTTTCTACGTGCAGTAAGAACTTAGAAGCTGATTCAGTGGCTCTCAATTTCTTCCTTCTTAGGGATGACAGGTAAACCAACTGCCACTTCTCCTGAGTAGCAGTAGACATTATCATGAGGTATATCAGGTTGCAAAGTCTCTACTTTAATTGAATATTTTTATAGTACTTACCTGGTTTTCATTTCTTGTGCCCTGTGTTCACCCCTTGGGAACATGAGAAACTGGGTAATTTTCTATTTGAGTTCTAGGAGATTGAAAGCTGTATGACTTTTCAAAAACTTTCTGACACATCAGTACTAATTTGAGTAGAACTTAGCTAGCTCTCACAGTTGATGAAAGCAGGGAAAACCAGTGAGCGATGACAGTCTTTTAGTCTAATATCTGATTGCTTGTCTAAGTGTCATTGGTGAAAGGCAACTGTCTTTGTGCTTTTTCTGAGTTCAAGCCACATGTGCTCTCCTGTAAGAAATCTCAACAGAAGATCGTTTCATGGATTTAAGGAATTGAATGTTTCTATATTCAAATCTTTTTCCCCTCTCGCCCATTATAAACTTTGCTCTGGATAATCTTTGAAATAGCGGAACTGAAAAACAGACAATAAAGTGTAAGCTTTAAATTATCATAAACCCGTACAGACTAATGCCCAGGGCTTCTTAATAAGAACTCGTCCTGTATGAAGAGTAAATAGCTCACTTTTGAAGGTGTATTTTCAGATGGTCCCATTTGAACAAATTATTTCTTCTTTGATTTATCAAAAAGCCTTAAATTCCAGTTTTCAAATTCCTCATTGTACATTACATTTTTTTTTCTGGGAAGCTTCTTTTCGAAGTCTCATATTACTTCTTGCAGAAAATTTGAATTAGCAAGGTACAAAATAGTTTGGAGATTAGCTGGTTGTTCTGCAATCAAGAGTAGAGTTCTAAAAGAATCGGCCACAGAGAAATTATATTTGGGTGTTGCAGAGATAGTGTGCAAGGCCTGCATAGGTCCCTGTGCACAGAGGGCAGGCCTGCTGTGATCCACAGAGAAAAATGCATGAGCAGTCAGGGGCAGGAGATCCTGAAGGAGGGGGACTGATGACTTGTGCTGCTCACAAAAAAATTAATCAGTTTTATTCTTCAGCATATCTAGGTCATCTAAGCTAGTGAAAAAAATTCAGTTTAAAAGATTCCTGTTTCTGTTTCCCCCCACTGTAGATAAAAGCGAATGTACACATTTGTAAATGCTTTTCTCCTCCTTTAGTCCCTTCATTTCTGCTTCTCACTATGTAAAATGCATCATCAAAATATCTCAAGTAACATTTACTATTTTGGTTTAAATTCTCTGTAGCTTTTTAACATTTCCTAGTCAATTTTTAACTGTTTTTGAAGATAGACTTTTTGATAATGCCAAAGGCTTAGGAGACAATAAGAGCAGTAAACTAAGTTGTTCTCACTGAATAGCTCTTTTCACAATGCACTTGCCAAGTATAAACTTCAAATGTAGAAAAAAAACCTTATGATTTTATGCAAATATATGGTGGGCATATACCAAAGATTTGCTTAACTCACTAATAAAGAAACTGAAGGATACTAGAGATGGTTAAAAAAATAAGATATGAGGGGTGCCTTGGTATCTCAGTCGTTAAGCATCTGCCTTCGGCTCAGGTCATGATTCCAGGGATCAGTCCCACATCAGGGATCGAGTTCCACATCAGGCTCCCTGCTCTGCGGGAAGCCCGATTCCCCCTCTCCCACTCCCTCTGCTTGTCTCTCACTGTCAAATAAATAAAATCTTTTTTTTTTTTTTAAGATTTTATTTATCTATTTTACAGAGAGAGAAATCACAAGTAGGCAGAGGCAGGCAGAGAGAGAGGGAAGCAGGCTCCCTGCTGAGCAGAGAGCCCGATGCGGGGCTCAATCCCAGGATCCTGAGATCATGGCCTGAGCCCAAGGCAGACGCTTAACCACTGAGCCATCCAGGCGCCCCCAAATAAATAAAATCTTAAAAAAAAAAAAAAAGATATGAGAGAATGTTCTATGTGGTCAGTGAAGGAAAGAATGTCAAAATAAGTTAAATACAAAATTGCTTAATGTTGTCCAAAGGCAATAAATCTATGACCGAGCCATTATTTCTATTGGATAGAAACCATTAACATTTCTGTTAGAGAAACATCATTTGCAATGTATTAATCTTCTGTAACTAACATTTGTCTTTAAAGATCCAGGGTTTTATTCAATAATCTATGAGAAGTTTAAAAAAAGTGTTTCTTTAGAAAAATCAATGATTTGTAAGCAGGTTTATTTAACATTTCTTTAGTGTGACCAGACACTCTATTTTCTTACCTTAATTTCCAATTTTGGATAATTTTTCTTACTAATCCCTACATATAATCCATAATACTGTCATAAGCACTTCAAAAATAGACCTTCAAGGAGGTGAGTGTTTTGTCTCCTTTGTAGCCAGCTATCACTGAGCATAATTCTCAGTGTTCCTGTATTCCGGTGTGGTGCCATTTCCTTGGGTTTGTCTTATACACGGTTTGACCTTCTAGCAGTCGACAAAGTGTATGATAGTTGACTGAATGGCAATTATGATGGAAGGCTCTGTTGTCTAGATGACATAAGTTGAGAACACTATTTTAAAAATTCACGATAGAAGCAAAAACAAACGTAAAGCAATCTGCAGTTGATAAGGACTTGTATTAGTATCTCTGTAACTGTCCTAGAAAGGCTTCCCTTTATAGATTAAATTTCATATGTGTTTAATGTGATGGGTGAAATTTCAAATATTAGCATGTTCATTGTGATTTTGGTATTAATGCATTATTTATCAATTTGTTGCTAATTTATTTTACACTCAGTGACCATTTTGCCTTAGTGTATGTAAAGCACACATCCAGATTGAAGGACTATGCAGATAAGTACATGCAGTTCATCTTGACACATTTCAGATATGAGAATCAAACAAGTGTGCAAAGTTTTTTTTTTTTTTTTTTTAAGATTTTATTTACTTGAGACAGAGCACAAGTGGGGAGGAGGGTCTGAGGGAGAGGGAGAAACAGACTCCCCGCTGAGCAGGGAACCTGATGCAGGGCTCATGCAGGGCAGGATCCCAGGAACCTGAGATCATGACCTGAGCCGAAGGCAGAGACTTAACCAACAGAGCCACCCAGGTGCCCGCAAGTGTGCGAGTTCTCATGCTACAAAGCAGAAAGGACTTTGTATAGTAATCGTGTTTTGAGCCACAAGAGCTCAAAACAAAGTAACTGGTCAAAATAAGAGTTATAAAGGAGGTCTTCAGTGGTCAGTAGTGTTTAGCTAGGAGAAGACTTAAGCATCCATAAATGTTCCAGTTATAGCAAATAGCATGAGAAAAGGTATAAATAAAAAACATATGATGATTAGGACCAGGGCAGTAGAGTAATATAGTATGGGTACATAATGCCTAGAGGAGACAGTAGATGATTGGGAGAAATGGATTCCGTATATACCATAGACGACACTAAAGCTGCCACTGAGTTTTCTGTTTTGTTGTTTTTTTAAAATTCATACTTGATTCAATAAGCACCAAAATGCCCGTGAAAGCTTTTGAATATTTACATAAACTATTTTAGAATATTTTATATGACCTATTTTAGAATATTTTCTGTTGTCCTGTGGACTTCACTGAAATAGCGTGAAAGTGTAGTTTGAATGCCTAATTAGGATGAATTAGAGAGGTAATGGTGTTGAAAGGGTCTGGCCTGGAATGATAGATGTGGGCAAAGCGTGCCTTGACCTTTCTTATTAACTGTTTTATTGGAGCACTGTACATCTTACAGAACCGCTGGTTTAGGTTTCCTTGATATATGGAGCTCTCATTTATTTGAGTTGACCCATTGGAAGCTGTCATCTGGAGGAGGAAGGCAGTCGGCTGCATATGCTGCATTGCCAGTGCGTTGTTGTTCTTGAGGTATGCCTGGCTTTGAGCAAAGGGAGACTGCAGTACAACTGTTTCTTACAATAACTCAGGAATATTGCATCATCAGGGCCAAGTTGTCTAAACAATTAAAATAATTGGTAAGTGTGCCAGCAGCTGAACAGGTGAAACCTAGCTTTAGAAGTCAGTTGAACATCTCCTTTACCCCAGCCTGTCTGGAAAAATGGAGAAAAACATAGGGGGGCTGTGCACTTCAGTCAGAGAATGCTGATACGGGGTGACAAAGAGGGTGGTCTCGTGTTCTCAGATATATCACTGTAATAATGCATTTCGTATTAACATTGTACATTGGTGTACAATGCCTGAGAATCTGCCTAGTACCCTGGGTTTATAGAAGCAAAAAATTTGACAAAAATCCCAAGATGATTACATAATTATATAATGACTCATTCAAGTTCATGAGCATCCAGAAGTTCTAGAACCTGGTCAGTTGTCCTAATGTTCAAACTTATCCTATTGTTTTTGTTGTTTTTAAAGGTTTTTTTTTTTAAGATTTTATTTATTTATTTGACAGAGATCACAAGCAGGCAGAGAGGCAGGCAGAGAGAGAGGGGGAAGCAGGCTCCCTGCTGAGCAGAGAGCCCAATGTGGGGCTCGATCCCAGGACCCTGGGATCATGACCTGAGCCTAAGGGAGAGGCTTTAACCCACTGAGCACCCAGGCGCCCCAAAAGGTTTTTTGTTTTTATTTTTTTTTAAGATTTTATTTATTCACAAGAGAGAGAGCACACAGCAGGGGGAGAGGCAGAGGGAGAGGGTGAAGCAGACTCCAGGCTGAGCTGGGAGCCCAACATCAGGCTCAATGATCCCAGGACCTGGAGATCATGAATGAGCTGAAGGCAGACACTTAACCATCCGAGCCACCCAGGCTTCCCTGTTGTTGTTTTTAATCACACATTCTGTAGAGACTTTTAAAATGGATGAGTAAATTTTTGAGTATTTATTAAAGCTCATATAGGTTTTTTGTTGTCATTATTGTTTTAGCCTGTTATTTGTTATGACATGTTTTCCAGACCACTGCAGTCCTGACCAGTGTAAAAATACAGTAGAGCTGTTGTCTTCCTTGACATGGATATTTTATTTCTAATACTTCTGATAATAATTCATTCTAAAGTCAAAGTAGTATTATTGTGGATCTCACTTCCCTTTGAAGATATGATAACTCACGGTGAACTGGGGTTGGGACAAACCTCATGGCTTTTCCAACTCAACGAAAGCGTATCTGTCCCTCTTCCTACTGGTTTAATTAACTTTTGAACTTCAATTAAAATAGTTATATTTACCCAACTTGATCTTATTCTATTTTGCTTCTCTTTGTAGTTTTTTACCTTCAAATATTGCCTTAGGCATATAAATATTTTGTTATTCCCCTCTGCTTTATACTGCTTGAAAATTTGATAACAGTATTATATTTGCCATCATCAAGCATAGATGAATTTTTGACCTGTAAGGTTTCAGGAAAAACTCCTCAGCAGAGTTGACACTGATACATTAATGGGTAGATTTTGATTATGGCTGTACAACTCTGTTTTCCTGCTTCTCTTTATATTTCTGTACTGAGATTAATCTTTTAAAATCCCTTTATTCATATGTGGAAGAATCTATATTCTTTTGACCATTTCAGCTATGCTCTCTAACCTTCTAAAGTTTTATTCATCCTTCCTTCCTTCCTTCTTTCTTCTTCTTCTTCTTTTTTTTTTTGCAATTCTTATAGCTTTTATTTTGGTCTTGACTTTCTTGCATTGGCTTGGAACTGCAAAACATTTTTTTTTTTTTGATGCAGTGTTCCAAGATTCATTGTTTATGTACAGCACCCCCAGTGCTCCAGGCAATACATGCCCTCCTTAACACCCACCACCAGACTCACCCATTCCCCCACCCCCTTCCCTCTAAAACCCTCAGTTTGTTTCTCAGAGTCCATAGTCTCTCATGGTTTGTCTCTCCCTCCGATTTCCTCCAGTTCACTTTTCCTTTCCTTTTCCTAATGTCCTCCATGTTATTCCTTATGTAGTTAAAATTTGGTGGCCAAAATTACAAATAGTATCCCATAGGAGCTCTGTCTTTTACTATAGGCGGATAAAGCTTCCCATTCCCTTTCCTTGGTCTGGCTTTATGGTAAGAGCTCAGTGAGTTATTGCCTGTCAGGGATAATCTACAATGACTCCTAGATCTATCCTCAGTTGTTACAAGCCCACTATTCCAGAAATACAAGTTTGGACGCTCTATTCCCCCTGAGAAGGTCACCATAAATTGATCATATTAAAGCCCGTTTTCCCCATCTCCATATCCATATTTTATTGCAGAATTTTCTCACTGGCCTAGATTTTCACTATGTAGAAGTGCTTAGGATTATCTACAAACAACACATTATAAATAGTACATTTTTTCTGTTATCATAAATACCAAATAAAATCTCTGGAGAATTCTTAGCATTTTCATCAATAGGACACACAATAAACTACTATTTTATCCATAACAAACACACAATAAACTACTGTTTCATCCATAACAAAATTTTTACAATAATCAAATTGTTGTTTGAATATAACTTTTGTGGAATTTTGCCCGATGTTTTTTTTTCCCCTTCAAATTGGAAAACACTCAGATAAAGGATTCTTCCTTATATTTATTTTTTTAATCAAAGAACTTTATTATATTCGCCAAACATCACAGTGATAATCATTTTACATGTTTCTAATTAATATTTGATGTACCTGTTTGGTGTTCAGTGGTGTTCAGTTTGCTGTTCATTTTTATAACAGAATATACCAATTTTTATCTTTGAAATTGAGAATCATTAATCATAACTTGTAATCTTCTATAGATACAGTTTAAACAAACCTATCAGATGCCTGACTGTTGTAGTTCAGGGCACTGAGTTCCATGCCGTATGATAAACTTTTGCATATTTATTTTAAATAGAGTGACATTGACATGGGGGGAGGCATCTGATACTTTCACCCTCTGAAGAGGAGGCTTATAATTTACTTGTTTTTCTCCCTGTGAACATTTGCTTAGAACATTTGCTTAGACATATGTGAACATTTGCTTAGAAACTTTACATTATTTTGAGGCAAAAAAATAAATCCACTCTCAGATGCAGATTTGGTGGCATCTGGGTGGCTCAGTGGGTTAAATGTCTGCTTTTGGCTCAGATCATGATCCCAGAGTCCTGGGATAAAGCCCCACATCAGGCTCCCTGTCAGCTCACTGGTGAGTCGGTTTCTCCCCCTTCCTCTGCCCCCCCACAACTCAAAATAAATAGATAAAATTTCTTAAAATAAGATGTAGATTTTGATACTTCAGTGGGGACAGTTAGGCACATAGCATATACTCTTTTTTAAATTTAAACTTATTTTAAGATATTTATAGATTTGCTTGCATGTGTGAGAAATAATAAATGGAGAGATTCCATGATCCCTTATTATCCAGTTTCTGCCAATGGTGACAATCTATAAAACTACAGTACAGCATTAGAACTAGATTATTGACATTGGTACAGTAAGGATACAAAATAGTTCCATCAGAAGGAGGATCCTTATTGCTGTCCTTGTATAGTCACATCTACTTCCCTTCCAGCCAGATTTCTTCATCCCAGCAACCGCTCACCTCTCATATTCGTAAGCCGGAGGGAGCACATGCTCCTCGTGGAGTCTGTTCTGCTTGGAGCTGCCAGTCTTCTCTGTGACTGCTAGTCACCTGCCAAGACTTCTCTGCTTCTGCCCCCTGTGGCTGTCATTCACCGTTCACCCCCAGGTACCCTCTGAATTCCTTCGTCACCACTTGAGATGTAATTGGGTCTTCCAGGGACCAAAGCTGTCTGGGGTTCACAGTAAAATGGCAAAAAAGCTTATTGCTCCCATTAAGCTTTTGTTGTTGTTTTCTTTCCATACTTGGCCTTCTAATTTGCATAGATAGTTCCTTGAGGCTCAGCTGGAGATAAGGTAATGTTATAGCTCCTCTCTTTATTCCCTTTAATTTCCTGTCCTGATCTAGTTTAAAGTTAGTTGGGAACACTTCGTCTGGAACTTAGTGCCATGTTTAGATACAGTCTCAGTTGTTTTCTTTAGAGTTTATTATTAACACTTCGTGTCCAGTATCAAACCCAATGACAGGCACAGAGTAGCCCGTCAATGGCAAGAAATAAACTAATGTACACTATAGTGAGGACTAAATTCAGAAAATGAAAGCAAAACTAGATTTCTTAACCCTGGTTTACTGATTTGTTAAGTTTGCAATGGAAGAGAAAACTACCTTTGTATGACAGATGCATTATATACCAGAGTTGGTAGAGGTTACACAAATCTGTTCAAGTGGTAGAATTTGTATCTTCCTCTCATCCCCTCCCAAACACCAAAACAGCATAAACATTTAGTTAAATCAGAATAAAATCTGTAGTTAATAATACTGTGCCAGTGTCAATGTTTTGGTTTTGATGATTATAGTATGGTTATATAAGAGGTTATCATTGGAGAAGATAGGGAGAGGGTACATATGAACTCTGTACTATTTTCACAACCACATGTGAGTCTGAAATTATTTCAGAATTAGAACAAAAAGGCAAAAAATGACAAACTTTTAGACTACCATGTGATTTAAAGTTCCTTTCTTTCTCATTCTGCTTGTGTATAAATGTACGTATTTCCAACAGATCAATGGATATGCTTATTTGACATCATCAGTTTCTGTGGCTAGAAGGACTAAATGGGTTCATAGTGCTTGGGTATTCTTGATGGATATAAAATTGAAGATAGGATCCCAAGCTGTACATGAAAGCATTATAATGCATAAGTGTTTATGTGAAACATAGATAATTTCTGTATAGAAGGAAATGACAGTAGAACACTACTGTCAAAACTGTATCAATACAATGACTGGAGCCCAAAGTCTGATTTTATGTGGGCTTATCAACGTAACAAAATATTCCTGAACCTAAATCACATTATTAATATCATATACTTCCTCCATTGGTATAATCATTTGATAAGGTTTATAAAATGTTTTAAATTTTTGTTTATATAACATATAACTCAACAGGTATTTTCTTCATATGATAATGGTTAAATTTGGGAATTGATATGTAGCTTCTTTATTATTTTTTAAAGATTATTTATTTGAGAGAGAGACTACGCATGTGTGCGCAAGCTGAACAGGGAAAGGGGCAGAGGGAGAGGGAAAAACAGGCTCCCCTCTGAGCAGGGAGACCAGAGCAGGGCTCCATCTCAGGGCCCGGGATCATGACCTGAGCTGAAGGCAGACACGTAGCCAACTGAGGCACCCAGGCGCCCTGTGGAAATTAACATCCATTTTAAAATTATATTTGCTTTATTTTTATGTCTGCTTTCCATTAGAGGTTTGATTTTACCTTATTTTTATTTCTTTCTGGGATGCTGCCGCGCTGAACAGTGTTTCCTTTAGATGGTAACATAGGGTATTTCCCAACAACAAGTTTGTAAATAGACCTGAAAAGCACCATTTTATTCTTAAAGAACCTAATAGCTAGTAAGGCTCATTTTATTTGTTTGTTTTGACACTTAGTCAAGAGGGAAGATTCAAAATAAACTCTCCTTTTATTATTATTATTATTATTTTTTAAATTTCCCAGAATCTCTGGTGGCATATAATTGGCTACCAACACCCATTGCTTATTAGCTTTGTCTCAGTGATTTAAAGTAAAAATCCATTAGAAATAGTGCAAAGCTACATCCGTCATACCTGAATATGCTGGGGAAGGGGGGAGAAAACAAAGCTTGCTCTGGATCACATTTTGCTGTTGTGCATCTTTTTTTTTTTTTTTTTTCCAGATTTTTTGTTTGTTTGCTTCTTTTGTTTTGTTTTCTTTTTTTTTTATAATTTTTTTTTTCAGCATAACAGTATTCCTTGTTTTTGCACCACACCCAGTGCTCCACGCAATCACCGGTATTTTTCAAAGAGCTGGAGCAAATAATCCAGAAATTTGTATGGAACCAGAGGAGACCCCGAATAGCTAAGGAAATGTTGAAAAACAAAAATAACACTGGGGGCATCACATTACCTGATTTCAAGCCTTACTACAAAGCTGTGATCACCAAGACAGCATGGTACTGGCATAAAAACAGACACATAGACCAGTGGAACAGAGTAGCGAGCCCAGATACGGACCCTCAACTCTATGGTCAAATAATCGTCCACAAAACAGGAAAAAATATACAGTGGAAAAAAGACAGTCTCTTCAATAAATGGTGCTGGGAAAACTGGACAGCTGTATGCAGAAGAATGAAACTCGACCATTCTCTTACACCATACACAAAAATAAACTCAAAATGGATAAAAGACCTCAACGTGAGACAAGAATCCATCAGAATCCTAGAGGAGAACATAGGGCAGTAACCTCTTCGATATCAGCCACAGCAACTTCTTTCAAGATATGTCTCCAAAGGCAAAGGAAACAAAAGTGAAAATGAACTTTTGGGACTTCCTCAAGATCAAAAGCTTCTGCACAGCAAAGGAAACAGTCAAGAAAACAAAGAGGCAACCCACGGACTGGGAGAAGATATTGCAAATGACACTACAGACAAAAGGCTGTTGTGCATCTTTAAACCACAGGGTTGGTTTATCTTCAGTGCGCCCTGTTTTCTACACCCCCTTCCATCCCCTTAGGGGAGGAGAATATGTTCAGAAGCTGAAGTGGTGGTCATCTCTTTGAAGTTTTAAATTATTCAATTCAGAAAGCAAATCAGATTTTCGTATGCACAGGAGGATATAGAGAATCTCTAGAAACTGTCATCACATTGCACAAGAAATGGAGCATCTCTCATTATACAAGAAAGCATTAGCGATGGAAACTACAGTGTAGATTTTCTCTAAATCAGGAGCTAAGATCGGGTATTTGTCTTGGGCTCTAACTAAAAAGGACCCCATGGTTGTATATGCAGGACACCAGTACAACAAACACATTTGCTCAGCTAAGCCATTCTGTTAATTTGTTGAAGAGAATCTGTTAAGTGATTCATTTAGCATCCTATAAACAAAACAAAGGGTGATAATTGTACAAATTATTCTTTTAAGTTTATTGAGCTGGCAGTGTGCGAACAAAGGCAACCTGTGTCTGTACTTTGGGTTAAGTAATTAGGTTCTCACAGGATGAGATTTTAATTTAGAAAGATCCCTTTTCAGGTAGTATAAAAAGTAAGTTGAAGAAGGAGACTGGAATTAGGGAGAATATTCAGAGGGCTGTCTGGGGAGGACGAGGGTGTGAGAAAGCACAGTGGCCACAGGAGTGGAAAAACCAAAACTGGAGAGACAGGACCAGCAGGACTAGTGGATATGAGTAAGGAAGAGGAGAAGTTACAGAGGGGACAGAAGATTCTAGGCTGGGGGATTAGGAGGTTGGCAGTGTCAGCAAACAGTATGAAGAAAAAGAAGAAATGGAACAAGTTTTGGTGGTGATAAGACAAAAACTCTTTCAATTAGGAACATTTTCCAGCTATTCAAATATAGATGTCAGATAGACAGCTGGTATTCTGGCCTAGATTTCAAAATCCAATTTAGGACTGGTGGTATGGGTATTGAAATCCGTCTCTAATGTTTGGATTAGAATGAGACCTTCCAGAAAGGGAGCCTTGAGAGGAAGAAGTCAGAGACATAGGAGAATAGGAGTGATTCCCGTCCAAGAATCAAAATGAAGTCAAGTCTTGAAGAGAAAAGGACACTACAAGGATACCAAGGGCCCCAAAGCAGTTCCAAGGGTCAGAACTGAGAAAGCAACCTTGGATTTGATTGTATTAGCACAGGGAACTGTGGATATCTAGGAGAATAAAGAAGGAATGGGTAATCAGACTTAAACCCTTTGTTAGGCTAGTTATCAAGCTGTGTCTTCAAGAAGTTTGGGCAGTGAATAGAGAAGGATATGGTGTTACAGAAGTGAGTAGGATGAAATGTTTGTTTTTTGCATGATTAAATCAGGACATGTGATTTGTTTCCTTCAAGCCGAGGCAGAGGTAATTTTTAGGAAAGAATTAGAACACAAGGACACTATAGAAGCATGGCTAGTGAAAACTAGGGAGGATGGAGAAAAAAGAAAATAGTCCAAGTAGGATTTGCCCCTGGGTGGATTATAGCCGCAAGTCAGTTGAGCAGGGGGCTGTGGAAGTTCCAGGCTTTGTTTGTCCATGTACCATTGATGCATAGGGAGATGTTTCCGGATTGGGGTGGGTGTGAGTAAAGCTACCATAAAAACTCACATTCAGACTTGCATGTGAAGATAGATTTTAATTTTTTTGAGTAGTGGGATTGCTGGGTATGTTTAAGGAGTGGCCGAACTGTTTTCCTAATTGGCTATACTGTTTTACATTTCTACCAGTAGTGGATTAGAGTTCCCCTGCGCGGAATGGTCATTAGACCTTGGTGTTTTCAAAGCTTTGTTTCATCCTGCTTTTATTCATGAGTTTCATATTCACATCAGTTCCCTTTGCCCCATAAAGTCTGAAGGGATGATGCAGGCTGGCCTGTGTGGCTGCTGCACACGCAGATTGGGAACACAGCTATGGAAATCCTAGCCTCAGACACCTCATTCCGTTAGGAGTTGCAAGCAAGCCCAGCTGAACTTTGTCCCAGAGATGTTAATCTTATCATACTGGACTGTAAACAAACACCGGGCCTCTTCTCCAGAAGGAACGAAGATCTACTTCCCCAGCTGCTGGCTCTACAACCACCTTAAAAAGATAGTCCGGCACAGAAGTGCCGCTCTTGACAGGTGCAGAAACGGGAACGATCCGTGGGAAACTCTCCCCGCAGTGGGACAATATTTGAATTGTCAGTTTAACTTTTAAAAATGTTTTATATTGCTTCTTAGGTCATTTTTATTACATTCTGTATTTGTGGCATCGTGACCATTTCACTTTAATTTTAATAGCATACAGCTTGTTCATTGTTTTTTCATTGCATTGTGGTTTTATTTTTTATTTTTTTAAAGATTTTATTTATTCATTTGAGAGAGGGAGAGCCAGAGAGAGCACAAGCAGGGGAAGAGGCAGAGGACGAGGGAGAAGCAGACTCTCTGCTGAGCTGGGAGCCTGATGTAGGGTTGGTTGGATCCCAGGACTTGAAGATCATGACCTGAGCCAAAGGCAGACACTTAATCATCTGAGCCATCCCGATGCCCCTGGTTTTATTTTTAATCTGTCTGTAGTTATGTTCTCTTTCCCTTTCCAGTATTGATAATTTTTTCTTGTTTGGGGAGATAACTGTTACCAGAGATTTTCTAATTTTACTTATTTTATAGAGAATCTTTTGGCCCCCTAATCTGTTTTTATTCACACTCTTAAAATTTTCTTCTATATTCTTTGAACTTATTTTGGTCTTTTCCCTAACTTCTGTAAGTTGTATGCTTATGTCATTAGTTTTCACTCTTTCTTCCTTTTCTACTGTAGATCATCTTAAAATTTTCCCTCCAAATAATGCTTTAGCTTCATGCCACAGGTTTTGATACCTAGTACATTTTTATAACTAATTTGTTCTCAGTAGTTTTCAACTATCATTATTTCCTTTTCTGACCACAGTGGTCTTTGTTCCGTGTAGCTCTGTTGTTCGAGGTCATCCAAGTATACACATACGGTGCTAGCAGAATGAAGAATAACATTGTATTTATTTCAGAGTTTATCTTTTTGTTTTGATTACTACTCAGTGTAACTTAATTGCCCTGTCTTCTGAGAATGCAGTCTGTTGGATACCAATTTTTAGACATCTACCGTGATTTGCCTCAAGGCCTAAAATATATTTTTCCCACCATAGTTGTCAGGCCATCCTTTGAAAAACATACACAGCGTTTTCAAAGTTCATAGCCTCAAGTTCCTGGATTAGATTAGATTAGATAGAGTTTCTCTATCTTTAGTAATTTGCCTAATAGTATCTGTAAGTAAAAGATAGGCGCATAAATCTTTTATTATCTTGGTAGTCTAATTAATAGATTCTTATTAAATTTATTAGTAGGAATGGCTATTCAAAGGAATATTTTCTATATGTGCTTATTTAAAATAGGAAACACAGAACATATTCCCTTTTACTCACCACCTATTAATGTGGTGAAAGACAAAACATTTTTAGAGTAGGAGAGCATGATGTGTGGGCTCTTGAGAGAAGATGCAGAACTTAGTTAAACCATTCAGAGACCCTCCCCCCAAAATGCAAACCAAACCTAGTACTGATGAATCATTTCTTAGATACCTGTAACAGAGTAGACATACTCATGATCTTAAAGATTGTTTGGCCAAGTTGAGAAAAAGCCTTGATTGACATCAGTTGTGGTCAGCCTATCTGTGTACATCAGTGTGATTTCTATAAAGCACATCTTTTCATCTTGCCTTTTAGAAGCATGTTACTTTTAATTGCTGAGAGTAGATAGGCTTCTCTGAAAAGACCTGTTATCCCAATGAGTAGGTATTTAAACTGTGGATCTGTCTAAAATTATGTTTTTAATTTTTTTTGTTTATTATCTAAAATAAAATTAATAAATTTATCAGGTGGTTGCTGTACTCAGATAAGATAATACTATCTGATCAACCACTTTAGGCTTCTTTGATTAAAAATTTTCTTTAAATTATAGACATTTTCATTAAATATGGCCATTACCTATAGAATATGACATTCAAAAAAGAAAATAAAGGCACATAGGAGACAGAGTAAATAATTTTGGGCAGCTTATGTGATCATTGGCACCCTACACTAAGTATCTCATTAATCTTCTTTTTTGGGTTACTGCTAAATAAAAATATTTTCACATCAAAGTACTCTTAAATTGATTATTCTCATAAGAAGACATAAAAAGTAATAGCCTGAGTTATCTCGCAAGTTTTATATCTGCATGATTTTACTTTAATTTTCTGTATCTCCATTAGTGCAAGAGGATGATTTTCATGTGCTGAGAAAAAAGAATAGTTCAGTTATTAGTGATTAGCATATTTTAAAGTGTGCATTTTTTAGTTGCATATCTAGGTTTGTAAAAAACCCTATTTCTCTATTATAGTGGAGTCCTTTAAATTAGGATGCAGCCTTGCTTGAATGAACAAGTAACTTTAAGCGTATTGTGTGATCATAGCAAGATAGTTTTAAATAGCACATTCCAGTAAAGAAATTGGATTTTATTTATTACAAAAGAGGAATTTCCTGAAATTTCTATCTTGGAGGCTTTGGCATGATCAAGAACATATTTTCTACTGTATAGGAATAAGACTGAAAGCAGGAGGGCAAGTTAGGAAACTCCTGTATCTGAGGGGTGAAATAATCAAAAGGGCCTAACTCTTCAGATGGACCTAAAAATGAAAAGGAAATGAAAATGGGTAAGAAACTGTAACTAGGATCCGATGAAGAAAAGCACAGGGGAAAGTGAAGTTAGTAGAGCCAAGATTTTAGGAAAAGTAGGATATTGGAAAATTAGGAGAATTCTAGACTGATCTCAGGAAGAAAGACCTTCCTCTGATGTGTGGTCCTTCTAGCTGGACGTAGAATCAGATTGATATTCTGATATCAATATCAGAGGCAGATATCAATATCAGATATCAATATCTGATATCAATATAGAGGCAGATTAACAGGAGAAAATCAAATTTAATAGGTATACCTATAGGGAATCCAGACTTGGTATTCCAGACACAGTGAGGCAACCTGAAGCTTATGAACTAAGGACAGAGGGTTAGAGTCTGAGCATAGAAAGGGGAATGTCTGTTAATAGCTTTCTTCCTAGTATAGGCTCCTTTCCAATGTAATTGCGGGCAGTTGGCACAGAGGTGGAGAGCTTTTCCTACATATGCTGGGTTTTGATTACTTTGAACTCAAAATAATCTTCATGCCAAAGTGACCCATCTTGGGGCAGCCTGTCCTTGGCCTGTGTAGTTCCCTCCTCTGAAACTTGCCTCAAGTGTTTCACATTATTAGTTGAGCTGATGATTTCTTCTGTCTCATTGAACCAGTCTTAGTTCTGACAATAGGTCAGTTCAGTTAAACTTCTTTTAGGAGGTGATGATGCAGATGTGTTTTCAAAGTTAGGCCTGTGTTTCAAGAAATCAGCTATTAAACAAGAGGTGTTTCTGTGGAAACAAACAAAAACAATGGTTAATGATTAGATCAAAATATAAATCAGTTTCTGAGTTCTGAGGATAGCCAGCGGAGATTTTTAGAGATCATGCTTGAAGCATGTTTAGGTAGAGGGAGAACAGGCAGGGGCAGTCTGACAGTTTTTTTTTTTTCCTGCTTTGTAGTTCAGGTGTCTCTGGAGATCTTTGAATGGCCCACTGAGCAACAGGCACGAAAATTGTCTATAGAGGAGCTGTTGTGATTTCTCTTAAGATAACATCAAGTTGTTCACATTTAGCTTCAGGGCTTTAGGAAAAAGGGCAGTTTCAGTTCTCAAATGCAGCCCAAGGTGGAAGAAAAAACAAAACAAAACAAAAAAACCCAGACAGTAGTTTGGAGAGTTGCAGTCATGTGCTAGAAGAAATTAAGATCTAATCTAGTTTATAATAAACAGTATTAGAATCTAATATTTACTCAAGTATGTTACTGAAACTTTTTCTTCTCTGTAATCATCCCTATTTTTAAGATAGCCAAATTATCATTTGTTGCAAAATAAGTTTAGTTCTAACAACCTGGCCTATTATTTATAGAAGCAGAACAAGAACAGTGATTGACTATACATGTTCTTTTCATTGTGCTCTGCTGGGACATTTTATAAGGAATTTCCAGATTTGCCTATAGTGCTTATAGACTTGGATGAATTCCTCTCTTCCTAGAATATCCTCAGGTTCTTGCATCTGCCGGGAAGTGACCTTCTTTACTCACCTGTTAAGGCTACTGGAAATGATAAGCAAGGCATCAGGCCAGCATCTCCCAGGGTTTCTATTGGCTGTATATGGTTGACCTTAGTTTCTTAAAGCTAGTTGGTCATTTCTAAGTTTGTGCATATCTCAAAAAGAACATTCCAGTCAGAGCCTTGCTAACATTACCAGTATTTTCAATTGTATTCCTGTTACAAGGAGAACAGACTCTTACTGAACTTAGGCAAATAAATCTATGGTCATAAAATACAAGAATATTCACTGAATTTTTTTTTTTTTTTAATTCTGGAGGTTTCAGGTAAGAAAAGATACATGTTTCAGTCCTGTTTCTGACGATATAATTTATCAAATTGCTACAGGTCGGTTTAATCAAGAGATTTCCTTAGATCCTGAAAAACAAAAAACAGTTTTAAAAAGTCAGCGATGGGGCGCCTATGTGGCTCAGTTGGTTAGCTGTCTGCCTTAGGCTAGGGTCATGATCTCAGGGTCCTGGGATCAAGCCCCATGTGGCTCCCTGCTCGGCAGGGAGTCTACTTCTCCCCCTTCCTCTGATCCTCCTCCCTCCTTGTGCTCTCTCTTTCTATCTCAAATAAACAAAGTCTTAAAAAAATAAAAAGTTGGCTATGTTTTGAATAAAAAGCCCTAAAAATTATAATTCTTTTCCTCAGGTCATTCAGTCCCATGTTCTTAATTTTTGTTTTGCTTGATACACTTTTTTCAGTAGTTTTGGAAATTCTTACCTAATTTGATTTTATAATCTTAAGGTTATGAGAAACCTATACTGAAATGTTCTTTCGGTGGGTCTCAATGATGAAGTACAGCTGCAGTGGCATCAGCATAAAACAGTAGCTGTAGATGAGACTTAGATATGCTATGATTAAAGTTGGATTAAGGTTCATCATGATGTGCTTGGCAAGGAAATCTGGTCAAGTTCTGTGACCTGCCACACCTCACAATAATAGCATACCAGGATATCAGATTTCTAGGTGATTTTACACAATTTTAGAACACTTAGTTTAGTTATTATCTACACAAACACTCTCTAACAAGGTTTAGAGTCATTTATTTGATGCTTCCCATTTCATTTAACATACCAGATAAGTCTCACAAAATCGCGGAAATGTTCCAGGAGCTCTCTGAAACATCTCAGGTAGAATGTAGTCAAAAGATTTCATTTTAGAATTTTATTTTGGGAAGTAGGTAAAAAAAAATATATCAAAAGGTTAGAACATTTGATTAAGTAGGATCACAGATCATGCTAAAAATATTTGTCTGTTTGAAGTGACAATAAAATATTTCAAAAGCAAATACAGAAAGTTATACAGCCCTGAATAAAATTTAGCTTTAAAAAAAAGTTAAGAGTCAGGTTTTTGTTTTGTTTTGTTGTTTTAAAGTAACCGAAGAAACCTGATAAACACAGGAAATTATTTTCACAAAATAGAATTCTTGCTTTCTAGTCAGATAACTTTTTAAAGATAAAAGCATTTACAGTTTCTTATTGTAATATCTTATTAAGAGCAAACCAGTAGTTCAAAAAAACTTTGTTCTTTTAACAAGGAGAAAACAAAAGTTTTAATTTTGCACCAGTATATTCTTGATAATGAAACTCATTAATTTAAATTTATTCTAATCTTAACCAGTACTGACAACACAAAATATTCCATTCTAAAGATTTCTTCTCTATAAACCTTATTCAACTTTCTTGTTTACATTCAGAGTTTGTCCTAAATTTTCCTTCAGCTCAGTTCATTATCCCAGGGTCCTGGGATTGAGCCCCATATGATGCTCCTTACTCAGTAGGGAGCCTGCTTCTCCCTTTCTGCCTGCTGCACCCCCTGCTTTTGCTGTCTCTCTGTCAGATAAATAAGTAAAATGTTAGAAAGATAATAAATCACAAGCCAGGTTTATAGATCCATACTTTAGTGTCTCTGCCATAAGATAAGAGTAGATAAACCTGTGTTTAGTACTTAATGTTTTCTTTTTTATCTTATTTGGAAATGATATTTTATTTTTTTTTAAGATTTTATTTATTTTTGTGACAGAGATCACAAGTAGGCAGAGAGGCAGGCAGAGAGAGAGGGGTAAACAGGCTCCCTGCTGAGAGCCCGATGGGGGGTCTTGATCCCAGGACCCTGAGATCATGACCTGAGCTGAAGGCAGAGGCTTAACCCACTGAGCCACCCAGGCGCCCCTTGGAAATGATATTTAACAAATTTAGCTCATCATCTAACTCGACAAATGCCAAAACTTCAGATTACCAAACATTTTGCAAGCCACCCAGAAATTTCTTTATAAATCTTTTAATCTTATTTATAATATAACCATTTAATTTGCTTTTGACAATCATGCCTAAATGACCCACAAAACTTAATTAATCATTAGACAAAGTCATCCATTCTAATTTTTAATTTTTTTTTAAACAAACTTAAAACAGAGACAACCCATGGGACTTTCATTAAACATCGGTAAAATAAAAGTTTTACATTAATGCATAACTGTAAAGACTGCTTTATATTAATTAAACCAGCAACCTTAAGGTAGCTTTAGTAATAAATATTTTCCCAGATCATAGGAACTTGATTAAACATTTGGGTTAGTTTCTATCTTTCAGAGTTTTGGAATGCCTAGTTATTTATTATAAGCACTTGTTTTAAACCAACTTGAGTGCTTTTACAAATCAATTTTCACAATACTATCTGGAGATAGAAAAATATCTCACATTTATAACATGTATGGATACACATACACAGACAAGATGCAGTCTTCTAACTTTTGTTCTGCTTGTGGAAATGACATTACAGGCCCAGTTCCCAAATACTTCCCTAATGTGTGTGTGTGTGTGTGTATGTGTGTGTGTGTGTGAAAAACTTCTCCCTAAAGTTCTCCCCAATTTTATTTCAAGTAACTGCCCTTAGGTCCTAAGGAAGGTGAGGTAAAAATTTACATGAGAAAGGCAGAAAGAAGGGATCTCTGTTTTCTTCATGATGAAGATTTGGTGCATATCTGTTATGGAAAGGTCCTAGAGTCTGGGCACAGAAGTCATTCTGGCAGTTTGTACGTTTTTAAAAAGAAGTCTTTTCCCCTTTTATTTCTTCAGTTTCAGGCAGTTGTGGGTTGTGTTTACATTTTAAAGACATAAGATTTATCATTTCAAGGTACAGAAAAATATTTAAAAAAAAAAGAAAGATTTTCCCCCAGAGTTTCAGGATAACTGCGATTTAAAATTCACCTTCCTTTCTCCTAAGTACAGTACAGTTTTTTTCCAATAGCTTGATTTTTTTCCAATATCCAAAAACACTGTAAGAGGAATTGGCAGTGTTTGGGAATTGGTAAAGATAAGTAGGCTTTGACTGGTTTTAGGGTTGCATTTCTGGTTTTGTAGAGATCTGTAAAATAGAATTATTTTTAATTTTCCAAAGAACAAGATTACAGCCCGAATATCAGGTGATTGGCCTGCCTTTTTAACTAAATATGCTTTTTATATTAGGGAGATTTTTAATTAAAATTGGACTTAAAATATTTTTATCTTTGTAAAACCTGTATAAAGCATTTTAACAAAAACCTTCTTTTGGGTACATAATTCAGCCTTGGTTTCTGATGTGGTAGTGTTGGGGTTTGGAGCCAATGACTAAGAAATCTTGAGATGGCTTTGGTGCAATAAAGTGTTTTATTATAGCACGGGGAAAGCCTTCCTGGGCAGAAAGGGCTGCCCTGGATTGTGAGGTAGGACTGAGGATATACTATAGAATTGAGGGAGGTAAAGTTGAGAAGTTTTCCAAAAGGGCTTTCATATGCTAAAGAAGACTCAGAGGATCCTCCAGGCCTAGTTATTGCCGAGTTTAGGATTGTTTTTCCCCTCTAGCGGAGCATTAACATTAAGACAGTTGGGAGCTTCCTGGAGGAAGGTTATGTCTTGCCTGCCTTAAGTATTTGTCAATTAAATTTCCTTATAACCTGCAGCTTATTTGTCAATAAGCTGCAGGTTATAAGGAAATTTAATTTTATCTACATTTCTTTCTGCCTTTGTTCCCCACATCAGCTTCTATCAGTCCTTGAATATTGGCCCTTCATGGATCATTTGTAGGAGGGTCAAGGAGAAATTTTTGGTTCTGTTTCTTGTGATGGGGTTTTGAGAATGGTCATTAGTCTTTTTAATCTCTAAAATTGGTAGGATCTTTTCAAAGTGGAGGTGAAAGGTCTTTATAATTTAAGAGATTTTGCTTGCATCCAGGAGACACAAATTCTTTTGCAGTGGGCGGGTCTAGGATAACACCTGCAAAGAATGTCACATAAGAATGCCTGAAGCTGGTATTCTCAACCCCTGGAAGGTAGGAGAAAAGCAAGTCTTTTTAGCCATTCTCAGGTGCTTTAGTTAAATTTACTCCTTGCTTTCAACATTTGTAGCAGCAGCCTGTACACTTTGAACCAAGAGGTTAGGCCTGAGTGCTTCAGGTAAATCTCATAGGGAAACCTAAGTTAAAACAGGCAAATGAGGCCAGATTTTAAAGGAAATTTACATTAGATATAGGCATTTATTTCTATTTAAGTCTAATTTCTGTGATTTTATTTTGTTAATGGACGGGTCCCTAAGACAGCTATTATACTAATAAGACAATTAGAGCTCTTTGTGAAGTTTATTTTTCTTTCGAACTTAGCTATTTAAAGGATCAGTCATCTATCTGGCCATGGATGAAGTAGGTCTAATAGTGACTCAAAACCAGTAAGCCTGAATGGCTTAACCAAAAATGCAAGATACATCCAAAGACAGCATAGGTTGGGATGCCTGGGTGGCTCAGTGGGTTAAATGTCTGCCCTCAGCTCAGGCCATCATCTCATGGTCCTGGGATGGAGTCCTGCATCACATTGGGCTCCTTGCTCAGCGGGGAGCCTGCTTCTCCCTCTGCCTGCTGCTCCCCCTGCTTGTGCTCCTTCTCCCTCCCTTTCTCTGACAACAAAAAAATCAAACAAAAAAGAGGGTATAGTTTGTGCAGCCCCATGATCCAGAAGTTTCCTCCCAAAATTAGGCTAAGCAAAGACCTTTGCTGCACAGGCAGTAAACATGGTGTGGTTAAAATGGTGTCTGGTCTCCCACAAAATTATGAGATGTCTCCAGTCAGCAGGAGGCGATAGTCTGTTACACTGGGCAGGTGATACTGGAATGGGACTTTCCAGCACTAACAAGCGACAAATGTTAAGATGGCAAAGATTCTTACAGAGTAGGAAATGTGGGGGTTCAGAGCTGACAGCCAAGATAGAATTCTTGAGACCTCTTCAGTGCAAAAAGGTGTTTTTGTTAAAGCACAGGCACAGTGCCCATGGGGCAGAAGGAACTGCACTGGGGCTCTGATAGGGGACTGATTAATTGCTTTCATGTTGGGAGAGGGTTAGGGAGATAGCCTGAATCTCTAAGGAATTTTGGAAGTAAGGTTTCCAGGACCTTTGAGGGGGCTAGCTATTGTTGGGAAAAGGTCATTTATTACCATCTAATAAAACATTGTTCATGAGACCCTTCAGATGTGTATCAGTGGGCCCTACACTTGGAGGATGATTCCTACCATGTGTCTTGGGGGCAGGTGTGTGTGTCTGTGTGTAAAGTTAAAGGACGTTTACAGAGGAATTTTTATATGTTAAAGAAGACTTAGAGGATCCTGGGGGGTCAGGATAATGTTAAGCTAAGATTGCCTTTTGGCCTTAGCAAAGTGTCATCATCAAGACAGGTGAGCTCCCGAGGAAGGTCACTGCCTGTTTCAGGGATTTGTCAGTAGGCTGTAGACAGTGAGGAAATTTAATTTTTGTTTTCTTTTGCCTTTGTTTCCTACGGGATTTACTTTGCTAATACTGATATTCACCCTGAATAATACTTGATCTTATGTTTATGAAAGCATTTGGTTCCACATTTAGATATACTCTGGGTACTTCCAAGTATATTCTCAAATTCATTGCCATTGAAATATCAAATACTTGAGAAAACAGGGTTTACGGAGGATAATCTGAAGGCAAAGCAATCCATTCATTCCTCTAGATACTCTGAAGTATTTCTAGATTAAGCCAGTCAGCAGAGAGCGGAATACCTGCATTGAAAGTCTTGATTACATTGTAAAATTTTGTTTACTGAATTGTGTTTTGGCATTTTTTTCCATGGAGCTACACTGAAGGAAACTGTAAGAAACCTCCTGTGAGATTTGTTGTTATCTTCTTATACAGATGTCACTGAACACTTTGTTTATTGTGTAGCATGGTTCCTTTTATAAGAGGACTCATTTGAGAAATTTCTTTCTGGGCTCAGTACCAGGAGTCTTATGCTTCTTTAAGCAGCTAGTTAGATTTTATTTTTATAGACAAGATGAACCTCACACCTGATGTGTCTCCATCTGTGTAGTATGCCAGGAATCCTAAAGCCAAAGTTTCAGCTACAACCCCACAGAAAAATATTGTGGTTTGTCTTTATCAAAGTAGTGTATGGATAAGTATTTTTAATCAAATATTACAAAAAAATTTCATTTAAATAGCAAAAGTTCCCACCCCAGTAACCAGTATTGACTTGATAGATCAGTTTGTAGTTAGCTAACATTTCCCCATACCTGGTCTGCTTTTAGAAATGATATCAAATATTTTAAATTATTTCCTTGTTAATTTTGTTGCTTCTAATACTAGTAAGTGGATTTGCTGTTCTGTGGAGCTTTGGACAGGTCTCCTGACTCATTACATGAAGGACATGGATTTTATCCATTGTGTCCCTTTCCTTCTGCATCTTTCAAACGTTTCCATATCCAGACTTCTGTCAGTTATGCTCTCTTTGAACACTGTTAAGCTTGGTAACACTGCCTTTGTTTTTCTTACTTTGTGTGTTTATTTCAAATATTGACAAATACAGATAACAGGTAGCACTTATCTAATTATTTTCATCCTTTTGTATGGCTTGACATGTAGGATAAAGAAAAAAATTTAGGGAAGTTTGGAGAGAAAAATCAATATAAATGTAAAAATAATGAATTTAAGTTATAGAACATATACAGTAGAGAGGAGAAAAAGGAATATACAGTAGAGATTTCTCTGATGCAATTGAAACTACATGTAGACATAAACACTGAGAAAAAGTTTGACAATTTCTTAAAAATTTAAGCATGTATCTACTCTGTGAGTCAGAAATTCTCCCCGTGTGCATTTTATACACATGCTCACAGCAATTTCATTCATAATAGTAAAAAACTGGAGACTGCCCTGGAGTCTCTTAACAGAAGCATAGCTAAATAAACTGTGGTAGGCGGAGAGCAGTTGAGCACAAAGGGTAAAACCTTAGAATGCTGTCATCATGTGGTTCCCATAGAAATAAAGGGAAAGAAATTGAAGACCTAGATTTTAAAATATTTTACCTTATTGTTTTTCTGAGTTACAGTATTGTTCTTATACCATGATTCTTAATCGATGGTTCTCCTAGTAAAATACTTCCAAACTTTGTAACTTTGGCAAAACGAAAAAGATAAGACTTTTCTAGTTGAGTCAAGAGCAGAAATGCTCAGAGGAAGTATTACTGCTCACATACAGAGAGTGTTTTGGCATTTGCCACACAACATGTTGTGACGGTTTTATAACCCAAAAAGAGTATGTTTTCAGCAGAGCTCAAGTGAATTATCTGTGTGAACATCTGAGATTTGATGTGGGCTGGTATGTTTGTGTCAATTCTCACATTTCTCCTATTATTTGTCCCTTGATTTTGACATGATTTTTGCATGACCATTTCCTTTTTTCTGTATGATCTCTGAGACGCCTGGCAACTTTACATATTATGATAATATCATCGTACCTTTGGGAAAACACTATTGATTTGCCTAGGGTCTTGAATCAGACTAGCATGCTTTTTCTTTTTCTTCTGTAGGATATTATCAAACGTGGTTTATTTACTATGACTGGTTACTGAACTGGCTTTGGTACATCCAGAAATAACAAGAGCTGTGAAATGTAAAGAGGTGGGAGTTAGGGAATGCTCATTTTTATTCATTCATTTAATCTGATTGTTAATGGATAACTCCTCGGACACCGACCATTGTGGAGGGCCGTCAGATTTAGTGGTGGACCAGAGATTTGATCACAGACTTCAAAGCTGGCCTATAGTGGATGATTAATTACACAATGACGTAATTTCAGCTGAGTGCAGAGAGTAAGTACAGGGTATTCTGAGGTTCCATGTGGAATACTGGGGGATTGAGGAGTGAGGGTCGGGGGATATCCTTAACTTCAGGAAGCGCTATCTGAGCCGAGTCTTGCCAGGCATGTTTGTACAGCCAGATGAAAATGATGACAAGAAAGTTCAGGTGACAAAGCCAGATCTGGAGTGTAACAGAGGCAGTATTTACGAAAATACTTCTTTTCTTCCTGCCTCAGCATGCAGTGTAACCAGACCTGGAGACTCACATCAAGGCTGCAGAATGGAAAATCTATTTCTATATTTTGATGTAAATTGTTAGCATGGGGAAAATAAAATTTAAAATCCAGCAACAAATAAAATTCTACTTAAAGAAAAGTGATTATAGTGATCACAGGTTTATGACATCAACTTAAGGAAAAAATCAATATGTGCTTTTGTTGCAGCAGAGATATTTTATGTTTTAAGAAATTAAGATCTCTCACATTAGGAAATATTCTTGTGTTGTTGTTTTTCTCACATAATTTCCCACCTAGGAGACTTGTTGGCAGTAGCGCTAAGAACTCCTCCTAGGCTCACTTACACAATAGCTGTGAGTTTCAGACACATATTTTTTTGTCTTAAGCAAAACCTTTGCCCTAAGATAGACATTCTCACTCATTTACTATAGAAGCTTGTGGTCCCTTATTTTAGGTTTCTTGAAAGGTGAGGTTTTAGTGAGGACCAAATATATTTATTCGCTTCATAAAATACTTCATAAGTTACACTTCAGACCCCATAACTGTGAATTTGAGGGAAATGTTACTTCATGCATCACACACAGCATCCTTCTAAATCCCTATATATTTTCCTCCAGTCTGATAAATTATATGCTTCAAGGGATGACAAAATGCTTTCCCAAAGTTTATTGGTTTTTAAATGCCAAGTGGTGGAAAAGTTTTTCTATGATTTTAGACGTTTGCATCCTATTGGAGTTGAGGGGAGGATTTATCTATTTGAAAGATTCTCTTAGACGAGGGGTTGGCAAGTATAGCCTGTGGGCTAACTCTGGTCTCTGTTCTTTTAAAGTCTGTGAGCTATGATGTTTTTTACATTGTCCCAGTGTTGTTAAAATAAAAAGGAAGAAGAAGAAAAAGGATATGGGACTGAGAGGTATGCAGTCTGCTAAGCCGAAAATATTAACTGGTATTTTACAGGAAAAGTGTACTTTTCTTGTGTCAGGCCATCGAACTCTTGTTTCAGCTAGAGTAAATGTTCAGTGCCACATGGTGGGGAATTTTTAGTTATTAAAACTCTAGCGATATTTAGATTATACAGTTAGCATTCTGAATAACTCACAGTATGTTTTCTTAAAAAATTCTAACTCTTTGCTGTATTTTATTTTAAGTTTTTCTTTTAATTCCAGTTAGTTAACATACAGTGTACTATTACTTTCAGGTTGTACAACACCTGGAATTCAGTAATTTCCATAGGTCATGGTGCTCATCATGACCAGTGCCCTCCTTAATCGCCAGCACCTGTTTCACCCCTGCCCCTCCCCCTCTTCTATGAAGTTTAGTAATTTGTAGGACAGTCATTCTCAAGTAGCAGCACAGGTTTTAAGTTATATTGCTCTTAGCTTTACTAAGTTTAAAGCCTCCCGAGTTACATAAATGCTATGTTAGTTATAAAAAAACAAAAACAAACAAAAACCCGAAAACCCTATCCTTCTAGGCATATATAGAACTCACAGCCGGTAGAAGAGATTTAATAGTGATGACTTATAATTCACAAGCTCCTGTGATTGATTTTTCAGATTAATGATGAATTTGTTGGTTGTTTTCATGTATCCACAAAACATGTATTACTCTGTGACATTTTTCCATAGGTTGAATTTTAAAGCGTATTGTTTCATTCAGGAAAGAGGTAAATTCATGTTAATTTTTCAATTTTTCATGCAGATTTCCAGTTCTTAAAGATTTTGTAAATTTCAGCTGAATGTTTTACCTTGTTTATTTTTTCTTTTCGCATCTATCTGAAAAACCACCAGTGGGTGTGAAAGAGTCAAATTATTTGAAAAGAAATGCTTCTTTTTAAGACTTATATGGCAGAGTACTCATTATTATTTACGTGAGGTGTGTACTACAGCAGACCAGCCTTTCTTTTTTTAGTAAACCCTGTCATTCAAACTTTTTTTTTTTTTAAGATTTTATTCATTTATTTAAGAGAGATGACAAGTAGGCAGAGAGGCAGGCAGAGAGAGAGGAGGAAGCAGGCTCCCCGCTGAGCAGAGAGCCCGATGTGGGACTCGATCCCAGGACCCTGAGATCATGACCTGAGCCGAAGGCAGAGGCTTAACCCACTGAGCCACCCAGGCACCCTCATTCAAACTTTTTAATTATTTCTATTAAAAGTTGCAGAGTAGCTTTCATTAGTGACCACAATGGGAGCATGTTTTGGGGAAAAATTGTAAGAAAATAAAATTCTAATTTTTGTCAAAGTTTGTTCAAATAAAATTGAAGAGAGAAATAGAGTAAGCAGGCAAATATGCTGTGTAGTAAATGAGCCAGAAATCAAATGTACATCCAGAATGTGGTATGATAAGAATTCTCAGACTTCAAATTTGACATTGAAATATGCAGTATCAAATATCAAAAATAAAATGTGTTGTGCCTAAATACAAAAACCTTTATTCCCAACTGAAAATTTTATTCTCAAACCAAACTCAGGGTAGGGATGCCTGCCAAGCTTGTTACTTTGCCCAGCTTGCCCTTACTAAGCTATTTGACAGACATCCTGTAAGTTCTCTGAGACTAAATTTCCTGATTTGAAAAAAGTGCGTCCCTACCAAACTTAAGGAGGTGCAAACAATACAACATGTACTAGGACTCTTTAAATAATAAAGTGATATATAAATATTAGATGTTGTTTTTATTAAATCAATGGCTGTACCTCTTTCTGTATTTAACTTTTCCAAATACTGCTGTATAAAAGGAGACATTTCATACATATTCATGCCTTTATATTCAAGGCAGTGATTGGTAACACCTACACTCTTCTTTTGAAAAGTTTTAAACTCCAATTAAAATAATGGCTTAAATATCGATGCTTGGAAATGAGAAGAAGTGCAAAACACACAATTTACTGATGCTGTGAACACCGGAGAAAATACCATATGACATGCATTTGTTCATAAATAATACATATGCCCTCTCCACGAAGCTCAACTTCAATAAAACTCAACTAGGGGAAACATCTCAAATTCTCGATGTGTGACCTTTCAGTGTGATGGTGAAATTTCACATGCAATATATCTAAATCTTCACTAATTATCTTTCCATTCAGGTATCTTTGTATTTATCGATATTTATTCAGTTGCTTTGAAAAAATTTAAAAAATGAGGAAACAAGGCAAATACTGAGAAAGCCCAGAGGTTTTCTTCAGCATGTTCTGATTTAGATGCTGGACTGCTGTTTCCACAGATGTACCTACTTTGTCTTTTTCTGACATCCATGCCTTTATAATAGCAGAATGATGAGCAGGAGTTTAGTGGAAGGAAAGCCTCATTCCCAGTAGTTCTGGGTTCTGTTTTGTTTTCTCTCCTCACCTGTGGTGCATTTGGGATCCAGGTTGTAGTAAGTTTCCCGTCTCTTCTCTTCCAGACTCACTTCTGCACCACTGTTCTTTCCTTCTCCCCGATGCACCCCCTGCTCAGGAATACTGGTCACCAGATCATTCTATCCAGTATGATTCTGTAATTTATGTTATGCTGTTGTCTTCTGTTTTTCTAGGAACTTCTCTGTATTCAGGGAGGGGTTGTTAGTGGCCCTGATCTTAACAGTGATGCGTAATTTTTTTGCTTAAAACCCTCCAATGGATTTCTTTCTGGTATGCTTAAAATGAAACGTACAGCATGGTCATGGTTTACAGTCCTGTCTGCTCCCAACATCTTCTACCCTGTTCTTCCTTTCTTCACTGTGTTCCAAAAGCTCTGGTTTCCTTATTATCCCCAAACATGCAAGGTATGCTCATTATTGTATACTGTATATGTAATTTAATATGTAACAACATACACATATTATGCAATGTCATGTCAGTAATGTATATACACACACATTCATTAAATATTTATTATTTATTAGCTACCCAGTTATGTACCTTAATACATAAATGCCATGAAAACTGAAACTCTGTATTGTTTACTCCTGTAACCCCAGTGATTTGAACAATACATTGTGCTCTTAGCTATTCCCTGAGTGAATGATAAGTGAATGGATCAGTGAATGAATGCATGTATGAATGAATCATTCCAGCACAAGTGCTAAAATTGAGTCTCATTAAGTCTTAAGCCTTAGACCTGAGTTCCTTCTCTGCACCAGGAATAACCTGTTCTCTGCTCCTCCTCCATTTATCTGCATCTCCCAGACACCGTTCTGCCCTCCTGTCCAGCTGAAGTCTGTTTCTTTCCTTTTTTCCTGATTATATAGTTTTCGTAGAGCTCCAGATATTACTGAAATTATTACCTGTATTGTCCACTTTTGCAGTTTCTTTTAATACTGCCTTTTGCAACTTTTTCCATATTATTTTAGGCCTGTGCTAATGTGATTTATAAGAAATATATTTTTTGTTCTTTGTCCATCATTCCTGGCACACAGCTCCTCAAATCCTTGTAGTTTCCTAAGTGATAAGTACAATAAAGGTGAAATGGATTTTTTTTGTTATTCATAATAAGCTCCTGGGTCACCTGGGTGGCTCAGGGGGTTAAGCCTCTGCCTTCAGCTCAGGTCACGATCCCAGGGTCCTGGGATGGAGCCCCGCATGGGGCTCTCTGCACAGTGCGGAGCCTGCTTCCCCCTCTCTTTCTGTCTGCCTTTCTGCCTACTTGTGATCTCTGTCTGTCAAATAAATAAATAAAATCTTTAAAAAAAAAAAGCTCCTTTGAGCTACGCCAGAGTTTATGCTAGAGGTGATTTTTGGAAAACCCCTAGAAAATCACAAAAAGGCGGGGGGCTGGTTAACAGTTGAACCATCCTGACCTCTGGAGAGTTTAATCATCAATGGCCAGTGACTTAATGATTTTGCTTGCATTAAGAGACCTCCCTAAAAATTTCTGAAGTTGGTGTTGGGAAGTATTTTGGGCTGGTGAATATGTAGAGGACTGAGGGAGGTGGCACCCCTGGAGAAGATGTGGAAGCCCTTCCCACATACCTTGCTCTATGCATCTCTTCTGCCTGGCCATTGCTGAGTTGTATCCTTTTATGATAAAACAGTAATATAGTAGTAAACTGGTTTTCTGAGTTCTGTGAGCAATTCTAGCAAAGGGTCAGACTTGAGAAGGGGGTCATGGGAATCTACTTTTAGCTGGTCTGTCAGAAGCAGAAGGGACAAATTAGACTTGAGATAGGCATCTGAAATGGGTTGGTCTTGTGGGCCCCCTCCCCTAACCTGTGGGATCTGACTCTATCTCCAGATAGGTAGTGTTAGAATTGCGTTAAATTATAGAACCTCCAGCTAGTATCAATGGAGAATTGGAGAATTCCTTAATGTGTAGGAAAACTCATGCATTTGGTGTCAGAGTGAAGTTTTGGAGTAGAGGAGAAACACAGAAGAATGTTGTGTTTTGTTTTCTTTTAGGCCTCAAAAAACTACAGATGTCTCAGAGATAGTGCTCCCAAAGAGTTACTTGGTATTGTTGTTGTTAGTATTTATATATCATCACCAAGCACTACAGCAAGCACATCCTCAAGACAAATTGTTTGGTGGCTTTTACTGAGTAATATCTAAGATGTATTTTAGATTAATTTAAATGCTGTAAGGATTTAATTCCAGTGATTTTGGTCAGGGATCCTCACCCATATTACTTTTGCGGCCAGAACTACCAATAGTGGTATTAAAATGCAGCCACAGTTTAATAGAATACATTCCTGGCATCTTTGTAAAGCTACAGCCTGGCTAGAAAAATACCTTAAAAAAAAAAAATCTTTTGCTGGTTTTCCTGATCAAATTTTGTCAGTAAGATACAAAGAAGATGCTCTCAGTGTTAACATTCATGACTTAAAGCTCATTGCGAGCTTGAAGGTAGGTGTGGCCCATTCTGCAAAGGCAGATGCAACCAAGGATGAGGAAAACCCTGGAGGGCTCAACAGGATCATCCCCGGAGACCATCCCAGTTTTCAGACATGCAACTGTACATGGTTTAGACTAAATTTTACCCTCATGTAGATTATTGGGGTGTCTATATGTTATAGAAAATAGTTTTAATCCTGAGGAAATATTTCCTTCTGAGCCCTATATTACTAGGTCTTATACTGCACATTGTGTGTTTCGGAGGCTAGAATGTGAAGAATGCCTGCCCATCAGGTAACAAACCGGCAACTGCAAATTCAGGGCGGTGCCCTGTGTGTTAAGAGTAAGCCGGAGCCTCCTGCTTCAAAGCCGCTATGGACTTTTTATCAAAAGCTTGTCTTTTGTGCTTCTTATCAATTTTATGTGTTTAAAAAAGTGTTACAAGTAATTTTTTAAAGATAGAACTTCTATTTTTATAAAGAAGCAAATTCAAAGCCTCAGGTCAAGAAGACAACAAATTAGCCATGTCATATGGTGCTTATGTTGTGGGTTTTTTTGTGTGTGTGTGATTAAAAAGGGGCAGTTTTCTTCTTAAAACTTTTATTTCAGTGTTTAAGAGATCATATAAACAAATATAAAAGAGGAGGGCACATGGGATACAACATTACAAAAATTCAAGTTATCTAATATAGAAAGAGCTAGAATGTATGTATGAAATTAAAACTGCTAATGTTTAAAATAAAACAGACATACATTTCTCACTTATTTGACTTATATTTTCTAAATTATGATTGTCTGTTTCTTTAAATCTTCCTTGAATTAGAATTTTATACTGACATTTTCCCTATTAGATTGTGATTGTTTGGAGTATAGTGTCTATGGTTCTAGGTATCTTATGTCCCCATATTATCTTGTTTTATACTTACTGTGAAATACATGTTTTACAAATGTTTCCTGAATGAATGATAGCCATGCCTGAAGGAAATCCATTTGTTCTCTGCTGAAAAAACATAAGACAATGGGAAGTTCTCAATGTAAATAAGGTTCATGGGAAATCACTCTTTTGATTTGACCACATCCTCTGTAAATGAGAAATCTGGAATGGACACATTTCTGACCAACTTGTAAACTCCGTAAATGTGTTCATGCCAATAAAAGGTAGAAAACTCTGGGTATTTGCACAATGTATTCATTTGTTCTTTTAATCTAACTGATGTTGAAAAAAGGTTCAGATTACTAATGGTGGCATGGGAAGGTAATGTGGAGAGATTTTTAAAAAGCAAGAAATATGGTTGGAGGCTGAAAAACTGTAATTTAAATGTAAAATATGAGAACTCATAATTTAAATATTTATTGGATAGTGTGGTGGGTTCCGTGTAGTGTTTCATTGTTCTAATATATGTGTTTTTTCACCTTCAAAAGGACACTTAGAAATTTTGGCCTGGTTTCCATTTAAAACCAGACTTGTTTTCAAATAAAGGAAGTATGGTAGCTTTGTTCAAATTGTTTATAGTGGAAAATATAAAATCCTGCCATTGGAGAAGAAAACTTACATTTATCTTAGCACACAGAGAACGTGGTTGTTTCCAAAGTACGTTTTCTTTATTTTTTGAATCCTTTTTCTTTTTTTCCAGGCATTTCCTGGGAACATCAACTCTGATAGTGTGGTTCGTCATGATTTACAGCATCCAGTGATCGCCCGCTATGTGCGCATCGTGCCCCTGGACTGGAATGGAGAAGGCCGCATTGGGCTCAGAATTGAGGTCTATGGCTGTTCTTACTGTGAGTATCTGTTGAAATTTATGGTGGATTTTGTCATTTTCATTTAATTAGTGATTTATTTTTGATTATTTAACATTACTTGCTTTCTCTGACAATAAACTGCCTTGTTTATATATATAAATATATGTTTATCTATATGTTCTAGATATATTTTTACATCTTTACACAGAAACACATAAAAATACCTTAAGCAAAGGATTTTTGTTCCGTAGACTAAAACGACAAAGCTTATTAAGTAAGTTACCTGAAGTCTTAAGCAATATTTAAAAGTAGAAACTTACATTATTATCCATCATTTGGCTCTTTGTGATGGATTTTGGATATATTCTTAAGAATTCCCTGCCAATTCTCATCAATTTCACGTTTTACTATTTTAAAGCTAACCACTAAATTTTAATGTCAAGGATATTTTATATGTCTGTAAGTTTTATTTGCTCCTTTAAAAAATTGCCTTGGTCCCCTAAAATGATACTTTTCTTTTAATCATGTTTTAAGCTCTTTTTCTTATTTATTTCTTAAATACATTGTATAGATGTCTGGTGATTCTAATATATGGATTTTGGGGGATTACAGCTCTGCTGTCTTGTTTCTACTCATTTTTACCAATAGTGCTTGTTTGCCTTTCCTCTTCTTCTGTCTTTCTTCTTCTTTACAGCCCTCTTATCTGTCTGTCCTTCTCTTCCCCATCTTCTTGACTATGACCTTAGTTTCTTTAAAACTTTCACCTGTGGAATTTCTTTCAGGCCAAGGTTGATGATGGATTTATCTACCGAAGATCTATCTTTGCTTATTTGCTTCTGTGAAAGCAGTACCAACACAGAATTACTTTACAGATTGTTTGAGGTGTTTTGAGGCCGCTAGGTAGTAGAGATTCAATCTGCAAATACATGATTTGCAGATACTGGCTTTAGAATATGAATTCTATGATAAAATATTTCCCTCCTCCTAGGAGTCTACCATTAGACTCTCCCTTACCTCTCCTACAGATACGTAAAAATAAAAGTTCACTACAACCAGAAGATGGCAAATGACCTATTGGCAAGCTTTTTAAAATTAACCAAACATTTAGTAGTTTATAATAAAAATATATATAAAGCTTTCACCTCTGTAGAAATCAGTTACCGAGATTGGTGTGGAAATAGTAGCTGTTGTGATAACCAAATCATATTTTTTTATTCATGAGCAATATTGTTACATGCAAACTGAAGTGGTTACTACAAAGGGGCCATGGAGATCATTTAAAAGTTCTCCAGGTGTTTATTTTATTTGGTCATCACTTTATTATAGCAAGTACAACGAGTAGAGAGGCAGAGAAATGTAGTTCTTCAGCAGAATATAGATCTTCAGGAGGAAGATTTAACTTGTTAGGAGAAGCCTAAAATGAGCCTTAACATAAATCTGGGTTCTCTGTATGTGGTCTGGGCATTATGGATACAGAATTCTGTGTTCACACATATTCTAAGTATCAGCACATCGGGAAGGCCAAGACAAAATGTGGTATTTTCCTCTGCATGATGGATTTTCTAGAGAGCATGTTCAGTAAGTGAAAAATGTGTAATGCTCTTCATGGAAACCATGATGTATGAAATTTATTAATAATTACTTAGCACTTTTTATGTGTCATGAAATATGCTGAATGTTAGTAATACCATGGTGAATAAGGAAAACATTACATGAGACATCAGGTGGAACAACTAATATAGTAGTATTTATCGGGATTAAAAATAGTGAAAGTTAAAATACACCAGAGGCATATCGCCTGAATGATAGAGCTGAAAGGAAAGCCAGTGAGTCTGGTACAATGCTAGAGCTCATGGCCGCTGTTCTATTTTCCTACTCCTTGATTCCATCAAAGTGAGCAATGATGTAACCATCACCAAGTCAATAAAATAATCATATTGACACCTGGCCCCCCCTGCCAGTTACTGCTGCTTTTTAAAGGTAGAAATTCACTTGATTTTTATCCTCATAGATTAATTTTACATTTTTTTTTTAGTTTCACGAAAATGGAATCCTGAAGTATACATCATTTCCCATCTGAGTTCTTTTCTTCAAAATAATAATTATAAGAATTATCCACACAGTACTTAAGGTATTTGATTATATTCATTGGCCCTGTTACTCTATTGTATGAATATCCTATAATCATCAATTCATTTTATGTTAATGAATGTTTGAATTATTTCCATTTTTGGCTATTTTAATAGAATTGCTATAAATATTCCTCATGGATGTCACCTTAGGAAGGATAATACCAAGTTAGGATATATGTACGTTTAATTTTTGTCAGTAATGGCAAAATTCTTTTCTGCAGTGGTTATTATCAACTCACACTCCCACAGCCAATGTATTGGCGTTCCTGTTGCTTCACAAATTTGGGAACTTAGTCTTGATTTCAAAGTTTTAACCATAGTGGTGAGTGTTTATTATATCTCATTTTAGTTTTAGTGAACACTTTCCTGATTTTTAAAGAGGTTATGCTTGTCTTTCCTTTGTATACCTCTTTCTTTGAAGTGTTTGTTGAATTTTGCCTGTTTTCCTATTGGATTATCTTTTATTTATCTATTTTCCAGTTGTTTTTGAATACTTTTTAGAGCCAACTCCCTCTCTTTCTCTTTTATTTTGTTCTTGTTAGGATATCCAGACACATTAACTTATTTTTGAGATGGCTTTCTTTAAAAAATCATTTGAAAACCAACACTGTTAATGGGGTTACTTAGAGCCCAGAGTAAAGGCAAATAGCGCTTGCCCAGAGGCAAATAGTGTGAGGTGACTCAGGTGTGGCTTAAAAGAGGACAGTGTGGGGGCGCCTGGGTGGCTCAGTGGGTTAAGCCTCTGCCTTCGGCTCAGGTCACGGTCTCAGGGTCCTGGGATCGAGCCCCGCATCAGGCTCTCTGCTCGGCGGGGAGCCTGCTTCCTCCTCTCTCTCTGCCTGCCTCTCTGCCTACTTGTGATCTGCCTGCCAAATAAATAAATTAAAAATCTTAAAAAAAATTATTAAAAAAAAAAAAAAAAGAGGACAGTGTGTTCTACAGTTGTTGCAAGTGGATCTGTGAAGTGGTGAGCTCATACTATCATGGCCTTCTCCATCTAGCCCGGGCTTTGGGAGTCACAAATGGAAAGGAAAAAAATGCCTGAAGCTACATAGGAAGCTAGGTTTTTGTAGTATATAAGCATCTCTGGGGGGGCAGGAATCGTACACTTTAAAAACTGTATTAACATTATACCAGTATGTGCCAGTGGAGTAAATGATGAACTAGTAACATAAAATAAAATGTAGGATAGAAGTTGAAAAATACCATTGTAGTAGATTGTAGTAAGTTGGATAATGGTCTCCAGAGGTGTCAGGTACTAATCCCTGGAACTGTAAATGTTACTTAATAAGTCAGAGCATTTGATTAAGTTAATAATTATGGCGTGGGGAGAGTATCGTGCATTATCCGGGGGGCTTCTAGGTACATGGGTTCTGTCCTTGTGAGCGGTGGGCAGAGGGAGAATTCATAGACAGGAAAATGGAGGCACTGTGACCATGGCTCAGAGATCGAGTGAAACTTTTCTAAGTCAAGGAATGTCAGCAGCCTCCAAAAGCTGGAATAGGAGAGAAGATTCTCCTTGGAGCCTCCGGAGGAATTGTGGTCCTACTGACTCGTTGATTTGAATCTAGTGAAACTGATTTGGGACTTCTGGCCTCCAAAACTGTGAGAGAAGAGAGATTTGTTTTAAGCCACCAGGTTTGGGGTACTTTGTATAGCAGGGACTTGGAACCATAGACGTATCAATATCATTTTAGGGGGAGTAAAGGTACAAACATAGCTCTAGAGCCGTGTTCTTTAGTAGAACTTTAAACAAAGATGTGAATGTCCTTGACCTGCTGTAGTCTGCTAGTCACATCTGGCTGTTGAGAACTTGAAATGTAGCTGAGATAACTGAGGAACTCATTTTATTTTATTTTTTTTTTTAAACATTTTTTATTTATTTATTTGAGAGAGAGAGAAACAGTGAGAGAGAGCATGAGCAAGGAGAAGGTCAGAGGGAGAAGCAGACTCCCCATGGAGCTGGGAGCCTGATGCGGGGCTCGATCCCGGGACTCCAGGATCATGACCTGAGCTGAAGGCAGTGGCTTAACCAACTGAGCCACCCAGGCACCCCGAGGAACTCATTTTAAATTGTGTTTAATTTTAATTCACTTGAATTTGAATTTACATAGTGTGACTGCTGACTACCATATTGGTTGGTGTAGATTAGGAGAACCAAAAGTCTGCTTATTATTTTTCTTCCATGTTCTTTTATAGTTTAAAGAACCTACAACATTTATTTTTTAAATGGCATTCTCTGATTTTTTCCTTTAGTTTGGTGAACAGTGATTTAATATCCTGGACACAGTTTTTATTGTCAAAGGGTTGATGACTAGTCATTTCTTTAACAAGATCTCCAACTGGGCCATTTTTGTAACTAATGTCCAGATCAGATTCTTTTTATTTATCTATTTTTGAAGAACCCAAATTGTATTTATGTATTTTCCAAGAGAAATACACGTTTATATTAAGAAAAATATGTGTTAAAAATATTTGTGATGGACAACTTTCTTAAAGCTACTATTGTTTAAGTTTACCTGTCCTAGTGTAGGCCCTTAGAAGATGGCCTTCTGGTTTTGTTTTTGTTTTTTGTTTTTTTGTTTTTAATTTAGTGAAATACTATGTCAAAGACTTTGCCTTTTCAATGAGAAAAAGAATCATGGATCTTTGAAGGGGAAAAGTCAGATACACCCTTTTATTTTGCCCTCGTAAGAGTTAGCAGTGCTCTGTGTGCTAGGGTCCCCGCAAGGAGAAATTAGGTTTCGATCACTCCTGTGGGAGAGAGAAATGAATTCTCTCATCTTTCTAAAAACCCCTTGGAAGACTTATCTGAGGTCTTTCCTGAAGTTGCAGATCAGGGAATGGGAGTGCCCTTCCTCTGTTTCTAAGTTTGCGGAAAGGACTAGAGAGGGCAGGATGTCAGCAGGAGCAGTGCTTCTGCTGGAGGCCTGTGCTGCTGCCGTCCCCCTGGTGTTTGTCATTTCTTCTCTGTGGAGTTCTTCCGTGGCCACTTATCTGTCTGAGAAGTTCCGTATTTCTCAAGCTTGTGGAGAGAAAGTTCACTCTATCCAGGTGGAGAAGGTTAGTTCTAGGCCACTTTTTTGAAGCCTTACGGCTTCTCCTCTTGGTATTTCCCGACTTGTCTTGAGAGTCATCGGAGTTCTAATTTCAGTGAATCTAAACTCATTTTAAATTATTGTGTTCCCTCTACATTTGGTTTTCCCTCAAGTTTGGGTGAAGGAAGAGCATGCTGTTATTTTTAAAACTTAGTGATATTCCCCACATCTTTTGACTCAGTAAACCTTCTCCCAAAACACCAGTGCTAATCTTCTTACTCTGTACTGGAGAGACTACATGAAGCAGAAGGGAGAAGTCTCAGTCTAATAATTTCTAAAAATCATTTATGGCTGCAGTACTCCAGCATTCATTTTACACAAGCCCAGTACAGTGTCCTGATTGACATGAGCATTTTTGATGACAAATACTGTATGAGCTTTTAACCAGAGTCTTCATAAGAGTAAAGTCAGTGCCTTGGGAAACCAAGATACACACAACTAAACTAGTTTTTGTATATGCCTTCAATTTGAATGAATAATTAATAAAGCCTGGATATACCACCCAATGCAAATCATGGTAGAAAGTAAACACCATACTAGGGCTGGAAAAAGTATCAAGAGAAGCCAAATACAAACAAAAAAGCCAAATACAAACAAAAGGACAGTGTTTTGTTCATTTCATGCTGTGCAAATGAGATTGTCCTCCGTAGGGACCACAAACTGATACTCAGTACGACCATGCTGCCTCAGCAAGAGGTGCTGTCGTGTACGTGTGTGTTAGTTTCCTAGGGTTGTCATAGCAAAGTACCACAAACTGTGTAGTGTAAGACAACAGGATTTGTTCTGTTGTAGTTCTGGAGGACAGGAGTCAGAAACCACAGTGTCAGCAGAGTTGATTTCCTTCTGTAGGCCCAGAGGGAGAAGCTATTTCATGGGCCTCCCTTAGTTCTGGTGGTTGCTGGCAGTCCTTCATGCTCTTTGACCTGTTTGTGCGTCATTCCACTGTCTGCCTCTCCGTTCACACAGCCTTCTTCCCGGTGTGTGCCAGGGTCTGTGTCCTCACGTGGCCTTCTCCCCTCTGTGTGTCGGGGTCTGTGTCTTCACGTGGACTTCTCCCCTCTGTGTATCAGGGTCTGTGTCTTCATGTGGCCTTCTTATAAAGACACCACTCACTGGATTTAAAATCCACCCTATCCAGTATGACCTAATTTTTTTTCTTTCTTTCAAGATTTTATTTAAATTATAGCTAGTTATTTAACACATAGTGTAGTATTAGTTTCTGGGGTAGAATTTAGTGGTTTATCAGTTGCACATAACACCTGTTGCTCATAACATTAAGTGCCCTCCTTAATGCCCATTACCCAGTTACTCCATCCCCCCACCCACCTCCCTCCAGCAACCCTCAGTTTGTTCTCTTTTGGTAAGAGTCTGTTGTGATTTGCTTCCCTCTCTATTTTTATCTTACTTTATTTTTCCTTCCTTTCCCCTATGTTCATCTATTTTGTTTCTTAAATTCCACATATGAGTGAAATCATATGGCATTTGTCTTTCTCTGACTGACTTAGTTTGCTTAGCATAATATACTCTAGTTCCATTCTCATTGTTCCAAATAGCAAGATTTCATTCTTTTTGATGGCTGAGTAATATTCCTGTGTGTGTGTGTGTGTGTGTGTGTGTGTGTGTGTGTGTGTGTCTATCACATCTTTATCCATTCATCAGCCGATGGATATTTGGGCTCTTTCATACTGTGGACATTGGGGCTATAAATATTGGGGTGCACATGTCCCTTCAAATCACTAGTTTTGTATCCTTTGAATAAATGCCTAGTAGGATCTTAGGGTAGTTCTATTTTTAACTTTTTTGAGGAGCCTCTGTACTATTTTCCAAAGTGGCTGCATCAGCTTGCCTTCCCACCAACAGTGTAAGAGGGTTCCTCTTTCTCTGCATCCTCTCCAGCATCTGTTGTTTCCTGAGTTGTTAATTTTAGCCATACTTACCAGTGTGAGGTGGTATCTCATTGTGGTTTTGATTTGTGTTTCCCTGATCATGAGTGATGTGGAGCATTTTTTTTTCAGCTGTCTGTTAGCCATTTGTATGTTTTTTTTGGAGAAATGTCTTTTCATTTCTTTTGCCCATTTCTTAACTAGATTTTAAAATTTTTTGAGTATTGAGTTAGATAAGTTCTTTATAGATTTTAGACACTAGCCCTTTATTAGATATGAGATTTGCAAATATCGTCTCTCATTCTGTCAGCTGCCTTTTAGTTTTGTTGTTTCCTTCACTGTGCAGGAGCTTTTTATCTTGATGAAATCCCAATAGTTCATTTTTGCTTTTTTTCCCCTTGCCTCCGGAGATGTCCCTAATAAGAAGTTGCTATACCCGAGGTCAAAGAGGTTGCTGCCTGTGTTCTCCTCTAGGATTCTGATGGATTCCTGTCTCACATTGAGGTCTTTCATCCATTTTGAGTCTATTTTTGTGTGTGGTGTAAGGAAATGGTTCAGTTTCACTCTTCTGCATGTGGTTGTCCACTTTTCCGCACCAGTTGTTGAAGAGACTGGTTTTTTTCCACTGGACATTCTTTCCTGCTTTGTCAAAGATTAGCTTACCATAGAGTCCATTTCTGGGTTCTGTATTCTATTTCATTGATCTAAGTGTATATTTCTGTGCCAGTACCAGACTGTCTTGATGATGACAGCTTTGTAACAGAGCTTAAAGTCCAGAATTGTGATGCCTCTAGCTTCGGTCGACCTGATCTTAAAGTAACCAATTAAAATGACTGCATTTCCAAGGACGAACATGTTTGGAGTTTTTGGGTAGATATGAATTTTGGAGAACATATATATTCATTAAAACTAGTAAGAATTTCTGTTATATTAGTTTAGCTGGGCAGAGAAATAAGTAGTTTTGGGAATCCACCCATGTCTTCCTATTTAAATTAAATACTTAATTTTGCATAAAATGAAAGGGTTCCGGTTACTTGTATTTTGTGTTTTTCACACATACAAATACACACACATGAAGTGAAAGATCTATTACGTTGCTTGGGGATTGATATATTGTGACACAGACTCATCAGTCCTATTAGGATTTATTGAATTCTATTTGTAAACCATTTTGCTAATGTAAATCTAAAGTACAATATGTCATACCTGTGGTTAAAACACTTTAATGGTGCTACATTGCCTAAAGTTCAAGGTGTTCTCTTGAAATATAGTGCCTTTCCTGTTACCTTTGCAGTCTTACATCCTCTCACTGCCGTGTTGCACTCTGTGCTCCAGTAATACAAACTCTTCCTGTTTCCCAGTACATGCTGTGCTCCTTGAACATGTTTTTGTCCAGGATGTCCTCTGCAACCACCAGGTCTCTCTATGTTCCCCTCCTCAGTCTCATCTCTTCCAGGATTCAGTTGAGATGCAATTTTCAACAGGAAGACTTCTCTGAATTTTCAGAATAAACCACATTTCTTTTTACTCCCATTACACTGTGTGAATATTTTCAATGAAATGTGTATCAAAGTTTTCCAAAATACAGCAGAGTGTGAGATTCTGGGGAGAGGGCAGACGCAGTCACCGTATTCGTTATTGGCATCCTGTCAATTATCAGACCATATGCAAGTAACGTTTGCTCAACTGAACTAATACCAAGATGCAGATGATGCGGGCCTAACCTACTCCCTCAGTGGAAACTGATTACTCTTTGATGCTGGGTAGATTCTTTCCTTAGGTGAACAGGGTATGATTCTCTTGCATGATATTGAATGTTGCTCGAGGTGCCTACACAGTGTTGAAAGACTTGTTGTACTGACTATATTAATAGATGTTCCAAAAGAGTCACACAAAGCAAAGAATTTAGTATTCCTTTTTCTAATTTCAGTGTTTTGGGACCTTATGTTATTTCTATTTAAGATTATTTTAAACCAGAATTTCATGCAGCTGCTTTATGAATTATAAACATGTAAATTGCTTATCATCAGAGGAAAAATATCATACTCTTATTAGTTAATTTGAACTTCATATCAAGATTAGTGTGAAAAGTAAATCAGTATGAAAATAGATTTAATAGTTATCAAAGCCAAGTTACACATGGTAGAGAGATCATTTAAATTGTCATGGTAGTATGCTATATATAAAGGACATGCTCTGTTCTTATGTATGCAAGTACATAAAAAATAAATTCCGAATGTTAAACCAAAATGTTCTTGCTACTAAGAGAAGTGGAACTTAGCTTCAAGAACATATATTCTTTAGGTCTTTGCAAAGTAGTTTGTATTTTAAACTTGAATTGGAATTCTTTGTAATAGAAACATTATCTGTATATATCTAATTGTGGCTCACCTTGATGGTAATAATGCAGTAACTGAAGATTATTGTAGCAGGTAAAAAATATTTTTGAGATGGTGAAAAATAAACTGAATCATTTGTGTTATGGTTTTGACTTACTAGGCAATATAAATTCATAGGTGTTACAAGATAATAAGTTATTGTCATTTTCTACAAAAAAGTCAGATACTTGGTGAGTCTCATTTCTGGATTGACATTTGAGGGTGACATTTGCGTTGAAAGGAAATTTATGGTATGAAAAACAAAGAATTACATTCTCATTTTTCATGTCTATGGAGATGCATGCTATCAGCATTTAATTATTTTTTTCCAGTGTAATTTCTTTTACTTGGAAGATAGTTACTATTGAGTCTATTCAATGAGATAACATGGCAAATAACGTTAATTTCTCCTTAGATACAAGAGAGTCACAAATGACAGCTAGTTCGCATTTTGGAGAAATGCTTACTTAGACATTGATTTAGAGCTAGATTTACATTGTATTGCTTACTACAAAATCTAATTTACCCTCAAGAATTTTCTAAGTTCACATATAAAATCAACAATGTTGATTTAAAAATAAACAAAAATTATTGATTGAGAATAACATATAATCATACCTGTTTGCAGTTTTGAAGTAGGAGTAACAGTACACTTCTGTTGTGGGATAAGAGAGGATATTTTTTTTATTGTAAATATTAATTCAGAATTCTTTTCATAAAATAATTTCCAAAAAAATACATATTTTAAAATAAAGCATACACATAGCATGATAACCAGTTGAAAATTGAAAATGAATAAAATAATGCAAAATAACTATGTTTCAGCATGGTTTACAAATAAGGTACTTTGATTAATACAAAGATACCTGTGCATACTCTACAAGAACTTTAAAAAGTTCCCAGGAGGCCTCCTAACCCAATCCCTTATTTTACTAATAAGGAAACCAAAATCCACAGGGTTATGTGACTTGTATAAGTGAGTTATTTGCAGACCTAGGAATCCTTCGTAACAGTCTGAAGCGCTGCTCCTTCTCTGTCATTTGATGCCTCTGTCCTTTGGTTAATTCTTTTCTTCTTCTTCACCCACAGGGAACTTTTATAATCACAATGATGGCCTACAGAAATATTATCTTGTAGATTCTAATGACTGTAAAAAATTGGCCCACAATTCTCACTGTAAGAACATACAAGGGAAGATGTTTGGCAGTAAAAGCATCTGCACAGTATTGTCCCACATGTCCGACAGTACAATCTGAAGGTCCGGTTGTCCTAATACACTCATTTAAGGACAGCTTGCAAATGACACAACTCAAGCTTTCTTGCATTTTGGTGTAGGAGGTTTATCAACCTCAGTCAGTGCATCTCCTCAGGGAACCTCAGCTCCTGAGATATTTTCACTACTGTCTACATACAGGTTAATCCTTATATATGTTAGGTGATTGTAAAGAATATGAAAGTCAAAATTACAGTTACGCAGTCCATCAGCATTTCACTTATAATCCCTGGTTAATGTGAGGAAAGAAGTAAAATTTAAAACACTACAAATATACATTAAGAGATTCTTTTATTAGCTTTTATTCTTGAGCTGTTAGTCTTAATTATCACCTATTTAAATTAGCTTAGCTACGGAGAAAAGAGCAAATATTTAAGATGGCAGTTATCGCCCTCATGAATTAGAAGTAACAATATAATAAAATAATCATTTAGTATGCTCACTTAAACCTTCCAGCTATGCAAATTATTTGGATATATCACTTAAAAATTAAAAATCACTCGTTTAAAAACATTTAATAATGTTATTTCTATTAGACTAGTATCAGATTTTTCATACCTAGACTTGAAAAAATTATCACAATTTTTCAGACTCCTATTCTCATTAGAATATGTATGTAATATTTTCTTACACTTCAAACAATGCTATATTAGTCTTTTCAGTCTTTCATGCTTGTTTTGGTGGACAGGGAGGAGTTGAGCCCACTCTCTGTTCTGTTTCACTTCCAGTTAATGGAAGAATGATCCGAGGGAAGAAGACAGGTAACTTGGCCAGTCTCTTTACAATTTTTTACATTCTGATACTGATAATTGCACATATAATTAATTTTTCTAGGAGGAAAGTCCTTATATATGGAATGTTTTGGGCATTCCTGTTATGAACCTGTTTTAGGTTGTTTATGGTAAACATACTTAGCATCTCTGGATATATGAACATGACTCCCTGGAAAATAACTCCTAAGCTAGGTGATCATTAAAGTATTGAATGGAGATATTTCATGACATAAATGCTCAGGAATAAGCAGAAACTGTGCCTGATCCCTGAAATAAGGGAAGATTTTTGGCTGGGGGACCTTAACTCTGGAAGCAGAGCTGTAGGGGAAACTTGGATTTAGGGTCATTTGAAACCCTCTGGACTTTCTCAGATGTCAGAGTACATATAATACTGGATCTTAATTTTAAGCCTAATACTTTCTTGAAATTATTGGTAAAATTGGACTCTGGTTAAGACCTTTATCTGTATAAATGTGATTTATCCATCTAATCCTAATATCACTACATGGATTGCATTGATTACTAGCCTTGGTCACATCCACTGCATGTAAAGCTTCATGCAACGTTTTTTTTTTTTTTTTCTTCCCTGCTATCAACCTCCTGCTTATCAGATATTTACTTGTTTGTACCATTTTAAACATGCTATGTCAGCCATATTTGCGTATCATACGAAATGAATTTAGAGAATGGGCCAGTGGCTTCTTATACTTACTTTAAAACGCAAATATTATGTTTGGGAGTGGGAGAATCCCCTTTGCTATGGCATTGTGCTTATATAGAAAAGATAATACCTTTTCTCAAATCATTTTACAAGGTTTTCCTGTGTTGCAAAGGACAAGATGAAAAATATAACTGAGGTCACTCACTGTTTGAGCACAATTGGTTTAACAGCCCCTCTGATTAAACTCTACTCCAAATTTAGATAAGTTGTGCCCATCTGTTATAAAAATGCTTTTCTTGACCAGAAATACATTATATTTACCAATGTCAAAGTCAGCAACCAAAAAGCAAGTTTGTAATTCTTCAGATGAGCAGTTTTCAACAATATTTAAGGTAAAATAACACACAGATTCATTTAGAACTGTTGTACAACGGAGGTTCTTTGAATTCAAGATCATAGAATAACTAGAAAATGCATTGTGTTTTCTTCTTTGTCAGCCAGCAATGTGGATTCATTTTGTGCTGTCCTGCAGCTGTTCAGTACAGTGACAGAATCTCCCAAGACCTTCCTAGTCACTCTGTTTTCGTAATTTGTGCCTCCTGCTTTATAATTAGTGTCGCTCATTCGCTTTGTATTCACTATCCTTGCTTTTGTTCCTTCTAAAATAAAAGAATGTTTTATAACAAATCATATTTTATACTTTGGCTTTGGTGAATATCAAAATAAATCAAAGTCTTTCATTCTTGATGTGTGATGTTTTTGGCCAGATAGATAATTCATTGCTGGGCATGGGGGCAAGAGGATGTTCAGTGTCTAAGCCTCAGCAGCATCACTGGCCTCTATCCATTAGATGCTAGTCATGCATCACTCCTCGTCTAGCTGTGACAACCAAAATTGACACCAGGCATTAAGAAATGTCTCCTTTGGGGGGTAATATTGCCCCTGGGTGAGAACTGCTGGTATAGATTGTACTTGTCACTTGGTAATTGGATTGTTACATTCTAAGCATTGTGAAATAAGGAAAATAGACACATTGTAAGAATCAGTTTAGTTTCCATTTAATCTGTATTTTAGTGTCTGCTACATGCATACTGAGATTTCCTAAGACTCTATATTGATAAGGGTGAAAATCATTGTATTACAGTATGCTTACATTTATAGATCTCTTGTGTCTATACTGTAGGTAGAAACACTCCTTTATCACCTTATCAGTATAAATAATGCAAGAAAAAGGACCCCTGAATTCTTGTATCTTTTATCTATGCCATTTGTGGAGAATCGTGCAATTTTTTTTGACACATTTTAAAAAAATATAAGCTGTTTTAGGTACCAATTCATTGATACTTTGCATTAGTTAATATCTTTTCAACTAGGATCAGCTTGGGTCTGTATTCTTCTTTGGATAAGTTTGCATTTTCTTTAACGTGAATTTAACTTTGAGATCAAGGTCAGATTAACTAGGTCCTCCACACAGTTCAGGCTGAGTATTATTTATATGGTTGTTCACTTTGCCTTTTGCATTTGCCAATAGGTAGTTAAAAACAAAAGAAGTGTTATAGAATGTGCTTTGCTAATAGAATACAAATTCATATTGTTTAACACACTCCTTTTAGATTTGAGAAACACTGACCTTTAAGGTATAATGTGAAGGCTGATTTTCTCTAAAAAGAGAGGAGATAAATATGTAAAATAAAGCTTTGCTCTACTTCTTCTCAGCTTCTTTTTCAAAGAGCTCTGTGCCTACTATTAAGGTTAGGAGGAAGGCCCAGTTTTGCATTTTTCACAACACTTCTGTTGACTATGTAACACTACGTGACACCACATGATCCAGTGAATGTGTTCAGGATTCCAACTCAGATCTTTTATTTTTTTTTTAATTTTAATTTTTTTTATTAACCTACAGTGTATTATTTGTTTCAGGGGTACAGGTCTGTGAACCATCAGACGTACACAATTCACAGCACTCACCATAGCACATTCCCTCCCCGATGTCCCATCGCTCAACCACCTCATCCCTCTCCACCTCCACTCTACCAACCCTCAGTTTGTTTCCTGAGATTAAGAGTCTCTTATGGTTTTTCTCCCTCTCTGGTTTCATTTTGTTTCATTTTTCTCTTCCTTCCCTTATGATCCTCTGTCTTGTTTCTCAAATTCCTCATATCAGCGAGATCCTATGATAATTGTCTTTCTCTGGTTGACTTATTTCACTTAGCATAATACCCTCTAGTTCCATCCACATTGTTGCAAATGGCAAGATATTGGGGTTTTTTGATGGCTTTGATGATATTGAGGTATGTACCCTCTATCCCTGCACTGTGAAGAGTTTTGATCAGGAAAGAATACTGTACTTTGTCAAATGCTTTTTTAGCATCTATTGAGAGTATCATGGTTCTTGTTCTTTCTTTTATTAATGTATTATATCACATTGATTTGATTTGCAGATTTTGAACCAAACTTGCAGCACAGGAATAAATCCCACTTGGTCGTGGTGAATAACCCTTTTAATGTACTATTGGATCCTATTGGCTAGTATTTTGGGGAGAATTTTTGCATCCATGTTCATCAGGGATTTGGTCTGTAATTCTCCATTTTGATGGGGTCTTTGTCTGGTTTTGGAATCAAGGTAATGCTGGCCTCATAAAATGAGTTTGGAAGTTTTCCTCCCATTTCTATTTTTGGAACAGTTTGAGAAGAATAGGTATTAACTCTTTAAACTTTTGGTAGAATTCTCCTGGGAAGATGTCTGGCCCTGGGCTCTTTTTTGTTGAGAGACATTTGATTAGTGCTTTAGTCTCCTTGCTGGTTATGGATATGTTCAGGTTTTCTATTTCTTCCTGGTTCAGTTTTGGTAGTTGATACATCACTAGGAATGCATCCCTTTATCCAGATTGTCAGATTTGCTGGTGTGTAGTTCTTATAATATGTTCTTATAATAGATTTGCTGGTGTGTAGTTCTAATAATATGTAGTTCTTATAATATGTTCTTATAATAGTTTATATTCTTTTGCTGTTGGTGATCTCTCCTCTTTCATGATTTTATTAATTTTGGTGCAGCCACTTTGGAAAACATTGTGGAGATTCCTCAAGAAATTAAAAATAGAGCTACCCTGTGACCCAGCATTTGCACTACTGGGTATTTACGCCAAAGATATAGATGTAGTGAAAAGAAGGGCCATCTGTACCCCAGTGTTCATAGCAGCAATGGCCACAATCACCATACTGTGGAAAGAACCAAGATGCCTTTCAACAGACTAATGGGTAAAGAAGATATGGTCCATATATACTATGGAATATTATGCCGTCATCAGAAAGGATCAATACCCAACTTTTGTATCAACACGGATGGGACTGGAGGAGATTATGCTGAGTGAAATAAGTCAAGCAGAGAGAGTCAATTATCATATGGTTTCACTTACTTGTGGAGCATAAGGAATAACACGGAGTACACTGGGAGATGGGGAGGAGAAGTGAGTTAGGGAAAATTGGAGGGGGAGATGAAGCATAAGAGATTGTGGACTCTGAGAAACAAACTGAGGGTTTTGGAGGAGGGGGGAGAGGGGTTTGGGTGAGCCTGGTGGTGGGTATCAAGGAGGGCGTGTATTGCATGGAGCACTGGGTGTGAGCATAAACAATGAATTTTGGAACACATACACACAAAAATTAAATAAAAAAAAGAATATGGCTATAAAAATGAAAATTAAAAAAGATTTTGAAAAAGTATTAAGATAAAATGGTTAAAATAAGAAAGAGGAAAAAGAAAAAAGAAAAACAATAACGAAAATTTAAAATATTTAACTTTGAAAGATTAAAGAGTCATGGGAAAAAAGCCATGAATTCTATGTGCTGTATTCCCCTAGCACTGGCGTTCTACAGTTCTCATTGATAGTAAACTTGGTCTTGGTTGGATCTTCTTGCTGATCTTCTGGGGAAGAGGCCTCTTGCAGTGATTCTCAAATGTCTTTGCCTGAGGCGCCATTGTACAGCCCTTGCCAGGGGCCAGTGCAAGTAATCTGCTTGGTTTTGCTCTTGGTAGCTTTTGTTCCCTGAATGCTTTCTTTCAGTACAGATTTGGAGGATGAGAATGAAGATGGCGGCCTCCCAGCCTTTGGCCCTGGAGGAGCGGAGGTCTTGCCCCCACCCCCCACCCCCACTTCAGTGAGCCCTCAGAGAAAAGCAGTCAGTCGCACCTGTCTCTCTGGTCTCTGGCAGCACTCTGAGCTCACCCAGCCTGTGACTGAGCATTTCTGTCTCTGGTCCACAGCCCCGTTTGGAGTCTGCAAACCCAGCAGATTCCCGCAGCGCGCTCTCGTGCTGCTCCTCCTGGTGAAGGAAGGGGGTGTTCTCCCCAGGTCTGCCACCTGTGAGGTCCCTGATCAAAGAGTAGTAGCTTCACTGTTCTGGGCAACCCAGAACTGAGAGCCCACTCCTAAGCTCCATCTTTGCAGCTGGCTTCCCCACTCCGCGACGTGGGAGCTCTGCTGGACTCAGGTACCCCTGGTCTTTCTGTGACTCCGAGGGTCCCGAGACTACACTGACCCAGTGAGGATTCCAGCCCCTGCTTAGCCACTGGCGTGATGTCCCTCCACAGAGCAGACTTCTAAAACTTCTGCTTTTGTGCTCCGCTGCTCCCTCACTTGCAGCGGCTCCCTACTCCCACAGTCTATCTTCCTGTGTATTGCCTCAGATTCACCTCTCCGCACATCCTACCTTCCAGAAAGTGGTCGCTAGAATTGCTGCTATTCTTCTCTTCAATCTTCTATTGAAGTTGTAGGTGTTCAGAATGGTTAGATAAGTATCTAGCTGAATTCCTGGGACCAGACGAAATTTAGTCTCCTACTCCTCTGCCATCTTGCTCCTCCCTCTCCTGATTCAGATCTTTCTAATCTATATGAAATGCTGTGCCCTTTCCCCCTCCCTGCATCATAGGGCTGTGGTAAAAAATGGAATGATAGGATATAAGTGAATTAATGCTCTTTGGATTTTGAGGATAAAATCATTGTATCATGTTGATCATGTTTACTCAGAGATATACAAAGTAGAGTAGAATATGTAGACAGTATAAAACTATGCTCTATGTAGTCATTTTGCAAATGAGAATACCAATCTTTAAAGAAATAAAATTAATTTACTTACATATCACATGTTGTCAGCCTAGCTTTTTTTTTTGCCCCATCAAGGCATGTTAGCTCGTAGCATAAAAACCAGGCAGCATAAGACCAGAGCATTATAGGTCCACATTGAGGATAGTAGTAATAATTATTGTTATCATTATTCATGTAGCTAGAGTATCCTACATTTACAGTGATGACATGTCAGATACGGTGCTAAGTGCCTTCTTTAATCCTCTTAAACTACTACAGTGAGGAATTATTATCTTCCCCTTTTTTTAAAAAGATTGTATTTATTTATTCGACAGGCAGAGATCACAAGTAGGCAGAGAGGCAGGCAGAGAGACAGGAAGGGAAGCAGGCTCCCTGCTGAGCGGAGAGCCCGATGCAGGGCTCGATCCCAGGACTCTGGAATTATGACCCAAGCCGAAGGCAGAAGCTTTAACCCACTGAGCCACCCAGGCTCCCCTGTCTTCCCTGCTTTATCAATGAGAAAATTAAGAACTAATTTAAGTTTTTGTTTCCTTGTTCAGCTAGTGAGTATAAAAACCAGGGTAATGATGTATTTGCTTTTGTTTGTTTATTGATTGATTACCTATTCCCAAATGCTTCTATTAGAACTTTGGAAAAGAAGAATGTGGATTTCTTTTTGCCTGACTTTTTGTAAAAGTAGTTCTGTGAATGATATGACAAGAAGACAAAATAGTTGAACGAACTATCTGTGCAGCTGACATGAAAATGTTGAGTTTTTAATGACAACAAAAAATGGTCACGATACAGAATTAGAGAAAAGCAGATATAAAAGTGTTTATACAACCAATGTGTCTTTCATTTACCAGTTGGTAAAAAATTTTTTAAAAATTTAAAAATTAAAGTACAGAGAACACATCAGAGTATTTAACCCTGTTATATCTAAGATGTGACATTATGGATAACTTTCATTTTCTCTTACATACTTTTCTGAATTACTGACATCCTATAACTGTATTACTAACTTTCAGAAATTACTGAATCAGACACAGTTTTCAAATGTATGCAAGATATGAATCTCAATTTACAAATTCAGATGTGTATGAAAGTTCTCATCCCTTTGTTACAGTGTGTATTTCAAGCTCCCAACTTGATGTTCTTTGGGGGAATTTAATCTTAGCATATCTTGGTGTCATTTCATTTTAGGGTCTTATTCAGTGTCACTGAATGTGTACACATTTATTTGTCCCTGAAACTTACACTCCTCCTGTCCTCACCCCTCCTCCCCCAAGCTCAGTGGCTCTCTTCTGCTTGAGCTTGAGGGAGGAGGGGGTGAGGACAGGGGCACAGTTACTTCTGGGCATTTGAACCAATTGGGATCCTGTCGGATGGTCTACAAATAAATCATTACCTCAAAAGAGAAAACGGTGATTGTATTGGAAAAAATATAAAGCTAGCTGAGTTAACTGATTTACTTAGTGTTCAAATTTCTAACAGCAAAACTGCTAATTATGATATGTATAGAATTAATAATATCATAAAAAGTACCTAAAATCTATACTTTAAATGATATATAAGAAGAAGCAGTATAATATTTCTGTACTATTATGATTTATATTTTAAATTTTATCTCTTTGAATATTATATAGAATGCAGATTAGTAATAATATGAAGATTAAATATACTATTTATAAGAAGAATAATATAGAGAGCATAGTCATTAGATCAGAAAGGGTAAAAAGTGTATCTTAAGCAAAAATGTTAACTTTTTTCCACTTTAAACTATAAGCCATCGGTTTTCAAACAAAATAATTTGTGTTTTCATTAGTCTCAAATGTTGTATAGTGACATGGGTGATTTTTGTGTCTTCGACAATATTCAGCACTTATTTGCCAAATTTTTTTTAAAAAGATTTTATTTATTTATTTGACCGACAGAGATCACAAGTAGGCAGAGAGGCAGGCAGAGAGACAAGAGGAAGCAGGCTCCCTGCAGAGCAGAGAGCCCAATGCAGGGCTCGATCCCAGGACCCTGGGATCATGACCTGAGCCGAAGGCAGAGGCTTAACCCACTGAGCCACTTAGGCGCCCCTCATTTGCAAAAATTTAATTCACAGTGTCACTTCTGAGTTCTGAACACAAAATGCATGTATAAGGGTTATTTTGTTAACTGTATTTTGAAGTACATTCTCTTTTATGGTAAACAGTATGATATAATGAAAGGAGATGAAAGTGAAATCGAAAGTAAATGCTAAGTTTATTTAGTGGGTAATTTAAGGTGGTTGCTTAAGCTTTCCAGATCCCCATTTCTGCCCCCTCAAAATGGGAGTAACAATGCTCACTGCATAGATTTGGCTTGGGGATTAAACATGATAATAAATCTAAAGTGCTTAACACAAGGGGCGGCTTAAGGTAAACCTTCATAAATATATTCGCCATTATTGTTGTTGCTGTCGTTCTCGTTTCCTAGTACTCTTGGATAGCACAGAGGATTATTTAGTAACTGTTCATTTATTTCTTAGGTTCTCAGATCTGAGATGAATTTTATTATCCAACATCTGTTCTTAACTTCATAAAGAGACATCCCTTAAACATTAATTAAGCATCAAAAATGAGTCTTAATGTTCATACAGCATAATAATCATTTTCTAGAAAGAGTTGTCTTTATATCAAAATGTAATTTCCAGTACTTAGATTTTCTGAAATGATTGACATTAAAGAAGAACAGTAAACAGGAGTCCTGGAGCCCCCAAATGTTTAGAGGTGGCAGACCTGTTGGGGATGACCTAGACCAGATATGAAGTTTGCAAGTGAGGAACTAAGAGCTCCCCTAAAGAGACAGATGCGTTTCCGGAGACCACCCCATGAGGAACCAATGGCAGAACTGTACTGGATTTGGTTTTAGTATTACATTCTGTCCTTTCCTACTGTATTATATCAAAGTTTACGTGTGTATTCATTTCTGTTAGAATGCAGTCAGTTGGTGGGTGTTGGACCTGAACATTCTGCTTCATGTATAGTAGATACTATTGAAATACTTTTGAAAGAATGAATCCCTATTTTATTCATAAAATATATAGAAAGTTTGGAAGAAATAATTAAGTGCTTAGCAGTTTACACTAGAACATAATTATGCAACCACAGGTATGGGACACAGTAGGAATTTCATGGACACTCAGTGAAGGGTAAGGAGTCAAGGACATGCTCAGTTTTCCTGGAAAGCAAAAAGGATTGTTACAGACTCAGTGGCTCTTGAAGTATATTGATCCCAGTGAGATCCAGATTAATTCTTTTTTTAATTAACTAATTAATTTCAGAATATTAATTCTTTTTTTTCATTTAACTAATTAATTTCAGAGAGGGAGGAGGAGGGAGAGTGGAGGTAGACTCCCCATTGAGCGCAGAACATGACTTGGGGCTTGATCTCATGACCCTGAGATCATGACCTGAGCTGAAACCAAGAGTTGTACATTCAACCGACTGAGCCACGCAGGTGCCCCGAGAATATTCATTCTTAAGCTACCTTTAAGTAATGAATTAAGTCATATGGAAATCAGGAATGGAAGGCAAAATATCTGATAATTAAGATTTAGTTGGCCATAAATAATTAAAAACAGACATATTCTTTGGAAAGAATACCATAAATCAGTAAATCATTGCCATTAAAGTCATGAGAAATATTCTCACCACAATTTTGATTCCTCAGAATATTTGCACGATTATTTTGACTTCATAGGAGAGGAAGAGGTGTGTAGGTTGAAAATTACAGTAACTGTTGGTGCAGAAAGATATGAAGAGAGAGAAGTGAGGGATGGAAAGAAAAAGAGGAGACATTAAAATTAGTGTAAAACCTCTGTCTCTTGCTAACACTGCTCTCAATCTTAAGCAGATGTTCTTCAGTGGTTTTAAGTATAGCACTTACGCCTTTTGAAAGGACATGTTAAAGTAGCAGTACAGGAGTCCCCCCCCTTTATCCACACTGTCACTGACCCTCAGCCGCATTCGGAAGCAGGTGCCTCTCCATACCCTCAGGTCCATAGTAAGCAGACGCTGCATCACAGTGCTGTGTCGTTCACCACACTTACGTCATCAGTGCCTCATCATCACGCAGGCATTTTATCATCTCATAGCATCACTAGAAGAAGGGTATGAGTGCAGCACCATAAAATACTTTGAGAGAGGCAGACACGGAGCGTATTCCTATAGCTTTTATTGCGGTTTATAACAGTATGTTATTATAATTTTCCTATTTTATTATTAGTTATTGTTAACATGTTATTGTGCCTGTGTAACTTAGACTTTATCATAAGTATGTATATACAGGAAGAAAACATAGTTTTTATATAGGACTCAGTACTCTCCTTTCAAGCATCCATTGGGGGTATTGGAACGTGTCCCCCATGGATAAGGGGGGACTGCTGTACTAATAGTCTCTATATTAAAATGCTGACTTACTATCAACATGCTATTTCATGTGTCAGTTTAATTTTTAATTTTGGAGGCTTATAGTAGTGATGTATCGAGTGAGCATTAAACAAGGATTATTAAAAATGCCATCCAAATTGATATATCCGAATTCTCATGACAAATAGTTCATAAAATTATTCTAGCCATATGAAAAAGACAGAATATACGTAGACACAGACACACACGCACACATGCGCACAGGGTACTACTCTGCACTATGTGTTCTGCCATAAAAACCTCTCCACCTTCTAACAAGAGGCTGTTTGTTGTTAAAAGGGTAGCATCTCAAGTGCTAAATGATGTGGAAGAATCCTCTGACTGACCTCACTGTTAGTATGGATTTGACATTTTCCATGTGCTTCGAGTGGCATTCCTCACAGGAGGTGAATGCTGCTTGGATTCTCTTGAATGCGCACCTGCCACTTTCCTCTCTTCCCCTACCCTCACCTGTCTGCAGCCAACAGTGCTTATAATATATTTTTCCATAAAAAGTTACAATATTCTGTTAATCAGAGAAGAACCTATTAAATGTCAAAATATCTCTGAAAAAAAGAAGAAAGGTCTATAGCGAATGGAAAATTATCCTCCCCATCTTCAACATATCTTTATCTAACAAATCCTTTTCTTAGATATTGTTAAAATCTTCACGTTTGACTGACTTATTTTAATCTAGAAAAACAGAACAATTTTGTAAGTACAACCGTTTAAATCCTTGCTTTAAAGCCTTGGACAAGTCATGGATCATTTCCACAATCACCTTCCTATTCGTAAAGTGGGTATGAGTATATCTGTTCTTTTATATTGTAAATATTAATAGAAAAGTTTAATAAAACACAAGTAACTGTTAAATGACAACCATTTGAGTATTCACTTAGAGAACATGTTGCGTTCCAAGTCTGGAAATAGATTGGCTAAAGATGAGATCAAATTGACCAAAGACAAATGAGATCTCCGTAAGAGTCGGTTAGTTCCAACTATTAAAAGAAATTGAGGAAGTGTGAATCTGATATACAATTTAAGATGATATTTAACAACTCTTACATAAGTACCAGGTAAGTGAAATCTAGAGTGGCTTTGCAAACTAGCAGGTTAGTGGCAGAGGTTGAATTAAACCCACTAGTCACTTGGATCACATCACTTTTATGTTAATTCTGCCCTTTATCATACACTATCATGAGAAATTAATTATTGTCTTATTATTATATTCTCCCAAGTCTGTTACCACTTTCCTGAAGAGATGAACTGTTTCTTTCTTTTTTTTTTTTTTTTGAGATGAACTGTTTCTTATCAGCACTCATTTTTAAGTTGATTTTTTTTAAGGTGAAAATGATTGCATTTCACTTAGGTTTTAGTGGATATTAAAGTCAGGAGCCTTCAGGTAAGTGGAGAGAGTGATCATAGTTCTGATTCTGATTTTTTGTATCTACCTTCCAAAATCTAAAGCAAAATTAAGGTGGGAAAGGTAGTTTTGCAGGGGAGTACATTACAAGTTAATTCAAGAGGTCTAAGAGCGAAAACTTGACATCTGCTGCTGGAGCTTGATGTACAAATACTTCAGAGCAACAAAGGTCACATTGACCTATTATTTGAGTAGAGGAGAGAAAATAATCTCAATGATCCATGACAATTCTTTAAATGGAACTGAAGATGTCTGTAGACTGTTAGCTTTTAGCAGATCACTGCCAGGTCTGAGATATTCCATTCAGTTCTGTTACCAGGATTTAGAGGAATTAGAGGATTTAAATTAGAGGATTTAAAATCCACTTTGGTTGCCAAAGCTGGGTCTAGAACAGTCCAGGTAACACCAGAATACTGCCTCTCAGTGTTCATGGTCAGTAGAAGTTTCCTTATAGAGGGGCTTCCCTTACTTCAGATCTGAACAATATCATGTTGAAGTGGTTTTTGCCTTGTAGATGTGTCTGGTAAAAAATTTCTGAGCTGCTGAATTTATATTCATTTTATTTAATCATAAATAAATAAAATAAATAGTGATTTGGTGTTTCCTAAAATTTTTGCTGTGGTCAGTCTCACTTAAAGACTAGTAAGTGCATGTTGTTCTCACAGATTCTAACTAGTTTTTCTTATAAACTGAATCTGAGCAGGTTATAGCTCCATAATAGTGAGAGAATAGTCAAGAAGAAAAATATTGGCATAAATAATTAAATAGGTTCTCTATCTCTAACAGCAACTATGGTGAATAGTATTTCCTTTTATATTTAGAAGATTACATGTTAGATCAGATCTACAACAGGGCAAGAACTATATATTATGATAAAGAATGGTATTTTTTCATAGTTTTTTCTTAACTTTGCTATAATATTTATAATGTAACAGTGAGAATCAAAAAACCAGTCCATCCTACATAATTCATGTGTCCACATAAAAGAGATAATCTAAACTCTTTTTAGAATACAAGTCTTAGATCCAGAACCTGAGAAAATTACTTTAAACTTTAGCTTCCTCATCCTTAAAGATGAAAAAAATTCTTCATTGTTAAAAAGGGAATAATTGAAAAGAGCGTTACTTTATTATCTTAGCAGCCTAAAATAACGTTTATGTTCTCAGTTTTATTGAGGTATAGTTGAGAAAAAATTGTATATATTTAAGATATATGATGATTTGATATATGTATACATGGTGAAATGATCACCACAATCAAGTTAATTAACATATAATTCAGATAAGTTATGAAGTCATCTCAGCTCAGTGCCAGACTCACCCAGTGCCCTCAGGAGACTTTAGGCACTTTTCCTTTTCTGTTCTTGGTTTTCCATGCTGTAAAACAAATGCCCACAAACTTAATGGTTGAAAGCAAAATGCATTTATTTTTTCACTGTTTCCAGAGATCAGGTGTCTGGGAATGGCTTAATTGAGTCCTCTGCTTGGGCTCCCACAACACTGCAATCGAAGTGTTAGCCTAGACTGTGGTCTTACCTGAGACTGGGCGTTCTCTCCCAAGCTCAGGTGCTGCTGGCAGAAATCATTTCCTTGTAGCTGTGGAACTCTTGGTGGCTTCTTTAGGGACAACAGGAAAGAGAAAGTCTCTGTTGCCTCAACTCTCTAATCTCTAGACCCTCTTTTTTAAATTTAAAAAGTTTTAACTGAAGTGTAGTTGGCATGTAGTTTCAGCACATTGTACTAGTTTCATACACTGTAGTGATAGGGCAATTATATGTGATGAAATTCTCCTCACGACTATACCTTCTGCCATCCTACGAAGGTATTACAGTATTATTGACTATATTCCCTGTGCTGTATTTCTTAGCCCTGTGGTTATTTATTTTATAATATAACTGAAAGCTCGTACCTCTTAATCTCCTCCTTTATATCCTGTTTTAAAGATCTCACCGGCTTAGACCAGGCCCAGTCAGAGTGGTCACCTTTTGGGTAACAGAAAATCAACTGATTAAGGGACCTGTGATGGTCATTTTTTGGTGTCTACTTGACTGGGTTTTAATCCTCAGTGTTCAGTCAAACACTTATCTGGTTGTTACCATGAAAATTTTTATAGATGTGGTTAATCTCCATAATAAGCTGACTTTAAGTCAAGAGGATTATCTGTAGTAACCTGGTGGTCCTGGTCTAATCACTTGGAGTGTCTTAGACTCGAACTGAAGATTCTTGAAGAAATAATTCTGTCTGTGGACAGGCCTTCAGGACTTCTGCCCCAGAGTTTTCATCCTGCTGTCCTTTCTGATGGCCTGTCCCATGGACGTCAAGTTTGTCTAGCCAGACCCCATACAACATAAGACAGTTCCTCAAAATAAATCCCTTAACATGAGTATATTCTCTTGTCTTCGTTCTCTTTCCTTCACAGGTCTCTGACTGATACAGGACCTTACTTATATCTGGAGAATCTCCTCAGTCTGCCATATAGCATGACCTAACCAGAAGAGTGAATCTGTCACCCTCACAGACCCTGCTCACCCTCATGCAGTGATGTGTACCAGACACAAGGAATCTTGGGGTTTCTCAGAATTCTGGTGTCCACAACTATTTAGTTTATTCTCCAAGTATTTAGTTTTTCTTCTTCTCCAGTGAATTTGTTCAATGGGGAATAAACAGCGGAGCATACTGGAGAGTGATAAAGCAGTTGGAGGGAAGGAAGAGATTGCGAAAATAGTGGAATTAAAATTTGATTCAGCATAGGAGTTGATCAAAGGTATAAAAATTGCATCCACACTGATAATTATAGATCCAGACCCAAAATGCTTTAGTTGAAAATCTAAAACTTGTTTGCTTACTCTCATTCTCCGTTCTCTGTATACAGAGCAAGGTTATCCAATAAAATGTTCTCTGGTGGAGGAAACATTCTATACCTGCACTGTCCCAATACAGGAGTCACTAGCCATGGATAGCTGTTGAGCAATTGAAATGTAGCTCATGTGACTGAGAAACTGATTTTTAAATTTAATTCTGACTAATTTAGATTGAAGTTTAACCACATATTGATAGTAGCTACAGTATTAGAACAGCTCTAGAGGACTAATCTGCTGTCACAGTTGGAACTCTGTAGAAACCTACATAGCCTTGGCTTTAAATAAGAGCTGTGATATGACTGCATTTTCAGCATTTATTTTAATAATGTGAACTCAATAAATTACCTGAAAACCTTTTTTTAACCTGAAATAAAATAGACGGGTTCAGTATTATGCTCTTCTTGTATTGCAATTACATGTGCTTTGTTTTTGCTTTAAAGAAAAATGTTGCACCTAGCTGTAACCAGAGACAGAAATTAAGTATATAGCATATTCTCTTTTCACATGGAAATTATAGTTTTGTGAAGAGAACTAGATTTATCCGAATCAAATAAAAATGTAAGCAGGCATAAATGCAGAAGCAGAAAAAGCATGTTGTTGTCAGGGAAATTGACATCTCCAATATCAGGTGATTCAGCCTGTCACTTCCTTTCTATCCTAAAATATGCACAGATAGCCTGTCCCAAGGGTGAGGTGCTCTGAGATATGTCATCATATGAACCACATCTATCAAAGGGTCTCTGTTGGGGAGTTCTGAGAGTCCCCATCAAAAGCCTAGCCAGAGGCTGGGCTCTGTACTCTCCAAAGGGACTGCTGGAACAACTGAGCTGATACAGAGATCACCCAATGCTTAGACTCCTAGTTTTGGATTTCTACATAGCTTATCTCAAGGTCTACCCTAAGAAGGAGCTTTCGAAAGTTTGAAAGACTTTGCATTTATCGTTAAAATGGAAGTCATGTAGTCTTGCTAGGGAGTGTAGAATGTGAGGATGCAAGAATGAGAAGGATGATGAGGGTTCCCTGCGTTCATTCTCTCCTTAGATCCAGGTTTATAGGTCAGACAGCTTTAACCAGCCTGTGACAAGTTTCTCTTGAATACTTACATTGGGGGCTGAAAGGCATAAGGAATTAAGAAAATAATTCTCATTTAGGAAGGATTTATGTCAAGCACAACAATTTAAAACTAAGATACCACTGTTTCCAAAAGGAACTCAACCAGAGGAAGTGTATCCCATGCCACGTGTGTGTGTGTGTGTGTGTGTGCATGCACGTGCGCACACGCACACATTTGCGTGTGTTTGTGTGTTTTTTTTTTTTTTTTCCACACTCAGGTCCTGGGTATATGATTTAGCCTTTCTTTTCTCCCAGGGCCTCATTAGATCTCCCTACATGTCTTCGGCTCTCTGGGGCTCTTGTTCTGCCTCCTTCAACTGTTCCACCGGAGCCACATTCCATTCATTTTTTTGTGTAAAGCAGTTTATCCCAGCCATCTTACATATGCTCTGGGGCCTATCATTTCATCTGCAAATGGTCCATCAAAGTGTTTAGTTAAATTTTTTCTGTAAGAGAAAATTTCCAGCAATGTTTAAAGTAGTGGATTTTTCTTCCAACGAGTAATTAGGTGATATGGGCAAAAATTACACACTACTAGGTGGAGAGTAGATTATCCTGAATAAAGAGTATACATCCCTGCAACCAAGTTTTGTGGGAACAACAGCAGGACTCCTCTGTGAATCATTCCACAAGGAGGAGGTGCTTCCCTCGATTGTACCATTTATATTATGCTTTAATTATCTCTCTACATGATTGTAATCCCCAAATATGTAATGAGTTCCTGATGGCAGAAAACATTTCATATCAATTTTTGTAATCCCAGGCCCTAGTATGCTGCCTGGCACCTAATTACAGCAATCAATAAATGCTTAATAGGGTCATCTTTCATTTAACAAATATTTGCTAGCTGTATAGGAGAAAGTAACACTTAAGCTGAGATCTGAAAAATGAGTAAGGACGGGACATGTGGAAAAGAAGGCAAGGGTAGTTAGGGCTAAGGGAAAAGACATGGAAGGAACGAACTAATAAGTTAATGAGTGTGTTTGTATTAGATAGAGGACTGAAAATACTGTTTCAGATCATTCTTCGAGTTCTGGCAAGTTGTATCAATAACTTTTATTTGATCATGATAATATTTATTCAATAAAAATTATTAGAACCAACCATGTTCTAGAGGCTGAGAATATACCCATGGTAGGAGGAAAACCATTCTGGTCTTGCAAGGAAGACTGGTATTGAAGAGCTGCACAGTGGAGCACAATGACAGCGCTCCTCTTGGAAAGCGGCCGTGCTCTGAGGCTTATAGATGGCGATGGAATTGCAGCTTCCTTAGGAAGCTAAGGGAAGACTCTCTTCAGACATGATGGTTGGGTTGAGCTTTGGCGGTAGCTGCAGATAGGAACAAGGATGATGTTCCAGATAGATAGAAGAACATACACAATGTTTAGAGGCAGAAGGGAAGGCTGGTGTGGGTGCAACATAGGAAGTGAAATGTTGTTGGGTTTAAAATGAGTTTGGGGGGAGGGTCCCTGACACATGACTGTTTTTTTTGGGGGGGGTTGTTTGTTTTTCTTTCTTTTTTTTTTTTAAGATTATTTATTTTAGAGAGAGACCCTTTTGAGCTGGGGTGGGGGAGGGAGGAAGAGTGAGAAAGAGAGAAGCAGACTCCCTGCCAAAGGTGGAGCCCATCCCAGAGCTCAATGTCACCACCCTGAGATCATGACCCCAGCTGAAATTAAGCTTCAGAACTTAATCGACTGAACCACCCAGGCTCCCCTGATTGTTTTTCTATTAGTAGCTCAAAGGGATTCCATTGAAGTAGCTTAAGTATCTTAAGCTGAAGGTTTTATGTATCAGGAGTGATGGGGATGGGGGAACATCATCATATCTGTTTTCTGTAAGTCTTGCTCTGGCTGTAGTGTAGAGGACAAGTCCGAGAGCAGCAGCAAGAGAAGCAGGTGGGAATAAGTGGAAGGATTCTAGAGATATTGGAAAGTAAAATCTGCAGGACCTGGTGATGGATTGAGTATGGGCTGTGGTGGGAAAAACTTCTGAGAATGGCCCCCACACACATGTCTGACTGGCCTTTGCAGGTTTCAGGCAGTGTCATGCTCAGCAGTAGGAATTTATGTACATGATCCAGTTTGTAAGAAGTATCATGAGTTCTTTAAAATGCTAAATTTGAAGTACATGTACAATATCTGCAAAGTATCTAGTGGACAACTTAATAATAAAAGACTCAAGAACTCAGTGTCTAGAGGGCCAGAGACAGAATTTTGTGGTTTAGCTGTGCATAGAGGAGAAGCCGTATTTGAAAGTGAAAAGAGCATCCAGGATTGATCTTAGAGAACTCCAAAACCTAATGGCTGAGTAAAGGAGCATAAACTCCAAAGGAGATAAGAGAATGAGTGACAGGTAAATCAGGGGAAATCCAGAAGAGGGGTGTGACAAGGGAGAATGCCAGAAAGATGGAGATGTGCACCAGTGATGAATGCTGCTAAGAGATAATGTAAGATGAGGGCTCCAAAACTGTCCATTAAACTAGTAAAGTTGAAGGTAGTGGTGACCCCTGCGTGGCACTTATTGACATGATGGGAATTGAAACTAGAATGGTAGGAATTAAGGACTGTGTGAGAGTTCCAGAGATTGAATCAGAAAGCCTGGAGTGATGTTGCCAAATTAAACTTAACATCATGTAATAGAATAAGTACCAGGTAGCTAATTTGTTCTCTTAGACAAGTTTGCTTTTGAAATCAAAGTGTTTAATTAAATCAACCTTTTATTATGTCTCAGTGTTTAACAGTTGAGTAGCTGTTCCATCGTCTAGAATGAAGTCATCCTATTTTCTGGATGAAAAATCAGAGATAGGATCTAAAACTTTCAGTGGCATCCCCCCAAAACCATGTTTCCCTGAAAATCATTCTGTTCCCATTCTTCTGTTGTTTCTGGAGATGTCCGTCTGCTCCTTTATTTATGATCTGCTTGATACTCTTGGATGGTGTACTCAGGCTAAACTATGATTTTAAATAGGCAAGTAATAACATTCCCTTTTCCCCTTTACAAATGATATGTATTATTTGGCTGCAAACACTATTTGCTGATTTCCTTCAGTCTGTCTGTGTAAGGCACTGCTATCAGCACATCTTTCCTCACTGTCCTCATGCCCATTAAGTGCTTTTCTGTTTATCTGATTGGCTAGTTGACATTTAAAAAATATCAACAGTTTCATTCATTGAGTAGAATTTCTTCATGTTCCTAATTTAAGAGCCCCTTCAGATGTAGGAAATTTGCTTTTTATCCTTCTTTCCAAATACCTTGTATGGTAACTTGTAACAGTGGAATGATATAATAGAAATGTGCCAGTGAAACTAGGTAGCTCAAAATAAAAATCAAAAATCAGAATTGTTCTTTATAATGATATTTTTATGGTTCTTTGAAATAAAATTACATCATAGATCTGGAGGTTTATGTTTTATATTTTTTTGTGAGTAGATTTCTTTCTTTTTTTTTTAAGATTTATTTATCCATTTGCGAGAGAGAGCAAGCGAGAGAGAGAGAAAAAGAGAGAATGCCTATGAATAGGGGGAGTAGTAGAGGGAGAAGGAGACAAGGAAGCAAACTCCCTGCTGAACAGGAAGCCCGACATGGGCTCAGCGTGGGGTTTGATCCCAGGGCCCTGAGACCATGATCTGAGCCAAAATCAGGAGTCAGATGCCCGACTGACTGAGCCACCCAGGTGTCCTTGTGAATATATTTCTGTTGGAAGTGAGATTACAATCAAGAATTCTCAAACTTGGGATTTCCAAGATTGACTTATTCTAAGAGCTGTGCTTGGCACATCTAAAGAGGTTGTGTGCCTTCTGAAGCGTTTTTTTTTTCCTCTTGTAGATGAAAGCACTACATTTATATTCAGATTCTTTGGGGGCACCCATTGCTCATGTGCATTGGCTTGAGACTGAGAGATACATTCCTTGTCTGTTTAAGAAGTTTTCAAATGCCCCAAAGTTTGTATTCTCTGATGCTGAATATATAGGCAAATTTAAAAATGACTCTTCACCTTTGTGAAACTTCAGAATTGACTGTAGAGGAAATAGTAATTTGTGGATATAAAAATTCACTCATAAATCTTACTTTAATTGTAAATGTTCCACTTAGGCAAATGGATACATATTTTGTGCGGATAAACAATATTTGATTGTACACTTAGCTGAAATTGCTGGCTGAGAGGTGTTATTATCCTTTTCTTATACCATGTGTCATTTTAGCCAAAGGTCTGGGTTCTCTTCACTGTTGCGTTACTTGAACTCCTTGTGCTTTTATATACCCGTTTATATAAAACTTTAAAAAATTGTCAGAGCAAATGGTAGCGTGAAGAACAGACTAGATTAGAAGGCATTTCACCTTCCAGCATTATCCAGTATAAAAGCTTTATCACTAGGAATTCTGGCACTTCTTGCCTTTTTGGGTAATATTGTGACAATTAGTAAGATCGTGTCTTATAAAATCATGCATTCCAAACTAACAATAATAGTAGTATATGAGTGTATGAAATAGCATAAAGTTTTTAATATGATCATGCTAAGTGAATACATTTATAAGTGAAATCAAAGTTTTTTTTTTGAATCTGCTGCTTATCTAATGGTAAAAAAAATGAGACTTTTAAAAAAGATTTTATTTATTTATTTGAGAGAGAGAGAGAAAGAGAGGATGTGCGCATGAGCCAGGAGAGGGGTAGAGAAACAGACTCCCTGCTGAGCAGGGAGCCCGATGTGGGGCTCCATCCCAACCAGGACTCTGGAATCATGACCTGAGCCAAAGGCAGATACTTAACTGACTGAGTCACCCAGGTGCCCCAGACTGTGATTTTTAACATTTTTTTTTAAAGATTTTATTTATTTATTTGACAGAGAGAGATCACAAGTAGGCAGAGCAGTAGGCTGGCGGCGGGGGGCGGGAAGCAGGCTCCCCGCTGAGCAGAGAGCCTGATGTGGGGCTCAATCCCAGGACTCTGACATCATGACCTGAGCCGAAGGCAGAGGCTTTAACCCACTGAGCCAACCAGGCGCCCCCCTGACTGTGATTTTTAATAATGAAAAAAACAATTAAAATTCAACCCAAACTTTTGGATGTTGTTCTTTGTTACTTCTTTCTTTAAATTTCATTAATATTATGGAGGATGTCATGAGTAATAGATAGTATTTAGGCTGTTTATATTTTCCAGCTCAATAGAAGTTCTGACTTTACTATAGAAAGGAATGCAGGATTTATAAACCAAATAAGTAAACCAGCACTGCCAAGGTCAAATTAACTATTTGCATTTTAAAATAGCTAGTTTTCTTCTAATGGCAGATAATGCAAATGTATAGCAATAACCTGTCAGCTGGCAAATAAGCAATGTCATATTAGTCTCCTGAGTTTCTTTAAAACACAATTGCTTCTTTTACTTCCAATGATACTTCTGGCATTAGATGTTCTAATAGAATTACTTAGAAAATATTTTATCATTGAGCTACTTAAAATAACTACTACTTTCAGTTTCAGAAAATAGAGTATTTACTTAATTTTTTTCATTGTTTTTCAACTAAGCCTTATTGTTTCTATAGCTCAGATTTTAATGTCTCCTTTTTTTTTTAATGAAACGACCTGATTGTTTGAAAAGATTAATTTTTCTCCTTTGTTTCCTTATAAAGGTAACCTGCTTTTGCATCATTTGGCTGTATAATGACAGGTGGTTGTAATTCCTGTCCCTTTAGTGTTTGAAGAAAGCAAATGCACTTGTGATTAAATTACATGCTTTTTTTTTTTAATTTGCACATTTTGTTCAATGAAAGCAAAAGCTGGGTTTATGATTAGTTTCCTCTAATGTCATAGAAGGAAAAGGCCCAAAGCCACAGTGGTGATGGGTAATTTCATACTCTCAGGGTGAAGCAAAATCCTCATATTCCCTGAAATTTAATCTAATGTTTAAACATTTTCTGACTCTTTCTAATGTTTTGGGATTGTTGACAGTGGATACATATTAAATGCATATATGTCTGTAGTTTCCATTTTGGCTACTATCTAGATAGGTCCCTCAGTGTAGTGTTTGAGTCCAAAAGTACTCTGGAGCATACTAGTCTCAAATCCCAGCCCGACCATTTTGTAGCTGTGGTGAGAGTTAATTAAACCTCTCTGTGCCTCAGTTCTCTCACCTGTGAAATGGGAACAATATTAGTACCTATATTATTTGATTAGATAAACTAATATCTATAAAGGTCTTGAAACATAAAGCAAGTCCTAAATAAATGTAAAATATATTCAATTAAAATATGGCTATAGGGGTACCTACGGGATTGTGAGTTGGGCCTCTGCCTTTGGCTCAGGTCATGATCCTAGCATCCTGGGATCGAGCCCCGTGTTAGGCTCCCTGCTTAGTGGGAAGCCTGCTTCTCCTTCTCTCTGCTGCTCCCCTTGCTTGTGCTCTCTCACTCTCTGTCAAATTAATAAATAAAATATTTTTAAAAATATGGCTATATTTTAAACAGGCTACAGATAGAATAGTTGGTATTCGTTGGGCTTCTTATTACCCAATAACAGAGGATATTAAGTACTTATTCCTCTTGTTCATGGCATCTTCCTTTGCTGAAGGTATGCTAAACATTTTAAATGATACTTATATTCTTCTTATAACCCTGTAGTGCAGTCTGTGTAGTTAGGCAAATCAACATATATTTTATCATCATTGCAGAGAGCATAGATTGCAGAGCATCTGAGAGTTCACCTCTGCTGCAGAATCTGCTCTGAGTCACGTTGGTAAGGAAAATAGCACTGCCATTGCCAACTTTATCTGCCAAGTAACTAGTAGTTGACTTTTTATGAAAGAGTTAAGCATGTTGCTGTATCAAATATTCAGTTAGTCATTAATTAAAGTAGAACAAATTCAGTATTTTTTTATTCAGCAGATTAACCAAAACCCACCATGTTTGTAATTTATATTCATCCTGTAAACTGCATATGCATTAAACATTTCCATCTGGAGTCCCGATGATTGTTTTTCTCCCATCTCATGCTTGATAAGCTGTTACTGATTAGACAGGGAATTCTGAAGCTGTTGAAAGCACAGATTTTTTTAAAGCTTCATCACCTTGGTATTCTGTACTTCTTAAAGGATCTTGCTTGATTCCTACAGGTTCCATTTTGCCTGTAGTCCGGTTAGAAGCCATAGGTCCACTGGCCACAGTGGTTTAATACAGAAACTTTATTCTGTGCCTCCCTCATTTTTCTTTCATTAAAAAAAAAAGTTTTACTACCTATTCTAATTTATATCTTCTTTCTTCTTTCTTGGTTTGATCCCTAAACCTTAATTTACTATGTGCTGTCCTCTGTAAAACATAACTAGCATATTTTGATGCATTGTATTTTCTAAGCATTGTTATAAAGACTTTATGTGTTTTGACTCCATTAACCCTCCCTGTGTTAGGAAGTGAGTGTTATTATCCCGACTTAATAGATAAGCATACTGAGACCACAGGAAGGTTGAGTAACATCCTCAAGATCAAACAGCGAGAAAGTAGTAGAGTGCAGCGTGAACCCAAAGACACTAATTCTAGGGTCCGTGCATCCAGCTACCACATCATGGGTCTTAAAGAGCTGACTCCTCATCCTTCAGGTAGCAGGATAAGTACTTTGAGATGTAGCTCCTGTGACAAATATTCAGAAGAGCCACACCCTTCATCTTCCTACATAATGTACATCCTGACTCTTTGGGTTATCTGATAGAAGTCATTTAAGGGACAAAAAATGGAGTATGGTCTTTGTGGTGTTAATGATAAAAATGATACCATCAAACACAGTAATGATTATGGAGCTTCTGTTTTTCAAGAATCACCATCTGTTTATCTTTTTACATTCAGTGTTTGTAAACTTGGATGATGACACTCATGTGCCATCGAGAACATATGTATTTTACATATTTTTTAAACTAAGGCTCAGAGGAGTACCTGGGTGTCTCAGTCGGTGAAGTGTCTGCCTTTGGCTCAGGTCGTGGTCTCAGGGTCCTGGGATTGAGCCTTGTGTCAGGCTCCCTGCTTAGAGGGGAGTCTGCTTCGCCCTGTGCCCCTCCCCTGTGTTCATGTGCCCCTTCTCTTTCTGTCTCTCTCAAATAAATGAGTAAAATCTTTAAAAAATAAACTAGGGCTCAGAAATGTGATTTTTTTTTTTTAAGTAGGCTTAGGTCACAGGGCTTGACCTCATGACTCTGTGATCAAAACCTGGGCTGAGATGAAAATTCGGACACTTAACTAACTGAGCCACCCACGTGCCTCATAAAAGTGATACTTCTTATAAAAAGCCACAATGTTAGTAGTAGGATAAGAATTCAAATTATAGTTCTTCCCCCCCATAGTTATATGCTTTCTTTTCTATTAATTGGTTGTTCAGACTACAAAGGTCTGATGAACCAAAGGTCTGAGATGCATCCAGCTAGGTCACATATACCCCTGAGCAGAAGGTTATACTGATAATACAACCAGATCTCTCCCTAGCCTGTTCTTGTATGTTAGGAAATGATCGTTTGGATTTGTGCATAGTCCTAAAACCATCCTGTCACTATCCTTGGAAGCATTAAGTGTAAGGGAATGAGTGTTTCAGGTTAATGTCCCACGATGGAAATATTGGAATGATTATTTAAGGCAAAAATTTTTTAATTGTTCCAAAGGTACATGGATATATTTTTTGCACTTTATTTATTTATTTTCACTTTAGATCTGGTTTATACATCATAGTAATCTACGTGCCCCCTGTATTTTGCCCATTGTAAAAGAGGAATGTCATAAATGTTGATTAAGTGAATAAATTAAATAACTAATAAATTAATGCATATGTGAAAGAATAGGAAAAAAATCAATGTTGTGTCTACAGTGGTCAGCAAATGCAGTTAGAAGGCCAGGAATATCTATATAAACATTTATTTTCAGCTAATATCCCATGTCTGTATAGTTTTACGATAGCATAGAATGGTATATTTTTGTATCATTCAAGTCTGGATCACTTATCTTTCTGCCTCTTGTCAGTTAGTGATCACAGTCTTGCTGTATGTTTTCAGTCAATTTAAGCACCTTCCTTTTCCCGAGCTTCTCCCAGCCTGTTCATGCATCCACAGGCAAGTGTCAACTTTAGCTACGTACGGCAAAAGGTGAGAAAGATTGAAATGATGTAAATGCAAATGAAAAGAACTTGAAAGATTACTCCCAGCATTTTTAACTTCCCCTCACATATTAAACAAACACTTAAATGTTATTTCATATGAAATCAGTATAGTGTACACTCAACAAAGTGAAATTTCCGAGTTCCTGCCTTCAAAGAATATGTAATCTAGTACAGACAGATATTGAACACACTACAGTGCTAAGACTTAAGAACCATACAGTGATTTTTCACAAGGAGATAGTCCCCATGATTTCAGGGAGTGCGGCATAGTCAGGTGATGCTGAAGCTGCCCTGGAAAACCGGCGGTGAATGTACGAGGAAGTGGACCCACAAGTGGAGGGTAGAGAGGCCTTTATCCAACAACGTAGGTCATTGTCTCATTGTTCTTCGTCAGCTGCTATAGAATTCACTCCATATTCTAATACAGGTTCTGTCTCTTCCCTTTAAGAACTGCACTTTGTATTTTTCTGTCTTGAGTCTGTGCCAAAACCAAATGAGCACTCCTAACCACTTACTGGTAAAAATATAGGATAATAGCTAATCCTAATTTATCAAGGGAAGTGTGTTAAAATAGGAATATTATAAGTTCCCGTTTATTTTATTTTTTAAAATTTATTTTTATGTTTGAATTTTATTTATTACTTATTTGAGAGAGAGAGAAAGAGTGCATAGGAACATGGCGGGCAGGAGGGGCAGAGGAAGAGGAAGAAGCAGACTGCTCACTGAGTAGGGACCCTGTCGCAGGGCTGGCGTCCCAGGGCCCTGAGATCATGACCTAGGCTGAAGGCAGATGCTCAACTGACTGAGCCCTCCAGGTGCTGCTGTGCACTCCTGTTTAGATGAAGCCCTCTCTTGTGCTGATGTCTGTCTACACTGCTCTGCCCCAGCTCCAGCTGACTATGCTCAGCTTGTGCCACTGGAAGGAAACCAGGTGAGATGACTCATACGCTAGTGCTCTAAACAGAGGGAACTGGGGGATCCACAGACTCTGGTTAATAGTTTTCGAATAATGATGTTTCTGAAACTGCAGTTCAGAATGACCCTTGATCATTATTCATGGATCTATTCAAGCAGGAAAGACAACCATTTCATTGAAATTTGTGTATGTGTGTATACACACATATGCATACATATAAGTGTAAGTATGTATGTAGTACGTGTATATGTATATGTCTATATGTATATAATTATATGTATACATGTACGTATGTATTTATGGTGTTGAAGTGAACCATTGGCTGAACTTGGAGCAATAGAGAGCAAGCTACCTTATTTTAGAGTTAAAAGTAATGATTGTTATATAGTCTTCATTGAGTATGGGGTTGTGGGCTAGCCAGATTGTAGCCATACATTTAATACTCTAAGTCAAGTTTATATTGATGAATTATTGATAATTTAATTCTTTGCTGTCCATTAACTCAAGAGTTTGAATCTTTATAGATATATAGTCTTACTTATAAAATCAACCGAGTGACTTAGTTAAGTATTGAACTCTTAATTTCAGCTTGGGTCATGATTTCAGGGTCCTGGGATTGAGCCCCGCTCCAGGCTTCCCCGCTCAGTGGGGAGTCTGCTTGAGATTGTTTCTCTGCCTCTTCCCGTGCCACCTCACCCCGCTTTCTCTCACCTGTGCTCCCCCCTCTCTCTTAAATAAATAAATCTTTAAGAGGGACAAATAATTTGCTTAAGAAAAGTACATTGAAAGACTACATCTTTATGACTTTGTTATTCATCTCCTACCGTTATCTTTGCCTGTGTCCCTTTTTTTCTGGGCTAGAAAGCAATACTGTGGGTGATACCTCTCCTAAAACCATATACTTGTAAGAGCTAGAAATACATAGATTCTTTGTATAAATGTAAGAGATTTACTGCATATTATGTGGCCACTCCTTCAGAGCTGATTATACATTTTTAAATTCTTTTTATGCCTAATTATTTTATAAGTGTGTTGTTACCCATTCTGTCCTTCAGAAACTCTTGCATGTCATCTTCTGATGCAGCGATCTGGAGACAGAGATGATCAATAGCAGTGAACAGATCATTTGCATCTGCAGTCCAAATGCCCAGTATGTTTCTATAGAAATTATATAGCTGTTACATACACACAAAAGTTCTGTAAGTCAAACAATAGTCAAAATAAATTTGCCTTTAAACCCTGGAGCCCCCTTGTAACACAACTTGAAATGATAGGAAATCCAATGAGGCATGTCGCCAAAAACAGTTTCCTACAGGAAGTTCTAAGAAACTTCATTATAATGTTTTCAACTGTAGTACTAATCAGTGGCATAAACTCTAAAAAACATTTAATAGGGATATTATTAAAGGGGCATTTTAATGGGAATATAATGAAAATAGTGAATCACATTGTTTAAGGAGCAAAAAATGGCTATCTCTTGGCTTAATGAGTTTTGAACGAGGAGAGGTTTGAAGAATGAATTTTAAAGAAAAGGAACAAGAGTAAGAAACAAAGAAGAAAATAGATACAAAGAAGGAAAAGAGTGACAGTGATAAGAGAATATAACAAGGCAACTTAGTATTTTGCCCTTAATAGTAGAATCACGTCTTTTGACTGTTCTCTTTTTGACATAACCACAGAAAATATTTAATCTCTGCACCCTCCTTCCTGTAACTCTATCAAATAATTTTTGTCTGGGAAAGAAGAGATTTCATCCTCCCTAGGTTAAAAAATTGTCAAAACAAAGTATAGGCAAAACCTCTGCGAAGTGTAGTACAGAAACGGGGTGAGGAGGGGATTGATTTTATTCTTGCTTCTGTTGTGATGGGGAGGATGCTCTCATTGAGAGGAAGGAAGCACCAGTAGGTGTGACTGTGTGGGCTGCTCTCCCCATCACCACTGTTGATGGTTGCTGACCGTGTGGTGGAACTTCAAAGACTCCAGGAGCTTTCCTTCCAGTCAAGTTATCATTTTCTTAACTGTTCTCTGGGGCCTTAAGCTTCCTCTGTAGTATTTCTTTAAGTTAAGTGCTGTTTCCATTAAAGTCTTTAAAACTTTAAGCATCATTAGATACTTACGTCTTAATGTGAATTCTTTTATCAGGTACTTTACAGTTGTGTCTGTTTGTGTGCAGAATGGGTGAGTGGGGAGTGGACAGTCACTGACAAGGAAGGATACCCAAGGGAAATGTTCGTTTTCATTGTTTTGGGCTTTGAAATCGATGGCCGGACCTAGCACTAGATGTGAGTGGTGTAGGACGATATTTGTAATACATTATATACTGGTATCTTCACCAGTTCCAGCCTTTGTGCTCTGCTCTCTCTGCCTGTCGATGTCTATAAATGCTCTCCTTACTAGTCTTCACATGGCTATGTATAAAACCTTTATAAATAGCTCCTACCACTGCTTACCACGGAGCCACTGGGGAAAAATGTTTTTGTCTGGCTGTTCTTACAAATGTCTGAAACTTTGCACTTTTTGTTTTATTTTAGCTTGATGTAGCTAATATATTCTTAACCACATTGCATTGTGGTTTAGCAATTGAGACATTTTCTTCCATCTTGAATTCTTCAGAATCCCATCAAATTTAGTCACAAAATACAAAATTTGAGAGGAAGTCGATTTTGTTATAAATCTAGACTAAATTTGGTAAATTTGAATGTATAAAAAAGAGGTTACACTTAATGCATACATTCAACCAGATGTTGTGATAGTGAATTCTTTTGTTCAGTAAATATTAGTTGCTTTCTGGATAGCAAATCCATGAGCTATACAGAAATTCTGGCGTATATTATGCTGCCATGGGCATAATCATGGATGAGGGCCTGGAGTTCTGGTGTCAGTTTGAAAATTTTTATCTGATGTTGTTTGGATAAGAAACCTGGCCTCGCTGTATACCTTATAGTGAGAGGGCTGTGCCAGACCTCGAAAATGCTTGTTTGCCCTGAAATGTTATTTAGTACATCAAAGAGAAGATATAGGATAGGCTGAATCACTTGTTATTTCCCTTTCACTTTATTTCTCTGTATTTTGCTGCCTTACTCAGTGGGGAGCAAAATAAGCTGCCTGAGTGAAAGCTGCAAAACAGTCCAGTAAGTAGGGAGGGCCCTACAGTCACCAAGCATGGCGCCTAAATGTATCCTGAATCATGAATGCTCCTGTAATGACTTAAGCCTGTTCTTCCAGGCCTGAGTCATTGGTGCCAAGTGGGTGGATTAGAATATTCATTATTTCAGATCAATTAAACAACAACCCAATATATGACAGTAATGAAAGATAATGTTTATTAGCAGCTTACAATGTACCAGATAGTGTTTTCAGTGTTTTACATGTATTAACTCATCCAGTTTTCACAGTTCTTTTTTTTTTTTTTAAGATTCTATTTATTTATTTGACAGAGATCACAAGTAGGCAGAGAGGCAGGCAGAGAGAGAGAGGAGGAAGCAGGTTCCCTGCTGAGCAGAGAGCCCGATGCGGGGCTCAATCCCAGGACCCTGGGATCATGACCTGAACCTAAGGAAGAGGCTTTAACCCACTGAGCCACCCAGGCGCCCCCTGTTTTCACAGTTCTATAACTTCATTGTGTCATTGCCTTCACCTTTTGACAAGCAAAGAAACTGAGGCGTAGAGAAGTTTTATAACTTACTGAGGTCCTGTAGCTATCAGGCCATAAAGCAGGAATTAGAACCCTGTCAGTTTTTACTAAATCTGTCTGTGGCTTGTGAACCAGAGTTAGTGACACTAAAGATGCAAAATCCCTACCTTGATTTAGAAGGAAATAGAGATATGAAAAAATGTATATGTTACAAATCTTTAATATTTACAAGAGCTGTGCAGTTGTGTTAAAGCTAACTACTAGCAGAAAGGGAGGAAACAAGGATGTTTAGCTGAATGTGAGCAAGTCTTTCACTTTATACCTGCTCAACGTCATATATTCATTCTCACTGGCAACAAGCATTTGTAGTCATGAAGATGTTTTCCTTTATTCAGATAGGTAATTTTGTTCCCATATTCTAGAATGAAAATAATTCAGTTTTTTAATTATGTGTTTCTTTAAACATTGTCAAGGCAATAAGAATATAAATTAATCATTAATCTGTCATTATAAATTATTTTGTTAGATTCCACTTCTGGAAGCTTCCATATAAACAACATTGTTTTCTTCGTAAAAATTAACAATATGGGCAATTATATGTAGTATTTATAATGTAACAGTTTTTAATCTATAAATTTTGACACTATGTAGATAAATTTTAACTGGTTGTTCAAGGTAGTCACCCATGAAAATGTTTTAATGTCTGTGGATTTTATGTTTTTAGATTATCTTTAGGGGGCGCCTGGGTGGCTCAGTAGGTTAAAGCCTCTACCTTCAGCTCAGGTCATGATCCCAGGGTCCTGGGATCGAGCCCTGCATCGGGCTCTCTGCTCGCTGGGGAGCCTGCTTCCTCCTCTCTCTCTGCCTGCCTCTCTGCCTACTTGTGGTCTCTGTCTGTCAAATAAATAAAATCTTGAAAAAAAAAATCTTGAAAAAAAAAGATTATCTTTGGGAATGTCTAAATGTTAATGTATTGAAATAATTAGGGAATGTGAATATGCTCTAAAATTGAGAATTCTGCCATTCTAAAATCTGATTTAAAGTCAGAATTGAAAATATGTGACTAGCCCTTTGTAAACTTGTTGCCCAGAATAAGAGATGCTTAATTTTGGAGTGGAAGGGAATCTGAGAGATTATCTGTACCTCTTTACTGTACAGGCCCAGAGAGTGAGTTGACTTCCCTGAGTGTTAGGTCTGAGGTCTCTGGGTTGAGGTCCAGCACTTTTCTGAAACCAGAGAAGATGGTCATAATGCTGTTGATACAACTATATCTTGGGTCATAAAGAGACTGGTATCTCTTGAATTTTCTAATAAGTTTCCTACCTCAGCATGGCATTTATCCTCCCTGAATGAAGATATGTGCTTTGCTTCTAGGTCTGCATTAAGAGAAACTCAACCATTGACATTTTAAGGACTTGACTGCCCTACTATAAATAGCACTTTTAACAGTGTTATGTCTGTCATGCCTTGGGAAGTGCATAAATTGTTAGGGTTGACCTAAACTGTGAAAAATGTCAAATGCAGAAAGTTTGAAGTAGGATGTGTAGGCACTGTATCAAAATGTGTCTTGTTTCCAAATTCAGTTATTTTCTTAATAACACCCCTCACCCGAAGAAAAACTTTTCTAAAATTAATGTGAATTGGTGACATTTGTCTGCTCTCATATTTTCTGAATTCACAATGATTCCCTTCTTACAGTTACAAAATTCTTCTATTTCATCAGTAGATTTCTAACATTTTCAATAGCTCAAACTTTTATTCAAAAGAAAATGCCAGATCTCTTGAAGAGAAACCCTTGATTTATGTTAGGAAGAGAAATTTGAGGTATAAATTATACAAAAGAATATCTAAAATTCTTAAAATATAAGAAGTCAACTTCAGGTTTATTTATAGCCTTAAAGTAATTTAGGGTTTACAGGGTAGACGGACTAATATTCCCATTCTTTTTTTTTTTGTAAGATTTTATTTATTTATTTGACAGAGATCACAAGCAGGCAGAGAGGCAGGCAGAGAGAGAGGGGGGAAGCAGGCTCCCCGCCGAGCAGAGAGCCTGATGCGGGGCTTGATCCCAGGATCCTGAGAACATGACCCTAGCCGAAGGCAGAAGAAGCCTAACCCACTGAGCCACCCAGGCGCCCCAATATTCCCATTCTAATAGACTCAGTAAAATTTGTATTTTTAGGCTATAAATGTCAAGAAGATTGTTTCCTATAAGGTCAGAAGAAACAGGTAATATTCAGATGGCTATATAATAAAGAAATTTCTGGGCCTTATTTCACAGGAAATGTAAATGGGACTGTGGTTTGGATTCTGTGATTTACTGGAATCTGAGATTCTACACTGTGTAGGGGAGGCCTGTGGCTGGCCTAAGAATTAAACTGACATAAAAAAAAAATAAAGAAACTGATGTAAGGCATTTTAATAGAAAAACATACAAACTTTAATATTTTTATGTGTATATGAGAGTCTTCAGAAGAAAAATAAAGACCCAGAGAAACCATTAGGCCCCAAAAATATTTTAAACAAAGAATAATAAATTGTAGGGATGTGACAAGACAAAGGGGCTTGAGCTAGGGAAAATTAAGGGGCAGTAAATAGGAAGTTTGGGGGGGGGGACTAATGGAAAATAAGGCTTATTTAGTAGGTTTATTTATATAAGACCTCGTATACATTTTGGTGTCAGCTACCAGTCTCTGGTAGTAAGAATGTTGCTGTTTCTTTCTCACGCAGAGGAGGCATCTTTTTCATGGGAAATTTTATGATCTGTGTTTAGGATGAAAGAGTGGAGGGGCCAAGAACCCTTCCTGCATCTTCCTGTTTCTCAGGTGCCTTCAGCTCAAAGTAATTAGTAGGCTGAAGTGGGATATTTTGGGGTGGCCTGTTCCGAACCCCTTTAACATCATTATACTACTAACACAGGACTTACTGTTTTGTTAAGTACTTAGTGAATTATAATAATTAGATATGTAAAGCACAGAGTTTAGGTGCAGCAAGCATGTGAAAAATGGAGAGATTTACCTTTGTGTGTTCTCTATAAGTCACTTGTGCTAAATGCATGTTCACACAGAGGGAATGAAAAAAAAGTGTATTTGTCAGATCATAACATTCAGCACTGCACTAGTCTGTGAAGAGATTTGCAGTTTGCTGATCATTTTCTTTAAGGATAATTTAAATATTTATTATGTTTTCACTTTTATATATGTGGTATTTTTAAAAATTTAACTGTATTTTTTTCAGTGTTCCAGAATTCATTGTGCACCACATCCAGTGCTCCATGTAATACGTGCCCTCCTTAATACCCACCACCAGTCTCACCCATCCCCCCCCTTCCAAAACCCTCAGTTTGTTTCTCAGAGTCCACAGTTCCCCCTGCTTCATCTCCCCTTCTGATTCCCCCGCTTTACTTTTCCTTTCCTTCTCCTAATGTCCTCCGTGTTATTCCTTATGCTCCACAAGTAAGTGAAACCATATAATTGACTCTGCTTGACTTATTTCACTCAGCATAATCTCCTCCAGTCCATCCATGTTGATACAAAAGTTGGGTATTCATCCTTTCTGATGGCTGAGTAGTATTCCATAGTATATATGGACCACATCTTCTTTATCTATTCTTCTTTAGAAGGACATCTTGACTCTTTCCACAGTTTGGCAACTGTGGCCATTGCTACATGAACATTAGGGTACAGATGGCCCTTCTTTTCACTACATCTGCATTTTTGGGGTAAATACCCAGTAGTGCAATTGCAGGGTCATAGGGTAGCTCTATTTTTAATTTCTTAAGGAATCTCCACACTGTTTTCCAAATGACTGCACCAACTTGCATTCCCACCAACAGTGTAAGAGCGTTCCCCTTTCTCCATATCTTCTCCAACACGTGCTGTTTACTGTCTTGTTGATTTGGCCATTCTAACTGGTGTACGGTGGTTTCTCTGTGTAGTTTTGATTTGAATTTCCCTGATGGCTAATGATGATGAACATTTTTTCATGTGCCTGTTAGCCATTTGTATGTCTTCTTTGGAGAAGTGTCTGTTCATGTTTTCTACCCATTTTTTGACATGATTATCTCTTTTGTGTGTGTTGAGTTTGAGGAGTTCTTTATAGATCTTAGATAACAGCCCTTTATCTGTAGTGTCATTTGCGAATATTTCCTCCCATTCCATGGGTTGCCACTTTGTTTTGTTGACTGTTTCCTTTGCTGTGCAGAAGCTTTTGATCTTGATGAAGTCCCAAAAGTTCATTTTTGCTTTTGTTTCCTTTGCCTTTGGGGACGTGTCTTCAAAGAAGTTGCTGTGGCCAGTGTCAAAGACGTTACTGCCTATGTTCTCCTCTAGGATTTAGATAGATTCCTGCCTCACATTGAGGTCTTGTATCCATTTAGAGTTTATCTTTGTGTGCGGTATAAGAGAATGATCAAGTTTCATTCTTCTTTACATAGCTGTCCAATTTTCCCAGCACCATCTACTGAAGAGACCTCATAGACATGACAGCAGCAACTCTGCATATCTGTGACGGTCTATCTGATCCAATGTGTCATTCAGTGCTCTTGGTTCTTTATGATTTTCTGCTTGGATGACCTGTCTGTTGTTGAATGACATGTTAAGATCCCCTACTATTAATGTATTCATAACAATATGACTCTTTATCTTGATTAACAGTTGGCTTATGCAGTTGGCTGTTCCCATGTTGGGGGCATAAATATTTACAATTGGTATTTTAAAATGGCTCTTTATTTTTCTATTTAAAGGAATGAATGTAGTGTAAATACAGTCAGTTGTCCTTATCCACAGTAGTTGTATCTTGTACATATAGTGGCCATGAAGGCCAAATTAGGAAATAGTGAACCATTGCTCCCAGGAGAAATGCAGGTTGGGTTCCTATGAGCCTCTGGTCACTACATTTTTACAACCAATCAATACATAATCTTGCTTTATTTGTGCTTATATTTAAAGGCATCTCTTGTAGTATATCTCGTGGATTCATTAACACTGAACTCACAGTCAACAGCACTACATCTCAAGCCTGAGCACAGTTTACCGAACACATGCATTTTCTTCATAAGGCACATCATGACTTTCTCACAGCCTGGAGGCACTGCACAAAACATCTTGGGAGAGAGACACTTTAGAAAGCTGAATCATCCCCAGAACAACAAAAGTCAAAACACTAATTTGTGAAAGGGACACTTTTTTTGTTTGTTCGTTTTGTTTTTTGGTATGAAAACTGAAACAAGAACCTAGAGCATTGTCTTACTTGACCTGAGCTGGTAATGTGAGCATCAGGTGACTCAATTTTTTGGCCCCTCTTCACATGTCCATGAGTGGGGATGCACCTCAATTTTAGTGAGTAGGAAATTTGCACATACAGCATCTGCCAGTAATGAAGGGTCAGCAGAACTTGTTAATTGGTAATACTTGAAAAAATGTAAAGTTTTCTTACCAAAATCTCAATGAATGAAGCTCAGGATAATGGTGTTTTGTTGTTGTTGTTGTTGTTGTTTTCTTCTGCTCTTCCTCCCTTCCTTTCTTTCTCCCTCCCTTTCTCCCTTCCTTCCTTTTTATGTTTAGTACGATAGTGTAGAGTGGTATATCTTTGTATCATATGGTAACCATTAAAATGTTTTTTTTTTACCATTCACTCTCTCTTTGTTTAGCACTAGCCTACTAGTTTTCTAAAGAATTTGCCTTTTAAGCAATAAAATTCCTTGTTAATACATACTGCAGTAATTTACAGATAAATTATATCATGGAAAATGAAATTTTCAGAGTGATTATAATCCATTTAGTCTTCTATTTTGATAATATTCAAGTTTAAAGAGAAGTGCAGCCAAATAAAAAATATTTGTGAGGCATTAGCTAGCAGCTTCTGCTTAATATGACCTCAAATCAGCTGTCCAACATTTAGAAACAGAGAGTTTTATTAAAGTGTTAGATTTCTGACCTTTCTGGAAAACTGAACATTTGGATACCGGCAGAGTTGCTGCATAGCTTCAGTTTGCGTCAGGCGGATCGAGATCACCTCTCACATAATGTATTCCAAACCCTCCCTTGTTTCTCAGCCATCAAGACCAAATTTCAAAGCCATTAATTTAGCATCTTTTCTTTGTTGTTGTTGTTTATTAAATCAGGGACATATTTTCTCCGTTATACCCATATCTCTATCGAAAGTGAAAAAGTGAAAGATCAGTGGTTTTTATATCAAGCCAGCCACACCAGGTTGCGCACACTACTTGTCCCCTCTGAGCACTGAAGTTACGACTTCTCATTTCAGGTGCTTCCTTTTTTTTTTTTTTTTCCCCAACACTGTCATGGCTGGTTTTCTGCACAAGTGGTAGGAGCATTGCTCCTTTCTAGAAGTGAATTAATTCAGCTTGCTCACAAGGACTCAGTAGGCATGCGGGTGTCATGAAGTAATGGACGGCACCCCAATTCACAGTGAATCAGATTCCCTCCAGTGCCCCAGTCACTGAGGTGTGCTGATGACCGGGCCGCAGAGTACTGTTCAGTGTTTTCCCAGACAGGCCCCAGCTGCTCCAGTGCAGAGGAGAGAACACATTATGTCACAACATGTGTATATTCTGGGCTTTATTAATCTATTTTATGGTTGATGTAAAAGATTCACCCAAAGGTATGAGAAATTAACCAGAAGTAAAGCAAAGCTGTAAGGTTCTACATCTTATGCATCAACTCAAAACATACTAAGCATATGACCTGTCTCTTGCAAGGGAGTGCAAATCATTTGGACCGACTCATTTGCCTTTCAGGGAAGTATAGAAAGTAAGTAAATAAAAATGACCACCTTTATTAGTCACTTAGTCTATATTGCCAGGTGTCCAGGGAACTTTGTAGAGGCTGTTGGGGAAGTGTATACTGTTTGGAAAAATACTGATTTTACATTTTGAGAATAATGTTATTTTTTTAAGGTTTGGATTTTAATGAGATAGAGTATTAAATGTGGGATAGCTAAAGAATTGATACAGCTCTCAGATTCTTTCTAAAAATTAAGGTTGTGCAGATAATTGAATTTAAATATTCATATTTCAAAGAGGAATTTTTGAGATTTTGTTTTTGTTTTTAAAGTAGTTTCAATTCCATTAAAAATCTTGTTGCTTCCACATGGATTTTGTCATACCATTGGAGAAAACTCAGCCTATAAGTATTTATCTGAAAATCTTCAATCATTAAGGAAGCCTTAACCATTTGAAAATTCTGGGTAGCAACAGTGCATCATCAAAAAGCTTTGCATTCTTTAATGACAGTTACCTTCTGAATGATGGCTGGGTAGAAACTTTGCTGACACTATGACACCATCAGCTTCTCCAGGGAAAGGTCCTTCCTATCTTCTATCCTTCCCACTCTCTGATATCAACACAGGAGATACCTTTCCAAGATGCAAATCTGAACATGTACCTTCCCCTAAAGATGCCGTTGTTACTCACAAAGACTTCTGACTTCTACATGGAGCGTTAGGTCCTTCATGTACCAATTCTAACCCTGCCCATGATACATGACCCTTATATGTTAAAGTCACACAGAACTACTGAGCTCTATAAAACAGTCAAATATACTCTCCCCCAACTGTCTGGATTCCTTATTCCATCTTAGGTCTGTTTTGCCTGGAGAGTTTACCTATTAGGTTTTCTTAAAACTTCATCCCTTTACTTCAGTGGCCCCACATTCCTGGCCCAATGCTATGGTATAGACCTTATTTCAGAAGATGATAGTTGATAGCAGACATTTGATAATGGTTTCTAAATGTACGTCAAGGTACATTCGCATATCTAGCCAACATTTCTAATTTTTTTTTTTCTTGCTCAGCCAAAAGTTTGATTTTTCCTCTTTCTCTCTCTCTCTTTTTAAGTTACAGTAAGGGAATTTTCTGCCGAGCATATTTTAGAATATAGTGTATCTGAAGTATAGTAAGGCCAGTGGGTGTGTTTTAAAATACAATATATTGATCTAAAATTTAAGATATTATAAGGCTGACATATCAGGAAACGACTGCCATTAAAAAGAGAGTTTATTACAGTTCTGAAGAGGAATGCCATACGGGCAGGGAGTGGGGGAGAACAAGGGGAAGCACCAGGTCAGTCAGGAGGCAAGGGCCTTACTGTGGCTTCTGCCGGAAGGAATAGGTAAGGCAGGGCAGCAGGCTCTGGGGCACCAGGACTGTCCCAGGTTGTCTGTTACTTAACCCTGAGGTGATTAGGACGGGTGGATAGTGGCCTTGAGAGTGAGAGCCTGATGGAGGAGATTGCTGGGCTGGGTTCTGGGCTCTGTGGTTGATTCGTATTTGAAGAGTGCGCTTGTAGGAACTGGCTGACTCTGGAAGGGGCAAAGCCCTAGATGTGGAAGCCCAGAGACAAGCAACGGCAGACACACTTAATACAGAGGGAAAGTGGAAGCATGCTATGGCAGCTTCAAGAAATGGTCAAGGATAATTTATCTTGTCCTCAGTGTTAAATGAGTTACCATGAAAGCAGTGCCTCAGAACAATCCCTAAATCAAATTGCTCTCCTTTAGCTTATGTAGTACTGAAATTTGGCCCCAACACTGACAACGGTATTTTAAATGGAACTAGAAACAGAAGTAAGTGTAAATGAATAATGATAAAATATCTGGAATAAATGTTAGGAGTTATAGAATACATTTGAGGGGTTTATTGATGTCTGGTTCCTTTTTTCATCTGTGGAATATTTACTTAGGATTTATTATTCTAGATAGTGTTCTCCTGAGCAGAAAAATAGATTGTGTATGGTCAAAAACTGTAGAGCTATTTTCAGTAAACAGCAATATTATCACAGAGTAGGCAAGTCTAATTTGTTTGACTTTTCGATTTACAAAAATAAAAATAGCTTCCACATGGATTTCCTACAAATAGATTTTATGCTAATTTTTTAGAAATTGCTTATTATCTCTGCATTATCAGATATATTAGAGTTATAACCCAGCTCAAAATTATATCAGTCTGATTTTCTGATGTCCTATGTGGTATGTGTGTGGGGTTATGAGTGAGAATGACCATTTTGGATGAAGCAGGGAGAACCTCAGTTTTGGTGTTTTGTGTTTTTTGTCTTTTGATGTTGAATAATATAATTTAAGAAAATTACTAATATTTCCTTGAGTCTTATTCATGTGGGCCCACCTTGTGATTAGCGAATCATGATTCATCACACATTATAGTTTCTCATGAAATAATCCAGTAATAAAAAATACAGAGAGCAAGTCCATCTTGCTTCTTTATAAAATATTATAAAATATCAATATATATATCTCAAGTAGTATTAAATTTGTTAAAAAGAAAGTGTTTTCAATTTATTCAGTTAAAAGAAAAATATACATACATTTTGCATTTAAATTTGTAGTAGAGTTAGATGTTTTAGTCTCTGACTTATAAAGAAAGAACTCCACTGTGAGTATAATAAAAGGATTTGGTGTTTTAAACTATTTATTCACATCAGAGGCCCACAGTTGTAATATTTATATAAATACATGCCACTAAATCATTCATGAGTCTGTACTCTTAGAGAGTAAACTGCATTGTACCAGGTATGGTTTTGAAGGAAAATAAAAATGTGGAGTTCTCTTTTTACCTTGTCTCAAACACCAATTACATTTAGATCAGTTTGAGAAGTATTTATTGTGCCAGAAATACAAAGTAGAACAATCCAAAATCTGTACCTTAGGAAAGTTTAAAATCCACAGAGGAAATGAGACCCATCAAGAGACCATTTTAACATAAGATGAGAAGTGATAGGATAAAAGTGTGCAAGGGGGTAGTCGGCAAGGGCTATTTCATACAAAGAAAGCTTTTCTAGTAGGGGAGAATTATCTGAAACTTGGAGGATACCTAAACTTAAACTAGATTATACACACATGCACCCACAGACACACACGTGTGCATGCACACACAGACACACACACACACAGCTGTTTGTTGAAACAAGAGAGCACAGCACGAGGGAAGGTACTAGATTGTGAGCAAGGGATCCAGTCAGTTTACCACAGTTAGCACATAAAGAGAAAAATGGCATTAAAATGCGAGCTGTGGAAGAAGGCAGGGTTTTGCAGACTATGCTAAAGAGTTTTTGGCGACAGAGTTTATTTCAGAAAGATATTTTTAGCATCTTTGTGGAGGATAGATTTAATTTAAATTATGCTGGAGGATGGGAATTGTCCACTAGTGGAGTTAGTACAGTAGATACTGTGTGAGGTGATGGTAGGCTGGTGGTCATGCATATAAAGTAAGCCATCTGTTTGGAAACTGTAGACTAGCTCTATTTTACAGGGCTTGGAACTGAGTGGATGTGGGCACGTGAGGCAGGGAGATGCTTCAGATATATGTCCTGAGTGGATAGTTGATACAAGAGCAGGGGCATGGGCCCAGAGAAGGAATTACATGTTGGACACAAAGAGTTAGAGTTTCCTGTGGACGCTCCATGTGGATCTTCTAGGAAGTTAGATACTGGAATCCAGTTTTATGGAAAAACAACACCAGATTCCATGATGATGTTTTGTCATTCCACCATGAGTGGAATACCCAAGTATCTAAGGGTGAAGCAGAACATTTTAAGGAGAAATAATGCACAGACTGTGAGATGCTGCCCTTCATGAAGGAGCCTTGAAGATCTTTGTTTTTGTTTTATATTTTCCCAGAATAGAAGTGACTTTTCACAGTGTATATCTAGATAATTTTTTGAGGGATTTGGACAAGGCTCATTTGCTGCTATAACTCTAAATTAGCTGTTAATGACATTCCGGGATCTATTTTAACTATTTATTTAGGTTTAAACCACAGATACATTGAAAGAAAAGGCAGTGAGTTAGAAGAAAGAAATTAATCAGATCAAAGCAGTACGCAGATGAGATGAGATACATCATGTTCCTCCAGAGTTAATGTCTGTTGGTTGAATAATACTGAGTCAATTAATAATAATAATGGAGTGAATTCCACCCCCCAACCACAAAAAGTAGCCTAATATTGCCATTCTTTTTCTGACAGTTGAAACCTTAGATATATAATTAATTATAGCACCAAGAAGGATCAGAATGATTCCTGAAATTTCTTGCAATCTAGTGATTCTTATTTCTAATGAAAAAGTATAAAACAATAGTGCCTATAATACTGTAATCCAATTTATTGAAATAGGAATGACGACATATAATGATCTAACAACACATACTGAGTGAGTATCAGCTGTTTCTGAGGCACTAGGTACTGGGCATCCGGGTGGAGGAACAGAAAGTCTCTGATGCATACATTTTCAAAGAAGGAGAGCATATATCATGCTGTGAATGTATTAGGTAGGGAAAATGCTGTCAAGAATAGAAGTGAATGGAAAGAGAATAAAGATGGCAGGCATGCCGTTTTGTAAAAAAATGGTCAATATATTCAAAATATTGGCCTCTGACTTAGAAAAAATAGATTTGCATTTATGCAACATTTGCAGAACTAAGACAATTCCACTTTTCATAGTATTTTTAAACTTTACTTCCAGAGCAGAGTGGGAGGGAGAGAGAAAGGGGGAGAGAATCTCAAGCCAGTTCAGGCCAAGCATGGAGCCCCAGGCGGGGCTAAATCTCAGGATCCTGAGATCATGACCCGAGCCAAAACCAAGAGTCAGATGCTTAACCGACTGAGCCACCCAGGCGCCCCTACATTTTTCATTTTTTCAAGTAAGTAGGATAAATTACCATTTCAGATTATATATATTCTTACTTTATATAAGTGCCTTGGTACATGAAGGGTCAGTAAAACATATTAATTAGCTAAAATATATAATTTCCCAACTAATATTTATAAATATTATATTACCCAAAACTCAAGCTTCTTATCAGTGAACATTTTGAACCATAACCAAGGAAAAGCCATTCTTGTTTCTTTGTCTCTACTGTCCCCATACACATCCCCACACACCCCCACATACACATGTACACACACATCTATGCATATATCTTTATATAGTAATGTATGGGTAATACCATACATTAAATAGGGAGGCAGGTGGATAAATAAACAAATGTGTTAACATCTAGAAAGCTGTGCACCAACTTCCCTCCATATCGATCGTATTGGTGATCTCCTGGGTTTGGGTTCACTTTATACATTCTCTGTTTCAGTGTTATTTAATTTCCTTTCAATAGTAAATATATATTAAATTTATAGTAAAAATATAGCAAAGGTATTGTTTGAAATATTAAAATCTTTAGATGGTGAACCCTCCTCTCCAAAATTTCTTCTGTAAAATCAGAAAATAAAGACTAACATTGAAATTAAAAAGAAAAGCAAAAAGCCTTCTCTCCTTTGATGTTTTAATGAACTGGGCACATTACCAACTCTCTGAGTTATTGTTAGAAACAAAATTGTGGAAGCACTGTGATTTTACATTCACACTTTGACTAGCCATTGTTGTTGCTAAGATTGCTTAAACAGTTCAACCATACATATTTAATCACTGCATAGAAAACTTAATTCTAGGGAGTGATAAGCAATCAGGGTAATAGGGGGAAAAAAGGTGGCTTATCCCAAAATAAGCACAACATATTATTAGATGTCAAATGAAATTTAAATATATTCTTGTAGGAAATAGAATTAAATTCTGATAGATTTAACAATATCCCAGACTCTGTTTAAAGTTTATGGTATGTATTTCTATATGAATTTTATATCACAGATTATTTCTAGGAATTTTGTGATGTCAAAGACAACTGTGAGGTCACATCTGCATGGTGGTATTATGCAAGCTTTAATCCAGCCATAGAAGAGCAGCTTTGATTTCATAATATAAGAGATCTGGCTTGCAGAACATTTTATCAATTTCTCAACCTGACCACTGACCACTTAACATTTGTAAGATGAGTTTAGTCTGCACTAATAGCATTCCTTTATGTTTTTGCTAATATTCTAGGACTCTCTGAAGAAATAAACCATACCCATCCTTTCTCTTACTTTTTCCATTGCCCTATAAGTGAAGGAGAGAGACACCAACATTTGTACTACTCTGTACCTGGAACAGATTGTAGATTTTGATTTAGGAGAAGATACGGGAGGGGTGGATTCTTTCCTCTGCCCAAGCTCAGGGAACGTTTACTTCCTGAGAGATGAATGGGGAATATTTTATGTCAATTAATATATATTGAAGGTGTATAAAACAATGATGTGTCTATTATTCAACTGTCACTGACATGAAATTGACTGCAAAATCACTTTCTGGAGTTCAGAATTTACTCCTTCCTCCTGACTTTTCGTTTATGCGCTTTTCAAGACAAAAAGTAATTTCTACCAACTGCTAGATTATAAATTCAACCTGGGATGTTATAATCAGATTCCACTTTTTTTCTCTCTTACCTCTCATCACAGATGATAAAAATACTGCAATTGGAATTCAGCTGTGACAGTGTAGATGATTAAGCTAGAGTCTAATTGGCTTTGCAGTGTTAGCAGAAGCCTAAATATAATGGTTGATCCCCCCCATAGTAAAATAAACCGTTGTGATTTACAGTCTTAGAGAACAGAATTTTGTTGATTAAGAAGGTCTTTTTATGGACAGTAAAGAACTGACTATAAGAATGAAAACTTAAAATGCAAAGTTATATTTCTCTTTCTGAACATTTTCAAATGCAACACTTCTCAAATTAAACAAACATTAACTAAGAGCAGAACTTGTAATGGCAGGTGGTACACAGAAAGAGTGGATACAGCCATGGGAGCTCTGCATGTCCATGAGGCTCCTGTATGTGGCATGCCCTTATGACCTGGGGGCTGGGGACCATAGTATTCCCTATGGCAATGGAAGTAAACAGGGTCCAGAGAACTAGGACCTGAGACGAGAAAATATTTCTCCAGTAGGCTTTAAACTTGCTGTAATTTTTTTCCAGTGTCACTGTGAAATTCTTCAGCAAGACCTTGCTCCAAACTGAGAGAGGCAAGCTTCATTCAGGCTTATAATTCTAAAGTAATTAGAGCTATCCAGTTTGACAAGATTTTCAATTATTTAAAATTAAAAGCTAAAAGAAACAGATATTTAAAAATATTTTTAATGACAAAGGTCTAATTATGATAACTAGGTTTCCATTTGTACTCAAAATCAGCTCTGAATAATTACAGTTCATTTTTGAGCCATTCCATGGATTTGGAACTTACTAAACAGTAGTGCATAATAAGTAAGATTTGTGTCATTTTCCATTTCTGGTGTGAATAAGTAGCAGTTATGAAACTAATCCAGCAACCCCCTCCCCACCATCACCTGTTTCTGAGAGTGGTGACAAAATTGTTAATATTTTTTAAAAGTTTATATAATTTCATGTCTTCAATAAAATTATCTAAAATCAAATTAGAGTTACTCTAGTCATAGTGTATTTTTTCTAATAATGTATATGGGTGAGGATGTCTTTGTTCAGTGTAGTCAAAACCATGGGCAGCCTTTCCAAAGACAAGAGGCTAATAAGAAATTTGAATCAGATACGAGGTCTAAGAGCAAATAGCAAGAAGGTTCTTGTAGTTCACTTAGCCATAATATACTAGCATATACTACCGTACTACCATACTACCATAATATACTACCAAATTGGAGTAGAATATTAAAACCATTAGAAAAGTGAGTATACCATCAAACCCGGCATTCCAGGATCCTTTTTTTTTTGTAAAAAAAAAAAAAAATTAAAATTGTGAGCAAAATGTATATTTAGAAATCATGAGTAATTAGCCCCATTTAAGAAGGAAAATATTAAAATCTTGTCGATTGTCAAGGATTAAAAGTTTTACTTCTTTCAAGTAAACTCTAGACTGCCAAGTTAAAATTTGAAGCATATAAGTAGTTAATGGAATTTATGTTTTTAGTATTCTAAGTAAAGTAAGATTTGATACTAATGAAGTTTTCTTCGATCATTTTTTATGACTATTTCCATAAAATGTATTTCAGAACATACAATTAAATCCAAAGAAGAACCAGGTCAAGAACACAGGACTCCAGATTTTTCGGGAAAAACTACTTCTTTATCATTTATTCTGTGCAGACACCCATTGGAAATGGGTATATTTCACACTGAATGCTGACATACAAGAACTAAAATAAAATGTTATTCGCTTCTTCTTTTAGGGGCCGATGTTATCAACTTTGATGGCCATGTTGTGTTGCCATATAGATTCAGAAACAAGAAGATGAAGACCCTGAAGGATGTCATTGCTTTGAAATTTAAAACCTCTGAAAGTGAAGGGGTGATCTTGCATGGGGAAGGACAGCAAGGGGATTACATTACCCTGGAACTGAAAAAAGCCAAGCTGGTCTTCAGCTTAAACCTAGGTATGTTCTGACTTTTGGCACCATTTATTAATCTTCCCATTAGTAAAATGCTAATGTTGCTTAATCCTTAAAGTGTAAATTATAAAAAAGCCATTCTTGTTATCTTATAAATTCATCTTTAATCCATAGTGGTTTAATGCCTTTTGATCCATATATACTTATTCATTAAAAAATAATTGTTATGTGTTCATCCTAAGCAAGGTACTATACTAATATCTGAGACAGCAGTGAACAAATAGAGAAGGTCCTTGAGTTCATGAAGTTTATGACCTAGTGGAGGATTCAGACATTATATTATCCGTTATTATTTTAAAACAACTTAAAAACAATGACTTCAAATAAGGATGGGTAGTTTGAAATCAACTAAATAAGCTAAAATGATAAAGGATACTGCAGAGACAAGAAAGGTCCACATTAGAATATGCGTTAGGGAACATTCTCCCCGAGAAGACACACAAGCTGAGATCTCAGTTATGACTAGAACTGGCCATGAGAATATTGAGAAGAGCGAGGGAGCAGTCACTACAGACAAAGATCTGGCATACTCAGGGAATTAGGAAGGAGGCTGCTGTGGGTAGATGAAGTGAGTCAATGGGAAAGAAGACAAGATCTGTAAGTCGGGGATTGTTCAAGTCCTGTAAGATCCTGTACTGCATGGTAAAGGGTTTATTATTATTTAAGAAAGAGAAGCTGTTGGTAGGCATTAAACTATATGGCATCACGATCTTATTTTTAAAAGTGTATTAAGACTCCTACAAAAGAAAATGCTTCCATTTGCGTGAGAATCAAAGCCAGACTTCAGTATAAGGCAAGTGAGAGATGGCCCTGGTTTGCAGAGGTGGCTGTCGGTGGAGATGCAGGGAAGCAGGTCTAGTTGGGAGATGATTTTAGTGGTAAGTTCAGCATGATTTGTAATGAGAAAGAAAGAGAATAAGTAAAGGATAATTCCTGGATACCTAAGGGACTTAACTGCCATTTTCAGAAGTAGAGGTGACTCTATATTTTCTCTACAGAGCTTCTTCTAATAAAAGATTATTAGTTTCCTCTAATAGAGGAGGTCTAAAATGGACATGGTGCATTTTAGTTGCTTATTAGACATCAGTGTTGAGATTTCTATTAGGGAGTTGCGTGTAAGAATGAGATTGAGAGGAGGTGTTACCTGGAGACTGAGGGGAATGAGCAGGAGGAAATTAGAGATGTGTGTGGTATCAGAGACCAGGGAAAGAAAAGAGGTGGCTGTTGTGTTGAATTCACCTAAGATGGAGACAGGCAGGTGAATATTGGCTTGGGCCCTGTAGAGGTTCCTGTTGATTTTTCTCTTAGTGGAATAGAAAGGACAGTGGTTTTATTGACATAGGTTAAGAAAAGATGAGAAATGTGGAACTGAATTTTCAAACAAAATCTAACTAGAAATCAGAGAATCAGGAATCAGAGAAATAAAGTATTGGCTGGAGAATGAGTTGAACTTGAATGAGTTCCCATTTTGTTTTGTAATTTTTTGTTTTGTTTTGTTTTTAAGTGTTTTTAAGTCTCTTGCTTGGCTAAAAATGTCAGGATTTATGCAAGAAGTTTTTGGAGGGCATCACACCTTCCATAAATTTTTTTGTTGTAAATAATAACAGAATTCTACAAAAACACTATATCTAAAATATATTAATAGCTAAAGTTCACATGTTAAATTCATCCCAGTAGAAAGCCACAAAACTGAGAGTAAGAATACAAAAACAGGGGCGCCTGGGTGGCTTAGTGGGTTAAAGCCTCTGCCTTCGGCTCAGGTCATGATCCCAGGGTCCTGGGATTGAGCCCCGCATTGGGCTCTGCTCAGCGGGGAACCTGCTTCCCTCTCTCTCTCTCTGCCTGCTTGTGATCTCTGTCTGTCAAATAAATAAATAAAATCTTTAAAAAAAAAAAAAGAATACAAAAACAGGGGTGTCTAGGTGGCTTCTGCCTTTGGCTCAGGTCATGATCCCAGGGTCCTGGTATCAAGCCCTGCATCCAGCCCCTCTGCAGGAAACTTGTGTCTCCCTCTCCCACTCCTCCTGTTTGTGTTCCCTCTCTCACTGTCTTTCTCTGTCAAATAAATAAATAAAATCTTAAAAAAAAAAAAGAATACAAAAACAGATCCTGCCTTTTTGACTTGCTAATCAGTCTGAGTGGTCCAGACATTCCCGAATATGGCTTGTGTTCTGTGTATTAAATTTTATTACTTTGAGAATTAGTATTATACTAAAAAGTGCAGTTTCCATTAGGGTTTTTTTTTGTTGCTAATACTTGATACAGTATCAGTAAATATTTGCCCTTTATTATAAAACTACTCATTTCAGATCTGATAGAAATAATAGCTTCTATATGAAAAAAATGAAGAAGAAAATCACAGAGAAAGCTGGATCACTTAATTACACAAAAATATTGGATTCTTCACATTAAAATCATAATGAATGTGAAACTTGAAAAACGCAAATGTTAAATACGGAAGTTTAATGTCGTTCATGAGTAAAAATTTATACCACTCTCTAAGAATGTAAGCATAGGACATAAAAGGTAATGCATAGAAGAAAAATTGTTAGTATTCTATGAACAACAGATGCTCAACTGCACTATCTATGAAATTAATGGACAATAAAATAATGACTAATTTTTGTTAAGTAAATCAATTTAAAAATCATATAAATATTGAGTATGTGACAAGATTCTTTGTATTGCTATTTGCATCAGAAAATATTTTCAGGAAAACAATTTGACAGTGTCTTCAGATATCTAAAAATTGCCTGTATATTTTGGCCCCATAATCATAAGGAAATAATGAGAAATGGCTATAGGGTTTAAGTCCAAGGATATACTTGGCAATGTTGATCACAATGTCAAAAATTGAAAAAAAAAAAAAAAAAAGCTAAGCATATAGAAAAATGTTTATAATGCATTTAAAATGTCTGTGAAAAATTTTAATTCTATAGAAAATACCATAAAACATTAAATTAAAACTGTAGTATAAAATATTATAAATAATATCTCAATATTTTGTATTGATTATATATACACACATAACTATATATGTATATAATTAAATATATTTATAGGGAAACAAATTGGAAAGAAATAGACCAAACTATGTTTACTGGTGGAAATGAGTGATTAATGTTGTACCTATTAATTCTTCATAAAATTCTCTATTATAATTAGTATAGGTATTCATGTATTGCCTGGGGAAAAAATAGCCCTAAAACATTTTTGAAGGATTCTTAATAGATAAGGAGAAATAGGAGGCTTGGGGGTAGATATCAGAAAACAAAATGTAAGTACTTTTTAAAAACATGCATACAAAAAATATGCATACACACTGGGAGCAATTGAATTATATCTAAGGATGTTTACTTTCTCTCAAACCTTTTTCCTTTTTTTTTTTTTAAAAGTGAAACACGCAGAAGAACATTTTAAAAGCCACCGTGCTTTCTATAGGTGTGACATTACTGTTCTGAAACTAGTGTCTGAGCCTTTGACCTCAGAGAAAAGTCATTACTGTTTCACTGGAAAGCAGTTGACTTACAGAGTTTTATTGACTGATTGGAATTTATGACAGTCATGGAAATGCTCTCACTCGTATGTCCATTGTGCCTTTTAAAATGCCATTACCTCAATATCAGGCATATCTAGCTGCTACTTTGTGTTCTAGTCATTTAAAGTAATTTAAAGTAGTAAAATAGAGTGTATACTTTGATTTAGACTTATTCCTACTTTTCTCTCTCCCTCTCTGCCCCACTGCCACATGTAAACAGACAGTCATAATCACAGTCCCAGTCACAGGCACATTTGGTTTCACCATCAGAAGGAAAGAAAATCTGATCGAGAAAAGACATAGAAAATGTCAGGTATAGGCAGCATTAGTATCCTAAATGTGGAAAAAAAAAAAAAAAGAGGAAATAATTCAGTGCCTTAATCAAATGTGTGTTTCTCCTGTTTCTGTGATACTATTTATTCTGAAACATGTTGTATTTTTATAGCACTTAATTTTACTTGACCATGAAAAGCAGTACTTGATTAGACAAAATAGAAGATAGTATAAAACATGTAAACAGTTTCCAGAGATGACCTTAGTAAACATTTTGGATTCTCACAACCTTTCACTCTCATTTATAGTCTTGTTGCCATGGAAATCTATTTCCAAAGCTAGATTAATGCTTCATACATATTTTTGCAAGTTTTTATTTTAAAATATAACTTGAGTTAATTTTCTATGCTGTTAAATATTACATTGTGGTTAAAATTATTGCTTTTGGAGTCAGTAAAAACTGGAAAGTGTCATGCTGTTTTCTTGACCAATAATAAAAATAATAGCAACAATAAAAGCCTGTTAACAGGTAACTTTTAGCTAATGTTCACTGTATGCCAAGAAGTTGGTTAAGTTCTTTGCATGTACTAATTACTTTAATCATCATAGCAACCCTGTAAAGCTGGTACCCTGATTTTCTCCATTTCTCTCCTGTATGAGGCAGTGTAAGCTCACAGAAGCTGCCTGCTTGCCTGTGATCATAGGACAAGGCAGTCGTGAGTCAGCCTGAGAATCCAGGCACTGGGCTCCAGAACCGTGGGACACTGACTTTGTAAGGACCCTGTCAAACTTAGCAGAATTCATGGCACAGTAAAAACAAAACAAAACAAAAACTCATACTCTTTTTTCCTTTTTTTTTTTAAAGGAGATGTTTTCCATCTTTAGTAGCTTTTATGTATTTTGAATATGAAACTGTTGTTAAGCATAGTTACATGCTGGTTCCCCCACGCTAGCGTCAGTGGACAGGACTTGAGTGGAGTGCCAGCCCACGGCTGTGATGGAAGCTGGCCACTGCGCAGGGTCGCTGTGGTGTCACTGCCTCATTTCTGTTCCTTCCATGGCTCAGGAAGCAACCAGCTCGGCCCCATCTACGGCCACACGTCCGTGACGACTGGAAGTCTGCTGGATGATCACCACTGGCACTCCGTGGTCATTGAGCGCCAGGGCCGGAGCATCAACCTCACCCTGGACAGGGGCGTGCAGCACTTCCGCACCAATGGAGAGTTCGACTACCTGGACCTGGACTACGAGGTGAGCTGGGGGACGCGTCGTTGTCCTCCATCTTGAGTGGCTGCCTCAGTCTCCTCCTGGCTCTTTGTGTTCTTGTCAGTCACATGCCTGCCTGCCCCATTTGTTTTATTTTCCAAAGAAAAATTATCTTTCAACTTGAGGGCCTAATCTATTAACACTGTCATTTTATTCATTTCTAAGTTTGTAATTATGAGTATTTGAAATATTTTAAAAATCTTGGTACCAAAGTAATAATTTAAAGGGAGCAGACCATTTATCATGTCAGCAGGGCAGTTTATTAAGTCCAGAACAAATATAAGTTGTAATCTTTCCATTGGTAGTTAATTATGGTATAAATCATCTATTATTCTTGAGAATAGATAATATATTATAAATACAGCATTGCCTAATATTTGTTACAAAATATTGACTAAGAAATCCCGAGTTCTGATTTATATTGTCATTTATGACCATTTATGACTATAGATAGTTCTTTTGTCGGGTTCTATTTTCTTGGATATAATTATCATAGAAGAAATAAAGTAAAATATAGAATATTTTAAGAGGTTGTCCATAAATAAAAGGACATATTTTATCCTCCAAATTATCAAAGGTCAAAAAATAATCATATTGGTCCCCTAAAAACTGTATATTCCTGTATTAAACAGATAGGCATTTCAGGTTTTTTAATAAATTATTTAGAGAGCAGTTCAACCTTAAAATACCCACCAAAAATGTTAATCAAATATAGAGATAAGAGTTCTGTAAGATGTTCATCACAGTGTTATATATTCCAAGAGAAAAGGGATAACACTAAATGAACAAAAAGAGCATAGCAGGAAAATAAATAGGATGAAATACTAGTTAGCAAGGGGTTTCTAAACTTTCTTACTTCATGGAACCCTCAGGGTGTTACTAATTTTTCCACAGCTGTCCTAGACCATTCTGTAATAGTTAGAGTCAGACAACTTAATAAAAGTTTATGTCTTAACGACTTGGTAGATACTAAAAAATACAGATAAAATAAATGAAAAATATATTTTATTTAGTTCTTAAAATAACAGTGATTACTTGCTGATGGGTTGAGTGTCCCTGATGGTACAACTCCTCAGATTTTGGAATCATTTGACTGCCATCTTCATCTTCTGTTCCACTTTTACTTTTATGTGACATGTTTTTATGAGAGAAATGATTAAAAAAACCCACCTTCACTAGGACAGGAAATTATTAAAAGCAGTGTAGCAGGTTGTTGGAATGGTGAACTAGCTCAAGCTAGTGTTTCCCATACTGCCCAGAACGTGTCAAATATTTTGCGTATCCTTTAAAAATAGCAAGTGTATGGTGGCTGTGACCCTATGAATTTCCTGTACAAATTCAGTGTGCCTTGTCCCCAGTTTTGAAGTTGTTTGTATATATACACACGTATATGTGTTAATCAGTATCTTACATGAATTTTTAAAAATGTGAAATAGGCTCATGATAAGATAATTGAAAAAGTTAGGATTTACAACTGTGTTTATTTTCTTTATATACTTAAATAATTTCTAAATTTTCTGTGAGGTGAATATATATATTCCTAAATAGGAATTTAAAATAGATTATGCTATATAAACCCTGATATTGAGATCTTAACATTAAAATAAATTTAAGCTTATCAGAAAATAACTTTACCTCACAAAAAATCTCCTTAAAGCATAATGATTGTTGCAAGGGAAAGAATATGAAAATCCCAGAAGTTTTATTTTTTTTCTAAATTAGTACCTTTCTTGGCTTAGGTGGCTTATCTCCCACTGTATGAGAGAACTTAAAGATGAATTATTCACCTTCCATTAATAAACTTTGAAGTACCACAGGACAGATGAGAGATCCTGGAACATTAGCAATGGGCAAACACAGTTCCAATTTTCAAAAACCAAAATTAAAAATTTGGGGTCATAGACTGTATTGAGTTTGTGGTGGAATTCATGAATATTCATGCATACACTCAGGGTCAGCAGTTTCACGGACACTTTGAAGGCCATGAATATACATAACACTTTTGAGAACCTGAGCTGTAGATGACAGCGCCTGAGACGTTGTTAGAGGGAGACCCTGGGAAGAAAGTCAGATTTACTAATAAAGAATCCCGAGTCCATTGAGTTGAGTCAGTCCCTCAGTGTTTTCACACACACCTCTCTCACTCGTCCATGTAGTAACTAGACTCAGACCTCAAAGGAGGCTTGTTACGAATAACTGAAAACATTCCTATAGCCCAGGACATTCCAAGGGTTTTAGGGGCTCTGTACCAGGAACTGGGAACAAAGACCAAATATATTATACCATACTGTGATAGGGTGTTCCCGTCATATGTAGACATATAAGTAATCTCAAGATTGTACATACTAATGAAAATATAGAGATGAGTTCCTAGTAGCTACTACTTGTGTAATGTAATCTGAAACTATGTAATTTGTCTTTAACAATGGCTCTGTTGAACTGTCTGTTTTCATGAGCTGGTATGAGCAGGATTCAGCGCACCATAGGGGTAAGTTAATACCTAGCACTGTTCCTAGAGATGTACATCATGAAAGAAGCAGTAGAAAACAAGTTTGCTCCTTTGAATTAACTCAGTGTGGGCATCTTTTGTGGAAGGTGGCTTAAGAGTTCACCTTATCACCTCCTGGAGCCCAATTATACTGCAAAGTGTGCCAAACGCCATGGGCAGGCAAGCTACTAGCGGCATGGTACCCTGAGAAAGTACAAAGGTAAACAGATACACATCCTTCTTCTCAGCCAAAGGGCAGAACCGCACACTGATGCTTGGCCTGGCTTCTCTCTTTTCTTCAGCTAAATTCCAGGATAGACCCTGTGGATGTTAGGCCATTGCCTTTGTAATACATTTCTGCTTGGGAGGTAGTGGAATGAAATGCCCCTTGGTAGTTGTAGAACTAGGCTAGGATTTTAGAAAGAAACTAGGGAGGACTAGAGAATCAATTGCATGGCTCAAACTGGAACAGAAGTCCTGGGTTTGAGTCCCTCTTTGCTCCTCACTGGTTGTGTGACAGTGGACACATTATAGTCCCCTTTTGGAAAATTAATGTAATAGCATATTTGTCATAGCATTATTATGTGAGGAGGCGATAGGAAGTAATAGAAATGACCATATGTATCAGTTATGATTAATTAGACCGCATGTAACAGATGCTTGTTTGTTCTCCGCCATATAAAAGGTAATTGTAGGTGGGGAGCCCTCGGCTCAAATGGCAGCATCATGGTCATTAAGACTCCATACTCCTTTTACCTTGCTGCTGCTCCAGTCCCATCGCAAATCACTCCCCAGATGACTATTCACATTCCGTCCTGCATTCCAGTGGGAAGGAAGAGTAAAGAAGGTTGTGCTCCCTTCCCCTTTTAATTATAGTTTTTGGAGTCACACAGTCTTACTACTTTAATCTTGCAAGACCGAAACTTGATTCAGAGAGGTTGGTAAATGTGGTATACTGGCTGCAGTGTGCATAGCTGAAAAGCGTTCTTGTTTTCCTAAAGAAGGTAGGGAAAAAGGACATTGAGAAGTATCTAGCCGTCTGTGCCACATTTTGTAAACTCTCGGTAGCTAACAAAATAATCAACATGATTACTTCATTAAGCTCAGGGCTGTTATTGAATGATAATATCATTAATAAGCCAGTTGTAGGAGTTATATGAGTATCTGGTGAGTAATCTAACAATTGCAACAATTTTTTTTTCTAAATAATTATAACTTCAGGAAATATTTTGTGGCCCAGCTACTTCATTTTACTGATGAGAATACATAATCAGAAGAAGCGGCAACCTATTTTCATAGGATTAGTTGCATTAGGAATTGGGATTTGAACCCACATCTCTTAGTTGTCAGAAAATCTGGCAAACTGAGCCTGTGTTGCTTCACTAGGGCACCTCTGAGAGTGATGTAGGACTTGTGCTGAGGGTTGCTGAAAGCAGGGGAACATAGGAATGTTTTTAATCATCATCCCGACAGCACATGGAGAAAGAATGAGACAGTATGTTTAAACTGGTATTTAGTAATAATGTTTAAAATTTGATGCTGCATGTTGTTAAGTGTAGATTTTTATTACCATCAACTAGGAAAGAATTGGTAAAATGAACTATAGGCAGGAAATAAAGCATTCCACATAATTATAAATTATCAATAAGTCCTACCTTTGGTATTATGTATACTTATTTAGTACCTAGTAAGTTCATTTTAGTGCCCCTTGAAAATATTTTCCTAATAATTCTATTATTTTAGATTACTGTATAATTTTCCTTTTGTCATTTCTTAATTCTTTTTTATATATTTATTTTCAGTTTTCTCTTCTTTCATATATAAACTCTATGGCAAACAATACATATTCAACTAAACATTATTAACAAATTTTATTTTAAGTGAGGTCTTTTATTATTTTATATTATCTCATAAACTATCATTAATTTGTGCTTTTTTTCACAAAAACTAAGCATCTAAAATGCCATGACACTAAATAAAAGAACATAATTTGCTAATGGCCTCCTAGAACACAAAGATCTGTGCCTATGTTTCAAATATGAAGTCTTGACATTCAAAAATGTGTTAACTCTTGCTTTCATTTTCAGAGCTTTATAGGAAAAGTTGATAATGGTAACATTGAATAATAATGAAAAGAGAAATAACATCTGGTTTATATATCTTGGTATTAGAGCTCTGGTTAGCATTAGATTTATTTACCACTGTTTCACAATTAGCAGTAAATGTCAATATGGCAATACGTATATTAAATATAATTTTGTATTATAGGAAATTGACACTATGGTACTGTAATTTGGCCAAAGATATAAGGAAAAAGACATCCTTTCTGTTTATAGGTGATAGTAGAGAATCACAGTAAAGGGCATGCACCTTATTCCGTAGGATTCAGAAGACCTATGATATCTCTAAGCCTGTAGTGCTCAAATAAAGCCCCCATCTCCTAATATATTCTTAAACAATGTAATAATGAGACTTTTTGAACTATTTTCTATATTAAAAATTAGTCTAGTGACTATTTGACTTTAATGGTCATTTAGATTAAAATAAGTCTACATAGTACATAGGGTTTATCATTGTATTACATTAGTACTGGTTTATCTCATGATGACTAGAAGCACTTATTAGTAGTATGTCTTTGATATTCATAAAAATGTGTTTTTAGTATTATGCAATAAAAGAAGGCTGCTAAATAAAATCTTTTAAAACATTTCAGGAAAATTTATGAAATGCTTTTGAGTGGCTACAAAAGATTATTGCTATTTTCTTGTTAATAGTCTGATTTACAGAATTAATGATACTGTTGTATACTTCCATAACAGCATAATTAATATGCAACAGATTTTGGAGGCAGAAAAAATTGTCTGTATATTCTGGGAGAGATATACAGACGTTGGTTGTATAACTGACTTTGGTTGTATTAATAGTTTTGTCTAGGGGCGCCTGGGTGGCTCAGTGGGTTAAGCCGCTGCCTTCGGCTCAGGTCGTGATCTCAGGGTCCTGGGATCGAGTCCCGCATCAGGCTCTCTGCTCGGCAGGGAGCCTGCTTCCCTCTCTCTCTCTCTCTCTCTCTGCCTGCCTCTCTGTCTACTTGTGATCTCTCTCTGTCAAATAAATAAATAAAATCTTAAAAAAAAATAGTTTTGTCTAATTTATTGTGAATATTTTTTTAAGTCGAATACAGTGTGAATATTTACATTTTTTTCTTTTCTCAAAGATAACATTTGGAGGCATACCTTTCTCTGGGAAGCCAAGTTCCAGCAGTAGAAAGAACTTCAAAGGCTGCATGGAAAGCATTAATTACAATGGTATCAACATAACTGATCTTGCGAGAAGGAAGAAACTAGAGCCCTCAAATGTGGTAAGATTGTTCGCTCCAAAATAGCAGTTCAGAGAACAAAGAAATTTTGTTTTTTTCTGGAGTGTTGTACAACAACAATGTCGTCATAGCATTTGCCATCATGCTTATGTTGGGCTCACAGTGTAAAACTAACTTTAGAATAACCTAAAAAAGTAGATAGTGGATATACTCTGGAATAAATAATGGTTTTTGAGTTAAATTAGCTTACAGTAAATGGTAAGTTTTACTTAGATGGGGCACAGGGTTTTGACCCAGTGTTTCTGGATTCCCCATATCAGAGGGACATGGCTCAGGCATTCCTCAGTGTCTGTTTTGTCCCTGAAGTTCCGCCTGTAAATTGGCAGCATCATGTTTCCAGATGTCTTATTATATATGACTCTTCCCTTCTTGCTTGTCATTTAATTCTATATTTTAAAATTGTTATATCCAGGAACTTTGCCATATTCATTTCTTTGTTTCCAAAGATAATTCATCCAGATAAATACAGTTTTTGTGAAAGCCCAAAACATACTAAGTATAGGCAGTTGAATAAGAATCGACTACCATCGGATAGTGAAAGCCGTGGCGTAGACTTAATAGTGATCTTCTTCTAGCTCTGCTGTGAGTCATTCCTAGGTTTAACTATTTCAAACATACCTGCCTCCCTATGACACTTATTAGGATCACTGAAAGATAACAGCTGAGAAGTTCAGTATGTGTTCCCCATGGATCTGCAAGAACAGGAATTAACTTCAACCTACAAGTGTTATTTTTGGGAGAGTTTGGGATTCCAGAGACCCACATTTGAGAGCCACTGGCAGTAGATAATGTTAGGAGTGCTTGCATTGTATTCCCAAAGAGCCCTGATGGTCTGTTGCCCACATTTGAGCCTAGGGTTTTCACAAAATGATTGGATAAATAGAAATCCCCTCATGAATAAACAGGAGTTCAGGCTGGGTATGAAAATTATTAGGCATAAAATAATAATTTAACATGAAATTTTTGCTAAATTATTTTTCTTCAAAATAATAAATTTGTACTGAATAAAATGTTGAACTTTGAAATTATCTCATAAAATATATTGGCTATAGAGAAAAATAGTAATAGTTCCATTTATATGCAGCAGGCACTGTGCTAGGAATACTACTTTTAAGACAATCTGAGAACAGTACTACAAAGTGAGTAGAGATGCTATACACATTTTGTAGATGAAAAACAAAACAAAACAAACCCTGAGATTTTGCCTGGAAAAATAACTTTCCAAGATGATTGAATGTGAGTGGGTCTACAGTGTATGACCCCCGAGGTCATTGTCTCCTTACATGCTATGTTATTTCTTACCTAGAGCAGTATTAATACATACATTCTTTTAAGCTTTGGCTAAAATGGCACCAGGTCTTTTTGTTTTTCAGAAATCATTGCTTAAGATAAAAAGGTACAGAATCCAAATCATCAGAATACTTTCTCTATTTTTTGCACCTTTAAGAAGAGGTAAAATGTTATTTCTGCCCAAACCTCCCAGTTGGTCCTGAGATGCATTCATTAGGTACCTGAATTACGAAGAATTTTACTATGGAGGCTCAATCCTAGAGCAACTTTAACTGCAAAATATATTGTGGTTGTAAGTGCTATTTTAGCTTGAATAATAAAGATATTTAGTAAAGCATAAATTATCTATATCATATTTATTGAAATAGAATGAGCAGACCTAGAATAAACTTTTAAACAAAAATATATGTACATATTAACATTTTAGACAGACTAGAGAAAAGTGGGACATTTTGTAAGCAACTGTACAAGGACAAATATTTATGAAGAACATTTGCTTTCAAAAATGTCAGGTGGTTGGGGCGCCTGGGTGGCTCAGTGGGTTAAAGCCTCTGCCTTCAGCTCAGGTCATGATCTCAGGGTCCTGGGATTGAGCCCCGCATCGGGCTCTCTGGTCAGCAGGGAGCCTGCTTCTTCTCTCTCTCTCTGCCTGCCTCTCTGCCTATTTGTGATCTCTCTCTCTATCAAATAAATAATTAAAATATTTTAAAAAATATCAGGTGGTTGTATTTCAGTGAAAGAGACTCAACACTCATCTTGCACTCATCTCCATGCACGCACCATTCCCTAATATTTGTCCACAGCCTCTTGGACAGCTATTTGGGTGTAATCTGCAACCAGCATCCAGAGGCAGGAAGAGACAGAAGAAAGAGACCTACCATCCCACATTGGTAGGTGGCAGGTTTAATAAGCAAGGGAACTTCCAGGCTTGTCCTGGGAAGCCACAAGATGAGTACATCTCTGCACTCGCTTGCCACGTCTTAAAAGTTTATGTAGAGGTCCTACCTGGATTCAGTTATGGATACAGAAGGCCATCACCAGTTCAGTACCAGGTCACATAGCTTCAACACCACATCTCCAGCTCAAGCCTGTATCTTGGTGTGGGGAACACACATTTCGAGGACAGCAGAGGAATCTCCAGTTCTGTCCTGCCCACAGGTTAACTGGCAGTCAAAGTCTTCTTGATGACCCCCGCCAATACCTCATTATACATTCACTTCTGAGTCAGCACCTTTACCCAGAAAGGACCTTTAATTTTGTTGGGAGACATTCCCCACAACACGGGTATGTGGTCAGTTATAACATCTTAATTATTAGGCAAAGGCAGTTCTTTTCATCAGTAAAAGTAAGTAGTTAAAAATAATTACCTGTGAAGCTACAATGCAAATTTAGTTTGAATATTAATTCAGAGGGACAGCCTGCCTTGATTGTAATGGTTAATGTGCTGAAATGCAAGAACAATCCATCTAAACCTAGATATCGTGTGGTGTCATGTTGTTGTGCATAAGTAATTGAAGGACCAGATGAAAATGTGAACAAAGTCTTGCTCAGAATACTACGGTGGGATAAAAGAAGTCAGAAGCAAACCTAGATTTCCAGACCTTTAAAAGGAAGGTACTTACGCACTGGAATACAACATTTAGTGTGTCTGAATGGAAAATCGGATTTTTGTTGGAACAGAATAGAGAGAGAGTAAGAAGAAAGGAATAGGCTTCAGTTATCACAAGTTTGTTTTTATTTTGTACATTCATACTACTATTTTCAGAGGCATGAATTCATTATAATGTATGCACACTTCAGGGGAATTTAATATAACAATAGTCTGAAATAATCACAATTATGCTGATGCTACCCAGTTAATATTAATTCATATATATTAGGTATGGGGATAAAAACCAAGAATATTTATCCCATATTATCAATGAATAAATAACAACCAAATGACCGTAGTTCCTCGTGAGACTAGTAATATGAATAAACACTGAACATAGGCCATCCAGAAGACGATGGTGGCATCTCCTTCTTGGCTGAGGCATTGTCAGCTTTCTGCCCTCTTTAGAAAGTCCAGAGGTTTACACTCACGCCCACCACACAGGGACACATCCCATCCCATCAGGCTGTCAGTCTGTGGATTCCATGGTAGATGGTTCTTGTTAATTCCTCATCTTGACAGCCAGCTGCTGAGCCCTGTTAGACACACCGTGCAAGTAGAGTGATGCTGGCCTATCTGGGTGTCGAACCTAAATCACGGTGCTGCGTTTACGAGTTTGGCACGAGCTCAGGCTCTGCACTGACATTCATAGCCTTTAGCTTTGTTTGCATTTGTCTCAAAGCACGCTCTTTTGTTTTCCAGGGAAATTTGAGTTTCTCGTGTGTGGAGCCCTACACAGTGCCTGTCTTTTTCAATGCTACCAGTTACCTGGAGGTGCCAGGACGGCCTAACCAGGACCTGTTTTCAGTCAGTTTCCAGTTCAGGACTTGGAACCCAAATGGTCTTCTGCTTTTCAGTCAGTTTGCAGATAATTTGGGCAATGTGGAGATTGACCTCACGGAAAGCAAAGTTGGTGTTCACATCAATGTCACGCAGACGAAGATGAGCCAAATAGATATCTCCTCAGGTTAGTGCAGTCGGTTTGCTGTTTGGTTCTGAAACTGCTGTTAGGATTTCCACAGCTAACATTGCTTTTGTTTTGTTGGTGTTGCGTGCTCGAGGTTGTTTGGGTTCCGACTCGGTGAGATTCTTACTTGCCTGCCCGGAGTATTGATTGAATAACAGAATCTTGAAAACTGGCTCAGAGGGTGAGGGGTGGGCGAGGAAGAAAGTTGGTTGAGACTGTCTCAGAGCACCAAGATCTTCTCTTGCTGTTACATGCTAGTTCACATTAATAGGGCCATGGACATTACTCTAGGTGAATATTTTATGTTTACAAAGAATGTCTATTTTACGGACATAAGAGTGCCTGGTACTGTTTGACTTTATGGACATTCAAATACCTTTTACTATTAGTAGCAAGTATAAATTAATTTAATTATGACTTTAAAGATATATGCAACTGCTTGAATCAAAACCTCAAAGTGATTTCTAAATTTATGTAGATTTTTGGGAAAAACAACAACAAGAGGTAAGTACAAAGAGGAATGAAAAGATGTATGTATCAACTGAGGGAAGACTGACTGTCTTGGTTTGACAGGGTAATTTTTAAAATTGACTTCACAGCGGTCTAATAAACTGAGGCTTGGGTAATATTGTTAATTGAACAAACGTAGCAACTTTGGGATATTCTTTGATTAATATGATACAAAGAAAGCTGAGATAGCAAAGTGAGATGTTGCCGACAAAAAGTAGTCATGACAGGGGACTCTTAAAGACTAAAAGTTTTCATCAAATGTCTTTAGATGTTCCTTGCAGTAGATGTTTTTATTTTGTGAAGAACTACTTAGAAGATAGAGAAAATTAACATTAACCGAGCAGCTTGTGCAAATGTACCAAATACTGAGAGAGGAAGTTCGTAATAAAAAATTGTCAATTGCATGGCTGCTCACTCTGATGTCGAAATATTCCATGTTCACTTGGGTCACCATTGGAAACTCGATAAGGTTTCTAACACGTTACACTGTCTGTGTCCATGTCATTTCCCTGTAGGCTGTCAGCTCTTTGAGGGCATAGGCTCTGCCTGTTCTTCTGTTCTTGCATATGGAAGAGCACCTGGTATAGTAGAGGCGCTCTGGGAAGGTTTGTGGAGTTAACATTGTGGCCCTTTAAACTGGTGTTCACTAACAGAATATTTCCTGCTGAAGCATATGCGTCCTTGCATGAAATAGGCTTTGTGTTTCTTTAGGGCATGGTTGTATAGACTATTACTGAGAAGGATTCAAGGAAGATATAGGGACCATGATATCAGAGGTGTGTCTGGATTATTGAACTCAAAAGCCATTGTGTACCTAGAGATTTGCTTTTTCTGTTTTTGCTTTGTTAGTTTTGCTTTCCCCTGAATGTTTGGAGTCAAAATGATTGATCAACCATATTTTATCACTGCTTCCCAGTATAAACTCACCTGGGGAGATTTAGAGCAAATAGAAAATATCCGGAGAGACCAGAAAAACACATAAAACAAATACACATACAAATATTTACCACAGTTGAAAAACATCCCGTTAGATTTTATTATGATTAATGATTCTTTTCTAATGACTAAAAACATAAAAATATAAGTATGAAAGCCTCCCTCCCTCCTGACATTCTCTGAACAAACCCAAATTCCTAGTGGTTTTCCATATAACAGGAAACATTATAACGGAAATAATAGGACCATAAATATTGAGATCAATAAACATTTCCTAATTTAATCTGGTCTAATTTAAGACTCTAAGATATTTTCATCTAATTTAAACTATGTTTATGAAAAACTAAAAGGAAGAAAGAAGAAAGGAATCTAATATGCAATTACTAATTTACCTTAACAGATTTGCTTAAGTATGAGAAAATTGGACTTGAGAAATTTTTGTTAATTTAGCTAAGAATCTGTGCAAATTAAGGGAAACTGATAGGAAATCTCAACATGTCAGTAACCTTGGTTTTACATATTTTAATGAAAATACCTTACTGTTCCAAATATTTATTTTTCCTATACACAGAGTGGAAACCATGATCTTAACAGTTATCATTGCTCAAGTGTCAGAAAGATTTATGAGTAAATATAGATGCACATACGTTTTTAAAAGTTATATCTTATATTCATTTATACTGTGTTTATTAAAAAATAAAGGAAAGAAAGAACAAAGGAATCCGATATATGACTACATTCATACATCCATCCTGTAAATACAAATGGAGTCCATAGAAGGCAGTTTTCATCTGTATTTAAAGGTACCTTAGCAAATTCAATTAAATATATGAGTAACTTAGTGTAAGTAGCAATACTGAGAAAATAATTTAGAAAGCTAAGTTAACTGAGGGCACTAATGTTTGCTTTAACAAAGGGAAATAGTTCTGTATTATGTCTACCTTATTCTTAGCAGCAGCATAAACACTGAAGTCTGTCAGTCCCTTTTTACTTTATTTTTAAAATAGCTTGGTTGTAAAAATGTAGAAGATACACAAAATTTAGAAGAGGAAAGCAGCCACTGCTAGCATTTCCGTGTACAATGTACACATGTACACGTAAACACTGTTCAGTAGTGTATCGAGAAGTTGTTATAGAGACACTCAGTGCCTGTCAGTACGTACTTGGAACTTGGTTTTATGTTTAGTGAGTAAGTTCTGTGGTCCGAGATGAAGCTAATTTAAGTGGTTCAAAAGGCTTTTTATTCTGTCTTGGACAACATTGTTCTTTGATGATAAAGTCAAACTAAAGCCTGTAAGTTAGTATTCAATATATTTTTCACCCTCCTTGTATTTTTCCCCTCTATGTTGTGATTGATTTCAGGTCTCCTTAGTTTTGACAGTAGACTCAGCTTGTAAAATTCAGTCAAACTCTGAGTAACCTTGACTTTGCAGAGTGGGTTATCTTTCGTGAAAATATTTTCCAAGTCACAAAAATCAACTTTTATAAAACATCCCATTATATTTATTTCTATTTAGAATGATACTTAGATTTATGCTTTTCCTTTGGCTTTAAGTAAGTAGTAAAGGGGAAGAAAAGTGCTAAAAGGGTCGGATGGATAACGTGTTCATTCAACATACTGTTTAACATTCAGATCAGAACCCTGGAGAAGGTGCCCTAGAACTGTGTTTTAAAAATTATTTGGGGTTGGGGTGCCTGGGTGGCTCAGTGGGTTAAGCCTCTGCCTTCGGCTCAGGTCATTTTCCCAGGTTCCTGGGATTGAGCCCCGCATCCGGCTCTCTGCTCAGCAGGGGGCCTGCTTCCTCCTTTCTATCTCTGCCTGACTCTCTGCCTACTTGTGATCTCCGTCTGTCAAATAAGTAAATAAATAAATAAATAAAATCTTAAAAGAAAAATGATTTGGGGTTTTTAAAATTTGTTTCTCCAGCTTTTTTGGGATAGGATTAACAAATTCAAATTATATATATTTACATGTTGTACAGATTGTACAATGTGATTTTTTTAAGGTGTATGATAATACATTGTGAAATAATTACCACAGTCAAGTTAAGTAACACCTTTTGTGTATATGTGTGTGTTTGTGTGCACATGCACAGTGAGAACACTTAAGACCTATTCTCTTAGCAAATTTCAAGTATATAGTGCAGTATTATTATTATTATTATTATTATTATTATTAAAGATTTTATTTATTTATTTGACAGAGATCACAAGCAGGCAGAGAGGCAGGCAAAGGGTGGGGGTAGAAGGCTCACTGCCAAGCAGAGAGCCCGATGTGGGTCTTGATCCCAGAACACTGGGATCATGACCTGAGGCAAAGGCAGAGGCTTTAATCCACTGAGCCACCCAGGTGCCCCTACAGTGCAGTATTATTAAGTATAATCACCATTGCTATACATTAGATTCCCTGGAACATTTTCCTCTCGTAACTGAGTTTGTACCTTTTGACCAACATTTTCCCATTTCTCCTACCCTCCAGCCTTTGGCAACGATCATTCTACTCTTTGGTTCTATGAATTTTCCTTTTTTCAGATTTTACATAAAAGTGAGGTCATACAGTATTTGCCTTTGTGTATCTGGCTTATATCATTTAGCATAAGATCTCCCAGATTAAATGATTTTGGTCAAAACACAGAAAACACAAGAAAACATTTTATATTGCACTTAATACCTACTGAAACTCGGTTTGCTGCTTTAGATGCACTCTTACTGTTTTTATGGGTTTTTTTTCTCTTTTTTTTCCATTAAATTTTTCATGACCCATCAACTGATTTTATGACCGAAAAACAAGTGACCTATGGTTTAGAAAACATTGACCTACAGATCTGTCTTCTCATTTGAAGAGTTGGAATTTTTTTTTAAGCCTTCCTTAATTCTTTTTTTTTAATTTAGATTTTTTTTTTAAAATTTTATTTCCTATAAACATATAATATATTTTTATCCCCAGGGGTACAGGTCTGTGAATTGCCAGGTTTACACACTTCACAGCACTCACCATAGCACATACCATCCCCAATATCCATAACCCCACCCCACCTCCCAACCCCTCTCCCCCCATCAACCCTCAGTTTGTTTTGTGAGATTAAGAGTCACTTATGGTTTGTCTCCCTCCCAATCCCATCTTGTTTCATTTAATCTTCTCCTACCCCCCTAACCCCCCATGTTGCATCTCCTCTCCCTCATATCAGGGAGATCATATGATAGTTGTCTTTCTCTGATTGACTTATTTCGCTAAGCATGATAACCTCTAGTTCCATCCACGTCGTCACAAATGGCAAGATTTCGTTTCTTTTGATGGCTGCATAGTATTCCATTGTGTATATATACCACCTCTTCTTTATCCATTCATCTGTTGATGGACATCTAGGTTCTTTCCATAGTTTGGCTATTGTGGGCATTGCTGCTATAAACATTCGGGTGCACGTGCCCCTTCGGATCACTACGTTTGTATCTTTAGGGTAAATACCCAGTAGTGCAATTGCTGGGTCATAGGGTAGTTCTATTTTCAACATTTTGAGGAACCTCCATGCTGTTTTCCAGAGTGGTTGCACCAGCTTGCGTTCCCACCAACAGTGTAGGAGGGTTCCCCTTTCTCCGCATCCTCGCCAGCATCTGTCATTTCCTAACTTGTTAATTTTAGCCATTCTGACTGGTGTGAGGTGATAGCTCATTGTGGTTTTGATTTGTATTTCCCTGATGCCGAGTGATATGGAACACTTTTTCATGTGTCTTTTGGCCATTTGGATGTCTTCTTTGCAGAAATGTCTGTTCAGGTCTTCTGCCCATTTCTTGATTGGATTATTTGTTCTTTGGGTGTTGAGTTTGCTAAGTTCTTTATAGATTTTGGACACTAGCCCTTTATCTGATATGTCGTTTGCAAATATCTTCTCCCATTCTGTCAGTTGTCTTTTGGTTTTGTTAACTGTTTCCTTTGCTGTGCAAAAGCTTTTGATCTTGATGAAATCCCAATAGTTCATTTTTATCCTTGTTTCCCTTGCCTTTGGCGATGTTCCTAGGAAGAAGTTGCTGCAGCTGAGGTCGAAGAGGTTGCTGCCTGTGTTCTCCTCAAGGATTTTGATGGATTCCTTTCTCACATTGAGGTCCTTCATCCATTTTGAGTCTATTTTCGTGTGTGGTGTAAGAAAATGATCCAATTTCATTTTTCTGCATGTGGCTGTCCAATTTTCCCAACACCATTTGTTGAAGAGGCTGTCTTTTTTCCATTGGACATTCTTTCCTGCTTTGTCGAAGATTAGTTGACCATAGAGTTGAGGGTCTATTTCTGGGCTCTCTATTCTGTCCCATTGATCTATGTTTCTGTTTTTGTGCCAGTACCATGCTGTCTTGATGATGACAGCTTTGTAGTAGAGCTTGAAGTCTGGAATTGTGATGCCACCAACTTTGGCTTTCTTTTTCAATATTCCTTTGGCTATTTGAGGTCTTTTCTGTCTCCATATAAATTTTAGGATTATTTGTTCCATTTCTTTGAAAAAAATGGATGGTATTTTGATAGGAATTGCATTAAATGTGTAGATTGCTTTAGGTAGCATAGACATTTTCACAATATTTATTCTTCCAATCCAGGAGCATGGAACATTTTTCCATTTCTTTGTGTCTTCCTCAATTTCTTTCATGAGTACTTTATAGTTTTCTGTGTATAGATTCTTAGTCTCTTTGGTTAGGTTTATTCCTAGGTATCTTATAGTTTTGGGTGCAATTATAAATGGGATGGACTCCTTAATTTCTCTTTCTTCTGTCTTGTTGTTGGTGTAGAGAAATGCAACTGATTTCTGTGCATTGATTTTATATCCTGACACTTTACTGAATTCCTGTACAAGTTCTAGCAGTTTTGGAGTGGAGTCTTTTGGGTTTTCCACATACAGTATCCTATCATCTGCAAAGAGTGATAGTTTGAGTTCTTCTTTGCCGATTTGGATGCCTTTAATTTCCTTTTGTTGTCTGATTGCTGAGGCTAGGACTTCTAGTACTACATTGAATAGCAGTGGTGATAATGGACATCCCTGCCGTGTTCCTGACCTTAGCGGAAAAGCTTTCAGTTTTTCTCCATTGAGAATGATAGTTGCGGTGGGTTTTTCATAGATGGCTTTGATAATATTGAGGTATGTGCCCTCTATCCCTACACTTTGAAGAGTTTTGATCAGGAAGAGATGCTGTACTTTGTCAAATGCTTTTTCAGCATCTGTTGAGAGTATCATATGGTTCTTGTTCTTTCTTTTATTAATGTGTTGTATCACATTGATTGATTTGCAGATATTGAACCAACCTTGCAGCCCTGGAATAAATCCCACTTGGTCGTGGTGAATAATCCTTTTAATGTACTGTTGAATCCTATTGGCTAGTATTTTGGTAAGAATTTTTGCATCTGTGTTCATCAAGGATATTGGTCTGTAGTTCTCTTTTTTGATGGGATCCTTGTCTGGTTTTGGGATCAAGGTGATGCTGGCCTCATAAAATGAGTTTGGAAGTTTTTCTTCCATTTGTACTTTTTGGAACAGTTTGAGGAGAATAGGAATTAGTTCTTCTTTAAATGTTTGGTAGAATTCCCCCCAGGAAGCCATCTGGCCCTGGGCTTTTGTTTGTTTGGAGATTTTTGATGACTGTTTCAATCTCCTTACTGGTTATGGGTCTGTTCAGGCTTTCTATTTCTTCCTGGTTCAGTTGTGGTAGCTTATATGTCTCTAAGAATGCATCCATTTCTTCCAGATTGTCAAATTTGTTGGCGTAGAGTTGCTCATAGTATGTTCTTATAATTGTCTGTATTTCTTTGGTGTTAGTTGTGATCTCTCCTCTTTCATTCATGATTTTATTGTTTTGGGTCCTTTCTCTTTTCTTTTTGATAAGTCTGGCCAGGGGTTTATCAATCTTATTAATTCTTTCAAAGAACCAGCTCCTAGTTTCGTTGATTTGTTCTATTGTTTTTTTGGTTTCTATTTCATTGATTTCTGCTCTGATCTTTATGATTTCTCTTCTGCTGCTGGGTTTAGGGTTTCTTTCTTGTTCTTTCTCCAGCTCCTTTAGGTGTAGGGTTAGGTTGTGTACCTGAGACCTTTCTTGTTTCTTGAGAAAGGCTTGTACCGCTATATATTTTCCTCTCAGGACTGCCTTTGTTGTGTCCCACAGATTTTGAACCGTTGTGTTTTCATTATCATTTGTTTCCATGAATTTTTTTCAATTCTTCTTTAATTTCCTGGTTGACCCATTCATTCTTTAGAAGGATGCTGTTTAGTCTCCATGTATTTGGGTTCTTTCCAAATTTCCTCTTGTGATTGAGTTCTAGCTTCAGAGCATTTTGGTCTGAAAATATGCAGGGAATGATCCCAATCTTTTGATACCAGTTGAGACCTGATTTAGGACCGAGGATGTGATCTATTCGGGAGAATGTTCCATGGGCACTAGAGAAGAATGTGTATTCTGTTGCTTTGGGATGAAATGTTCTGAATATATCTGTGATGTCCATCTGGTCCAGTGTGTCATTTAAGCCCTTTATTTCCTTGTTGATATTTTGCGATCTGTCCATTTCAGTGAGGGGAGTGTTAAAGTCCCCTACTATTATTGTATTGTTGTTGATGTGTTTCTTTGATTTTGTTATTAATTGGTTTACATAGTGGGCTGCTCCCACGTTAGGGGCATAGATATTTAAAAGTGTTAGATCTTCTTGTTGGACAGATCTTTTGAGTATGATATAGTGTCCTTCCTCATCTCTTATTATAGTCTTTGGCTTAAAATCTAATTGATCTGATATAAGGATTGCCACTCCTGCTTTCTTCTGATGTCCATTAGCATGGTAAATTGTTTTCCACCCCCTCCTTTTAAATCTGGAGGTGTCTTCGTTTCAAATGAGTTTCTTGTAGGCAACCATATAAATGGGTTTTGTTTTTTTATCCATTCTGATACCCTGTGTCTTTTGATTGGGGCATTTAGCCCATTAACATTCAGGGTAACTATTGAGAGATATGAATTTAGTGTCATTGTATTGCCTGTAAGGTGACTGTTATTGTGTATTGTCTCTGTTCCTTTCTGATCTACTACTTTTAGGGTCTCTCTTTGCTTAGAGAACCCCTTTCAGTATTTCCTGTAGAGCTGGTTTGGTGTTTGCAAATTCTTTCAGTTTTTGTTTGTCTTGGAAGCTTTTTATCTTTTATCCTTCTATTTTCAATGATAGCCTAGCTGGATATAGTATTCTTGGCTGCATGTTTTTCTCGTTTAGTGCTCTTAATATATCATGCCAGCTCTTTCTGGCCTGCCAGGTCTCTGTGGATAAGTCTGCTGCCAATCTAATATTTTTACCATTGTATGTTACAGACTTCTTTTCCCGGGCTGCTTTCAGGATTTTCTCTTTGTCTCTAAGACTTGTAAATTTTACTATTAGGTGACGGGGTGTGGACCTATTCTTATTGATTTTGAGGGGGGTTCTCTGGACCTACTGGATTTTGATGCTTGTTCCCTTTGCCATATTAGGGAAATTCTCTCCAATAATTCTCTCCAATATACCTTCTGCTCCCCTCTCTCTTTCTTCTTCTTCTGGATTCCCAATTATTCTAAAGTTGTTTCGTCTTATGGTGTCACTTATCTCTTGAATTCTCCTCTCGTGGTCCAGTAGCTGTTTGTCCCTCTTTTGCTCAGCTTCTTTATTCTCTGTCATTTGGTCTTCTATATCGCTAATTCTTTCTTCTGCCTCATTTATCCTAGCAGTGAGAGCCTCCATTTTTGATTGCACCTCATTAATAGCTTTTTTGATTTCACCTTGGTTAGATTTTAGTTCTTTTATTTCTCCAGAAAGGGCTTTTATATCTCTCGAGTGGGTTTCTCTAATATCTTCCATGCCTTTTTCGAGCCCGGCTAGAACCTTGAGAATCGTCATTCTGAACTCTAGATCTGACATATTACCAATGTCTGTATTGATTAGGTCCCTAGACTTTGGTACTGCCTCTTGTTCATTTTTTTGTGGTGAATTTTTCCGCCTTGGCATTTTGTCCAGATAAGAGTATATGAAGGAGCAAGTAAAATACTAAAAGGGTGGCACAACCCCAGGAAAATATGCTTTAACCAAATCAGAAGAGATCCCAAATCGTGAGGAGGGAGAAAGGGGATAAAAAGAGGTTCAGAAAGAAAAAAAAAATGAAACAATTAAAAAAAGAAAATGAATAAAGAAAAAATATAAAAAGGAAAAAAAATATATATTAGATAAACTAGTTTAAAAACGTTGAAAAAGAAAAGGGTGAAAGTTAAAAAAATTTAGCAGAAGAAGAGAAAAAAAAATTGAAAAAGAAAATTAAATTAACTGCAAGGCTAGAGAATCATGGGGAGAAAGCCATGAGTTCCGTGCTTTGCTTTCTCCTCCTCTGGAATTCCGCCGCTCTCCTTGGTATTGAAACTGCACTCCTTGGTAGGTGAACTTGGTCCTGGCTGGGTTTCTTGTTGATCTTCTGGGGGAGGGGCCTGTTGTAGTGATTCTCAAGCGTCTTTGCCCCAGGCGGAGTCGCACCGCCCTTACCAGGGGCCGGGCTGAGTAATCCGCTCGGGTTTGCTTTCGGGAGCTTTTGTTCCCTGAGCGCTTTCCGTAGAGTCCGGAGGACGGGAATGAAGATGGCGGCCTCCCAGTCTCCGCCCGGAGGGGCCGAGAGCTCGGGGCCCCACTCCTCAGTGCGCTCTCAGAGAACAGCGCCCAATCACTCCCATCTCCCTGGCCTCCCGCCGCGCTCCGAGCTGACCGAGTCTGCGACCGGTTCAAGGTAAACCCGAGCTGAGAGTCACTCCTCGGCTCCGTCTCTGTAGCCGGCTTCCCCGTTCTAATACCTGCGAGCTCTGCGACACTCAGACACCCCGATCCTTCTGTGACCCTGCGGGACCTGAGGCCACGCTGACCCCGTGTGTGCTTCACCCCGGTTTAGCCTCTGGAGCGATGTCTCTCAGCGGAACAGACTTAAAAGTCCCGATTTTGTGCTCCGTTGCTCCGCCGCTTGCCGGGAGCCGGCCCCTCCCCCCGCGGTCTATCTTCCCGTCGCTTTGGATTCACTTCTCCGCCAGTCCTACCTTTCAGAAAGGGGTTGATTTTCTGTTTCCAGAATTGCTGTTCTTCTTCTCTTCGATCTCCCGTTGGATTTGTAGGTGTTTGCAATCTTTAGATAAGCTATCTAGCTGATCTCCCGCTACCTGAAGTAGTCTCAGCTGCTACTTCTCCGCCATCTTGACTCCTCTCTGAAGAGTTGGAAGCTTGGAGGTATTTACACTGTCAGTCCATTTTTGAAAACTAAATGTATCTTCCAGGAACAATATTGCAATATTATAATGGTAGTAAAAAAGTATGTTTGATGTATATTAAAAAAAAAAACCTACCTACCATTTAAAATAAGGTTTTTACTGCAAAATTCCTAAATTTTATGCCATTAAATTATGCACAGGTGTTTACAATAATACTCTAATGTTGTGGTCTACTCATATTAATAAGGTCATAAAATGTGACTCAGCATTTATATAGTGGAAGGGAAGTGATTTCTGTTAATTATTTTTCTTATTGAAAAAAAATCAGTTTCTATCCATGTAAACAAAGCCTTTTAGAAAAGGCATTCAGAAAATACACTGCTTCTAAATCAGCTGTTTTCTAGCTGAAGTATTAGAACCTCGTTTGTTTATATAGATACTGCTTCAGTTTTAGAATGACTTTCAGCATCTGCAGGGCCTCAGAAACCTGTATTCAGTAAAGATCATCTCTGTTTGTATTTCTTTCTCTACAGAAAATCTTTGTAAGGCCTTGTTTTATTTTTGTTTTATTACAGTGTCCTTTGTATATCTTTTGAGTTGCATTTGGGTGTGTTAAGGGAAGATGTTTTAGTCTAATCAGGCTCCTGTACCAAAATAGATTGGATGGTTTAAGCAACGGACATTTATTCCTCAGATTCTGGAAGATAGAAACCTGCCTTCAGGGTGCTGATGTAGTTGAATTCCCTGACATAGTTGAATTCTGCTAAAGAAGGCCATCTTCCAAGTCAAAGACTGCTACTTTCATTAGCTGTCTTTGGGGCTAGAGAGCTCTGTGGGGTCTCTTTCTGTAACAACACTAACCCATTCATGAGGCCTCCAATTCATGACCTAAGCACCTTCCACAGGCCCCACCCACTAATTCCATCACATTGGCCATTAGAATTTCAACATATGAATTTGTAGGGGGGGGGATACGAACATTCAGAACATAACAGAAGGAGTAGACATTTTCTTGGCTTCTGGTAGAGCTGGGGAACTGGGTGGTAAATACTGGCATGTTTCCAGTTCATTGTTGGCAAATGCATTTCCCTGGAGCTGCTCCTGGCACACTCTATCCTAAGCAATTAGAGTATCTCTTCTCTTGATTTTATGAACATTTGAAAATGTAGTTAGTACATTAATTCTGGAAAGAATTAATTCATACCAATTTCAAAAGTTCAGTGATAACTTGCATCATGAGGTTGGTTTCTTTTTCATCACATAAGGAAAAAAAAGTTTAGTTTGCAGTACTGTTTTTTGTGTTCTGCTTATTGAGATATGATTTTCAACTCTCTGATTTCCAACTGCAGATATTATTTCAAGATTTCTTAAAATGAATTTTTACAACTCAGTGCACGTGGGTGGCTCAGTCAGTTTGGGTTCTGCCTTCAGCTCAGGTCATGATCCCAGGGTCCTGGGATAGAGCCTTGCATCAAGCTCTTTGCTCGGCAGGGAGCCTGCTTCTCCTTTTCCCTCTGCCACTCCTCCTGCTTGTGCTCACTCTAAGCTCTCATGCTCTCTCTCGGTCTAAAAAATAAAACCTTAAAAAAAGGATTTTTACAGCTTAAAAATTAAATGATGTTTATCTAGGCATACTTCACATACTTCAAGTGATTTATTTTTTACAATGCAAAATAACTGGAGACCTATTTAGTAGTGTATATTATATTCCTTAATTCAAATTAAAACCATAATTAATAGAAGCCTTAAAAATGTCATTCACCTTGAGTATTAAATTTATATCATTCTGATTCTAAAGAAATAAAGAAGTACACAGAGATATTTATCACAACATATATAAAATAATAAAAGTAATAGAAAACAAACTAGGTGTTTTAAGTGAAGAGATGCCTTTAAAAGCTGTATTGTCAAATGGAACACTATTATATCATTAGAAATCATGTTTCTCAAATAAAATTTAATACCATTAGAAATATAATACAGTGAATTAATATGTTAATGAAATTTGTATTGAATATGATCCCAATATTATTATTAGAAATATATAGATAGCTAAAAAGCAGTTCAGAATGGAAAAAAAATCTGAATAATACTAATTATCTCTAATTGGTGGGTTATTGTTCCCATTACTAACATTTTTTCATTAGTAACATCTTAATACATTTTCCATAATACTCAAATTTTCTACAATAAATATCAATTACTGTTAAAACAAAATAAAAAGGTGTACTATAAAATAATTGAGGATAAAATGATATTCCAAAAAGTATAATGGTTAACCACATTATGAATGGAAATTACATAGACAAAGTTATATCGATTCAAAAATTCTAGTTTCTCTACTTAATTAGAAGCAGCTAGTCGATTTTTAAAAAGTTTGTCCTCAAACGCTGAGCTCCAATTTAATTCCCTTAATGGCATTTACCTAACAAATGGGGCCTGTTGTGAAAGACAGTATGGCTCTGGATTCTGAGAAAGCTTGGAGCATGGGGAGGGCTGATTCCTAGAGCACTGTGCTCACTTTGATTCCGAATCTAGACTTGTGCCTGGCCAGCACGCCTCCTCTTGTTAAGTAAAAGACAAAAGTGAGAAGGATGTAGGTCTATAGATACAGATCTATAGATTAAATATAGATAACCTTGGACACATCTAAACACCATTTGCTGATATTTTTCTCCCCAATTCACAAATAGACTGGCTGTGAGAGCCACATGGAACCAAGTGAAAAGCATTTGAGTGAATGGTATGCTGCTCCTGGGTAGCCTCACCTAGCTGACTTTGTATTATATTTCAATTCCCAACGTGGCTGTGCTATCATCATGCAAGCTGAGTGGAAATCTACCTTTAATTATACTTCAGTGCATGCTGGTGCATTTTCACATCAATAGAAGCATTATATTTCGACATGAAAGGAGAAAGAGGCTGGGGGGAAAGTTTTGTGGTATTAGGTATTGACTTATTCTTTAGGAAGCAAAGGGGACATTTTAATTTATAATCACACTCCAGGATGCCATACCTACTCTAGTTTCTACAGTGTTTCTGGGCCTTTTAAAATATTCTGTGCCTTTTTCAGGGAAGATGAATAAAACATGATTGTGTGTATGTGTGTATAATAATTTTTAAGAATTGCAAGGAGAGGATAAAATCTAGTAAGCTTAGGTGGATAAAATGGAGGTAAAAACTCCCAATAGGGACCAGGTCATGTTTTAAAAGCTTCCATTTACTGTACAAATAAACTAATCAGAGGGGAAAAAATCAGATATTACTTCTACAGACTATAAGAATAAAAATGAATTATGCCAGACCAGCAGAGAACAGAGCTCTGGAACCCCAAACTTTATATATGGATATGTTTGAAGATGTTTCCAAAACAAGAGGAGAGAGGGCACAGGAGCAAACTGGCTTTGCCTAAGGCCCTTTTTCTTTGCCTTTCATAAAAGTTTTAAGCACTGTAACTTCTCTGATGGATGAGTAATTGGTGAATTTAACCAATATAGATTTATGTAGTAAAGAGATAATAAATCTGCTGATAATAGGCCAGGGTTCGCCACAGAATCAGCACTGATAGGATGTATAAAGAGAGAAAGATTGATGAGCAGGAATGGACTCACACAGTTACAGAGGCTCAGGGGTCCCAAGATCTGTAGCCGTAAGCTGGAGACGCAGGAGAGCCTGTTCCACCACCTGTCTCCAAGCCCGAGAACCCAGAAGAGCTTGTGGTCTAGGATCCAGTCTGAAAGCCGTTCAAGACTCAAGGCTCATAGGTTCAAGACTTAAGAGCTGATGTTTCAGTTCTGTCTGAAGACCAGTGTCAAGGCTTAAAGAGAGTCAGTCGGAGGGGGGAATTCTTTCTCATTCCACCTTTTTCTTCTGTTCAGGCCTTCATTAGATTGGTTGAGGTTGGCCCACATTGAAGGAATCGGCTTTACTCAGTCTCTGGATTCAAATGTTAATCTTACCCAGAAACACCTTCACTGACATACCCAGATAATGTTTAACTACGCATCTGGACACCCTGTGGCTCAGTCAGGTTGATGCATAAAATGAACCATCACATCAAATTTAGATATTTTAGGTATTTTTCCACTGAGTATATAATTTTGTTTTAAATAGTTAAAATAGTTTTGGCATGGAGTAATTGGAGATTGGTTGCTTTCATAATCAGAAAGGACACAAAATAAAATCATTGGATTATAACCTCCCCTCCAGTCCCCCTTCCCTCCTTTCATTAACCTCATGAAGATGCTTACCTGGGATAATTAACCAGAGACTTGAGACTGTGAGATAGTACCATTGACAATTATTTATCTTTGTTCCTTTCGTGAACAAAGAAGCAATTTGAGCCATTCCGTCTGTGAACAATATAGCCTTTTGAGTTAGCTGGTGCTTTATTATAATTAGTTATAGAAATGAGCCTTTTGGAAAAAGTGATACCACAGGTTTTGGGAGAGCTACATAGGACCTCTTTTTTTTTTTTTTTTTCCCCCACCATAGCACGTACCCTCCCCAGTGGCCCTCCCCCAGCCAGCCCATCCCTCCCACCCCACTTGCCCCCAGTAACCCTCAGTTTGTTTTTCCTGAGATTAAGAGTCTTTTATGGTTTGTCTCCCTCTCTGGTTTTATCTTGTTTCATTTTCCCTTCTCTTCCTCTATGATTCTCTGTCTTGTTTCTCAAATTCCTCTTATCAGTGAGATCATATAATTGTCTTTCTTTGATTGACTTACTTCACTTAGCATCATACCTCTAGTTCCATCCATGTCATTGCAAATGGCAAAATTTTGTGTTTTTTGATGGCTGCAGAGTATTCCATTGTGTGTATATATATATATACACACATATATATATGTATATATATATATATACATATATATGTGTGTGTGTGTGTGTGTGTGTGTGTATATATATATATATATACCACGTCTTCTTTATCCATCATAGTTTGGCTATTGTGGACATTGCTGCTATAAACATTCAGGTGCACGTGCCCCTTTGGATCACTACATTTTCATCCTGAGGGTAAATACCTGGTAGTGAGATTGCTGGGTTGTAGGGTAGGACATGGGACTTCTTAAATTGACTTGAGATCAGCCTGAAGAGTGATTCCCTTGGTGCCGCTCAGAAAGTATTTGCTTTTGATAATATTGTATCAGAAAATAATTACGGGGACCAAACTCTAATCATTATTCAATTTTATGATGTGTTTTATTCTGACACATTTCCCTTGAGGCCTGTGTAACCCCAGCACAGACCCTACTTCAGATCACTGAGCCTTCTTACTTTCCAGCCACTACTTGTTTCCTCTTACTCTTTATGATCTACTCTTGACAAGTACAGCCATGCACAGATCTCCGCTGTAGCACTTGTTAACTTCTGATAGTTTCTGAAAGATGCTCATAACCTGCCTTGTATGTCCAGTCAGTCTTTCTTCTAGCACTGGTAGTCTTCCTGGGATCCTTCCAGAGATTGGATCCCTGTTAATAAACCACTGTCCAGAGGCTAGGATCTTGCTATCCCTGGACATTTCACCCTCCCCAACCCCCGCGACAGTTCCCTGCCTAGATGTTGGGACACTGCTCACTCTGATTTCAGAGCAGTCTTCCCTTCCCCTCATTCCAGTTTTCTCCTATTTTTTTCTTTAACCCTGACATTGCTGACTTGAGACTGAGCCATGACCTACTACTTCTTTGCTTACAAGTATTTTCTACCCCTTTGGGCAGAAGTTTTTATCTCCCAACCTGAAATGCTTCTGTCATTCCTGTGCAGATCTGTCCCAAATTTCAGCTTCCTTCTGTCTTCTCTGTCATCAAATTTCTATTGTTTTGGGGGATGCAGACATAACATACAGTTAGTTGGGGGTGGGTAAGAACTATAGGCAGAGAAGTAAAAAAGTGCACCCAATCTCCCAAGCTCTTAGCTCTGCTAGGGCAGAGATGGTCAGCGATACCATAGCCAAGATACCAGTAGAGAGGAGGCTGCGCTTTTACTATTTACAGTGTTATAGGGGTTGGAGTCAGAAAAGCTGCCTTGTTAGGAAAGGGAGGCCCCTGGTGTCCAGTGGCTGATGTAAGTCTACTCCTCCTTTGTGCTGACTCAGATCTGCTGATGTAGCCTTCTGCTAAGGAACTAAAGGTTGGAGGAAATGAGACCCCAGGGCCGTCCAGAAAAGTCCCATCTGCTCCCGAGACTGTCGTCATAACTAACAGCTGCTGAAGACTTAAATCATGCCTATACTCTGCTAAATCCTTTATACTGATTGTCTTGCTTAGGGTTCCAAAGACCTTGTGAATTGGGTACTGTTTTGTAACCTCCTTTCTTTTTTTTTTTTTTTTTAAGATTGTATTTATTTTATTTATTTGACAGACAGAGATCACAAATAGGCAGAGGGGCAGGCAGAGAGGAGGAAGCAGGCTCGCTGCTGAGAAGAGCAAAGAGCAAAGAGCCTGATATGGGGCTTGATCCCAGGACCCTGGGATCATGACCTGAGCCAAAGGCAGAGGCTTAACCCACTGAACCACCCAGGCACCCCTGTAACCTCCTTTCTTAATAATTTCTATCAAGGGTAAAATCATTCTCTTGGGACTCAAAATCAAAATCTTGAGAAGAATCAATTATTTTATTCCATCTTTGTCTAGCACATGTTACGACTTAGCAAGTACCACCAGTTCTTTTGAAGTGCCCCATCCATCCATCCATCCATCCGTCCATCGTCTTCTTACCCTAGTTAAAAAAATCATAGCTTGAAACCATAGTCAAGGGCATCTTCATAACCAGAAAGAATATGTCTTTTCTGTCATAGTTCTTCTATGTGTATAGTCAAAACTGTGGACAATGGAACCACACTACCTACTGTCTAACACTGATTGAGGTCTTTCTCTGTTCCAGTCAGTGTTTAAACAGAGTTCATGTACATAAATATAAGTCATTGAATTCAGGAACTCCTCAGGGTAGAGATCATCATTATCTGCATTGTGTAAATGAAGAAGTTGAGGCATGGACCTGCAGTAACTCATCCAGACTCCTCCAGCTCGTAGATAGCAGGTTCAGAAAAAGTCCAGAGAAGTTGAGTCTAAAATCATTCTACATTCATTCTTGGCAGCTCTATGCTTTGCCCCTCACTTTCATTCAACATGTCTTTCATTCACGCACAATCCAGTATTGTATATGACTCGTGTGACATATTTGTTGAATGTGACACCTAATGCCGATGACATCCGTATCATGTCTCATTGGGATTCTCCTATGAGCCTTTTAAATCTCCCTTATTGTTTCTTAATTTTCTCTCACATTATCCAAGTTTTAATTTCTAAAATGCAAGGAAAATACTTTATTTCCCATACGTAAAGGTAAGTCCTAATTTCTTAGCATGCCACAGAAGAGCATGGACAAATGGAGCCCCTGTGGAGGACTGGGTCTCCTTTTTCACACTTCACACCATGTACTCCTACTTTAAACTGTCTGCTGGGAATTCACTCCTCTGTATGCCATTTTGGAAAAAATTCTGCTCATCCTTCAAGATTCACTTTAGTATCATTTATTATCAATTTAGTATCATTTCCTTTCTTAAACCCCAGGGAACAATCAGTCATCCTCTAGTATAGTACTTCATATCTGGAATAATATTTTCCTCTGTTCCATCTTAAATTACAGACTCCTCCACTGTCCTGTCTCTGTACCCCCCAAACTCGCCGAACACTTCTCAGAGAGGAGACGATGAGTATTTCCATCATTGACTTTTGTGGTGGATCTACACTTAGACAGAGGCAGTGTTTTTGCTCTTCTGTCTGCCTCTTTTCTCAAAAAGTCCACTCCATACATTGCCTCCTTTAAAATCCATAAGTGACTGCTTCCAAAATGTCATATTCCCATTGAAAAGTCTTCCCTGAAGCCCTGAATTTTTAAGATTAAGTCTTATGTGTTCTTCACAAAAGTCCTGAACATTTATCTCATGATCTCAAATCCTTTTAAAATTTTAAATCATCCTTATTGTTGTCACTTGTTTGATACTGTTTATTATGTGGTTCAGACATTTGAGTACTCTGGTTGAAAATGCTTAAATTTCCTGAAGGTTTTTTGAGGACATTAATTCTCTTCTTTCTTCTGCCTGTCTACCACTGAGCCTACACAATGTCTTACATGTGGGATGGTTTCAAATATCCGGTTGATTGATTTTTTTCCTCTTAAAACTGATACCAAGGTGTTATGAGTTGTAACTTTATAATTCTGTTGTCTTCATCAATTTATATGAGCCAAATTCATTGTGAAATGAGAGTAGCAAGTATCTCAGAGGAAATAATTGCTTAACTGTTGGAGGTTAATGTGTGTGAAATTGATCTGGGCCTGAATTTTGATGTGATATTTTTATGGAAAGAAGAGTTGTTTTTTAAGGTATCAGAGCCTAGAGCTGTACTGGGTAAACTATTATATGAATAAAAGAAAAGCATATATACATTTGCTGAAAAATGTATTCTGAGGAGCATGACATGAAGTAAAACCTTGAAATTAGTCATATTCCCTTTGTATTTATTTTTTCACACAGAATATAGAAAAGAGATGTGCGTGATTAAAATTAATTTAGCTTTATTTTCTTCTTCATGTTTGGGAATGCGTTTGACATAGTAACTCCAGGGGAAATAAGGGAATCAAAGTTTTTTATACCTTCTACTTAAGGCCCCTGATCTCCAGTCATTTCTACACTTGCTTAAAACAGACTTTCCAATTGTTGTAGGAGCCTAGTCTGACATACTCTGTCAAGGGAAAAGGTGTCTTGGATGATCAAATCGTGTTGTCTCTGACTTCTTTTATTTGGTGTCTCCAGGCAATAACCCTTCCTCTATTAGATAACGAAACAATCAAACATAAACTTCAGAGTAACTTCATGGGAGACATTGTACATGGACACAGAGGAATGAATGGCACATCTCCCACCTTCCATCCTGAGCCCAGCATAGGCACCTGTTTATCTTCGTTCACCCAAGACTGGTACAGCACATACTTACCACACTTGGAGCACACTTCATTCAGCTACAATGAGAAGAAGAGAGCTAATAAACCCTCTGCCTTTTCCTGTATTCCTTTTTCTAAATCATTTTTTAATTTAAATTCACATATAATGTGTTACTGCTTTCACAGGTACAGGCCTGTGATTCATTAGTCTTATATAATACCCAGTGCTCATTACATCTGGTGCCCTCCTTAATGTCCATCACCCAGTTACCCCATCCTCCCACTTCCTCCCCTCCAGCAGCCCTCAGTTTATTTCCTATGATTAAGAGTCTCTTATGGTTTGTCTCCTTGTCTGGTTTCATCTTATTTTATTTTTTCCTCTCTTCCCCTACGATCCCTTGTTTTGTTTTTTAAATTCCACATATCATTGAGATCATATGATAATTGTTTTTCTCTGATTGACTTATTTCACTTAACATAATACCTTCTAGTTCCATCCATGTCCATATATTCTTTATAATACAATGCTGTATAAGAAAATGTGAAATATGGATTCATTAGTAGTAAGTTTTAACCTTTTCTAACGATAGAGCCACATAGTCTATCTCATGCAAGGCGTACATAGCAAATGGTTTGTTCATAAAAAGTTTGATGAGGGATATAAAACCCTTGATGGCCTCTGTGAGAAATATTTCCCTAGGAAACTAAAAGAAAAAGAGGATGCTATATATCTTTATGTATTGTTTGACTGCCTGGAGTGGTTCTATAATACACAGTGCAGTATATTTCATAGAACAGCCAATGGACATCACTTGTGAAAAAAAAAAAATTGAGTGTTTGCTCTGTCACTGAATGAGTGCATCTCCAGTAGTGAATACAGACGGTAGGTGTTATGTGAATGTGTGTTAAGTGTGTATGCATATGAATAAAAGAGAACACCTACTTAAAATTCAATAATTCTGCTTTTAAGTGAGCACTGTAATGTCTCCATTTGCCATACTTGAATGATTTAGAACAGAGAAGGTTTAATCAGTAAGGTGTATGACATTAAACAGTCAGAATTATAGGTCATCCTGAGCTTTAGTAAAGTGCTTGGTTTCTTCTATGCTCTTTTCTCAAACATTTGAGCATTTACTATTAAGTAACAAAAACAACAGTTTCTAGCCATTTTGGTTCTCTTTTTTCCCTCTTGATAAAATCATGGACATGAATACCAGGAAGTGGTGGGGAGATGAAATCTTGAGGGATGGGTCCTCTAAAGCACTGGTTTTCCATTGGGGGTGATTTTGATAATTCGGGGATATTTGGCAACATCTAGAGACATTTTGGGTTGACACAAATTGGTGTGTGTGTGTGTGTGTGGTGTGCCACTGACATCTAGAGGATAGAGGACCATGATGCTGCTAAGTATAGGATGGCCCTTTTCCTCCCCAGCTAGGGTGTATTTGGCCCAGATTTATTCCTGAGGTTACTTTGAGGTCCATTTAGAGTCTTTTTTTCCTCTATCATTTTGTGCTGTGCTGTTATGAGCTTCCTTCTTTTCTGTGTATACACACACACACACACACACACACACACACACTTTGAGAAATTCCAGACTCCTCCCTTTTTGCTTTCTTTGTGAAACTTGTCTACTTCAAAACAATGAAGATATGTTGTTGACTCATCTCTGTGTGGTCAGAACAAATCATACAATGAGATTGCTTTCCTGATAAGCACTCTTCACTATTATAAACCGTGTTTACTATTTTCTTCTTTTTTATACAAACTCCAAACTCTGTTTTTCTAAGTACATGAACTCTCTCATACCTTGCTTCACCGTAACTTGTTCCTGCCATTTCTATCAGTAACAGGCACTAATATACAAATTATATATTTATATGCACATTTGGCATCAGGCAGATAATTATCTAAATAGTCAAAATGGTGGTTAATATTAGATTCAAATGTTACAGAAACTTAAAAATATTAATGGTGAGAAGAAAAGAATTTTATAGTGGAAAAGAGCCCTAACTGAAATCTGTTGTTTTTCAAAGTGTGTTCCTTTAGAGATCCAAGTTGAGAGACAAGAGATGTAGCGGAAGACAGAGCAAGGAAGAGAGCACAGAACACCTTTCTCCTGCAGCAGTCCAGCCTTTTCTGTATAAAGTGGTAGCCAGGATTGCCTCATATCTTCTGTGGGTAGCCAGCTCAGAAGCTTCTCCTCTGTGCTGTTACTGGCCCAAGTGAGCCTCTTTTCATCTTGGGACTCATGGCAGTTGGGATGCTGCATGTTTTCTCTGATGCTGAGCCGGGGAGGCCAGCCTTCACTTCACTACCTTTATCTCCCTTTACTACCCATTATTTCCCTGGTCTGTGATCTGCACAAAACAATCCACATACCACTATGTGAGAATCACAAAATAGAGAAATTACAGTGTAACACGGAAAAAGTCACAGTCCTTCATAATCTCACATCTATGTGACTTCAGTCTTACCTGCAGATTGCAAATGAACACACTCTCACGGATTCTCACACAACCCTTCCTTTCCTGGATCGTTCACTGTTGCATATTGGGTACCTAGTGTGTGCTGAGAACTGGGAATATGAACATAATGTCCTCATACTAATACTGTAATGAGAAATGAGAGATATTAAATAAATATATAGTTATAGGAATGAAAGCTATAAAGGATATAAAGCTATGCGGTAGAAAATAGAGGGTATTAAAATTAGATTCAGACATAAAAGATAAGGAAGGGTCAAGCTGGGATAGAAAAAACCTGAATTACAAGTTCTACGGTTTGAAAGCACTTAATAGTTCAGTAAATGTTAAAAGAAAGGCGGGGTGTGATAAGAAAGGTGAACTAAGTTTGGAGAGGGTGGTAGAAGCTAGATCATGGGAGATGTAATAAGCTATGGTACCAAGTTAAGACTGAAACTCATTGAAGGATTTCTTCCTAGTGAATACCATGATCTAATTTTTAAATGATTTCTCTGGGTACTCTGCAGATAATAGATTAGATAGATACATAGAATAGGTAATTGATTATAGAGTGGGATTGTATACAGGCAACAATGAAGAAGAAGAGACAAGGTTGAATCTATTATATAATCCAGGAGTAAGATAATCGTATTTTTAACTAAGATGGCAGCGGCGGAGATGGAGAGAATTTATAGGATTTTAGAGATATTTCAAAGGTGGAGCCCTCTCACAACTTGGCAAAAGATTCCGTGTGAAGTGTGGAATAAAGGTAGTGATCAAGAGTGAATTGCAGTACCTGCCTTGATGACCCTTGATGGCTAGGTAAGAGTCCCTTGGCTGATGTGGAAGCGAATGGGAAAAAGAGTTGGAGAAGTCCAGCTCTGTTTGGGGTGTATTTTAGATGTGTGCTACATATGTATGCAGATAAGTCAAGTTGTCAGGGATATGCGTGTGCAGCTCTGACAAGAGTCAGGGCCGCAGTTACATATGTGGGCATCTTCAGCATAAGGATGGTGTGTTGGAAGCCATAGGACTGGATTCTTTTGGTGAACAAGGACAGACAAAAGAAGAGTTGCAAACCAAGCCTTAAGAAACGTCATCTCTTCAGAATTTGGGAAGAGGAGAGAAGGTCCATAAGAAGACAAAGAGGGAATGGATAATTAAGTAAGAAAAAACTTGAGAGAGTGTGGTGTCCAAAATCACAAGTGAAGAGTTCCTCAAGAACAATAGTTGAACCGTTAAAAGAAAAAACTTAATAAGCTTAAGTGGTCAACTGTATAAGAAATGAATACTTAGTACTTGCCTAAGTGCAAGGTAAAGTTAAAAGTAGGATGAGAATTCTCTTCCCACCTCTGCTGCTCACTGGTTTTGCGGAAGGCTCAGCCAGGACAGATACCATTTCCACTGGATAGAGCAAAGCCAACATAATGCTATTTGAAAAATGGAAAATATTATTATATTTTAGGGTTATCATTGTTGATTTCCTGTGCACTCTGTGTTTCATTCCTCTTCCCCACCTCCCATCAGTCACAGTAAGTATACTCACAACAGCAAATTTAGACAAAAATGAGTAATAAGAGAGAATGTATCATAAGGAAAATAAATTGAAAATACTTGGAATGATCATTGCAGGGAGATGAGAGGAGAAGGTTAAATGCTAGAAGATGCCTAGAGGACCATAATAGTAATAGGAAGTCAACCAAAACAGTGTTTCGTGAAAAACAGTGAGCAGAAAGAATAGGACTAAGATCTACTCAGGGGCGCTCTGTGACAAATAGAGGTGTTTGGTATGTCTTAGCTCACATAATGGTAACAAATTCTGAAATGATTATACCAATTCTCTAAGTTCTAAAGTGGCCAAGTTGGTGTTTGAAATAAATTTGGCTCTTTTCTTAAACTAATATGCTTCCTAGTGCCCTATTCTAGTAAAAAAATAAATAAATAAATAAGTGGCAAATGTTCCAAAAAGTAGGGAAATTGTGTGGATACCAAGGAAATCAAAAGGACTGGTAAGGGCACTGGTGTAAGGAAGATGGTCGGGGGGAGCATATAGCTGCTGTTCTGTAGGGTTAGGCAGTAAGAAGAGAAGGGGGAAGTAGATAAAATTATGAAATCAGCATATATCTAGCATCCAAGCTGTCCCAGAGATACAGCTGATCTATAGAAATGACTTCACTTCTAGACATAATTCAAAAACTTACCTCTTGTCTGGATGTTTTCAGACAGAAGTCCCTTTTTGGTCACCTCAGTTCATTCCTTCTGTCCTTTACTTCACTTTTACCTGGGTAAACATAGTTGTTTCATTTCTTTGCCAGTAATATGATGGAAAGCATTTTCTAAAGGGTAAAAAATAAAATGCACATAGAAAACATAACTTTCATTCTGTGTGTATTTGGCAGTCTCTTTTGTTTGTGAATCCAAAAGATGATGGTTCCTTTTAGGATTTCTTTGAGCGCGTTGTTCCAATATGTCTCCGCTGCCACCAAGAGCTGCTACCAGAGTTCAGAGCTGGAAAGAGCAGCTGGGTCTTTCTTTGGCTTTCATCTACTAATTTGGAAATGGAACTGTCTTTGGGAAGCCTCTCTTGTTAATTTTGAATTTTGGATGTACTTATGCATCCAAATTTCTTTTCCCTGCTGCAGCCATGGAAAAGCTGTATTGCCCTGGACTTTTGCCAATGGGAGACGGTAGGAAGCATCAGATCTCATACCCCCAAATACGCATCTTGAATTTAATAATCATGACAGTGTTGAAGTTGCCAGTAGCTAGCACAAGCAGTTTATAGCAAGGATTCTGACTCATGTCCCCAGGGGATTGACTCCCCTGCAGAAATCTAGATATGAAGCCAGTTGCATTCAGTTTTATCATCAGAAAAGTACCTATGTATTTATTCTGTTCTCCGACTTCTGCTCATGTAAATAACGAGAATGTTTTGAGTGACCAGGTAAGGGGCAATAGTTGTGGTAGTCAAGACTATAGAACCTGAAAGCACAGGTTCAATCTACCATTTGTTCCATAGCAGTCAACTACTTAATCCCTCTGAGTCATAGATTCTTGATCTGTGGTGTGGTGTGATGAGATGATAATGGTCTGCCTCCTAGGCCGGTCATGGGAATTAAATGTGCAGTGGTTAGAAGGGCCTCTTGCTCGTAGAAATTTTAGGTTATGCTGTTGCTTATGTTATTGTTACCAATCTCGGTAGTGTGGAAGCAGAGATGACAGAGTCAATATCTCCAACAATTTATAATATAGTTGGGGAGATAAGAAGTAGATAAATGGACACTTAACATGAGTTTAAGAAAATATGATGTATAATTAATGGTAAAATGACACCAGTTTATAATGCTTGATTTTTAGATAAATACGTACTGTAGACATTGTGCTTGAATTATAATCATATAAAATTAGAATCAAAAGATCTGACGATCAGACAGTACCACTGGCTCATTAAAACAAGGCACCGAGGCTCAGAGGTTAGATCAGCCCAGCACTGCTCTGCTTTATCACACACAACCCAGGGCGGGTTCACTTCTGACATTCATTCCTGGGCTTTTTCCATTGGTCCATGCTGGTTCTGCAGATTGGAAAAAGGAGGTCACGTCATTAATGGGGTTTGGGAAGGTCCTGCAAAATATGGAAGATGTAGCAGAGCTTTGCAGTGCTTTCACAGTCTAGTTAGGTGAAGGAAGAATTTTAGGAGGTGAGAGCATAGGTAGACAGGTAGGTACTGTCTCCTCTCTAGAACAGCCGGGAGCCCTCTGAGGGAAGCGGAGACTTACCAGGGAGCTCTGAGTGGTTACAGACATGTCTACATTCATTTACCAAATATTTATAAAATATTTACTGCATGTCAAGCTTACCGTTTCTTGCATACTTGATAGAAATCAGGGAATGCAACTAAAATATCTGACCTCTGGAGTTTAAATTGTCATAGATGACAAATAGCTGAGATTGTAAAACATGAAGTATACAGCAATGATACAGTGTGTTAGGAGATCAGTGAAAGTGCTGCGGCAAGGGAGTAAGTAGGGTAAGAGCAGGGTGCATGGGTGGGCACACAGCAGTGCAGAATAGGTCAGCATAGGCCTTAAAGATGATAGAAATAGACAAACCTTCAAGCAGGTGCGGGAGAAATCCAAGTGGGTGTATCGGGGAGGGCAATTTAAGGCAGGGAACAGCCAAAGCAAAGGCTCAAAGATGGGAACATGCCTTGAATATGTGAAGCAAAGAGGTCAATATTTCTAGAAAAAGTGATTCTGAGAGAGAGTAGAGAAAGTGTTCTCTTTTGGGAAAGTAGTGAAAGAGAAAAGTGAGGGTGTGTCCGCACGTGTAAGACCTGTAGTGAAATAGGAAGCTAGTGAATCATTATCTCTTTTGCATTTTAATTGATCATCCCGGCTGCTGTGTTAAAAAAGCTTGAAAGTTCAACTGTAGAAACAGAGGAAACTATTAAAATCCAGTTAAGAACATACCACGGGTAGTAGAAGTCTAGAGCCTGGAGCAGTAGTTTGATTCTGGATTTAATCGGACACTGAATTCCTGATAGACAGGGATGGCTGTGTAGGGGAAAGACAAAGCCAAAGGTAACGCCTAAAAAAATGTATTGTTCAGAAAGAAGTAAAGAAATTATTTCAAGGAAAAGGTAGTAATCCATTGCGTATGATGCCACTGGGATGTCAGACCAGAAAAGGACTGAGCATGGCCATCAAGGGGTAACATCCCTCCCGACCTTGCTGAGATGAAACAGCCAGCGCTCTAGGCACAGGTGGAGGTGACACGTGCTGGCGTGGCTTAATCAAGAACAAGGACACGTAAGATCAGAGGAATTGGAGATTAGGACTACAGCCATATCAGGTGAGGAATTTTGCATTAAAAAATGAGTCACTGAAGGGGAAATTTGGGATTTTTTTTTTTTTTTTGAGTTAAAAGAAAGTTTGTTTGGTGGTGAAGGAATCCACTATGTTATACCAAATTATGGAGCACTTCCAGCCTCTTTTAGATCAGGATAAGGTAAACCTGTTTAAAAGAAGTGTTGATTTCCGCTGAGAATTCAAAACATTTTAAATTTACTTGGATTGCTCTTAAGTTTAAGTATCATAATCAATTGTATATACTCACCATATTGACAATATTTATTGACTTTAAAGTAATTCCTCATTCTTATTTTAATTATTGCTATACTCTGGTAGCTGAGTAAATAGAATCTATCCCATCCCCTCTCTCACTACTGCTTCTGGAAAACTGAAACTGTGTGTATAACATGCACCAAAATGGAAGGCTGTATTTTCAACTGCCTTCAAAAAAGATATTGAACTAAAACCATCTGTCTCTCCGTCTATCAGACTTTGTCTTGTACTGTGTTAGCCTTTATATTGTTTGACTCCCTATCATGTTGATGACCTTTGCATTGCCCAGAGGTGGGCATATAAAACACTCAAGAATTGGACAGAAGGTGTGCTGAGCTCATGCTAGACGTCTGAGCTGCCTGTGTCCCCCCCGATAAGGCAGCACCAGCCGCGGTGGCTACTGAGCCCCGGAAATGAGGCTCGCCTGAATGGAGGCACGCTGTAAACCAAAACTATATGCCGGGTTTTGTAAATTAAGTACAATAAGAAAGAAAATCTAAAAAAAAAAAAAAAAAAAAAGATGTTGAACTAAAATCAGTTAAGTTTTAAAACCACCCTTGTTTCTGAGGAGTTTTCAAACTGCTAGTTGCTGGATGTTGTAAATATTACAACTATAAGTAAGTGTATCTAATGGTATGGTTTCTGATAGGTTTCTGATATGGTTTCGGATGGATTTAAAGATGTCCTAGATCCATCATCTATTGTTGTTTTTGTCGAAGTCCAGTTAGGGAACAGGAGTTCACTGGAGAGAAAAGGCTACCTGGATGCTGGCAGAGGAGAAGGGGAAAGAAGGGAGGAATGCTGAGGGAGCACAGGGCAGTGACTGCTGAGGGACACAAGGGAGAAGTGGGGTTATTGGAACACTGAAGTTTGGAAGGAGGCCCCATGCAGAACTGGAAACTAGACCTCTGCATAGGTGATACGAATATTGAATGTTGACAGGACTTTGTGAACAGAAAGTGGTATTCACAATTAAGGATTTCATGCCCTATATAAATATTTGTAGAGGCAATAGTACTGTGCACAATGAAATCTACTATAGGATATGTATTATGCACTATCAAGACTATCATGCACATGCTTACCTTAGTGTATTTTATGATTTATATGCATGGTAACACATAGTTTATACTATATGGGAATTGTATGTAGTAGTGCATTATTAGCAGGGAAGGGAGCCTCCATTACCCAGCTTGTGTTGATACCTTGAGATTGGAAAAGGGAACCTGTGGATCCAGGATCAGACCTCTAAGTACGAGTGCCTGCATGCGTGTGCTGATACATCTTGGAGTATAAGAAGATCTAGAAATGGCACCTGATGCTACTGGCACCAGTTGAAGATACATGGGGTAAAGGACTATTTTTGTGGCAATGCTGACAGCAGCAGCAAACTGAAGAGGAAGGAACAAGCTCCTTCCTTCTCTGACTCACCATCTTCCTCTAGCATCCGGATTGTAGAATCTAACATAGAGATTTTCCTGGAAAAGGAAAAGTGCAGTTTTCAGAGTCTCTTTCATAGCCAACATCACAAAGCAAAATACATACAACACTAGGTTTTGAACTGAGTGGCAATAGCTTAGGATCTGACCAGACTGTCTTCTATGTGCTTTGCCCCACTGATACATAACAACCACGTTTAGTTGCTACTTCCAATACTGAACAAATCTATGAACCCAAAAAAGTTTCTGTGGTTGTTTATTTGAATTTAGAACCTACAGTGTATGAGGGAAATGTATGTCAAAGATATGGTAAAGGTTCTGTATGTATTTGGACCAGATAAGCTTTACAGTTCTTGCCCAAATTCTGTGCTTTAATCATTGGAGTGACCATATATATGGCCTCATCATAATGTGTACAAATGGAGTAACAGCTTTATTAAAAGATTTAAAAGAATCCTTCCCTAGAGGAGATCATTGTTTTACCTTTACATTAGTGTGGTCACAACCACACATCACCTTTAATATCATACACCTAGCCCCATATGGACTACACAGGAATGGAAAAGAATGTGTTTTGTTTTCAATTTTTTCCATTTGCTCTCTTCCTACAAGTAAAACCCAGAAAGACCGCAGAGCCCATATTAAAAACAAGCCTGACTCACTCTGCTTTGTCTCTGAGTGTGGCTTGTTGATGTGCTTCCCAAACTGCATAAGAAAAACAAATATTTTCAAGAAACTGTCAACAGGGCTGAACTTCATTTATTGCCTCCTGGTCTCATTTTTGGATGGTGGAGGGAGTCACTGCTACCACATCCACAGGTCCCAAGAGTATACTAAGCACATAATGTCAAAAACATTCGTTTCAGAACTTTCTTTCTTTTCATTGTGATGAACAGAGATTTTGACCCCTGCTAAAGTGCAGATATTTCTGGAAGAAGTTTTAAATATTTTCCCCTACTTTGTTTTTAATATTGTACGAGAAATGATCGGGAGGGAAATGCTACTGAAAAGGGAGGAAGGTAGCCTGGCTGGAAAGCAGATATAACTGTTGTATAAAGAACAGTGCCTTCCCGTGAACAGCATTCTCAGAGCAGCCGCCATCTTTCTTTTCCATCTCCTTTTTGAGGCACTTCTTCAAGATGCTCGTTCTGAGCATTGTATTCAAGGCTGACCTTTATTTTCTATTAGTGAACTGTGATTACTTTCTTATCATCTTTTAAAAATACTATGTGATTGTATTCAATATACTGTGTATATTGTACTTCAGTTTTTATCTGTTGGTTTATCTCTACCACTGACATAAGCTCTTTGAGAACTGGGATCCCACATCTCCGGTTCCACATTGTTTCTCCCAAGGGCTAAGTCCGGGGCCTGGCACAGATACACATACTTAGTGCACTTGACTAGACAGATGAACAAATGAAGGAGTAAACAGTATGAATGAGTTTCAGATCCTTTTGTTCCATCTTAATATAAATGCCCTGTATTTACCAGAAAAGTTGTAATAAATTATTAAATTTTAATCCAATTTTTGTATTATATATTTATGTTTCATTATCACTAGTTCAATTAGTGGCACATAGTGGGACATTTTTTAAAGTACATTAATAGTTTCATTTTAAATCAGCAGTAACAAAAATGGTTTATATGCTTTCATGTTCTAAAAAAGTAATAAAAACACTCCAGCTAAATGACATTTTAATAATGTGAAGTTTATTTGCAAATCTCTCAATTTTTTTTGTGCTCATATTGACACTGTCTTCTTTTTTACTTTCCCCAGTGATTTCTCATCTTTGGCTTTAAAATGGAAAAGTGATTAAACATGTCAAAACAAATAACTCTGCATTTTAGTTTTTCAAGTAAATTAAAATTTCATGGGCTTCTTGAAAACAGTCATATGGAAACATCCAATAATAACCACATCAGCTTCTAATGGAACAAGTTTTCACCAAGCTTAAAAGACCTTTTATGTTTTTATAAATCCATTTTGAATGATAGCTGAAAAAAATTAAGTTTAGCTCATCCTTAATAATGCTATTTATGATAATAATCCTTCAGAAGATTTATTTTTGCACCATGGATTACATGCACAACAGGACCATGTGCTGCATGTATTTATGAAAGGAAGCCACTTTCACACTGCTAAGTTAAACCATATTGTATTGTGTTGACCTGAGACTGAGCACAATTAACCTGTTCATTAGTTGTGAATAAGGTGGGACAAAGTGATGGTTTAATGCAAGCATTGGCACATCTTAAAATAAAATGTAAGTTTTTGTGTCTCAGGATGATTTTTCTTCAATATTAAAAAGCATTGGCAATGCCTAAATCTATAGCAGAAACTGAAAAATGGGGTTTTCTGTCTCTACCATTCTTTCCTCTTACATGTGCCAGAATGAATTTTGTCCTTGTTGCACATCTGTTGGAGGCTATGCACCAAGCAATGCACTTAGCAGATATACAGAGGAATAAAAGAGGCTCCCTAACTAGAAAGAGTTTATGCTCTAAAGGAGGAAATGGATTTCTAACAAAAAAAATACAATGCAGCGTAATAAATTCCATACAAATAATGCATGCATGTTGTTTTGCTAACAAACAATGGTACAGCTTGCTTCCTGGGGGATTCATTGGAGAGTTGAGAGAAATAACATTTGATCTTGAGACATAAAGGAAAGGTCAAAGATCTCGATTTGGGCAGGGGGGTAAGTTGGTTTAAACAGGCAAAGGGAACAGCATTTTCAAAGTGCGAAATGGCACAATGTCTGTAGGGAACTTTAGCGGGTGTCTGGAGCATATGAATGGAACTGAAAAGGAGCAGAAATTTCTTACATTAATTCAAATTGGGAAGTCTTGTGTGACTTTTTAGAGAACATTGATTATATTCTGCGGGTTTTTATTAGAAGTATATAAATAAAAGAATTATATGATTTAAATCCGCATTTCAGAAATGTGACTTCCTGGTAATGTTTAATTCTTGGTGTCAGTGTTTTAAAGGTATATGAGTTATTATCTACACATGAGATTAGGTTAGGATAAGATGGAGAAATATTTTAAAAAGTACATTTACAAAGTCAGATAAAACTATTTACCCATGATGTCCAAATATATTTAATTTGGCTGAAGCTTTTTAAGAAAGAACATTTTTTAAGACAAATAATGAACTGTACTCATTTTTCAATGCTGATTAAATTTATCAGTCTTCATATTACCACCATAAAATAAAGTATACTAATTTATTTTCATTCATAATCATATTTCTGAAGACCAGAGTCAGTGCATGACCTACAGATTTTTTTTTCATATTTGTGAATTCACTTGTAATGTATGACTGATTAGCTATAAAAATCAAACTACAACTAATTGTGTATCTAATAAACTCTCATCATTTTGGGTTTTCTAAGTCTATGGACATGTTTCACAACTCAGAATATGCAATGAAGGCATGTCACTACTACCTGAACTGATAACTGTGTAGAAACTTTTTTTAAAGATTTTTTTTTTATTTATTTGATAGAGAGAGAGAGAGATCCCAAGTAGGCAGAGAGGCAGGCAGAGAGCGGGGGGCGGGGGGAGCAGTCTTCCCGCTGAGCAGAGAGCCCGATGTGGGGCTCGATCCCAGGACCCTGAGATCATGACCTGAGCCGAAGGAGAGGCTTAACCCACTGAGCCATCCAGGTGCCCCAAAACTTTTAACTAAGAATTTAGTATATCTGCTGTCCATCTATGAATCATAGGTCTTTACATGATAAGAATCAAATATTTTTGGTGCAGAAGCTACAGCACAGAAATGACACCAACTATCCAAGGGTTTTAGTTACTTGGCTTGAAGTAGTTGAGAAAGTATAATTTGTAAGACCCTACAAATGTAAAAAGGTTTGCTTGGATAAGTTTAACATTATTTTGAGCTACCCAGTCACTGAACCGCTATGATTGACAAATTGGTTTGTCAGTATCACGGGTAATCACAAGCCAAGATAGCTCTTTTCTTAAATACCATCATAAAACGGGGAAGTATTTCTAAGATAATTTCAATTCATATAAAATATTCAATATACAGACCTTTTGTGTTAGTGATGCTGATGGATACTTACCAGTTTTTATATCCAGGCCATTTTTCTCATTTATGTTCATGCTTTTAGGGAACTAATTTATTTATTAAGTTGTAGGAATATGGAATAAAATGCCCCTGTCTCAGAGGAGAGAAAAGTTTTTGGGAGTTTATAATTACAGAAATATTATCTAAGTGACAAACCATATTGTGAATGCTTCTGTTGCTGTCAGGATTTCATTTTAAATTTATATTATAGCTATTTTAAATTACTACAGCTACTTACCTTTATTAAGATATATATTGAATGACAGAAACTTTTATTGTATGCAGTGTGCCCGCCACAGGAAATAGAGATTTAAAATCCTGAAAGAGTTTAGGGGCATGTGGGTGGCTCAGTTGTTTGACTCTTGATTTCCACTCAGGTTCAGATCTCAGGATCTTGAGATCCAGCCACATTGGGCTTCCCACTCAGGAGAGATTCTGCTTCTCTCTTTCTTCCTCTGCCTGTGGTCCTCGTGCTCGCTGGTTCTCTCTGTCTCTCTAAAATAAATAAATAAATCTTAAAAAAAACAAAAACAAAAGTGCACCAAAATCCCGAGAGAGTTCAAAATTTAATAAACAAGATATAAAATTGCAATATGATGCATTAAGTATTATAAGCATGCATGTAAAAGAGGCAACTAAATCTTTTAAGAGGGGAGTCTAAATATTTATGATTTTTTAAAAATTTGGTTATTTTTGTTAAGGTATAAGCCAAAACAGTGTATAAGCATGGATGAGTTGGGAGGAGGAAGGGTAATGCCTTTAGTGGGGAGAGAATGCCCAAATTCCAAGATGATGGTACTCAGACAATTTTAGTTCAGCAGCATGAATCTCTTGGGCGAGTAGTGGGATGACTGTGTTAGAATTTTGCATTTTATATAAGGAGAGTTGAATTATCACCTAAAAGCTCTGGAAAACCGTTAGAAGATTTTTAGAAGTAGCATCAGTTTGTTAGCAGCAGAGAAATGGCAAGAAGGGGTCAGTTTCACAAGGTAGTGAGCAGGTAAGTTCTAAAGGATTTGGTGACTAATTAGGTAGATGCAGGTAAACAAGAGCAGGAGAACTGATGAGGGCTCTGACTCCACATCTGGATAACTTGATGAAAATATTGATTATTGCTGATATAAAATACAGAAGAAGAAACAGTTATGTGGGGTAATGAATCAGTTTAAGATATGAAGTATTTGAAGGCCCACTTGGATACTCAGATTTGCATCAAGCAAAAGTAGGATGATGTGGATTCTTCTGACATTGGCATATGGGATAAAGATAAGTAAACTTCCTCTTGTTGAGTATATTTCATATCTTGGGTAATAACTGTTAAGCCAGTGTATCCTCGGAGCACCTGTTCATATACATGTATACTGTTATGCATGTCAGGTATGTCTTTCTGTTCATCACTGTAAACTTGGGGCCAACTGCAAAGCCTGGCTCATAATAGGAACTCAGCACCAATGCATTCAGTATTTCTGGGGATCTGCTCATTCCATGAGAGGGATTTTTCTGAGTGTCTTGGCACAAGCTCTCTTGTTCACAGCCTGCTTTTAAAGAGGAGAGCTGACACAGCCTTCCCTGTTCTCTGTCATAGTAAATACTGGCATCTTCATGGGAGCATCTGCTGTCCCTCTCTTAGAACCTTGTCCTCCATTGGAAGAGGTTATTTCTGCCTCACACAAAATTGAAATTGCTTCCTGTGAATCTATCCATTCAAGAATTCCCTTTCTTTTATGTTATTGTTATAGATTTAATATATTTATTCCTTTTTCATCAAGAAAAACTCTAATGCCATTTCCATTTTTTGTTATTTGCTTTGACCTTCTTGCTGCAAAGTGAAAGAAGGCAAGTACAGAAGGAGTTTGTATTATTACTCTTAATCAGGGACTTGGATTTGCTCTGTATATATAACCAGGGCATATATTCTGAGTGGAATCTTTTGCTCTTAAACAGTTCAACAACCAGAATCATACTCAGTGTTTTATCCCCATAAAGCAAAAAGCACTTGGGCAACCCCTTGTTTGCCTTTTTGTAGACCAGAAATGTTCCGTCTCTCAGTAGTAAATGTTTGTCAATTTTGCACTTGAGGCATGAGGGAACACCCATTTATAGCTGGTCTATTAAATGTCCCATCTATATTCCTATGTAGCTTGGTATTTATGTGAAACCATATATCATTGCTTAAAATTTAATCTTAAGATTATCTGCAGAACTCATTTAGAAAAAGAAAAAAGTAATTTGTCTTGTAACTATTATTATGAATAATGTGCAGTACAAAATAAGAAAAACTTTTCATAAGCTAATAGTTGTTCTGCTTCTGATCTGTTAATAATTAGTCAATCCGTCATCAATGTCGAGAACAATCCAGCATCTCTCCATGTATTCACATGGATGTAGACAGGTATAAACTTAGCCGTTGAAAATGTCTTCTGTGAATGTAATTATGCTGGAAACCTTTAGTTATGATAGTCCTTGTACACAGTATTTACTGTCCACTTTACTTCTGTGTCCACCCCTCAGTCAGTAGGTTGAATGGCATATCAAGTTTGGGAGCTAATGGCACAGTTAACAAGTACCTTCAAGTCATTACTCAGTTTCAGCAAATTTTGAAGCACAAATATCTGTAGTTGTGGCTAATGTACATCAGCTGAGTGAAGTAATCCTAAAAATATGTCTTTAGGAAAAGAAGAGCCACCCGCTGTCTGCCGTAAGCATATGTATTGATGGCTCTCTACACCCATGTTACATGAATCCAGAGGCTTATAGCCACAGACACTCTTCTCCTGAGATTTCCCATCACCTGGGGTTGGAGTCGTGTCTGCTCCATGTGCATCTCATCTTCAGACCAGTGGGTTTCAGGCTGTGCCCTTTTCATGGTGGTGGGAGACCCACAGTACCCTGTGCCAGATCACACAAGGACAGTCTTTTAACTGAAAGTGAGAGAAGGGAGCCAGGAAAACTCAATTCACACTGTCGAGCTGTCCCTTAGGGGGTCATAGCTGCAAGAACCAAGAAAGCTGAGTGGTGTCTTGGTGGATGGTGGTGCCAAGAGCCAGGAAGGAGAGGACCAAGTCTTAGGTCTTAAAAGTCAGAAAGTAATGGACAGCTGCCAAACGCGGCGTAAAAAAGTGAAAAGAGGGGAAAAGCAATATCTTAATAGTCATTTCCTTAAAATTTAAGATTCTGAAACCTATCTATCAAACTGGGAAAAATAATATAATACCCATTACTAATTACTTAGAAGGTGTGACATAAGCTTTAGTGTGCTATTTTATTGTCTTAATGAATTTGAAGGTTTTATTATTGCCCTTTTAAACTCTTAATTGCTCGACAGATTTCTCTGTCCGGAGTGTTTATTAATCCCTCTTGTCTGCTATGGTTGGAAAGATCTACCACCTTATCAAAACTCCTTTATTATCCCAGCATACAATTTTTTGGGCTTCATCTTGCTATGGAGTTTTTTAATATGGATATTTCATCATTCTGACTAAATTCTAACTTTCTCTAGAGCAGGAAATGGCTTAGATCTTCATTGGTGTCTAAGAATGCTTGGAAGTTAGGTGTTGAAGAAAGTGTTGTCGAGGAGTATCAACATCACTGTTTAGTTAAGAAATGCTTTCATCACAACATATACGCAGAATGCTTAGTGTGAGCAACACTGAACAAAATACAATCGCTAACACACTATTTTGTGTATTAGAAATCACTTTGAAGTTCGAAAACATTCTCCTTTAATTCTGTACCTCTCCAGAAGTAATTTTGTCATTATTTGCTGAGAAAATGTAGTGTGTGTATGTGTGTGTGTATGCGTGTGCGCGCATGCTTAATAACAGAAACAGACATCCAGCTTTGGAAATGTAGGAGTTTGTGGGATTTCTAAATTGGATATCTCAACTGGAATAACAGTGTAAAACCCTTACACTGTACCCTCGCCCCTCCCACCTTTACTCATTTTCTGTTCCTCAGCAAAATTGTTTTAGCTTTTCTGAATCATTCAGTTGTACAAGGTTGAATTTATAAAAGAAAGATGCATCCTGAAACTCAAGATAAAGCAAAATGCAGGGAGAAAATGAAAATCTGTTCTGTAAATCCCTCCACAACTAGAGAGACACATATTGACTTTTTTGGTAGCAGCAGTTTACAGGACAGGTGTTTATGCCTGGAGTATTCCATGGATAAATGGAAGATTTTATTCTCAAGTGAGCTTGGCGTGCTTATGTTGGAAAAGCATAATTGAAAGAAAGCTTGTTGGATTTCAAATGTTAGTAAATTATGAAACAAAAGAGGATTGTTTGTAACTGTTTCTCAAATCTTGAAAGTCATTTGTGTCAGTTGCCATTATTTATAAGGACCTAGTTTACAAAGCAGGCCCACTACAGGCTGCTTGTTTATTTTCAGATACCGACCAGCAGCTGCCTTGGGTAAGCAGATACTTGTTATATGGTTAGGTTTGCTCCAAACGTGGCTAAGAAAGACGTGTCAAAGACATCATTCCTACTTAAATGTGCTTTAAAAAAATAAAAATTTTATTCTTTACTGTAGGATATAGTTAATTATGATAAGGAGCAATATTTAAATAAATATAACATTTGGTCTAACAGATTTTTAGAATTGGAGCTGAAATTTAAGACTGGTAGTCTGTCAATGCTCTTGTTAAACATAAGAAAATCGAAGTCCAGAAAGATTACAAGATTAGTATTTCTCAGTTTGAAATTTAGTCTCTTCCGTTTGTTGTGGATTTTAACTTTAGTTTTGTTCTTCATAATGAGGGAACACCATCAACTTTTGGTTAAAATTGTGCCTTCCACAGTTTTTGCTCCATTGAGGGCTTCAGGCCTGCTCCCTTCTGCTGCTTTAAGCAATTCAAATGAAACTGAAGGCTTGATAAGAAAATTTGGCATTTTCAGAATCATTTTGATTTCTGTCTGTAAGAAAGTAATTTCTTCATTCTCCTAGTCTCATTACCTGAGTTGCTTGCGGGTGAAAAAGTGGATCTTACTAGGCAATTATTTGACCTTGCTGTTCCAAGGAGACTGATTGGCTGCCAGTGTGCATGTCGTGGACGAACTCTGCGGGGGGTTCGCATATGAACGCTGTTTAAAAAACACTGATCACGCTCAGCCTTTCTATTTCAAAACTAAGGCAGTTAGGATCCATAGCCAAAGGGTGAACCCAGTTTTTAACCAAATCTAACTGTGGTTTTATTACTGTATCTGCAAATGCCCCACCACTATAAGACTACTTTTCCTTCTTTTTTCTTCTTATCAACCCTGGCAAAATCAGATGCATCATATGGAACCTAACATTTCCCTTCCTCAACTGTTCTCTTCCACACACCTTTGCCTTTTATATTAACGCTTGGTGTCTTTAGCTTTTTTCCCTCTTACATCTGTTATGCTTTTAAACTCAGGAATCTTCATAATCTTTGCCAGGATTCCCAGAAGAATGGCTATAGGTAATATTCTACTTCTGACATCAGGTGGTGAAATTTATGTAATGGAGTTGATTTTTCTCTAACATGTGTAATCACTTTTAGTTTCTTCATTAGAAGAATGCAATTATAACACTGACTGAAACCCGCCCCCCCCAAATACATGTGTATAACTAGATTAAAGGATGTTTCTCAAATGTCATCTGTGTGTAATGTCAAATGTAGACATGAAAAATGATTTAGAGGAGTTATTGACACTAAGAACTTTGTATGTCAGATTTTGAAATGGAAGAGGTTTCTCGAGTAAATATGGATTTCCTCCTAATTAATTCAAACATGAGAGAAGTTAACTAATTGCCAATTTTTCCCCTAAATTGGCTTTGGTATTTAAGAATTTTAAATATTCCCTTATAATAAAGGTTATGTTTTGCTTCAAAAAGCCCGGGCACTGGACATGTGTACAAACTCCTTTCTAGGAAATACTGGTGCTCTAGAACCCGGCAGATGGAGAATGTGAAGGTCATGCTTGCCCTCTGAGGTCTCTAGCAGGATTACAGTCTGCCCTTAGATACGCTTTTAATTAGAAGTCTATCCTCAGGCCACAGCAATGAAGATAAGTTCAGTAGGCCTTTTTCCTAGTAAGACTGGGTACCTTACTCTGTAGCCCCTTATCGTGCCCTGAGGGTGGTAGCCAGTTAAGAACTTTCTGTGTTGATTGCAGTCCTGTGGGACCCATCAGCATAAACCCCACTGGCCAGAGATGATCTAGAGGTGTCTCCTGGTGGCAGCCACAAAGGGCTTTGGGCAAGGATAGAAAATCCCTTCCAAGGCTTACCAGTGAGCTGGAGTGAGGCAGAGGGAGAGTGCAAAGATGGTGCTCACCAGCCTTCATCCCCAGAGAACATCTTAACAGCCCCTTGATGTATATTAAATTAGATGCCAGACCAACACTTCATGTGAGAGGCTTAAATTCTGGGCACCTTTCAATAGGCTGCCTCTATCCTAGGCCTGGGGAGAGTGAGTTTGAGCATGCAAGCCTTTAAGAACAATTTCTTTGTTCATTTTAGGTCTTGTGAGTGGGACATGAGCCTCATTGGTTTTCAAAGGTGGATATTTTGGGGACTTGTCTCTCATGTGCTGGTCTTAAAAGTTGGGTTACCTAATGTGGGGTCCACACCCTTCATTCCTTAGGGAGAAACTCAGGTTTTGAGTTTCCTTCTGATTGTGGGTCACCATACCAGGGGTAGAGCTTAGGGTGAGATTGTTTCTCAGCCTTTCCTACTTCAGTGTGTGTGTGTGTGTGTGTGTGTGTGTGTGTGTGTTTTCTCTTGTTTCCCCAATGTAGGAATCACTCAGCTGGTTTTTGGTTCCTGCCTGCCTTTGCAGAGGAGATTATTCCATATGTAGTTGTAGATGTGTGTCCGTGGGAGGGTGTGAGGTGGGATTATCTTCACTCTTTCAAGTAGCTCCGTCATATGTAGAATGCATAATCATGAAGAATGATTAAAAACCTATATATATATGTGGGAAATTCGATTCAAATTGTTTTTTTGTTTATACAACTCTATTGAAAGCGTTGTGGCCTAAGGAAACTAGTATACTTGGCTAAGTCTATTACTAAAAGACAAATATTGACTAAATGTGAAATTCTTGCTTCAAAAGAGGAAAAATAGAGAAATAGGAGCATAGAGACCTGCACAGAAGTCCAGATAGAGCAGTTGCCTTGGTTTCAGCTGCTCCACTGACCGTGCGTGAAGCTGCCTCTGAGACAACAGACTCTGCTTAGTGGCGGTCGGTGCGGGGATCGGTTTGTTGGCGCCCAACTGGTATCTTCAGTTTATGGGCGCGGTGGTTTTTGACTCACTTTGGCTATGACGGTCACGAACATCTACTTAATGACTTTGTTTCTGCCTTCCCTAACTGTGTATGTGGTATGCATCATGCAGAATATCTTAAGAAGCCAAATACGGTGTAACAGACATAAAGTAGACTGGGTTGCTTTTACGCAGACATTTATTTCTCACAGTTCTGGAGGCTGAGAGTCCGATTTCAGCATGCCAGTGAGGTTGAATGCTTGTGAGGGCCCAGCTTTGGTTTATAGACGGCCGGTTTCTTAACAGGCCAGAGAACGGAGAAAGGAAACCAACTGCCTCATGACTGTTATGCGTCATGACTCTTATATGGGCACTGATCCCATTTAAGAAGTCTCCACCCTCATGATCTTATGTAATCCTAATTATTTTCCAAGGTTGTGTCTCCTAATGCCATCCCATTGGGTGGTAGGGTTTTAACATAAGAATTTAGGGAAAACACAGACATTCAGTCCATAACAAGGAGTTTGGCTAACCAGTTTTTATTAAAATAGTGTTGGGAAACAGAGTTAAAGATTATTCATTCTATTTCCTAATTACTATAAATTAGGTTTCATGATCATGATAAGAAATATATTTCTGGCCAGGGGAGGGGAGGATGAGACAGGTATACCTGCAATTAATTCAAAATTCCGTTCGTTCAGTACACACCTACTAAATGCCTAGAATTTTCAAGACATTATTTCGAATACAGAGCTAGTTAAAATGATGTTTCTGCCATGGGTGCTTCTGATTCTCACTCATATTGGTTCATTTTAATTTCCACTTCTATTGTTTTTCTTAATGACACTTTTCTCTGTTGATGCTTTTGAAGACGAGCAGATTTTCTAATGACTATCTAATATGTACCAATAACACCTTTATTCTCTGTTATGTCTTTGTGTAGAGACAAAGGTTTATTCTTTCCTTGACATTTATGGCATCTCATGTACCTGCACTCCATGAAAGGTTACCTAAATCAAATTTATTCCAAGTAGGCAATATTTAACATTAAAAAATGTCAAAGGAAGGGTAAGATTCTCTATAGGGCAGCATTGAGTTGATTGACTGAATTATAACTAGGGAATGATGAATTGTGCATTCCCTTTTCATTTCAGATATTGGCTAATATATCGATTCTAACACTCCACCGTTCAATACAATTCTTTGACATATACCTACCTCTTGATTTTGATCCTAATATTTAATTGGATCAAAATATATTTCAGTCATTTGTAACTTTGTTGTTGTAATTTGTCAATTTATGTTAATGTAAGCTCTGTAAGATATTCCGTTGTTCAGGTGATTATGTACAACTAGGCATAGATACAAAGTGATTACTGACTTTTTAAAAATCCATCAAAAATGTTTATTGGAGAAATTGTGACTGAGAAGTAGAACCAGTAAGATGTCTTGGAATTGAACACAAGAGTCTAAAATAAGAGCAGAGTTCAGGATGTCTTGTAACTTAACACTGGATATTATATGACCCAAAGAAGAAAGAATCTACGTTAATAGGGTTCACATACTTTCTATAATTTGATACATGTAATGCTACACTTGTCAGCCAGGACATATAAAGAAACAAAAAAGATACATAGGTCTCATAAGCAAGAAAAACCATTACTAAATCACTAATTTTTTGGATGGCATTAAATTCTGCAACTTCTCACTTAAAGTTTAAGGTAGGGAAGTGGGAATTATTTTCAATAACATAACATTTTCAAGGACATAAAATTAAATCCAATGAGGGCCTTTCAAAAAATATGACACAGGTATAGAACTTTCTGATTATTTAAACTCATTCTTTTAACTTCTGATCCCTCTTTCTATAAACTAGTCTTATTGTTGAGTAGCCTTAATTTACCTTTAGCAGTCTGCCTCTTCTACTCAAAAAAATTCTTAAAAATATGGTGCTGAATTTATGTTTTAATTTTTAAGTCACAACGGAAATCTGGTTTCTGTCTTCACCCTTTAATGGAAATTCTCAAAAGTTAATACTATCATGTTTATACCCAAATCCAGTGGAAATTATTTAGTTTTTACCTAACTGATGTTCTCTGTTCCCTTGTTTTCCATGATGCCTTGCTCTGAGCTTCTCATGGTACTCTGATCATTTCTCCTAGGTCTATATCATACCCATTTTCTGCCTTAAATGTTGCCGTTCTTTGTGGTTTCCACCTTTCCACCCACCACTCTTTTAACTTTATGCATTGTCTTTCGTTTTGTCCTTCCAGCCTCATAATTTCAGCAATCAGATAGCATGATAAAGGGATCAGTCCAGCAAGAGGATATAACTATGTAAATACTTATGTACCCTACACAAAAGCACTTAAATATACAAAGTAAATATTCACTGACCTAAAGGGAGACATAGACAGCAGTACAATAGTAATAGGGGATTTTATATCTTACCATCATCAATGGAGAATCATCCAGACAGAAATTCAGTAAGGAAACATGAGACTTAAATGACATGTTGACCAAATGGACTTAACACATATGTACAGAATATTTCATCCAAAAGGAACAGAATACAGATTTCTTCAAGTGCACATGGAACATCCTCCATGATCATGTGTTAGGCCACAAAACAAGTCTTAATACATTTAAGACTGAAATCATATCAAGCATCTTCTCTGACCACAGCACTATGATGCTAGAATTACAAGAAGAAAACCATAAAAATCACAAATATTTGAGACTAAGAAATATGCTACTGAACAAACAGATCAAAGAAATAATCAACAGAGAAATCAGAATACCTTGCAACAAATGAAAATGAAAATATAAACCAAAACTTATAAGAGGAAAGTTTGTAGTGTTAAATAACTACTTCAAGAAACAAACAAACAAAAAAATCTCAAATAAGCTACCTTTACAACTCAGGGAATTAGAAAATGAAGAACAATCAAAGCCCAAATTTGGTGCAAAGAAGGAAATAAATATCTAAGGGGAAATAAATGAGGGGGAAAAAGAAAGACTAAAAAGGCAATAGAAACCTAAGAACTGGTTCTTTGAAAAGATTAAAAAATTGGCAAACCCTTATCCAGACTCAGCAAGAAAAAGAGGACTCAAAGTCAGAAAATGAAAGAGATATTGTATTTGATACCACGAAAATACAAAGGATCTCATAAAACTACAATGAATAAATATATGCCAACAAATTTGATAACCCAGAAGAAATGGATTAATTCCAAAGCCTGCAGTCTCCCAAGACTGAATCAGGAAGGAATATAAAATTTAAACAGACCAATTCATTAGTAAGGATATTGAATCAGAAATCAAAAGCCTGTCAACACACAAAAGTCCAATACCACACATATTTACCGGAGAATTCTACAAAACATGTAAATAAGAATACCAGTCATCCTCAAACTTTTCTGAAAAATCTAAGAAGAGAGTAGTTTCCCATAGTCATTTTACAAGGCCAACATTACTCTGATACCAAAGCCAGGCAAGGATGCCACAAGAAAATTACAGGCCAATATCCCTGATGAACACTGATGCAAAAATTCAACAAAATTTTAGCAAGCCAAATTCAATGATGCATTAAAAAGAATACATACCACGATCAAGTGGGATTTACTCCAGGGTTGAAAGGATGTTTCAACATCCACAAATCAGTGTGCTACATTAGAGTAACAAAATGAAGGATAAAGATCATATGATCATCTCAGTTGATGTAGAAAAGCATTTGCTAAAATTCACTGACCATTTATGATAAAAACCCTTAATAAAGAGAGTACAGAAGGAATGTACTTCAACATATTAGAGGCTTTATAGAGGACAAGCCCACAGCTAACATCATATTCAATGGTGAAAGATTAGAAACAAGGAAAGGATGCCCATTTGCACCACTTTTATTCAACATAGTAGTGGAAGTTCAGAGTAATGAGGCCAGAAAAAAGAAGTAAACATCATCTCAATCAGAAAGAATTTAAAACTGTCACTGTTTGCAGATGACATGTATAGAAAACCCTAAAGGCCCCACCAAACAAACAAACAAACAAACAAACAGAAAACTGTTAGAACTAATCAACAAACTCAGTAAAGTTGCAAGACACAAAATCGGTATACAAGTATCAGTTGTGTTTCTATATACTAATAATGAACTATCAGAGAAATTAAGAGAACAATCTCATTTATAATTATATCAAGAAGAATAAAACACCTAGGAATACTTTAGCCAAGGCGGTAAAAGACTTGCACACTGAAGAGTATAAGAACTTGATGGAGGAAAATGAGGAAGACACAAATGAATGAAAAGATAATTCCATGCTCGTGGTTGGAAGAATATTGTTAAAATGCCCTTAACTACCTTAAACAATGTACAGATTAAGTATAGCCCCTATCAAAATTCCAATGGTAGTTGTCATAGAGATAGAACAAACACTTGTAAAATTTGTAAAAATTTTAAATGACCCCAAATAGCCAAAGAGATTTTGAGGGGGGAAAAAAAAAACAAAAAAACAACAACAACAAAAAAAAACAAAGTTGGAGGCATCACACTCCCCGATTTCAAACTATATTACAGAGCTATAGTAATCAAAACAGTGTGGTATTGACATAAAAACAGACACATAGATCACTGAAACAAAATAGAAGTAAATTCTATTTTACAGCAGTAAATTCACACATTTATGGTTAACTAATTTATAAGAAAGCTTCCAAAAATATACCATGGGGAAAGGACGCTCTCTTTATTAAATGGTGTTGGAAAAACTGGACCCCCATCCATAACAACTAATTTGAAATATATTAAAGGCTTGAACGTAAGACCTGACTGTAAAGCTCCGAGAAAAAAACCTAGGTGGTAAGCTCTTTGGCATTGTTCTTGGCAATGAAACTTTTTTTGGATTTGACACCAAAAGTGAAGTGAACAGAAGCAAAATAAGTGAACACCAAAAGCAAAGTGAACAGGAGCAAAATAAGTGAGTGGGACTATATCAAGCAAAAAAGCTTCAACAACGTAAACAATCATGATAATGAAAAGTCAATTTACTGAATTAGAAAAAAAATATTTGCAAATCATATCTGGTAAGGGATTGGTATCCAAAATCTATAAGTAACTCAGCAGAAAAAAAAAATCTGTTTAAAAGAATGAGCAGAGGATCTGAATAGGTATTTTTCCAAAGGAGACCGATAGCCAACAGATAGATAAAAGGTGTTCAACATCACTGATCAGGGAAATGAACATCACAACCCCGTGGTGCCTCACACCTCCTAGGACAACTCTGTCAAAAGGTGAGGGAAGTGTGGTGAGCATATGGAGAAGTGGAAGCCCTGGTACACTGTTAGTGGGAAAGTAAACTGGTGCAACTACCATGGAAAATGGTATGAAGTTTCCTCAAAAAGTAAAAATAGAGTATGTGATCCATTAATTTCACTTCTGTGGGTATTGTCCACAGAAAATAAAAACACTAACTTAAAAAACAAATCTAGGCCACGATACCATGTTCACAGCAGCATTATTTACAAGAACCAAATATGGAAACACCCTAAGTGTCCATCAGTGGATGAGTAAACAGATGGTGGATATGCAATGGAACATTGTTCAGGTGTAAAAAGGAAGGCAGCCTTGGCATTTGTGGCAACATGGATGGACCTTGAGGGCATTATACAAAGTGAAAGAAATAAGACAAGATAAAAGACCACATGGTTGCACTATATGTGGAGTCTAATAAATAAAAACATGACAAAAAACACAAGGTTGTAGATACTGAGAATAGATTAGTGATTGGCAGAGGATGGGGGATGGGAGGGTTGGGCAAAATAGTTGAACATGTCAAAAGGTTCAAACTTCCAGTCATAAAATACACAAGTTCTGGGGATGTGATACACAGCATGGCAACTATAGTTAATAATACTGTATTGCATATTTGAAGGATGCTAAGGTACTAAATTTTAGGAGTTCTCATCACAAGAATAAATTTTGTAACTGTTGATGGATATTAACTAGACTTATTATAGTGGTCATTTTCCTGTATGTGCAAATATCAAATCATTATGCTATATACCTGATACTCATATAAAATATACCTCCATAAAAAATAAAAACAAAATGAGACAATCAGAAGACTTCCACTCTATTTCCCACCAGCCACCCAAGTCATTAGCTTTGTACCTAGTTCCCAGCTATGGCTATAGCTGGAAGTTCCTTACACACCTCGATTTTATAATGCCCCAAACTGAGTTTTCCTCCATCCTTAAGATTAATTCCTTTTCCTCCTCCTCCTCTTCTTCTTCTTTTCTTTTTTCTTTAATCTCAGTTGGGCAGCATCCCTATAATCTGTCCCTGAGGCTAGAAATACAGCCGTCCTCTGATTTCTCCCTCTTCACTGCCCAGTTATCAAGTTAAATGCCTCCTGATTTCCTTTATTTTTACAAAGAAAAAAGATTTATTTGAGAGAGTGTGTATACAAGTGAGAGCAAGCATGAGTGGGAGGGGCAGAGGGAGAGAGAATTAGAATCTCAAGCAGACTCCATGCCTAGCCCTCTGCAGGGCTTGATTTCGACCCTGAGATCAGGACCTGAGCTGAAACCAATAGTTAGAGGCTCAACAAACTGTACCGCCCTGGTGCCTCCTGATTTTGTCTCTTAAAATGTTCTTTAATCCGGGGCACCTGGTGGCTCAGCGGGTTAAAGCCTCTGCCTTCGGCTCAGGTCATGATCTCAGGGTCCTGGGATCGAGTCCCACATTGGGCTTTCTGCTCAGCAGGGAGCCTGCTTCCCTTCCTCTCTCTCTGCCTGCCTCTCTGCCTGCTTGTGATCTCTGTCTGTCAGATAAATAAATAAAATCTTAAAAAAAAAAAGTTCTTTAATCCAACCTTTTTCCTCTTTGTTTTACCCCTATTTCTGGCTATTCTACTTATTCATAGGACCACTGTTTATTCCCATCTGTAGTTAACTGCTAGCCTTTATTCATCTTCCTGTTATTTTTTTTTTCCAGACAACTAGTAGTCTAATCTATTTAAATGGCAAAGCTGACCATATCCTACCTACTTGAAACTTTAAAATATCCCAGTCCCCAGCTGTTTGGCTTTCCCTACATGTAGTATGCTGCTGCTTCTCGAACTGGTACAAATGGTGATCATTCAGTGATGTTGCTGCCAGAAATAGGCCTGAAACGAGCACCTGGAAGTAGGAGAAAAACAGTTTGTATCTCTTCTCAGTCCCCTGCTTTATAAATGCTTGGTCATACCCACCCTTAGACTAGAGAGTCATTTGTTTGTTGGATGCTGACTTCTTAAAGTAGCCAGAGTGATGTCTCCGGCCTCCCAGTTGTTCCTTCTCCCAGCTTGCATTCAGAGATAATGCACATGATTGAAAAGAAAATGGGGGTGGAATGGAACAAGTGGACTTTTCGTCTCAGGAAAGCAGGAGCCTCTAAACATAAGATTTTATAAAGTACTCTATAATTCAAGGACATCAATAACAGGTACAGAGAACTAATTTTGCCTAAAACATGGATGGGTCCTCTACACTCTTACTCTGAACTGTGTCTTCAGAAATGTTCTATCAGCACAACAGACCTGACCAACTGCAGTTCATCCTGCTAACCTCCTTAATCGTACTAATGGCGATATCATATTACAGTCATTTAGACTTAGAAACTGAGTCAAAAAAACATAAACGAAACAGCCTTTTATTTTTTTCCCAACATCTAGTTACTTGTTAACTCCTTTCCGGATCCCTGGCGTAATAACCATCTTTCCCCATGGCTATGATGATAATCTAATTTCTTATTGCCTGCTAATAAAATAAGTGAATTGGCTTCCAAATTCTATTTTTATCCAGATATCATTCCTTTCAATCCATTCTAAACCCAGTATGATCTTATTCTTAGTAACAAAGCACAACTCTGATCATGTCATTCCTGTCTATGCTTTTCAGTACTACAAACCAGACAAGATCCAATCTGTTTTCTGCATCTTGATCCTTCCTTTCTATAAAAACAAGTGTGTATATTATAAGAGAAAGGAACCATGACATACAAAGTAGCCCTGTGAAATAATAGTGAGAATAAAAAAATCCACGTAAATAATTAGGGATTTTGCACCCAATTCCACTGTGGAGAAGTGTTTCCCCATAGCAACAAGCAGTGCTTCAACACCAGTTTGGTGTCTTATAATTCTGACACCGTGTACCTGGACATACCATCAGATCCAGTAGATGAAGGGCTCAGTCCTAAAGACTGCCTTCCCACCACTAACACATGTCCAGGTTGTCACCCAGGCCTCTATGACCAACTGGTTATAGATTGGAAATTTCGATGACCTGTTTCCCTCAACTTCAGTTAATTTGCTAGGGGACTTCCAGAACTCAGATTACTGGTTTATTTTGGAAGGATATAACTAAAGCAGCCAGATAGAAGAGATGCAGAGGGCAATGTATGTGGAAGGAATGCAGGGTTTCCATGTCCACTCTCCACACATCTCCCCATTTACCAATCTGGAAGCACTCCCAACATCATCCTTTTGGGTTTTTATGGAGGCTTCATTTCATAGGCATAGTTGGTCAAATCAGTAGTTATTGGTGATTAATCTAACCTCTAGCCCTCTGTTTCCTGGAGATCAAATTTCAACCCTTTAATCACATGATTGGTTTCTCTAGTGACCAGGCCCCATCCTTAGTGGCTTTCCAAAATTCACCTCATTAACATAAACCCAGTTATAGTGGAAGGGGGCCTCATATAAGTAATAAGATACCTATTTCACTTCCGTGGCTTCGAAGAGATTTCAGTGATTGGAGATAAGAGACCAAATATTATAACAAAAGACGTTCCCATTGGTCTTAACACACAAGGTATTCCAAGAGAATGGGGGAGCAGATATGAATGATCGAATATATAATTCTTATAAATCACATTATCACAATGATATATATATACTTATGGTGATAGTAGTATACTGACTCAACAGTGCTTTTCGGATTTTTAGACTTTGGACCATTTTGACAATATGAAGGGCCTCTGGACCATTTATACCAGTTATTTACCATTGAGAAAATAGGAAAGAAAAGGGATGGAGAAGGCGGTAGGAAGAAGTAGGAGGGAAGGGGGAAAGGGATGGAGACTGGCGGGGAGAAGAAAGAGGGGAACGGAAAGGGAAAGGAACAGAAGGAATGAGGGAAGGGAAAGAAAATAATTTAATTCATGACAGAAATAAAAGATGATAAATACAAGGCACATTATAACCCTTTGTACTACTCCTCTGTAATACTGGGAACATCCTAAGTGTAAGTTTACCATAGATCATGCTGTAAGAAGCATTGATAACGAAAAGTGCCATGGTCCCCTGAAATTGAAGTTGAAATACTAGTCACATCAACCACATTGCTAATTCCATCACAGTGAGGAAGTATCTTAGAGATCATTTAATGGAGACAGATAAAGGTATGTGTAAAACCAGTCTGCAGTTGAAAGGGGCCATATTGCTGGTCCACTGCGAGGGGTGGGTAGACTAACGGCTGGACTTTATTAGCTGTGTACAGAACATTTAAGTATTAATTCTAGAATGTACTTGCTGTAGTGCATCCAGGAGTAAACCTTCCAAAGTCAGATTTTTGTCTAGTCAGCTCACCTAATGTAATGGTCTGCTCCCCCCACTGCCACTCCCCACAAAGTCCCACCTATCCTTGAAATTATTCTGCTTTTAAAGCATTCTGGACTATTCTAGCCTGAGGTACTTTATCAACACTCTTTAGATTTTGTCTTAAATGTTCATTTGATAATGAGCCATAACTTTCCTATTACATGCTACTACTCAGATTTTCTTTTAAGATATTTGTATGTTTCTTATGTATATGTTCACACATGTATCAATCCGTCTTCCTTTCCATGTACAGAATATACCCACCCCCCACCTCCCTGAAACTTCCAAGAGGTAAGAAGTAACATTATAGGAGGGGGAGGGGCACAGAGAAGGAAATCATAAGCAAGCCCAGACTTGTCCCTGAGGTCCACTCACAGCATTGCAGGCGTGAATTAGGGAGGGAAGATGCAGTAACAGTGCCTCTTATCTCAGATGACAAGGTGGTAGGATGATTTGCCTTTCCATTTGTTTTTCAAATTTCTATCAGATTTTCCCAGCTTTTTTCACACGCTAATCAGGAGGACATGAACACCTGAATCAATGATAGGTCCAATATATCCTATTATCAGAGGTTACTTGGAGTTTTTTATGCCTCTACCTAAGATGGGATCCTAAAAGCTCTCATCTGGCTGCTTACAGCCTTTAGTAGAAGTCCCAAATTCATCCTGATAGCAAGACCTGAAAGGAGCCTCTTACAGGGTAATGATTCTGCTTAATGAGGATCTTTCTGAAGGTCAGAAAGAAAGGTCAGAAAGTCTACCCTGGATCACCTTCAAGACATAAATGAGTAGGAAATGAAGATCTATTCACTTCAACACTTGGAAAGTAAGTGTATCTCAACATAAAAGGATAATTAAAATTGATGCCCTTGGTGCTTCAGCGATGCCTATACTAAGTTTTAATGTGCATTTCTAAAAGTTCCCTCTTATCTATCATTGTGATTATTGTAATCAATCATCCAAAAGACATTTACTGAATGCTTAAGTAAAATAGGCATTGTGCTAAGTGGGTGTTCAATAAAGACTTCTTAAGTCAAAATATTTAGGTCCTTAAAAATAGGAAACCTGTGGGGCCGCTGGGTAGCTCACAGTGAAGTGTCTGACTCTTGATTTTAGCTCAGGTCATGATCTCAGGATTATGAGATCAAGCCTGAGTCGGGGTAGGATTCTCTTTCTCCCTCTCCCTCTGTCCCTCCCCTCACGCGCACATGCATATGTGCTCTCTCAAAAACAAAAAACAAAAACAATAGTAAACCTATACTCTGTATAGCATATTATGCTTTCTTCATGGCTGTCCTAGTTCTGCCTTTTACTAGCTGTGTGAAATAAACAAGATAGATCACCATACAGTTCATAATAGACATGCATGTAAGGAAGACCATCATGTATATAAACGTGTCTTAGAATCTTATTTTTTTATTTATTCATCTCAATCTGATCTCTTACGTTATTTTACTCCTTCGTAGAAACTGTATCTTCTTTACACCTACTGAGGGCAACCAACACTTTATAATAATAATCTCTGATTCCCAGGTTCAGTGATTTGTAGGTATATACTCTTCTTAAACTCTAAGATAATGTTCTTTCTCCCTCATTAGAAACATGTACTTAATCTCATTTTTTCTTTTCAACCCAAAACTTGTGGGGAGGTACACAGACTTGTTAATAGGCTGAGTCCGTTTGTACTTCACCATGTTAGATGTATTTGAAGGTTGAGGAAACCCATGCTAGGTAAGTGGGTAGGCTAGGCTAATGTGCATAGCTCTTATTTCAAAACGAATACATAAAGGCAGTCGTTTAGTGCAACTCTGAATAACTGAGTTGAGATCTTTATCTTTTGCTCATTTTCTCCATACCTATAAAAATTGAAAATCTTGGTAACAACTTGGGTCATGATCTCAAGGTCCAGGGAATGGGCCTCAAATCAGTCTTCACACTCAGTGGGGAGTCAACTTGAAAATTCTCCTGCCTTTTGCCCCTCTCCCCACTCACACACTCTCTCTCAAATAAACAAATCATTTAAAAAATTTGAAATACCTTATATCCAGAAAATACTGTTTGGAGCAGTATCTGATCTGATTATAAAACTTACTGTAGAAAATACACTAATTTACCTCCTACCTCTCACATTTGTGTGTGGTAGACAGGATAATGCCCCCTGCCTCCCCCCCCAAAAAAATCCATATCCTAATCCCTGCAGCCTATGAATGTGTTATGTTACATGGCAAAAGAGACTTTGTAGATGTGATCAAGGATACAGACCTTGAGATAGGGAGTTTGTCCACTTTACCTTGGTAGGCTCAAAGTAATCACATGTGTCTTTTAAAGTGAAAATGTGCTCCTGGCTGTGGTCCAAGAATGAAGGGATAAAGGAAGCAGGGGCAGGAGTAATTTAAAACCTGATGACTGTCTGCCATCGTGGCTTTGAAGACAAAAGAAGGTGGCCAAGAGCCAAGGAAAATGGGCTGCATCCAGAAGATGGAAATAGCTTCTTCCATAGCGTTTACAGAAAGGGAACTAGCTCTGCTGGCACCTTGATTTCAGCCCAGTGGGACTCACGCCAGACTTCCATAGAAGATAAATTTGTGTTGTTTTAAGCCATAAAGTTTTTGGTAATTTTTTATGGCAGCAATAGAAAAGTAACACACCATCCAAAACAACATTCTGGAGTTTGGGTTTCTGACTGGATATACGAAGTTAAGAAAGGAAAGAGCAGTACTTCTTCCTACATACATACTCACTAAACATCTAGGAACAGCTACCCTAATGTTCTCATTAGCTGAGAGCTTAGGTCTCTGCAACTACAAGGATAAAAAAATATTTTATTTAGAAAAAAAATTTAAATAACTGTTGACACAATTAGGCAGATTTCCCTCCCCAATTTAAAGTATAGTGTACTGAGATGCCTGGGTGGCTCAGGTCATGATCGCAGAGTCCTGGGATAGAGTCCCGCATCTGACTCCTTGCTCAGCAGGAAGCCTGCTTCTCCCTCTGTCTGTTGCCTCCGCGCTTGTGCTCTTCCTCTCTCTCTGACAGATAATCAAATCTTATTAAAAAAAAAAGTTTAGTGTACTTACAATGGGAAATTAACATCTGATTTCGCAAATTCACAGTGAGAAGCTAACTACAACAGAATTTAGGGCCCCAGATGAACCCAGAAGATTGATTACTGTGCTAGAATTAAGCAAACCACCTGAGTACTTGCCCCAACTCTAATGTGTGACTTATGACTGTGAATTGACCTGAGAGTCCATATCCTCATTTGTTAATTCAAAGTGTTAAATTAAATGTTCTCTAATGATCTGTATGCCTATAATTTCAGTAAATTCATCAATTCTTTCAGTGATTTTGTATTGAGCAATTGTTATGTAACAGGGCTGGAAAAGTAACAAAAGGGTCCTTGTACTGGAAGAAACAAAAAGGCAAAGCATTAAGACTCCTAAGTTTAGCTTGAATTTGTGGTATATGCAATAAAGAAAAGAAAAGTAAGGAAAGGAAAGGAAAGAGGATTTTGTATTCAAAATGATTGGAAGTTGTTAGGGAAGACATCTCTGAAAAGATACTGTAATGAAACAAACTTCACTATGAGTTTCCAAGGCCCTTCCTTGGAAATGATAGAGGAAGAAAACTCCAGACTGGGGGAAGGCTAAACACAAAGGTTCTGGAATCCAGAGACCGTCTCTCAGTTTCTAGGAGCTAATGGATGGCTGGGTAAAGACGTAAGAACCAGCAAAAGAAGCAGCAGTATGACCAGCAGTCCCAGCAGGGAGAAAATGCAAGAATTGATTTGAGAAAAGAGAAGAAGTAATTAAAAGAAAAAAATAATTAAATAGTTATTTCAGAAAGTAAAAAATGCTGATATTATCCAGCAATGCTGAGTAACTGAAGTTTGTGATCATAAACTTAACATTAAACCTGTTGCCCCATTATGTGATTTTTCTCAAAAATTCACCAAGAGAGGATAAATAATTGGTTTAAGCAAATTGTGTTTTTGAGTATGAAGGGTGGTAGAGTACAACAGGACAGTGAGAGCCCCTGTGAAGGTTAATCACTTGATAAACAAGGGAATCTAAACTGAATGAGGAGAATGCTTTTTTCTTTCATTAAACTCAAAAACTGCCAAAACTAATTCTATCATAACTGAGTTTCCTAGGATTGCTCTCTCTCTGACACACAGATGGACATTGAGAATGATTTGTATTTTGTTTATATTTTTGAGAACTGGCAATGTCAACATTTAAACTTTGTTTAATTTCTAGAAGGGCTAAGCTTCAGAAAATTTATCAACAAATAATTAAGATGACTTATATACTGTAATCTCTTCTGGTGGCTGGGTGTAGAACAGTAAAGCAGAAAACTAAGGTGTAAGTCCAAGAGGTTATTATAGTCTAGTAGGAGGAGTTGGATCATAAATAAACATATATGAACAACATAACTTAAGATTATGATTATGCCTTGAAGAAAGCAAGCCAATAGTATAGTAGAGTATTATCAGATATGGTGGGAGATTAGTGGAGGATGTATGCCAAAAAAGGCATTTTGGAGAGCATAATAAGCTGCGTGGTGACAAGAGACAAGAGGTAAGTGTTTTACAGATAAGAGACTCTATAAAAAAAATTGGCAGCTTTATGGAATAGAAAATAGTCTCAAATATGAAAAAAGAAAAAAGAAAATAAGGTTAGGAATCAACTAAATAGACAACAAAGATACACTAGAGTATCTTAGAGTACAAATATTCAAGCATTATACAAACTCTTCTTGAAGGTATAGTTATTTTACCAGGACAGACTGTTCTTAATATCAAAACTAGACAGGGTCATTAGAGAGAAGGAAAACTAAACTCATGTTATACTTGACATAATGCAAAAGTTTGAACAAAATGTAAGGGAATAAAGTAGTTTATGAAAGTATGCTACTCTAGGACTAAGTTGTGTTTAAACTTCATGTAGAAAGACATTTTAACATTAGAATAATCCATAAATGTCATTGACACCAGCTTAAAAGAGAAGGAACAGTTGCTTCAATAGATACAAAAAAATGTATTTGTTAAAATTTAACACTCATTCTTTATAAAATTTATTACATTGAGAACAGAACTTATTCAGCTTGACAAACAGAAACCACTGAAAATATAAAAATACTATCACATATTTTAATTATTTAAAGTTGGGGATATTACAAGTGACTTACTAAATAAACTTCCATTCAACCTTTTTTTTCAGTTGTATTCAACTTTTTTTTTTTTTAAGATTTTATTTATTTATTTGACAGAGTGACATCACAAGTAGGCAGAGAGGCAGGCAGAGAGAGAGAGAGGAGAAAGCAGGCTCCTTGCCAAGCAGAGAGCCCAATGCCGGACTCGATCCCAAGACCCTGAGATCATGACCTGAGCCGAAGGCAGAGGCTTAACCCACTGAGCCACTCAGGTGCCCCAGTTGTATTCAGCTTTTAACTGGAAACCCGATCCAGCATAATAAGAAATGATAATCAAATGAACTGAATAGAAACGGGGAAAAAAGGAAATAAACTATCACTATTTGCTGATAAAAATGCTCATGTAGAAAACTACTAAAGAATATAGAGGAAAAATATGAAAATAGGGTGGTAACAAAGTGATTGGATATAAAACTAGTATATAATATTTAATTGTATTTCCATATAACAGTAACAAATACCTAGAACATACAATTAAAAAGACACTGTAACTTAAAATAGTAGTAGCAAGTCTAGGAGCTGTAGTAGGATTATAAATGAATAAACCAAAAGTGTATGAGAGCACAGGAAAAAATGCTAAAAATCATTTACAACATTAAAAAAAAGTAGAGTGTATACAATGTATATGAATAATTAAGTTGTCAAAAGGCAAAGTCTGTTCAAATTGATTTATAGATGTATTATTCCAATAAAATTTCCCAATATCTTAATATTTAGGATTTTACAAGTGACTTCTAGGGTTCTTGAAGGACAGTAGAGAACTAAGAACTATCAGGATATTGTTGAAAAAGCTAAAAAAGAGGAATCCATCCTATGCGTTGTCTGAAGACAACCCTTAGGACAGTATTGAGGGCAATTTCAAGAATGTAAAAATAAAGATCTTGTGATACCAGTTGATAAAGCATTTAACTAGAGGAAGAGACTAGAAATACAGGAAAAACGACTGAGTATTTATTTGGTGACAGATCAGTAGGGAGAAATGAAGAAAGGGACTATTCATTAAATGGAGTTAGGAAAAAAAGTATTAAGTAATCAGATATACTACATGTATCTCTCAATGTTAAAAATAAAGTTTTAGAATTCTTAGTAGAATGTATAAATGAGTATCTTCTAGATTTGGAATAAGGGAGAAATTTCTTAAGGAAGACACAAAGCACTAACTATAAAAATTTGACACATTTAACTTTAATGAACTTATTTTTTCTTGTCAAAAGACATCTTAAAAGACGCAAAAAATGATAAAAATGGCAGAGGAGATGTTATGCATCAAACAAATGGTTAGTAACAAGAGTATTTAGAGAACTATGAATCAGTAAGTAAAGCAGTAATAACCAATAGGGGGAAAATGGGCAAAGGAGAGGAACAAGCATTTCACAGAGGAGGACAAGATGAATAGTGTAAACATGAGAAATAAGTTCAACATTATTTGCAGTTACAGAAATAAAAATGAAGATCACATAAATAAACCAGATAATATTTTCATATGTAATCAACAGGCACAATTAAAAGTTTGATGATACAAACTGCTCAAGGTCACATGGATTCACAAAGTAATTATTACTGGTAGAATAAAAGAAGAAACTTAAAAGGAAGCGAAGAGATTCAGAAGCCAAATGATGCAAGACTTTATTATGTAAAGAATATTATGTAAAGAATTTGGATTTTAATCCAAATAATAAAAGTCATGCCACGATGTGGGTGGAACTAGAGTGTATTATGCTAAGTGAAATAAGTCAATCAGAGAAAGACAATTACCATATGATCTCTCTGATATGAGGAATTTGAGAGGCAGGGCGGGGATTGTGGGGGCTGGGGAGGGAAAAAATGAAACAAGATGGGATCCAGAGGAAGACAAACCATAAGAGACTCTTAATCTCACGAAACAACTGAGGGTTGATGGGAGGAGGTTAGATTTGGCCACTGTAAGAGGTAGACATGAAATATCAGTGGCTTTGCAAAATAGATGTTTACTTCTCACTAACTGAAAGTCCAGTTGATGGCAACGCAAGGAGGGGCTGGAACCCTCCTCTGCACAATCATTCAGGGTATAAAAATCCCACCAGCTATAGTGGAAAGAGAGAGCCTGGGGAGTCATGCCTTTGGATTTTTATGGGCTAAGCATAGAAGCAGCACATATCACTTCTGCCTACATTCCATGACCAGAGCCCCATAAAATGCCACCATTGTCTGCACCACACTCCCACATCCTTGCTGGGTACTGAAAGCACTGAGGCAAAGTTCTCCGTGGGGCTTCTTTGCAGCCAGGACCTCACCCTGTGCATAGATAGCCATAAACAATGGCTAAGATCCATCTAATAGAAGTAACAGAGGAAACTGCAAAAGTGGAGAAAGTATAAGCATGGGGCACCATGGGCCCCATTTGAAATAAGTTAGAAAAACGAGAAGTCTGACAGGATTGATGACTTCAGGGAAATTAACCTGAAGGCAGAGTAAAAGGGTTTGGGCTGAGTGAGGCAGGAAGGCCCTGAGCTACCAGAGACAGGACATTTGAGAAAATGCAGGTGGAAGTGAGTGTGGCAAAGTGAATGGAGAAGTGGGAACCAGCAGGATCATATCTGAAACAGTTCCTTCTTGTGGAAAGTTCATATCGCACATATTTTAATAGTTAGATTTTTCATGGGCTTATTGTTTTTTTAGAGAAAAATATTTTCTCATTCTTTAAGCTTTCAGTTTTTTTTTTAAAGTAGGCTCTGTGCCCAACTTGAGGCTTGAACTCATAACCCTGAGATCAACAGGAATCACATGCTCTACTGACTGAGCCAGGTATTACATCATTCCCTAAACTTTTTAAAGAAAAATTCCTGGGCACCTGGGGGGCTCAGTAGGTTAAGGGACCGCCTTCAGTTCAGGTCATGATTCCAGGGTCCTGTGACTGAGCCCAGTGTCCTGCTCCCTGCTCAGTGGGGAGCCTCCTTCTTCCTCTCCCTCTGCTACTGCTCCCTCTCTCTTTCTAATAAATAAAATCTTAAAGAAAAAAAAAAAAGAAAAAAAGAAAAATTCCTTACAACCTTTACGGTATTTAGAAAATGTAAATCTGTGTATCTTTGAGTACTAAATATTACAGGTTTAAGGGTATTAAAAGAAATACTTGCAAATTTATAAAATTCATTGCTGATATTTACTAAAGAAGATAATAAGTAACACTGAAGATTAGTTCAGTGACAGGTGATTTTTATTTTTTAAGCAGCTAAAAAGGAATTTTGGTGGAGGATATTTTACTTCATTAAGAAATTCATCAGATGCTCTTTTTACTGTCTTAGTTGTCAGAATATCAAGACTTTCACATCCAGCCCTTTTAAAAAATGTTATAAAATATTCTGAGGCAATTCTCTATAGAAGGACTTAAAGTTATAGATCAAATGTAGCTCTTTGTCATTACTGAAGCCTCTAATATACTCAAGAGTAACTTCCACATTAAACAGGAAAAGTAAGAACAAAAGCAAGATGCTTTGGCTAAGCAAAGCCTGTTAACTCTAATTAGCCAGCACTGCACAGCTGTGATACTATAGCCTATTAATTAATAAGGAGGAAAAATCAATATTAACCGCTTTTTTCTTGATAAATACTTTTTTAGGGTACTTCTGTTATATTGTTCTATTTTAAAATTAACTTTTTAATACATTTTAATAGAGATGCTGGAGTTACTATATTCCTTAAAAATGAATGGTAGTCATACAGCACATTTTTTCCCACAAATAGCACCTTTTCCTTTATCAACTATATGATAAGCACACTACTTGCATTTTTGAACATTGATACCAGATAATAGTCCTTCCCCTGTGTTCCACATTTCATAATTACTTTCTGTTCTTTACTAAGCTCTATTAATTGCCTTATAGGAGAGTTAGTAGCTTTTTGGGGAGTGTCTCTTATATGGCTATAGCTCAGAACTAAAGAAATTTGCTTATTCTGAACTTTGTTTTCTTGGAAGATATTTTTGTCTTCTCTGTTCCTAAACTTTGTCATTCATATAATAAAACGGGCGGCTTCTGTTTGTAATCTTGTGATCCATCTTTGCTGGAGTTTAGTGTTCCATTTCCTGTATCCCATAATAGAAGTCATTTTAGGGCTGGTAAAAGGAGCATGCCTTCAATACATAAGAATGGAAGTAATTTAATCATTCATACTTATTAGGATTTTTAAAAAAATAATCAATAGCTGACTATTGGAACTATCATAAGGGCATTTAAAAATAAATGTAATATAGAGAAGTTTTGAAAGTCATAAATGGTTCATTTTGATCCAGTTTTATCACTGGGATTTCTTAGAAGTTGCAAGAATTTGTGTTAATGTGTTATCTAGCCATGGTTACCCTGGCTAGCCAGCAGCTTCGGAAAGTGTGAATAATGTTCAAACGTAACTGTGGATAATGACTGCCACTATGTAAAAGCTATAAAAGGAAGAGAAACATTTAACTATGTCTTATCTAAAGTTGAAAAAGTTCTTAAAATCTATTTTAATTTTATGTCAAAATTCCATCTTGGGTATTCTAATTCAAGTCACCAATAATTGAAAATCTAAGCAGAAATAGGCACTAGCTGGCTAGCAGCTAAAAAAGAGATTAATCATAAATCAGGAATATCTTCAAGCAGCTCACAGTCTAGTAAAGCCTACTTAAACCTCATAATTAGAAAGTTAAATCACATGGCAAGCCTCAGACTTGGAAGGACCTTTCTGTGCCATCCGTGCAGCCTTCCGTGATGCGTAGGTCCAGCCCGTACTTCACTTTCATGACTTGTCTCTCTCCGCGTGCCAGAATCGTGCATCGACCTGTTCAGCCCATTTGTTAAGTCAGTGTTGTTTTTTTGAGACAAGTTCAGTAAGATACTAAAACTTTGCCCTCTCCCCTAATTTTTCTCATCCTGAAGCCTAGTGCAAGATGATCAACAGCACAGACTTTGGAGGCAGTTCTGTTTCAGCTAAAATCCCTCCTCTGGCATCTGCTCACTGGACAGGCTCTATAATCTCTGAATGGAGATCGTCACCTGCGCTGTAACGTGTGCAGTGATAACCTCTGTTTCACGGTATGCTGTGTTTCACTATGGCTGGAATGTGGCATTTGCTCAGTAAAGAGGTGGCTATTACAATTAGTTTTTATTTCCTGTATCAAGCCAAACAGTCATTACCTGGCAGTTGGTAATAGGGAGGCATTGTATCTATTATACAGTAAGGAGAATTTATACATCTTTTTTCTAAAAATGTGAACTTCTCACCCATCATAGGAATGTCACCTATTGCAGGAAGCTGAAATAAGGATATTTAATTATTCACTAAATAATTATTAGGTGAAATACTAAACTTCCTGAAGGATGGTCTTAAGGATTCCTTCTGTCTTCACAGCTCCTACATTCTTCCCCTCAAAGACAAACATTAGCTGTTCAAAGATGCATAGGAATTACCTCGCCACCACTTTGTCAGTGCAAGAAGGGGGTAAATGAGTCTCTAGAGATTGGATTACTCTTTTTTTTTTTTCTTGTTTAAGATTGTATTTATCTATTTGAGAGAGAGTGAGAATGTGAGCACAAGCAGGGCTAACGCAGAGTTTGGAAAAGGAGACTCCCCACTGGGCAGGGAGCCTGATGCAGGACTCCATCACAGGACCCTGGGGTCATGACCTGAGCCGAAGGCAGATGCTTCACCCACTGAGCCACCCAGGTGCCCCTGAGATTGGATCACTCTTAAGGTTAACCTGCTCCTGAGTTTTCTACTACCTGAACCCTTTACTATTTAACCAGCTGGATTTGGATTTCCTGTTGGTAAAAACCGAAGTGTCTAATATGATGCAGACTGGAAAAGTCTCAGAATTGAGAGTAAAGATCTGTCTGACATATTTAAGAATATTTACAATGTTCAAGTTATAATGAAGGACTTTTTAGAGCACAAGCAGGGTAAATAATGCAATGACTGAAGCAGACTAAAGATCCCACCCCAGAGGGAGAAGGGGTGGCATCAGTTACAAAATTCTAGCCATTCTTTACCCTGTAGAACTCAAAGTTTGGGTAACAATGAGTACACTATACATATTAGGGCACATTAGTGTATACATCAGCCCATTAATTGAAGGAAGGAAAGGAAGGAGAGGGGGAAGGATGGAGGAAGACACAGACCATAGTGTGAGAAGAAAGGAGAGTTGAGGGAGAGAGGGGTGGGTATAGGAAGGAAGAAGGGATCACAATGAAATTGAATGAACTATAGATCACAAAAATATTTTTATTAAAGAAAATACATAATTTGGAGAACTTAAAACTTCTAAATGCTCAAAATAAATTCCAAAGGAAATGTAAAATACTTAGAAGCAAGTGATCTCTATCTACTACCAATCAAAACTAAAGCACCAGTACCACTGAGAAATGTAGGTAATACCACCCATGTAAATACCATTTCTGTAAAATAGCAATAGTATCTAAGTGTAGTACTGAAAAAACATTAAAAAGGCTAAATATAGACAGAAATATCCTATAAACCAGAAAGGCGTCTGAAATGATTCTTGCAGAGAATGTTGTTATCTGAAATATTTTGATTAGGAAAAAAACGCTGTAAGTTACATAAATTTCAATCTTAAGGAACCAGAGCAATAAAATAAATCCCATGAAAGTGAAAAGAAGTAAATAATAAAAGTAAGAGGAGACATTAATTAAATGATGATTCACCATGATCAAGTGGGATTTATTCCAGAGATGCAAAGCTGGTGCAGTATGCACAAATCAATCAACGTGATACATCACATTAACAAAAGAAAGGACAAAAATCATATGATCGTCTCAAAAGAAGTGCAAAAAGCATTTGACAGGGTGTAACACCCATTCATAACAAAAACTCTCAACAAAATAGGTTTAAAAGGAAAATACTTCAGCATAATAAAGGCCATATATGAAAAAATCCACAGCTAACATCATACTCAATGGTTAAAAACTGAGAGCTTTTTCTCTAAAATTAGGAACAAGACAAGAATGTCTACTCTCACCACTTTTATTTAATGTAGTACTGGAAGTCCTAACCCGAGCAATCAGACAAGACAGAGAGACAAAAGTCATCGGAATTGGTAAGGAAGAAATAAAACTTTTATTTGCAGATTACATGATACTATATATAGAAAACCCCAAAACCTCCAAAAAATTGCTAGAACTGATAACTCAGTAAAATTGCAGGGCAGAAAATTAATACACAGAAATCTGTCCCTTTTCTATACACTAATTAATGAAGTAGCAGAAAGTGAAATTAAGAAAAGAATCCCATTTAAAAATGTACCAAAAAGAATAAAACACCTAGGAATAAATTTATCCAAGGTGAAAGACCTATACTCTGAAAACTGTAAAACACTGATGAGAGAAACTGAAGAGAACACAAATATGTATTTCATGTTTATAGACTGAAAGAACCAATATTGTGAAGATGTCCATACTACCCAAAGCAATCTACAGATTTAACTTTAATGCAATCCATATCATAATACAACATTTTTCACATAACTAGAATAATCCTAAAATTTGTATAGAAACACGAAAGGCCTCAAATAGCCAGGGCAATCTTGAAAAATATCAATAAAGATAGTGGCATCACAATCCCTGATTGCAAGATATACTACAAAGTTTTAGCAGTCAAGATACGAAGTAGCTCATGGTAATGCCACAAAACATAGTAGTGGCACAAAAATGGACATATAGATCAATGGGACAGAATTGAGAGTCCAGAAGTAAAATGATTGTATGGTCAATCAACAACAAAGGAGGCAAGAATATACAATGGAGAAAAGCCAATTTCTTCAACAAATGGTGTTGGGAAGACTGGACAACTACATGCAAAAGAATGAAACTGGACCACTTCCTTAATCACGTACACAAAAATAAACTCAAATGGATTAAACACCCAAATATGCAAACTCAAACTATAAAATTCATTGAAAACATAGCAGTAATTTCTTCGACATTAGCTGCAGAAACATTTTTCTAGATAGGTCTCCTCTGGCAAGGGAAACAAAAGCAAAATTAAGCTGTTAAGACTACACTAAAATTTGGGGTGCCTGGGTGGCTCAGTGGGTTAAACCTCTGCCTTCAGCTCGGGTCATGATCCCAGGGTCCTGGGATCGAGCCCCACATCGGGCTGTCTGCTCAGCGGGGAGCCTGCCTCCCCCTCTCTCTCTCTGCCTACTTGTGATCTCTGTCTGTCAAAAAAATAAATAAAACCTTTAAAAAAAAAAAAAGACTACACTAAAATTAAATGCTTTTGCACAGTGAAAGGAACCATCAACAAAACCAAAGGCAGCCTACCAAATGGAAGAAGATACAAGTGGTGCATCTGAAAAGGGGTTAATATCCAAAATATATAAATAGTTCATATATAAAAACAAAAACAATTCCACAAATAATCCAAATAAAACTGGGCAGAAGACATGAATAGCATTTTTCCAAAGAAGACATATAGATGACCGATAGACATATGTAACAATGCTCAACATCACTCATCATCAGGGAAATGCAAAATAAAAACAATGAGATATGTCTTTACATCTGCCAGAATAGTTGAAATAGAAAACACAAGAAATAACAAGTGTTGGCGAGGATGTGAAGAAAAAGGAACCTTTGTGCACTGTTGGAAGGAATGCAAACCAGTGTAGCCATTGTGGAAAAGAATATGGAAGTTCCTCAAGGGGAAAAAAAAAAAAGAAATATCATGATCCAGTAATTCCACTACTGGGCATTTACCCAAAGAAAACAAAAATGCTAATTTGAAGAGATACATGCACCCCTATGTTTCTTTCAGCATTATTTATAATAACCAAGATACTGAAGTAACCTAAGTGCTGTTCGATAAATGAATGGATTCAGAAGTGGCACGTGTGCGTGCACGCACGCACACACACACACACACACACACTCACACGCTCACGCTCAATGGAATACTACTTATCCATAAAAAGGAATGAATTCTTGCTATTTGCAACAACACAGATAGACTTAGAGGGTATAATGCTAAGTGAAATAAGCCCATCAGAGAAAGATAAATAACATACGATCATGTGGAATTTAAGAAAACAAATGAACAACGAAAAAAAAAAACAAAACAAAACCCGAGACTCTTGAATATATAGAACAAAAGGAGGTTGCCAGAGGGTAGGTGGGTGGGAGGATGGATGAAATAGGTGAAGAGGATTAATAATACACTTATCTTGATGAGCATTATGAAATTTATAGAACTGCTGAATCATACTGTACACCTGAAACTAATATAACACTGTGTTAATTTTAAAAAAGAGATTAGCTTTTCAAAAAAAAATAATCTTTAAAGAAATTAGCATTTCAAAACACACACGCAGAAGACAAAGCAAACAAACATAAAAAAGAAAGCACAGAGCAGTAAGATAAATCCTATGAAACTAGAAAGGATAAAAAGTAAAGGTAAAAGGAGACATCATTATAAAAGATGATTAAAAGTCCCAAAGTAAGTTCTTTAAGGGCCAATTTAGACATGTATGTATTCAATAATAGATGTAACATCTTTGGATATAGATTTGACATTATCTGGTAAAGTTGAGCTTGCACTAATCTACAAATCAATAGCACTACTTTAGGTGTGTACCCTAGAGAAATTCTTGCACAGGGGAATTGAAAACCTGTACAAAATGTTCATATTAACACTGTTCACTATTATGCTAAATGAGATAACTCAGAAAAGGCCAAGTACTGTGATATATATGGAATCTAAAAATGCAAATTGTAAAAACGAAGTAAAATAGTAGTTATCAGGAGATGGCGGTTGAGTAGATAGGACAAATGTTGTTTAAGGGGATACAACTTGTATCCTTATAAAGAGAAGTAATTAAGCCCTAGAGATCTGTTGCATAGTATAGCGAATATAAACAACAATATTGTACTATAATTCATTAAACTTGGTGAAAGACTAGAACCTTAATGATTCTAACCACTAAAAAGAAAGGATCATTATGTAAAGTGACAGAAGTGCTAATATTACAATATGTAAATGTACTAAATTAACATTTTATACACCTTACATTTGTACAGTGTTATATGTAAGATACATTTCAGTAATAATGTTTAATAGCAAAACTTTGGAACACCAAAATATTTAAATCATTATACTAATGCAGTGTGCTAAGTAAATTGTGAAATAAGAATGTAATGAAATATTATCCAACAGTAACACTGAATTGACCATAATTATAAACAGAAATAAGGATAAATATAAAATAGTTTTAGTTAATATGAAAAACAACCTTTGTTATTGAAACTATTGTGAAAGAAAAAGGAAGGAAAGCAGACATTTTAGAATTGTTCATTTGGGGTGAAGGAGGTGGGAAGGGAAGGAGACACAAGTAACACTGATCTTAATGATAAGGTTTGAATTATGTTGAGTGATACATTCAGAGGTGCTTATTTGACTGTATGCTTTATAACCTACATGTTAACATAAATCCATTTATGTGTTTCATATATATATAATACATTATTTTTAATGATATGGAAGATCCTTTCTAGTCTATGTCTTATATAAATTATTTCATTTACTTTGCAACAAACTTTTGAGGTAGTTATTGTTGCCCTAACTTTAAAGGTGAGGAAGCTGAGATTTAAACCAACAAACACAGCCATAGGGTGAAAGGCTGGGCTCAGACCACTACTTTGTAGTTCCAGAGCCCTTCCTTTATTTATCATACTGCCTCTCCCTATCCTGACACTTCACAGAGGGAAGACCAAAGTTGCAGACCTCTTCTCCAATATGGAGTGAGAAGTATTGTGTGTGAACTACCATGGGAAATTGAAAGAAGACTAAGGAGAGAGAAAAAAAAAATTGCAGAAATAGACATTTGAACTGATTATCAAAAGATAGTTAGAAGGTGGAAAAGGTGTTTCAGCCACTGAGAACCACCTATGTAAAGACAGGAAGAAAGAAGCATGTGGAGGGTGTGAGAGTAATGTGTGACATTGGGTACAGCAGGAACAGGGAAGAATGAAGGTTGATGGAACTGCACTTGTTGGGCATGTAGGTTTATTCAGTTTTGTAAAAGCAGTATGTGATCATTTCTCCCCCTTAAAGCAACATAACAAAAACAACTTAGGATTTAGAATAAAACAGCTGTATTCCATGACTTTTCTACTGACTTCCTAGGTGAATGAGAAACCTCCTTCCTAGAGGTGCAGGCTCACCAAGTGTGAAAAAGTGTATAAGAAAACATCATTACTGCCTTCAGAACTCCAAAGACCTAGTGAGAAATTAAAGGGAGGATTTCAGACCAAGGAAGGCAGACAGGGTTAGAGTTTCTCACCCTTCCAGAAATAGCATACTAGGCTGATGCTGATGATGGGAAGGACAGATCCAGTCATCCTGTAGTCTAAGAGTCCTCATCAACCTAAGTCCTTGGTTAGTTTACAAGAAGACTGTTCCCCAGTGGGTTTCATCAGATGCAAAATCACCTGCAGGGACCAGAAATGTCCTATTGCTGTGGGGCTGCCTAGTTCCTTCTCCTTTGAGGAACCACATTGCTTTAGTCTTGGCTCTAACTTGGTCTGGCATTTGGGCTTGGCTGCCCAGATACACTAAAAGAAGTCAGGCTTCAGAACATGAATTTCTAAGTTCAAGTGGCCTAGAAATCTTTTAAAATTATATTGTTAAAGCCATGTGCACACTTACATGACAAGACAAAATCAAACTACTATGCTTTAATATGGGTATAATCAGGTGTTGTTTGTTTTGTTTTGCTTTTGTGTCTAATGCCAAGAGTTTACAACTCTTTTAGTAGTTGCGATTTGTGTTGGGGCAGAGATTGGGAGAAGAAGGCTGGTGCTCAAATTATCTTCACAGAAGGTAATGACCAGAGATGCTCTTAGCAAGGCAGTTACCTTGGACAAATGAATCTCCCCTAGGCTGTTTCTTCACTTATAAAAATGAAGTATTTGTATTGCAGTGCTTAGTAATAGGAATTAAATAAGAAAATATCTAAATCCAACTTGCTTAGCATCCATTTTGTTCTAAATAGAATAGGGCCCGAACAACCAATGAATCAAAGAAGAAATTAAAGGTGAAATAAAAAGTATCTTGAGACAAATGAAAATGGAAATGCAACATACCAAAATTTATGGAGGCAGTAAAAGGTGTTAAAGAGGGAAGTTCATAGCAATAAATGCCTATATTAAGAACCAAGAAAAATTTCAGATAAACAACTGAACTATACACCTTAAGAACTAGGACAGTAGCAAAGTAAGCCCAATGTTAGCAGAAGGTAGGCAGTAAATATTAGAGCAGAAATAAAGACAATAGAGAACAGGAAAACAATAGAAAACATTAATACAATTTGGAGTTGGTTTCTTTGAAAAAAAGGAACAAAATTAACCATTAACTAGAATAACCAAGAAAATGGGAGGACCCAAATCAACAAAATTATCAGTTGTAACTGATACCAAAAAAATTCAAGGGATCTTAAGAACATGAGATCATAAGAGCATAATATCATAAGAATAATTATACATCAATAAACCAGACAACCTAGAAGAAATGGAAAGATTCTTAGAAATATACACTCTACCTAGACTATAACAGAAAGAAGAAAATCTGAACAAACCAATTACTACTAAGGAGATTGAATCAGTAATCAAAAATCTCCCAATACAGAAAAACCTAGGACCGATGACTAAACTGATGAGTTTTATGAAAATTTAAAGAATGGTGGTCTTTCTCAATCTTTTCCAAAATACTGAAGAGGAAGGAACACTCTAACTTATTTTGTGAGGCCAGCCTTACCGTAATACCAAAGACAGAAATGATAGAAAAGCTGAAAAAGCCCAAAAACTATAGGCCAGTATCCCTGATGAATATAGATGAAAAAATTATTAGTAAAGTATTAGCAAACTGAATTCAGCAGTATATTAAAAAAGATCATTTGTAATGATTAGATGGGATTTCTCCCTGGAATGCAAGGGTGGTTTAAAAAATTTAATTTGATGCATCACATTAATAAAATGAAAGAAAAAAGATCATATGGTCATCTCAGTAGTCACAGGGAAAGCATTTGACAAAATTCAACATTTATTCATGATTTAAAAAAAATCCAAAAGACAAAAACATTCAACACCTTAATTAGGTACAGAAGGAACATACCTCAATCAATAAAGACCATATGTGACAAGCTCACAACTAACATCATAGTCAATGGTGAAAGTTTGAAAGCCTTTCTTATAAGATCAGGAACAAGACAACAGTGCCAGCCCTCACTCCTATTCAATACGGTACTGGAATTCATAACCAGAAGGAAACAAAACACATTAAAGTTGGAAAAGAAAAAGTAAGATTGTCTCTATTTGCAGATTAAATTATTTTATGTACAGAAAATCCTAAGGACTCCTCCAAAAAACTGTTGTGTCCAATCCACAAATTTAATAAAGTTGCAGGATACAAAATTAACATGTAAAAATCAGTAGCATATCTTTATACTAGAATGAATTATATGAAAAGGAAATAAAGAGAATAATTCAATTTACAAAGCATCAAAAACAATAAAATACTTAAGAATAAATTTAACAGAGGAGGTGAAAGCTCTCAGAAAACCGAAGACCACAAGAAATTCTGATAAAATAAATCAAAGATTACAGAAATAAGTAGAAAGGTATCCCATGTTCATGGACTAGAAGAAATAACATTTTTTTAAATGACCATACTACCCAAAGCCATCTATAAGTTCAGTGTAATCCCTATTAAGATCCCAATGGCAGTATTTTTAGAGGAGAAAAAATGATCCTAAAATATATACAGAACCACAAAAGACCCCAAATAGCTAAAGCAATTCTAAGAAGAATAATGTGGGAAGCATCACACTTCCTGATTTCAAACCATATTATAAAGCTGTAGTAATTAAAAACAGTATGGTACTGGTATAAAAACACATATGGACCAACAGAACAGAAAGGAGAGCCCAGAAATAAATTCATGCATGTATGGTTAGGTGATAGTTGACAGAGAAGCCAAGAATACTCAATGGAGAAAAGATAGTCTGTTCAGTAAATTATGCTGGCAAATTGGATATTCATATGTACAAGAATGAAAATAGACCTTTGTCTTATACCACTCACAAGAATTAAGTTGAAATGGCTTAAAGACCTAAACGTAAGCCCTGAAACAATAAAACTGGAAGAAAACAGGAAAAAAGCTCCTTGACCTAAAGCACAAGCAACAAAATTAAATATAAACAAGTAAGACTACATCAAACTGAAAGCTTCTGCTCAGAAAAGACACAGTTAACAAAATGAAAAGCTGCTTAATCTACAGAATGAGAAAAAAATTTGCAAATCACATATAAGGGGTTAATATCCAAATAAAGAACTTACACAACTCAAAAGCAAAAGCAAACAAAAAAAGAACAACAAAAGCCCCAATAATCTAAATAAAACTGAGCAAAAGGCCTGAGAAGACATTGCTCCAAAGAAAATATACAAGTGGTCAATAGGTATGTGAAAAGATAATCAACATCACTAATTATTAGGAAATTCAAATCAAAACCACAACATATATATCACTTAGGAAATCTAGATACCATTAGGATATCTGGCATGTAAAAGAAAAGAGATTAAAAAATGGTAGCAAAGTTATGGAGAGAAAAGAGCCCTTGAGCACTATTGGGGGGATTGTAAACTGCTACAGCCTCTACAAAAACAGTATGGAGGTTCCTCAAAAAATTAAAAATGGAACTATCATATGATCCAGCAATTCTATTTCTGGAAATATATTTGAAGAAAATGAAAACACTATAAAGAGATGTCTGCACCCCCCTATATTGATAGCAGCATCATTTATAATAGTAAGGACCTGGAAGTGTCCACCAAAAGATGAATGGGTAAGAAAATGTAGCATATCTATACAATGGAATATTTTTCAGCCATAAAAAAGGAAGAAATCCTACCGTTTGTGACTAGAGAGCATTATGCTAAATGAAATAAATCAGACAGAAAAAGACAAATACTGTATGATCTCAGTTATATGTGGAATCTAAAAACAAAACAAAATAAACAGGCAAACTCAGACAAAAAGAGGTCATATTTGTGGTTACCAGCCACGGGTCGAGGGAGAGGGAACTGGATAAAGATGGTCAAAGGTACAAACTTTCAGTTACAGAATATGTAATTACTAGAGAAAAAATAAACAACATGATAGCCTTACTCAACACTGCTGTATGGTATATAAAAAATGTTGAGAGTAAATCCTGAAAGTTTTCATCACAAGGAAAAATTTTATTCTTTGTATCTATATGAGATGATGGATATTAATTAAACTTTTGTAGTGATCATTTCATAATATATATGTCCAATAATTTTGCTATACACCTTAAACTTATAAAGTTCTATATGTCATTTACATCTTATGATTGTAAAAAAATGAATGAAAAAATTGTTTTAAAAATTAAAATATGACTGGGAAAAAATTAAAATATTAAGATTATTTTCCTTTACTATACATCTTACATTGAAAAGAAAAAGGATTGGTAAAATGAGAAATAAGTTAGTCATGCATTTTGGGAAAGATCTGATTTTCTTTCCCCTCAAATTGAACTTCAAAAAGGAGATTTGTTGATCTTTGTAAATAAAATTGAACAGCACAGCCTGGGAACTATACTAGAGAGCTATGTAGGCATAAAAAACAGTTGGTGACAAGGATTGTCTAGGATGGTATCAATTTGTAATGGAGTCAGTCATCATTTGTGTCCTCTTACCGTGAGAATTAGAGTAGAAGTGGATAAAATATAGAATGAATGGTACTATTTTCTCTGGCTTAGAGGTTGTCATAGCCATAGAGGTTGCAACAGAGGTGTAAAAGAAGAGGGAATCTGTTGTCAGTGAGTGTATCATTTTATTCGAACATCAGGTTGTATTAGCTAGGTCAGGAGCAAATACCAATTGGGAAGATCATCAAGGGTCGGGGGTGCCAAATGTACAGGACAACCAAAAGTTGGAGTTGAGCAAGTTTAGAGTAAGAACTCCTAACTTAAAGATTTCAGATGTGTTGATTTCATTGGTGATAGATATTTGCATGTTACGCTTTTCTTTTGTTTTTCTAAATGGGAAAATTTGAGGTGTGGCCATGTAAATGGACTCCAAAGAAAGGACTAAAAGTCCTTGGGAGTTCAGACAAGGGAGTAGAATGCTGATAGGAACAGAGCTGTGTTAAGTGACAAGGCAGTCTCCTCCTCCTGACATGGGCTAATTGAAAAGCTGATGGGGGCGGGAGAGGGGGTGGAGCTAGAAAATGAGTAACTTTCACCCAGAAGGGTTTTGAGTAAAATAGTGTAATACTACTCAAGAAAAGTCCAGTTTCATTCAATGAAGGTTTTGAGTGGAGGTAAATGCCCTGAGAAACGTATTGAGAATTCAAGGGAGTCTGACCTTAGAAAAGGTCTCTGGGAGGCAAGGACTCAGGGGTTTATAGATGTGTGTTAGCAAGGTGGAGCAGGACCAAGGGCAGGATATAGGTCAAAGAGGAGATGAGTACAGTGGAGAGAACAGCAGCAGCTCAGACATTTGGGGCCTGCCTAGCGAGGAGGGGATTATGCTGTAGTTTACAATACACTTCAGATACATGTTTTATATTATTTGGTACATAAGAGGAAGGAGATGTTGCTGATAGGAAGGGAGAGCTATGAAATTGAGTTCCACATAGCTTACAAGAATTATGGGGTGAATTATCTTCTCTTATCCCTAAGAGAATGTACCAGATTGTGCTTCTGTAAATGTAAAATCCTAGATGACATAAAGGCTGAAGCTCATAGTAGAAGATTTTGTTTTGTTTTGTTTTGTTTTTTGTTTGTTTTCAGTTGTTTCTCAGAGGGGAAACTAATAGAAACGAGGGAGGTTCAGGATGTATAGATATTTTAAAATGGAGAAGGAAGTTCATGGAGCTTCCTCATATGAAATTAGGTAATCATAAGAACAAAAAGCAACTGAAATATATTGTAGGGTTCGGGTCATGGGAATGCAGAAGAAGAGTTTGATATGAGTGACAGGAGTTAGAAAAATAAAAATTGCAGAAGTCTGAATAATGATTTTAGAAAGCATTTCTTTAAAAATTGTATTAGTAAATGCTTCATTTTTAGAAGATAGCATCACAAAAATTACCTGAAGCTTTGTCTTGCCTGTGACAGTAGTCCCAAAACTCCACAATGATTAAAGAACACTTTCTGTAGACCCTCAAGTGACCTCATTTGAGCGTCCCATGACTTTGTACAAGGAACATAGAGTACGTGACAACTTGTACTTACCTTTTTCCCTTTTAATATCATATTGAATATGGCATTTCTGACAGATGGCTTTAGGTGAAATTTCTCTCCAAAGCAAATAAAAACAAAAACATAAATAGAAAAATCTGAGGAACAAAGTTATACATTTTCCACCACTAGGGAAGAAAACCAAAAAGCATACCTGATATTTTATTTCCCTGGTACAAGCAGAAATACTCATATTATAGGAAAACACTAATACTATGTTTCATTTACTTCTTTCCATACTGCATGCACAGGACAAAGAACATAGTAGTCCTCCATATTTTCTAGTCAATCTATAGAAACAGCACAGAAAATTACATTCAGAGTTGCGTGCATGAAGCCTATAATGCTGACCAGATACAATGTGCAAACAAGGGTAATGTCGTAGCCTCCAAAGTCCGCAGAGTGCCGCCGCACTGAACAGCTGCTGTCCAACTCTGTGGTGCTGAATTACAAGGACATCAATCAGTGTAGTAGGAGTTTTAAGTAAAATATAACTCTGTATACATCTCTAAGTATAAATGTATACACAGCTGAATGTACTAATTTACTAACCTCAATTGAAAAAATATGTAAAAGTTGATTAATCATTTTGAGAAATATTTTAGAAAACTAGACCACATTTTAAATTTCCCCTCTACTCTAGAACTTCCAGTCTTTGCTCAAATTATGCAACTTATTGAAGATGGTCTCTGACTCCCAGAAGTATCTGTATCCCAGGAGTATTCACTTCACTGCCTTGTATATCACCTATCACAGATAGAGCTGTGTGACTCTCTTCCAGTGTCCTAGAAACAAAAAGAACATTTTTATTTTGGCCATTCGTTATGGCTCAGGAAAGAAGAGGATTAGCCTTCCTACTTATATCATGATATAAGACAATCTAAAGGTGTCATTTCTTATGTAACTGATTATTTCATTTAAGTTGGTCTAGCATAAGTTCTTGGGAGGCTGGTGTACAAATATCAAGCATCAAACTGTGTTTTCTTGGTGTGCTCATAAGGCAAAATAGGAATGTCTTTAATATAGTTTTCTATCTTCTGTCACTAGAGCTTTGTTACAAAACAACACTTCTCAAAACAATTGGGTGTATTACAGTATTTTGATTGTGAGAATGTCAAAGTAGGATATTTTTGTCAGTAGTTCTTTAGGTCACTATCATATATTATCTGCACATCATTTCCACAGCGGCGAACACTCGCTGTGGCATTAATGTCATAGTGGTGTTGGCTTGAGGGCTGAACATATTGATATACATTCTGGTCATGATGATTCCTAAAGAAAAAAAATTGATTATAATCAGTTTGCATAAATCACCATAAGCAGTGTTGTGCCTATCACCTTGTCAGCTAGTTTGCAGCATTCAGTTGGCTGGCAAACTGGAGACTTTATGGAGCATTAAACTATGTCAGTATTAGCCAGATTAAATTCACCGTAACATTATACTTACATAAAGTGCTTTGTGGAAGAGATATGAAAAAATGTTAACTGAACTGATCTCAGAAGACAGAAAAATGATTGTGATATAATACTTGGGCTGAATATTATCAGTTTCCTGGTGTAAGCCCATTATGATTTCTAAAGTACTAAATTCAAGTGATGAGAACAAAAACAATCAGGACTCTATAACCTGGAAGATTTAAAGATATACAAATCTGATACAATGTTCTAGATGAGAAAAAACAGGAGGGGAAAAAAAGGATATAAAATGACTCACTCTGAACATTCTAGAACCAGAGTCAGGATGGTAAGAGAGTTGAGAGTACTGTTGGAGTTGACCTTTGGATTTTATAGATAAAACCCAAAATCTATAGAGAAAGTAAGTGTCTAGCCTAAGGCAGCTAGAAAATGACGGGTACTTAACTCCTAATACAGTGTATTTGCAAATTAAATTTAATTCAGGGAATAAGCTGAAAACAAATTTCCATAAATTTGCATTAAAGTTAGAGTTAAATACTATACAAGCCTGATACCATATCCCGAAGTTTTGAAAGAAAGGGGTCCTGTGTAGAGGCAAAAGTCCATGGGCTTGTCATGCTTAGGTCACAGAATCCATGAACTCAGAGGCACAGGAGTGGAGGCCACAGACTGTTCTTCTGGTGGACTGTGGGGAGAGGCTTAGTTTTAGTGCAAGGAGACAGTCATGTCTCCAACAATTTGATATCCTGGAGGTTTGTCTGGTCTTGGTGGAAGACATTTATATATAAGACAGTGAAAAATATTATTTCTGGAGGGGAAAAGAACAATCCAGTCAATTCTAGGTTTTCTGTTTCTTCTTTCATTTTATTTATTTATTTATTTATTTGCCTTTAGATATCTAGCCATCTCAGAAGAGCTCTGTATCTCCAAACCCTTAAGGAATTGACAGTTTGCCAAATCTTACACATTTCTTAGCCCCACCTAAACAACACTACAACAGATAGAAAAGTATAAACAAGTTAACAATAACATGGTGACCCTGTTTATCAAAAAGCAAACTGATCCTGTTCTTGCCAGTTAGTAAGCTAGGCTGAGGAGGATGTGTTGCTAGCATTTTTGGGGGTGGAACAGAGGTATGTTTGTTTGAGGTTGAAACATGATTACATTATATAAACATGATTAACAAAAATAGTAATGTGCAAATGACCCAAAATTTGAGATTTTTTAAAAAGATTTTATTTGACATAGAGAGAGCAAGCACAAGTAGCGGTACCTGACGAGGGAGAGGGAGAAGCAGGCGTCCCACGGGGCAGGGAGCCGGATATGGAGCTCCATCCCAGGTCCCTGGGATCATTACCTGAGCCGAAGACAAATGGTAACCTGAGCCACCCAGGTGCCCTTGAGATTTTATTTTACACATATCTATCAAGAAGGAAATGTTTAATTAGAAATTAAAAAAAAAAAAAGAACTCAATAGAACTTTGATCTGAACTACATTTCTCTAAACTGACCAAAGCACAGAGGAATACACGTTTCCCTGCTCTCACTGTTCCTTTCCCTCAGTGCTTGGTAACATTTTACTCTACCTTCTGGTGGAGTCTGAGCTTGGTTTTCACTCCCCATACTCTCCCAGGAAGAGATGGCTCTTGTCTTTTTCAAGCTCCTCCTCCTTTTTTGTGTCTTTCATGGAAGGTCACAGGAAGCCTGTCCAGCATTTGATTACATGTTCTTCCCCCTGAAAGTTTCACCTCCTCTTCCTGTACTCTGAGCCAGCAGGGCTTGCTGTGGCCCATGACACCCTCAGCATTAGTGTTGCCTGGAAACTTGGTAGAAATGCAGATTCTCTGGCCTCACGGCACACCACTGAATCAGAACCCCTGGGCTAGAGCCCAGGAATCTGTTTTAACCAGCCCATATGGGGTTTTGAGAACCACAGTTGTAGCATAGTCCATCTTTTAAAGAATCACACCACGGCCCTAGGCTTCCCTTTCTCTTAACTGTTAAGCTCCTCAGAGTTCTTGTTCTCCTTTCTCTCACTGTATTTGATTTTCAACCCACCAGTTTTAATCAGTGTCATTTTGCATCTTGAGAAATTACACATTTGGATGGCTCTTAGTGGCACCGAATAACTGCTGTTGGAAGCAGGAGTGGAGCTGTGATTTGTGGATCGCTAGATTCTTCTCTCCAGCTCTGCTTGAGCACAGCGGACCCGTCTCACTGGTCTGACTCAAAACCAGTCCAGAGGGGTAAAGTAATACTTCGTGTAGGATTGCTGTTTTCTTGGTCTCCCAGCACATTATCAGGTGTCTTGGAGAAGTACTGAGAAGTGATAGTAGCCTTGCAGCCTGAGTTGAGAACACGGCTCCTTCATTGTGTGACAGTAACAAATACTAAGATTCAGATTCCTCAGAATATATGATTATTCATATTCTTTTTTCCTCTTTGAAACCTTGCAAAACCCAATGAAGTATGTTTAATCCCAATTTTTTAAACAAAGAAGTTCAAGTTTGCAGCTGCAACGGAACTTGTCCAAGTTAATATCACTAAAAGTTGGCAGGAGCTGGATTTAAAACCAAGGTCTAAGTCCACAGAACAGGCTGCTACGGATACCAGCTGGGAAAAGCTGTTGGGTGGATTCAACCATTTGCATGTTTGTTAGTTTAACATTTTTTGTGAAGTCTTTGCCTTCTGAGGGGCACTGGGCTGGATGCTGGCAACACAGGGAAGGTAGACATAGTCCTCAAGGACTCTCATTCTAGTGGAGCGACAGAGAACTTAACCATCTCAATTGGTTTCTTTAAGAGCAGTGGTTTAGAGCCACCTAGGGTCCTGAGCGAGCATGGAGACCATGCAGGGCATGAAGCCCTCCTAGGGACAGGGACATTAGAATTAGAACAACAAGAGTCATCTAGGAAACCTCACAGAGACAGAACACGGGGAAGGACAGTTCAGGTCAAAGGAATTGCATGTGCAAAGGGAAGGAGGCCTGGTAAAGCTCGGCATACGCCACACACTTCAAGTTTGGTGTGGCTGAGGGACCAGTGAATGGAGAAACAAGCAAGACCAGAGGCAAGACCATAAGGACCTTGATGCCCTGGCAGGGTTGGAATCTGTGTAGAAGGCAAGGAGGGTGACTGGGGATAATCTTAAGCAAAAGAATGAGATTTACCAAGATCATGCTGCTGATAGTGTGGAGAATGGATTTGAAACTTGGAAGGAAGGAGTGCCCAGCACCACCCTGTATTCTGACATTTTCTGAGTCAGCTATCTGAATTCTAATTGTAATGGGCTAAATTGTGTCACCCCAAAGTTCATACTGGAGGGAGGTTGAGCTTGCATTGAGGTTGCAGGTGAACCCTGTGTCTCAGGGCTGTATTTAAAGATAGGATCTTTAAAGAGGTAGTTAAATTAAAATGAGTTCTTAGGGGTTGGCCCTAATCCAGTAAGACTGGAGTCCTTCCAAAGAAAGATTAGGACCAACAGATGTGACCGAAGACCATGTGAAGACACAGGGAGAAGATGGCAATCTACAAGCCAAGGAGACCGACGGAAGAAATCAACCCTGGTGACATCATCATCTTAGACTTCTCACCTCAAGAACTATAAGAAAAGTTTTTGTTGTTTAAGCCACCTGGTTTGTGATACTTCATATGGCACCCCAAGTAAACTAACATGCTAATTTTAAATCTCCCATATTTTAAAATGCAGCTATGAATTAAAATTAAAACAACAACGACGTGCCGGGAAATTCTTCTATAGATAACCCCAGGCCCACGGAGCAAATGTGTGCTGAATTTGTAAAAGTCCGATGTTAGCTGGGAATAGTAATTCCAGGGTCATAGTTTCTTTCTATACTTTGGTAAGGGGGACGAAGAGTGACAACAAAGACTTCCCACCTTTGCCACAGACCTGTCTGGGGGATGAATTAGGAGGACAGAAAGCCTTAGGATGAGAGGGAACAGTGCATTAAATCCAGTGTAATCTTCGGTCCAAATCACAGGGAGTGGAGAGTGCAAATATGCACCCCTGCCTGAATACAAAGGAATAAAACCCCTCTTGAGCAGTCCTGACAGTCTTTCATGCCCACTTGAGAACTGGTCATCTGGAACCAGTCATCCCTACAGCTACCGTCTCTGTCCCTTTGCTGCAGTCTCACAAATTACAGAAGGGATCAGGTTTGAAAGAGCAACTGCTGGATGTGGTGAATATACAGCTGAAAGGACGCCAGAAAGGGTCATTGCCAGGCTCAAGAGACCCAGTGGAGTAGAAAGGGCCATGCTTGTCTTCCTGGTTTCTTGTTGTCGGTAACCTGTTTGTTATCGATATTACTCGTGTACAGAGAAGCAAGCCAAGAAGGGGCCAAGAAAGCAGCATTTTACCCTCGTCTAAACTGCTTTCGGGAAACCAATCAAGTACCTTCTCAGATTTAGAATATCCAGTAATACTCTACAGGAATACGTGATATTTGTGATTAAGTGATTTTTGTACTGCATGTATTTTCACTCAACATTTAAACATAATATTTAAGAATATTGTAACATTCACTTTAATATTGCTGTAGTAGATTCTAAAGTAGTTATATTAACTATATATAGTTCCTGAAGTCATTAAAGGAATTCAGTACAGTTGAACAATACCGGGGTTAGGGGCACCAACATCTCACTTAGTTGAAAATCCCCATAAAACTTTTGACTCCCCCAAAACTCAACTACTAATGCCTGCTGTTGACCAGAAGCCTTACTGATCCATAAAACATCGAGAAATTTTTGTTTCCGTTAGACCTAAGACTCTGAGTCATTCTCCTTCATCAAGGAAAAATGCTTTAGATTCATTATAATGGCCTCACTACACCAAGAAACCACACTGATACGGTTTTGAAAGATGTAAAACTTGAAATAAACAAATAGGTGGTCCTGGTTAACCAGAACTGAGCCAGAATCTAACTAGAAAGATTGGCTGTCTGCGTGATAACCTCTAGCTAACTAATCAAGGTGTTAGCATCATGCGGTGAGATAAGGTCAAACACTATACAGGTTTTCCTCCTGGAAACAGAATAAGGACCATTCATCTCTATACTTAAGAGTATTAAAATTCCACAGCATGTAGCCCCATGCAAATAAATCCAACTGGAGGCATAGACATTAAGAAAGGCAAAACTTTCATTTTCAGGTAATACACTATGAAAGCTAAAATAGTATTCTATGTTTCAAACTGGTTTAGTAATTATTCAAACACATAACAATCTCCTGCTGATTTTTAAATGGATTATTTTGTACATTATGTGCTTTTGCGGGCCATTTCTACATTTTGATTGAATAGGGTTTTGTGTGTGTGTGTGTGTTTTCCCTCCGGGTGGATTTTTTTTTTTTTTTTTTCCCCACTGTTAGCTAGAGTTCCTTGGAGATTGTGGGTGAATGCTGAGATTCCTTAGAGAAATGAAGTTTCTTACAACTATGCTGGCGTGCTTCCTCAAGGGGAACAGAAATTACACTAAGATCTAGGAAAAACTGACTACTTTTGAGGAGTCAGAAAATTAGTTGCAAATTTCTTTTTAAAAAACATTCTGTTTCATTATCTCAGGAATTGTGGAATTAGTTACAGATGGTTGTCTCATTTTTAATTTGAAGGAGGGGATTTGTGTGAGAATTAATATAAACAAATGCTAACAGAGCTGGTTTATGCTTATGAGGAGGGAGTTAATCAGCCTCAACCACACTCAGGAGAACAGTGCTAAAAAGACTGTGGGATGACAGCAAGATGGGCCCCGGGCACAATGTGAAGCACACAGAGTTGGTTTTGGAGCCACCAGCTTTCCTCTCTCGAGATCCTTTTCTCACCCTTGTGCCTGTGTTTCTTCCCCTCCAGCATCCCATGTATTCTTTACCACCTGCTTCTTTCCCCCCGTTTCCCTTGGTAGCACAAGTTCTCAAGAAGAAAAGATTTAAATGAAAGTTTCTTACAACTTGGATCTACAGATAGTTCAGTGTCCGGAACCACGAGAGGGCTGGGATTGTACTCTGCTTACAAGCTAACAAGGTAGTCTGCCACATGGATGCTGGCAGAAGACCCAGCTTCTGGTCAGAGGACTATTTACTACTCATAGCAATAGCAGTGGCCATTTGCACAGGTTCCTTGAGCCCTAATTTCTGGGTGGTACCGTGAAGGCCAGGGGAGGATTTTCCACACAGTGGAGTATGTGTCATGAAAGAGTCCCAAGCTTAGGAAATCCCAGTCCTTAATGAAGGACTCCAACCAAACCTTTCCAAATTTGTTCCAAAATAATCTTTGTTCTAAAGGGCAGCAAGCACCCATGCCCTTTACCACCACCTCTGTCTTCTAAGACTGTTCACTAAACAGTCTGGAAAATAAAATCCAAAACAAAAAGCAGTCAGTGTTCTTCTCATAGGAAGGGCAGAAGCAACAGACTCATGTTGAGTATGTCCCATGTCCTGTCTATGTGGTGGGTCTTCTTAGGAATCTAGGATCAAAATGGAAACTCAGTCAAGCACATCCAATAAAAATATTCCAGATATGTAGGGAAAAGAAAAAAATTTGTAGGATTAATTTTTGTAAATAAAATATAAAGCTCTAAAAAATCTTGAATGGTATAAATGCTTTCAGTCACATGATTGAAGTATTCTCAACTGAGGGTTACATTAGTGTTTTGATATTTACATATTTGGAAAAGCAAGATGGACCTAAAAAAAATACACAAACACTGACTTCAAGCCTGATTCTCTGATGGGACATTTATGTTCAATGGAGATTAAAGCCTAAAGCTAGTATAATTTCAGTCATGAGCCAGGATATGTGACTGTGTTTTTAAGGTCCAAGTCTTTCTCTTCCCTGAATAGCTTCTCTTGGTTCCTTCAGAGAACTTTAATCTTTAGCAGGTACATTCTCAGTGTAGAACATAAATAAATTATCCCTGTGCCAGTCACCAGTTCTGTTAATTTCTGGTATTTCATATACATAAACCTGCACTAAATAAGATACGAGGATGATGACATGATAAAGTGTTTTTTTTTTCTTTTTTTAAAATCTTATGACCATTTTAAAAAAATTCCTAGTTATGTATATCATATTCCTCAAACATTTAACCTTTGTTTCTGCTGTCACAGTGTCTAAAGAGATCTTAACAACATATTCTCTGCGGATCATGGTTAGAAACAAGCTTCCTCGATGCATAGGGAAGGAATCAGAGAATCAGATCTCAGCACCTTTTGACATCCTCAGCAGCACTATCACAGAAATTAGTTGCAAGATAAGTTGGCAAACTTCACTAGCCACACTAATTTTAGGAATGGGGTGTAGGGGACAGAGATCAATGCAGAACAGAATGTGCAATGTCTACATACTATCACAGTTCAGGATATAAATACAGTGTCGTGTTTTAAAGATGTTTTGTTTTTTATTTTGTAGAGGGAAAGAGATGGTGAGATTAAAAAGTATCATACATGCCATGTAATATATTAGAAGAGGAGAGAACTCCAAGAAACTATTTCCCTTATAGCAAAACCTAGAAAATGTAGAAGCAAAAAAGGAGCAAGATGCAATGATGTAGATGTTACACAACAATTAAACTCTATATTCAATGCAACTGTATTTGCACCCAGCTAATTTCTAACCATAGATACTTAGAAGAATGAAAATATTAATATGTAGTAACTTATTTACTGTATATTTACTGTTTTTTAGTTTGAATTGAATGATTTTAAAAAGGAAAAATGAAATTCTTGAAAGCAATGAAGTCAATTAAGGTATTTCCTTGTTTAAAGGGAAAAAAAGTTCATATGCTAGAGCAGAGTAAAATGGACTAGTTTAACTTCTACTTCATATAAGGGTACACAAAAGAGAAGTATGATAAGCAATAATGAGTAGGATCCGTTTCAGAATTAAATGGCTCTCCAGATGGGAAGCCAAGTGAAGCAGCAGCCACCATCATTCTACCTTAATAGGCAAGACCTCCGGGGCTGATGGCCCATATTAGATTTCTTGACTTCTTTAATATGCAGTTTATCTCCTCAAAATGCTAACTGTATTTGCAAGTATCCTTTAAACTAGTTCACGCTAATTAAGTAGCTATTGTTTTTCAACTGCAAAATTTATCTAATAGAATATCACAGAAGTTTGCAGTATGTGTATATTCAAGTGGGTGGTTCAGTAGGAAAACTTGGGCCAATATGTGCATGTTGTCATTTGGGAACAGGGCTACAGACAGCTGCAGACAGCTCAGCTCACAGGCAAGATGAGTATTTTGACTTTAGTAATTTGAATTTTCTTGGTGAAAAACAGTCTAAGGACTTTACCTTTTAGACTTTGCAAGATAAATTCTGCTTATCCAAATGCTCACAAACAGTGAAGTCTACTGTCATGTAGCACATAGAGGATGTTGAAATTCATGAGCCCCCCCCAAAAGAATTAAAATAAATGAATGTTTAATTAAATGGAGAGGGAAAAAGTTAAGGTAGCAGGGGAGAGGAATAAAGGCAGAAATCAATGAATTAAAAGGCAAAAAAGAAAATAGTCTAACATCTGGCTAGCTTGATTTAAAAATGATGAAATCCGGGGTACCTGGGTGGCTCAGTGGGTTAAGCCTCTGCCTTCGGCTCATGGTCTCAGGGTCCTGGGATCGAGCCCCGCATCGGGCTCTCTACTCGGCAGTGAGCCTGCTTCCCCCTCTCTCTGCCTGCCTCTCTGCCTACTTGTGATCTCTCTCTCTCTCTCTGTCAAATAAATAAAATCTTAAAAAAAAAAAAAGATGAAATCCAAATACCCAAAAATATAATAAAAGAACATGCAATCTAAAATAGTAAAGAAAAAGGAGACAGAATTTAACACATGAGAAGGTGAAAACAAACAAGATTAGCATGTATGATTCTGAAAAAAACCTGAAAGATAATAATACAAATTATTTTGAAGGGAATATGGATTGCTAGAATAGAGTAAAAAAATAGATGGAAGTAAACTGTCAAACTGTTTAATAGCCATTGATCCAAAATATTGAGTCCCTCCCAGAGATATTAGGGTAAACTCTGAGAGTTAAATGGTAAGCTTCGTCTGTCTTTCAAGGAAAAGATCAATCTTTTACTACATACAACTTTCTAGACCATAGAAAAATATGGAATATTCATATTTATATTCAAATACACCATAACTGATTCCTATGTTTGATAAAAATTGTCTACCAAACTTCAAGCCAAATTCATTTACAGCAAGTGCAAAGATGTAATAGGAAAGAAAATTAACTTGTGCTGTGTAGGAATAAAACATGTTATACAAATAGGTAATAATAATTCATGTAATATTTACATGGATACAAAAAGTTATTTGAGAAATTCAATACCCATGCCTGATTAAAATTCTTAGTAACCTAGAAGTGAATATTTTACTTATTCAACATGGATAAAGAATATGAAATCTCAATTCAATAACTAATACACATCAAACTACAATTGAAATAAAAACTTGAAACAAATAAACAGAATAACTAATGGATATCAAATGGTCAAAGAGATATTCCCAAGTTGAGAGCAAGAACTCTATAACTAATATTAGAAATTCTGGAATTTTTAGCCAATGCAATTAGAAAAGAAAAAGGAAAAAAATGTAGCTAAAATTACTAGAAAGGCAAAAGTATAATTTTTATTTTTAATACTGTTATAATTGCCTAGTGAGAGAAATCATGAGACTAATCCTAACATTTTGCCAAAACAATGCTATTTTATACTCACATATACATATAAATTCCTCATATAATTTAAAATTGCATTATTATAAAGTATATGCTCTAAAGTGTTTGATTTTGCATTTATGTTATCACTGGTATCAAGATATTATATACAATAATTAGATAACAGAAGTAAAATTTATAAATTATATAGAAACTCAAATATATGTATAAACACACACATATCACGTATAGATTTGTTAGCTGTAATGATTTATCAAGAGTTTTCCTCCTGAGCTCTCCACTACTACTAATTATCAGCTAGAATAAAAGGCAACAAAAGATTATTCATAAAAGCACAACATGATAAACTAAATCTGAAAATAAAAGCAATACATAGAAGATGTGAGAATATATGGGAAGAAAGACTTTGTGTTCCTAAAGGATATAAAAGATGGCTTAAAAATTTAAAGAGAAATGTGGTGTCATAGAAGTATATACTGTAAGCTCTTAACTTTCCATAAAATAAAGTATAATTTAATTTTTATGAAAATATCTAAAAGATTTTTGAAGCTGAATTGATTCAGTAGTTAATCTGAAAGAATAATCAAGATTATCAAGATTATTCTGAAAGAAAAAAAAGAATAATTTGTACCAATATACATTAAAACTTATTTAAATATGCAATCAATATTACAGTGGGAATTGAAACAAAAATGGAAAATTACCACTGGACCAATTTAGAGTCTAAAACTATATCAAAGGGGGTGAAATTAATTATTCAATGTATAATCTTGGAATTTTTACTTTGAAGGGAAGTTAAATTTAGATTCTTCACTCAGTTTTCTAAAATATATACCAAATAACTCAAAGATACATTTATAAAGAACTAAAAAAATAAACTTAATAAATATTTGTTATCTCAGTTTGAAGAAGGACATTTTATATGAAAAAAATAGAAGTCATAAAAGGAATAGTTTGGAAACACAAAATCTTTTAAATTATATTTTAAATTTTAAAAGGTTTTTAAAAACCCACAAATCAGTGTCTCTCACTTTTCATATGCTTGTGTTTATGACATGTAGTCCTAATTTTATAAATAATGTAATATAACATGTTGGTTCGTTAATTGTAACAAAGGTGCCGTACTAAGGTAAGATGTTAAAAGGAGAAATGGGATGCAGAATATACGTAAATCTAAAACTTCTAAAATAAAAAGTTATTTTTAAAAATGGAAAATGTTAAGACTAAATTATTTTTTAGAAATAGAAACTGCTGAAGAAAATATTCATCTCTTCACTATGAAGAGAATACACAAATATGTTGCCATATTTTAACATATTAAACTAACCAAAACTTTTTTAACAATGGTATACAGTGATGTTCATATGATTTCATATGTTGTAGTGCTAAGGAGACTACCACACATTTTCCAGAAATCCCTTTGGTGACATACCCTAGAAACCTTGGAAAGAGCCATACTTTTTTTTTTTTTAATTCAGTTTAGTTAACAAATAGTTAATTATTAGTTATAGTTATATTATAGTTATAAATTCATCAATTGCCTATAACACCCTGTGCTCATTACATCAACTGCATTAAGGTAATGTCCATCACCCAGTTACCCCATACCCCCACCCACTTTTCCTCCAGTAACCCTGTTTGTTTCTTAGAGTTAAGTCTCTTATGGTTTGCCTTGCTCTCTTTTTTTTTATATTATTTTTCCTTCCCTTCCCCTGTGTTCATCTATGTGGTTTCTTAAATTCCACATGAGTGAAATGGTACCCATCTTCTCAGACTAACTTTACTTAGCATTAATACTCTCTAGTTCCAACTACATCATGCAAATGTCAAGATTGCATTCTTTTTGGTGGCTGAGTAATAAAGATCTGTAAGTTTTGACATGGTCATCTTCGTAACGTATCCCATGAAAACAATCATAAGAACAAAACAAAATATATCTTACTTATGACTGTTTTAGTCAGGATTCTGACAGGAGACCAGAAACCCCTCTAGATATTTTATTTTATTTATTTATTTTTTAAGATTTTATTTATTTGACAGAGATCACAAGTAGGTGGAGAGGCAGGCAGAGAGAGAGAGAGAGGAGGAAGCAGACTCCCCGCTGAGCAGAGAGCCCGATGAAGGACTCGATCCCAGGACCCTGGGATCATGACCTGAGCCAAAGGCAGAGGCTTTAACCCGCTGAGCCACCCAGGTGCACCCCCCCGCCAGATATTTTAAACAAATGAGATACAACATAGAGAAACAGAGTACAAAATCATTGAGAATGGGGACAAAGGTCAGAGAAATTAAGAAAACGGATGGCAAGTCATGTAAAATGGCTACAGATGATCTCGTTCCCTGCATCAGGGAATTGGGTTGATACCTGTCCACTGCAAACCCAAGAGCAATAATGACCTTTATTCTGCACCTTCTACATTCTGCTCAAATGTCTCTCATTGACAAAATCTAGTGTGGAAACCCGTGGTCAGGGATTCTGGGAAATATACCTAGTTCCAGTCTTTTGGCCCTTTAATAAAAGTGATAATATAGATGTAGTGACAGTTTGGTAGTGAACTACTGATACAACACATTGTTCTGTGGGATACTTTCATAGGAAATTCTGATAAAACTACAACAAAAAAGTCAACAGTCTAAATGCCAGTAATATTCATATAATGGGATTCTGTGAAGCTGTTACGTATATTTTACAGTGCATGAGAAATCATATTTGTTCCAGCGACCTGAGAAAATAGTCACTATATTAAATTAAAACCAGTTTGCAAAGCAATGTAGTATCAACCTACATTGTTATAATACATAGCATAATTCTATGCAATTCCAACTTTGTAGTGATAGGAAGTTTCTCTAACTGCAAAATTAGGTATTGCAGACCTTGTCCTAAAATCCCATTTTAAAACGAGGTTATCAATAAAAAACTGAGGCTTTGTTGAGGCAGCATGCAGAGAACCTGGAGAACATCCCTGAGATTTTGAGCTTAATATGATGTTAGGAATCAACACTCTAAAATATTATACAGCCAGCGGTACTACCCTATATTCTGGTTATAGTTACTTTTAAAGTAAATGCTGTAGTCTGAAAAGCAGAAAGAATTTTCATGGCTAGGTTTTTCCAATAACTAGGTGACTACACTAGAGATCTCATTAACTTAAAAACCATAAAATAAAAAATATTTTCTCAATGTCCATGGTAATAGAGGAATAAAGTTGCTTTTCTCTGAACATAGTGCTTTAATTTGAGCCTGTCCTTCAAGAAATACCATCTGTTATCTGGTCTATTATCAAGATGGATGCCACAGGCTATTGTTGGGAGAACAAACCTTTAACAAGCAATCAGTTCTTAAAAAAAAAAAAAAAGAGCATATTACTCTCCTTTGCAGAATGATTACACCATATATTTAGTTGTCTGATAAAGAAAATGTTTTATTGAAAAGGAATTATTTACCCTGGGGACTTACTCTGGGAGTCTGCAGAGGGAGTGCAAGTCTCTATAAGTTTTTTTTCCAGGTCATTCTATCCCCTAATGTTATTCTTATTTTGTCCTTTGTCAGTTCTGCTTTGTATATGATTTTTAAAATTGCCATTATTTTGTTCAATTTCACATCCAGATAGAACTCCAGTCTACATTTTCATACTGGCTATTGTTCAAAATTCAATTATCTCTCTTTTCTCTGACTTCAACATCAATAAGAGCATTTAAAGGTCAAGGGAGAGTTTTAATCATAGTTCACTTTAGGAGAAGAGATGATCTCTAGGCAAAGATAGAAGTCTAGTAGGAAAGACCTTATAGAAAGTACTATGAATTGTTTTACTTGCATTCTCCTGATGGACGCATCTGATAATCTGAAAGACCTAGATGAAAGGAGACTAAATCAGAGCATTCAAAAGGAAAGAGGCCATAGACATTTTGGGTTCGGCCTTGAAAAATCACAGATCTAATCATTTTGTGGTAATTAATGATAAACAAGCTATATATAAATCTATATCTAAAACCTCATGTTGCAGCAAAAACAAATAATTAAAACAGATTGTGCCTAATTTAAATATTAACAGTCCTTACCTGGAAAAACAAAACCATTAAGAGATGACTCACACCAAAATCAAAATCAAGACCTAGTTTCCTAGCATGCTTTTAGGGGAAGTTTCTCTGGCATTAAGATGTTAAATGAGTAAACTCTCCAAGGCACTTAGAAGAAAGCAGGTTAGTAACTTTGTGACAGAAATCAGCAGGACACCTTGTCACCAATATTCTGTTTCCTTTAAACTGCATCACTTGTCTCAAATACTCTAATTGCCAAAAAATCTTAAACATTTAACTTTGAACAATTTGCATTTACCTTTACCCATTCAGATAAAAACATCACTTTTCTGAATTTAAAGGAGCTTAAATAGTTCAAGATCTCCTATTCTATACCTAGAAACAAAGCACATCATCATGCCCTGGGGGCAGGGGGAGGGAGGGACAGAAGGCACTGGCTAGGTGCAGACTCTAGGCTTGATTCCACCTCTGCCATTTAATAGGTGTGGGACACTGAGCAAGTAATTCAACCTCTCTGCCTGGTTAATTTGTCAAATGGGGGTAATATCCCTAACTTAGGGTTGACACGAGGATTAAACATGTTTAGATAGGCTACTAAGTATATTGGACAGTGTTTTTGGCATATAAGCAAGGAATGATTAGCTGCAGTTATATCCCTGAGGAATAGTTTTTATGTATACAAACATGAGAGCTGTTTTGTGATTTAGATCAGGAAAATAGCCACCTGCTTTTATAGACCAATTTTTAAGTATCGTTTTACATTTTTATATGATTAAAGAATAAATAATATTTTGTGACACATGAAAACTACATGAAATTCAAATTTTAGTGTCCACAAATAAGGTTTTATTGAAACACATGCCAGAGTTCAGTATAGCTGCAAAGCCTAAAATACTTACCATCATCCTTTACAGAAACAGTTTACTGACCTGTGCGCTGTGGGCAGTGTTTTAATATAACAATATTCTCCTTCCCTTCATTCTTGAATGAAAGAGTGACTGTTAGAGTCAGTAACTTTCAATTTTCCAAAAAATCAAGTAGGGGGAATAGTATTAAGAATTATTCAGTTTAAAAATTTTTTTTAACCCCCATTTGACAAATTAACCAGGCAGAGAGGTTGCATAACTTGCTCAGTTATTTGAGACAAGTGATGCAGTTTAAAGGAAACAGAATATTGGTGACAAGGTGTCCTGCTGATTTCTGTCACAAAGTTACTAACCTGCTTTCTTCTAAGTGCCTTGGAGAGTTTACTCATTTAACATCTTAATGCCAGAGAAACTTCCCCTAAAAGCATGCTAGGAAACTAGGTCTTGATTTTGATTTTGGTGTGAGTCATCTCTTAATGGTTTTGTTTTTCCAGGTAAGGACTGTTAATATTTAAATTAGGCACAATCTGTTTTAATTATTTGTTTTTGCTGCAACATGAGGTTGAAAGGACAGCTTAATATTTCTAGAGTTTATAGACTAGGTAAAGTCAGCATTAAGGATTTTGCACTTCTATGACTTTATTAACAGTATCAATGTTTCTCAAAATATACATATTCACAAACATACATATTCAACCCATGATATCATCTACAACATACAGGCAGTAAGATAAAGGACTGTATGGCAAATATATTCACATTGCATGAACTACTCCTTTTTGACGTCAAAGTTGTTGTTGTTGTTTTCTTTTTTAAGATTTATTTATTTTTAGAGGGTGGGGAGGGGCAGAGGGAGAGAGAGTCTTTTTTTACAATTATTTTTACTAACATATAATGTATTATTTGCCCCAGGGCTATAGGTCGGTGAATCATCAGGCTTACATATTTCATAGCACTCACTATAGCACATACCCTCCCCAATGCCCATAACACAACAACCTTCTCCTCACCCCCCATCCCCCGGGAACCCTCAGTTTGTTTTGTGAGATTAAGAGTCTTTTATGGTTTGTCTCCCTCCTGATCCCATCTTGTTTCATTTTTTCCTTCCCTACTCCTTCAAACCCCCGCTCTGCCTCTCAAATTCCTCATATCAGGGAGATTGTATGATAATTGTCTTTCTCTGATTGACTTATTTCACTCGGCATAATACCCTCTAGTTCTATGCACGTCCTTGCAAATGGCAAGATTTCATTTCTTTTGATGGCTGCGTAGTATTCCATTGTATAAATATACCACTTCTTCCTTATCCATTCATCTGTGGATGGACATCTAGGTACTTTCCATAGTTTGGCTATTGTGAACATTGCTGCTATAAACATTTGGGTGCCCATAGTATCTATGGGCGTAATTGCTGGGTCATAGGGTAGCTCTATCTTCAACTTTTTGACGAACCTCCATGCTGTTTACCAGAGTGGCTGCACCAGCTTGCATTCCCACCAGCAGTGTAGGAGGGTTCCCCTTTTTCTGCATCCTCTCCAACATCTGTCATTTCCTGACTTGTTAATTTTAGCCATTCTGACTGGTGTGAGGCAGTATCTCATTGTGGTTTTGATTTGTATTTCCCTGATGCCAAGTGATGTTGAGTACTTTTTCGTGTGTCTGTTGGCCATCTGGATGTATTCTTTGCAGAAATGTCTGTTCATGTCCTCTGCCCATTTCTTGATTGGATTATTTGTTCTTTGGGTGTTGAAATCTGTAGGACACAGCAAAGGTGGTCCTGAGAGGAAAGTATATAGTGATACAAGCCTTTCTCAAGAAACAAGAAAGGTCTCAAGTACACAACCTAACCCTACACCTAAAGGAGCTGGGGAAATAACAGCAAAGAAAGCCTAAACCCAGCAGGAGAACAGAAATAATAAAGATCAGGGCAGAAATCAATGAAATAGAAACCAACAGAACAGAAGAACAAATCAACGAAACTGGGAGATTGTTCTTTGAAAGAATTAATAAGATTGATAAATCCTTGGCCAGACTTATCAAAAAGGAAAGAGAAAGGACCCAAATTAATAAAATCATGAATGAAAGAGGAGAGATCACAATCAATACCAAAGAAATACAAACAATTATAAGAATATATTTTGAGCAACTATACTCCAGCAAATTTGACAATCTGGAAGAAATGGATGCATTCCTAGAGTTGTATAAACTACCAAAACTGAACCAGGAGAAAATAGAAAACCTGAACAGATCTATAACCAATAAGGAGCTTCAAACAGTCATCAAAAACCTCCCAACAAACAAGAGCCCAGGGCCAGATGGCTTCCCAGGGGAATTCTACCAAACATTTAAAGAAGAATTAATACCTGTTCTTCTGAAACTATTCCAGAAAGAGAAATGGAAGTAAAATTTCCAAACTCATTTTATGAGACCAGCATTACCCTGGTCCCATAACCAAAGACTCCATCAAAAAGGAAAATTACAGACCACTTTCCATGATGAACACGGATGCGAAAATTCTCACCAAAATACTAGCCAATAGGATCCAATAGTACATTAAAAGTATTATTCACCATGACCAAGTGGGATTTATTCCTGGGCTGCAGGATTGGTTCAACATCCACAAATCAATGTGATACAATACATTAATAGAAGTTTTTTTGTTTTTTAATTTTTTTGGAGTGCATAGGGCTTACTTTCTGAACTTTCTTGCTGAGCTTCTCTAATGGCTTTATCAAAGCATGTTTTATAATGTGGAGACAACTCTAATACAATTTTTTACCTCCCACCATTGCGTAGTATGTTGCAAGCACAGTGTAGGCCATTTGATATCTTTTCATTGAGATTTATTGACTTGAGTTAAATTACTTAGAGTTCAGTAAAACATCTCAAACAATGAATCCTCAATAATCTTGGCTGTGTTTACCATGTCCTAAGGCCTTTCTAAGAGAAGCCACAATTTAAAAGTTCTTAAATAATTATAGAAATAAATACGGTGACATATCGTTCACTGCAAAGTACAGCTGTCAATTACAAATTCAGTTTTCAGTTACAGTGCGAATGTAGATCAAATGCACCATCTTATAACTGAGTGGTAATGTTTTTTGGGGTCTCCCTTTGCATTATGGTTGTAAATATTTAACATGATTGTTTTGCCAAAATATTCTCACTAACCCAAAATGTGCTAGTATTAACAGACTACACAGTGAAAATGAGTTTTGTTTTTCTTGGTGTAGGAATAAATGTTACCACTCCCAACAACATGACTTGTTTTTAATTATGTTTAAAGGACCTCTTGCAGTTTGACCTTCTCTCTCAGTGTAGAGAAAGTTTAACAGGAACTTCTGGAATGATCTACTTCTTATACTGCTCTCTATCACTGTGATTAGTACCATCATCTAAAATATAAGAATATACTAAATTGGCTTAAGTGTATGATCAGCTTTTAAAATCCAACAGCATTAGGATTTTCTTTCTTTGGTTTATTTCTGCATACCCTTAGTATTCTAGTGTTAGAGATTGGATTTCCTTTAACCCCAAGGAATTCTTTAAGGAAAAAAAAAAAAAAAAGGAATCATCCATGTTTTGTGCAACAGAATGGACATGCAGGTCCTCTTAGCAGGGACTTGAATCCTAATAGTACCACTTAGCTTCTCCGTATCTTTGGGCAAGTTAATTTTGCAAGCCTCAGTAGCCTTATCTGATGAAGTATTACTGTCCCTTCTTTGCAGTGTGCTTGCTAAGATTAGAAATGATAGATGTAACACAGCTGTTCCAGTAAGCCCTCAATAATGGTGGTCACTCTTGTTTTTGTTGTAATCTGATCAAGGTCTTTATTGACCCAGTGAAAATCATTTCCTTATTCCTAATAGCCTTCAGTAAAATAAAGTGATCTGTTTAGGGAACTTGGTCTCACAGCAACCATTCACATCATGGCTTCATCCTGCAATTGGGACATAAGTTGTATCATCAGTCCACGGCTTGGAAACAAAGCACAGGCATGTGGCACTGGACTCTTCTAGTGGTGGTAGAAAGTCAAGGAGGAGAATTGGGAGCCAAGAAAATCAAACAAACAAAAAACAATAAACAAAGCAGGAAAAAAGTCACCAGAAGAAAACTTTCCTGATCTTGTCCATAACCATTTTGATTTTGACATAGCTTTGGCAGGTGCCATTAAGGTAAAGGAATGCTTTAAAGACGGTTACTGCATACACTCCAGCCTCCCTCTGTAATCCCCATCCCATAACTTAGCTTTACAAGTTGGCTCTTTTAGAGACTTTCAGAGGTCTCTCCACACTTACCACAGGCCGATAAACTAGTCTTCCTTGACCCAATACTCTCCTGTTTCTTTCCAGTTAATTCTACTTTGCTATACTTAATCCAGAATTTATTCAAGGTTTATACGTTAATATGACAAATATTTATTGAGTGCCTACTATCATTTTAGCTGTCAAATATGCAACAGAAAATAAAACTAATTAAAACTCCTGCCCTTGGTGAGCTTGTATTTTAGTGGGAAGGTACAGACAATTAATTGAATAAATAAGTTATTGTGTACATTAGCAGGGGATAAGCAAAGTGGGGGAGAGGAGATAAAAAAATACTGGGAAGTAGAGGTGCAGTTTTAAATAGTTGTCAGGAACAGCTTCAGTGAAATGACAATCAAGTAAAATCACCAGGAGGATGTAAAGAAGGGGGAGCAATCTAGGCAGAAGGAACTGTAAATGCAAAAATCTTAAGGCAGAAAGATACCCTTCAGGGTCTAACAAGAGTAAGGGGGCAAGAATAATTGGATTACAGGAGATAATATCAAATCATCAGGAGTGGTATGGGGGAAGATGGGGAATATCTAGACTCTTGTAGACTACTGAAAGAAATGTTGGCCTTTTTTTCTGACTAGTGCGGGGAGCCTCTGAGGGCTCTCAGTGGAGAAGTGACATGAAAGGACTTGAAATTAAAAAAAAATCACTCTAACTGCTGTATTGGAAATAGACTATAAGGAAGTGATGTGGAAACAAGCCAGACAGTGAGGAAATCATTACACATGCCAGGTGAGGTGGCTCAGTCAAACATTGACTCTTGATTTTTGGCTCAGGTCATGATCTCAGGGTGGTGAGATTGAGCCCTGTGTCAGGCTTTGCCCTGGGCATGATGCCTACTTCAGATACTTCAGATTCTCTCTCTCTCTCTCCCTCTCCTCCCTTATGGCCCCCTCAAAAAAAAAAAAAAAAAAAAAAAAAAAAAGAGAAAGAGAAAGAAATCCAGTTGATGTCATTGTTAGGGCTGAGTAGGAAGCAGCTGGATTCTGTGAAAGGGACTTGGTAATGGATAGATGGTGGTGGGGAGAAAGGGACAGACTTGTATGAGTTAAACAGACATGTTTTACTCAAGTATTTGAAAGGTAAGAGTTACTATGAAGTGAAAGGGCAAAACATGAAAGCAGGGTAAGTTTTAGGTCGGCATCAGGAATTCAATTTTAGGTATGCTGAGTTTTAAATGTCTTAGTTACTGCAGAAAAGATGTTAAGTAGGCAGGTCTGGAGTTGGGGAGTCATCAGAGCTCAAGGTACGAGGCTGGGAGAATCCTCAACACAGACAGTTCTTAATGTTGTGAGACTGGCCACGATTGCCACCTGAGACCAGGAAGAGGAAGGGATGAGGTCCGAGGACTGATCTTTATTTGTACTCTAACACGAGGTGGCTGGTGAGACGAGCGGCAAGTAGATGAAGGAAGACGGGCTAAGGGCTAGTGTTCTAGAGGTCTCTGATGGAATTGTTTCAAAGAACTGGAGGTGACCAAGTAAGTCAGATGCTGCCGATGGGTCATTTCAGACTGGGACTGAAAAGTGACTGCTCCATTTAGCAATGGCAGATCCCATGTGACTGTGATAAAAGATGTTTTGGTGTGCCTATTTGGAGTAGTTTGAGGTAAGAATGAAAGGAAAATAATTAGAGTCATTGAGCACAGATTTTTTTTTAACTGATTTTTGCTGCAAAAAGGAGTAGAAAAATGGGGCAATTATAGCTGGAAGAGGGAGCATGGTTAAATTTTTTTTTAATGAAAGAAACAGGTTTGCATGGTAATGGAAATGAACTAACAAAGGAAAATTACTTAGAATGCAGGATAAAAGGATGTGATTGCTGGAGAAATTTCCTTGACCACGGTGGGGGGAGATAGTGTTCAATGCACAAGAGAAGAAGCTGGCCTTAGAAATAAATAGTTGGTCTTATTAACAGATGGCAAAGTTGAGTGTAGGTGAGCGATGGATGTGAAGTCTCAGAATTAACAGAAGCATTCACATTTAGATTTAAGGTACTATTTAAATAAATCTCTAGTCATATAATTTTAGTAAATTTAAAATGAGGAATTTCCATCAGGGTTTGGAAGTATATTTTTCTTCTTAGAAAAGAGACTAATTAGAGCTTCCTAAACTCTGCTATGCAGATATTACCCTGGGAAAAATATGTCTCTGGATGAATGGAGCCCATTTAAGGAACACAAAATTCATTCTTCCCCTTATGTCTGGCAGGACCTGTGGCAGCTCCAGTTTGTAAATGAGCTCATTCATTTGTGAACTGGGAGTCATAGCTTTGCTCAAGTACAAGAAACAGCTTGAATACAATGATCTTAAAAAAACTGCCACAAAAATTAATTTCAGTCAGACTTTTAACTGTTTGAAAACTCTTTGCTTTTGAATCTTTGAAAGTGTTTTACGATTTTGGCAGTTGAGTGCTTGGGTGGTCCTCTTGGAGAAGCTTTGCGATCTCTGTGTAAGCCACAATAAAAACTCTGACCTGACAAAAATAAAGTGTTTACACAAACCAGAACAAAATTTCTAGAGGGTTTCAATTGGTATCCACAAATATTAGCGTGAACACAGTGACAGATTTCAAATGAACTTGGTGGAAAAGGCCATCCATTTGTGGACCGTGTTTCACTCAGGCTGAGGGGGAGCTCCACAGTAGTGACCAGTACTTCGACACTTAACACTGCATTGAAAATATGTTCTTGTCTAAGTAGACAAAGGCATCATATTAAACTTGTGAAAGCAGATTATTTTTTATCTTTTCTGCTCATGTAAACGAACACAGGTCAGAATTGAAACCTCAGTATGATAAAGAAAAAATAAATGCTGTCCAGGTTCAAAGAAAATAGTGGAACATCTATCCTTGGCCTTATTAATGCTTTATATTCTATAGCTTCAAAACATTTCCAAAATATTAAATCTAAATTATGCTAACAAGGTAAGGTGGGGTTAGTAATGCTTTTGAGTACAAATTACCAAGTTATATAAAAGTTATACCAAGTTATATAAAAGCATAGTTACTAATATATTGCTTCCAATTTTAATATTAACATGCAATAAATGATTCTGTTGCATTATACATTTACCAAATGGCAAATAAAGACATCAAGTCTTGATTTTGGCTCAGGTCATGATCCTAAATTCACTTAGGAAATCTCATGGTTCTTACCTTCACCTTTACTGAGTTTATTTTGCATTAGAGATCTCAAAAGTATGTAAGCTTTCATGTTCTGTTTCTCTGAAGAGCAAATGTTGAAAATTACCTCCATTGCTGTGTGATCTGTAACTGGCAAGTAAGTAAACCAAACCATGCCATGTGGCCACACTGATTCAATTTTAATACTAAGAAAAATAGTTTGATTGTTTCTATATTGATGAACAAGTTAGACACCCTGTGTTGTGATCGTCAATGGCTGGACTTCTGGCAGTTCAGATGGCTGTTTGCCAAAGAAAATGAACCAAGTATAAGGAAGGTTTATATGTTCCATCAACAAGATTACTCATTATATTTTCAGGGAGGTTTTCCATTAAAAAGTCAGTGTGGTATCTTTATAAACAAAAAACACTGAAAATAAGCAGAAAGGAAAAGAACAAAACAAGCCAAGGCCCTACCCTAGAGAAAAACCACTGATGACCATTTTGGCTGGGTTAACAGTATTTCCTATTTCCTCCATAAAGTGGGCTTCCTGTGTCCCTGACTGGCAGCCTGCTCCCTGCGAACTAAGCTTGACTGCTACTTCCACCAACAGAATTGCTTTCCGAAACTCTGACGTTTGTTCTCTTAACATTTGATGCCATCTATTTTAATGCCACAATTTAATGAAATCTTTTGTAATGCGATAAAATGTGACAGGGAAAAAAACGTATTCTATGCAAACTTGCTTTAATGATCTGTAAAGATTCCCAGTGAGGAATTTATTAATTCAAATTGTGGTGAGACAGCTGCAAAATATTGACCAAGAAAAGTATAAAGATAGAAAAAAAAATAAAGCAATCTGATGGTAATCAGTTTTCCACCCTAAAGGAATTATTACGTACACACTCACACACAAATATATAACTTTTTTTTAAAAGATTATACAGAGATCCCATTAAGAGACCTATTTAAAAAAAGAAAAAAATGTGTCCTGATATATATATATATATATATATATATGTATATATATATATATATGTATATAAATATCAGTGATTAAAAATATTTGAAGTTAAAGAAAATATTTAATATAGTATAATTATCAATTCTTTCTTTAATCAGTTTTGATTGACTGTCAATTCTCATCACATTTGCTACCGTTTACATAATAGCAATTAGTTGCTAAATTCACTTAGGATTTATTATATTTCTCTATAATTTTTGAGGAAAAGATTCTTTTTAAATACTTCTGTTTTCCAGACTGTGCCTTGTTTAGAAAAAAATCTGTAGGAAATACTGCATATGTATTATATTTGTGTTTTGGAAATGCAAAACACAAATTAGCATGACAAATACTATGAAATCTCTACAGTAAAAAATACTCAATAAGAAATCTAAATAATGTTTTACCTTAAAGCAATTTCAGGCTCACAGAAGAGCTATAAATACAGAAGAATGAACTCCCCGCCCACCCACCCACCCAAGGTCATTTGAAAGTAAGTCAACAACCTGATTCCCATCATCCCCAAACACTTTAGTGTCTGTTTTCCACAAACACGGGCACTCTCCTACATAACTACAATATGACCACCCAAACCAGGAAATCAGCATTATTTTAGGATTTCCTCCTACCCCGCAGATCCCACTTGAGTTTCACCACTTGTCCCAGTAACACTCTTTAGAGCCAAAGGATCCAGTTCTGAGTTACATGGAGCATCTAGTTTCATTTATTCTTGGTTTCCTTCAGTTTAGATTTCCTCAGTCTTTACTTAATTTTCAGGACTTTGACATTGTACAGAATCGTGTCCGTTCATTTTGTCGAATTTACTTCAATTTGAGTCAGCTTTGTGTTTCCTCATGTGTTGGTTCAGTATATGCGTCTTTGGCTGAAATATCACTGAAGAGAGGTAGTGCTGGTTTGTGGTGCACAGTTTCATGTCACCATGTTTGGATCATGTGATTCAGGTTTTGTCTCTCAGTCCTCTCTAGCGCAGAAAGACTTTTTCCTTTGTTATTAACTTGTGTCCTTTATGATTAAAAAGTATTTTGTGGAGGGTCTTTGTAAGATGTCATCTCCTAATAAAACTCTCATTTATTTACTTATGTACATACAGATAGATGGTATCTTATTTTACCTAATGGGTTAAAATTGAGTTTACCTAATGGGTTAAAATCTTTTCATATCGATGCTGAAGTTGTCCCAGATTTGGCCAGTGGGAGCCCTTTCACATTGGTACCTGTGTCTTTTAATCATCCTCCCATTATTTTTAAAGTAGTTCTCTGCTTTCTGCCACTTGTACTTTATCTTCCCCAGACTGGATTCTTTTTCTATCAGTATTTTCTCCAGGAAGTCTTTGTTCCTTTTAGTGGAGAATAGTTTTGTAGAAGCCATGATCTGGTTGCTAGATGTGCTCATTACTAACGCGTTTCTGCTCCCAGGTCTTCTCAGTGGACAGAGGGAGGGAATATATGTGTGTTAGGTAAGTAGATACACACATTTACATCAACATTTAGATTTTTGTTTTTATATATGGAAGACTATGAATTCACACCAAGACTCTAGTACCATAGGGTTCCTTCTATTTTACCACTTTTCCATAATTATATTTCCTTTCTCCAAGTGGAAGAACCCTGGTGGCTATTGTCTTCAAAATACTTAACCCCCAGTTTTCCATCAGTACTGCTGTGTCCTTCCGCCCCTTTCTTAGGCCAGTACCAACACCCGGCAGCTCCTCCATCTGTGCGGACACACCCTTCACCTTGATCAGTCTCTGACTTTGGAGGTCAAGCTCTTCTCACATGGGGGGGGGGGTGCCTCTTCAACCTGCTCAGAGTCTGATATCCTGTGTGGCTGCCCCATTCTCTGGTGCCATCCATATCCCACCGGCCCTCTGATTCCCTGTGTCCAGCTAATTCTCTGTATAATTATAGCTATTCAAGTCTTTGTCATCTACTGAGTTCCCCTTGCCCTGACTGAGTTTTTAATTCAGTAGTTTTATTTTGAGCTTGTTCAGTATTTAAAAAAAAAAAAAAGTTCTATCCTTCTTTAGGTATTTCATATCTACATACACTTAAGAGTCTATATCTAATAATCCTGATATCATTAGAATCTAAATTTAGCTTATTGTTTTTACTTACTTCTTAGTCACTATAGCATTCTTTGGTTTGGTGACTTTGATTCTGGGTTGTTTCTTTTAACTTGTGAGAATCTTAGTTATCTGAGAGTGCTTTTTCTAGAAACAGATTTTTATTTCCTTCTGCTGGGAGTTAGGGACACTGTCAATACTCCAGTCTACTGCTCTGTCACTTCCATCTGATACAGGTGACATGGGACTCACGTTGGATTTCTATCCCCCACATCTAAATAATTAGCCAATTATTCCACATCTGCTTCCTAAAATTCTCACTGTCCGTGTTCTAAATCAGTTCTTCCGTCTTCCGTACTGCCGAAGGAGTATTTAACCAGATCTTGCCCTTTGATTTCTACACCCAGATTCTTCAAAATCCTTAAGATGATAAAATCCGCACCATTTGGATCCTTAAGTAACATGATAATCTGGTCTTTTTCTTTCCTGCCTGACCCTCTAGCCTCCTACGACGTCACTTCCCCTAGTCTTCATCACTTCAGCTGCATTCTAGCATGACAGACTATACTTTTCCAAATGTCTGCACATGCTCAGAGATCCCTCTGTTCTCTAATCAGCTCAAGTGCTAGCTTCCCTGAAGGACTTACTGTCTTCACTGGCCAGATCTAGACATTCCTTCCCCAGTGCTCTCCAATGTGTCTTATATACAGCTCCACTGAAGCTCAGTTCAATCTGTGGTATAAACACGTATTTGAATGTCTTCCCCTGCAAGAGAGTACGAGTTCCTTAAGGCCAAAGAATAGGTCTTTTTACTTGGACCTTAACAGTTCCTGTTATAGACGGACATGAAACCCATTCTGAATATTGGTCTAGTCCGTAAAGAGCATACACACATGTAACTACGGCTGTACAAAGCAAAGAATGCTGTAGATTACATTTGTAAAAGAAAATCGTGGTTGAGATTACACATCCCTAACAAATTGTTACCAAAACAGAAACATTATCGAACACTTTACAAAATAAGTCTATGAGTTAGGATTACCCTTGTTCATTAAAACACTCCTGTATAAACATATTCGGTTAGGTTGTAAATACTCAACACAGTTTTTAAAAATCAATAAAAATTTAATATAAAGTCTAGAAATCTAGACTCCATAGGAGAGTGCTGATGAAGGCACTGTACATACTAAATATTGATTGTCATGAGATGTATAAATCAAAGTTGACACACACACACACACACACACACACACACAAACACACACACCCAGCCTCCTGCCCTGATGCTCTCTAGTTGCTTTAATTCCATAACAGTCATCATGATCTCAATGAAGCAGGAAGCAGCTTTAGTGTCTGTTTGCATGCAGTGACGTCAAAAATTTTCATTTTGTTTTTCTTTTATATGAGAGCCAATAAATACCAAACTCCTAGGTTTAATTTTCCTGTTAGGAATATGTTTTAGCTCTGCCTGTGCCCAGTATAGCTGAGATTCTGACCATACTGGATCCTTGAGATTTGATTTTCTGGTTAACATAGGCAAATTCGGGATCTCAGACATTTTCTTTTATTAACCATTGAGTCCCCTTTCCTCTCTTCCCAGATATGAATTCAGCTATTACTCCTCCTCTAATCAGTAACAGGTGCCATAGGAGGTCACTCAGTCTACTCAGTTGCTGTGCTTTCTAGCAGGAGAATAACTTCTCAGCCTCGCGATTGTTACTGCTTTAATATTCACGGTGAAGTTTTGCCTCAGGGTGAACCAGGAAATTTAGAGCAACTGTAAGAGTAGCTATAATTTAGTGCAGTTTAATATGCAAAGAAATGGGCAGTCCATTCACCATCCAACCTAAAAGAAAAAGCGAGAATGAATTTTGTAGATAAAATGCAAGAGCCTGTCAAAGAACCTGGTTGTCAGTAGATGCAATGCTGTGTGTGGATTTTGTGTACTGATGAAAATAGCACCAGAGCGTGTTTGTCGGTCTGTTGAGCTTCTCTCTCAAAACTTGGCCACCTTATGGGTAGGTGTTCGTTATTGTGCATACACACTTAGTAGCCACTGAACGAATGCTGTGGACAGAACTGCGTATGAAAGGATTGTGTTTATGAGGGACAGTACAATATATTTGAATGAATTTTGCTTAATAAATGTTTAAGGTTTTCATGGCTGTTTCTAGAAGTTAAGAAAACAGAACATAATAGGTTGTAAAACCCCAAACCATTAATGCAATGTCATTTTCTCTGAAACTGCAATACCACATACTTTTCATGGATACCCTCATTCTCTCTTCAGTAACTGAAAGCCTTTTTCCAGAGTGTGAGCAAAGTGGCAGAAGGGCAGGTGTGAGCTCCAAGTCTGGATTTATTTTTCTTTCTTCTCTGCCATTTCCTAGCCAGGAGATTTTTGGACAAGCTACAAAAATCTCCTGCCTCGGTTCTTCCATCTATAAAACGAGGACAATGAGAGTACTCATTTTACAATGTCATGTAAATGAACACATAACAAATAAACTTGTCACAGAGTAAGATGTCAACAAATAAAGCCATCAGTTCACTACATCTCTGCGTAAAGAAAATGTGATTTCCCTGCCTCCCTCCCAAGCACCAAGCATTTTCCCTTCCAGTTTTGAAGCAAACAATGAAGTTAATTAGTTACTGTGATTTCATACTACCTACATTCGACTCAGCACGGAGCTTCTACTTGCTCTCGTGCGTGAGCTCCCCTTAGGCGGTCACCTTTCTCATTATATCAGGCATCTTCCCGGCCAGAGACAGCAGTTACTGAACTGTGGCGTTCAGTAGCTCTCCGCTGATGTTCGCTCTGGCTAGCCGCTAAGTATCAACATTGTGTTTACTGCCCTAACATCGCCCTAATTACCTATTTGTAAAAGAAAACAAAAACAAAATACTTAAAACTCCATGTAGAAGGGCATTATCTCCACATTATGATTCATCTAATTTAAAAAGAATTTTTTCATGCCAATAAAGAAAATCTATTTGAGGCTTGTTCATCTACACATTTATTTTTGTGGGGATCAAGGGTGGGAAAGAGGTGAGGGTCTTATTTTGCCATCTTCTGGGTTTCTTGAATATTGCAAAAGTAAAGGGCTCACTCTCCATTTGTTTTGTTGAGTAAACATTTGAATGCAGGCAGAATGCCCAGCTCTTCCAAGTAGGATAAGATCTGTCCATAAGACCCTCAAATTTTTCCTCAGCCGTTGAGATTTGGCTCAATAATTAGAGGCAGATGTTGCTTCCGAGTAGAAGGATAAACTGACTTAATCTTTACATCAAGTTACCTTCCGTCTTGGGGACAGACTCTCAGTCTTTAAGGATAAGGACAAGCCTAACTTTCTCATCATTGGAATTCTGGGCCATTCTGCTTATACTCTTTATAGCAAATCAGTGGAACCTTGGTCCAGTCCTGGATACAAGCTTCTATTATACTTCCTCATAGAAAATCTTTTTCTTATTCCTATGTCTGAACTTTTTTGATTGCCCTCTGTCTTTGCAACTTTTCATTTGTGGTATGAAAACCATTATCAGAGGTAAAATCTCAGTGAATCTGATTTAGAATTGTCAGATAAAATACAAGATGCCCAGTTAAATTTGAATTTCAGATAAACAACAGTGCTATACTTAGTACACTTGGTATATATGTGTCTCATACAATTCAAATTTAACTTGGTTTCCTGTATTTTTACTTGCTGAATCTCACTAGCTGAATCTCCTCTCTAATTACTGATACAACTTTATGAAGCCGAACAGACTTGTATAAAAACAGAGTCCAAATGTTTACTTTTCTTTGTAACATGCAAAACTTCCAACCATTCTCTTTTGATTTGAATTTACTAGTTTTCTGGCTTTTTAAAATTTTTTTCAGTTGCTTTATAACAATTTTTCTTTGTTGATTCTCTCCTTTCTGTAATGCAATCAACTCCATCATTGTTTGCTCAACGCCCTGGTTCATTTTTTTTTTCCTACTTCAACATTTTTACTTTTACCATTATTCTTTCTTATGAAATAGAATGATTCCAAAGTTCTCATTACTATTGTATCTTCCCTGAAGGACAGGTTTATTAAGAAATACTCAAACAGGATTTTAGTAACACAGGATCATCATTTTACTGACATTCTCTTTGCCAAATTTAGACTATTTAAGGAGAATATTATTGCTGTATGTACACCCAGAATTCTGTAAGAAATACTGTGTCTTTTTTCTTCTTCATATGCATTCAATTTTGTAACTTCCATTATGAATTTCTTCTTTAAAATTCTTCCACATATTTCCTGAAGTCTATAGCACAGGGATAGGAAGATTATCTTTGGGAGATTTTCCAGCTTTCACCTACTCCAATTCATTTTGCACACTACTGTCAATTTTTTGAAGACTGACACCTTGGTCATGTTGTTCCCCGGACCCTGGAGTTTCCTTTAGTACTTCTGGATTAAGAACAAATCTCAGATGTCTCCATTTGTTTCTTCCTTGGCTTACTCTCTTCTGTCAGTATCCTCCATCTTCATTTCACCAGATTTGCTTAAAAACAGGACTAACTGGAATTCATCTTTATTTACCTAACCAACCCTGAATTTCATCCACTCTGCGTTCCTCCAAAATATAAAACGACAACCCTCCCCTCCTTCACATTAAGGTGTTTTTTCCCCCCAATCACGTATAGGATATTCTCTTTGATCATCCTGTTTTTTTAAGCTACTTTCCTATTTTAAGTCTTAACATACTTTTGATTAATACAATGCAATGAAAAGAGAATACATCTGAATGAAGTTCTGGCTGCTTTGCTTTTGACAGATTGAATGACTTTCTAAGTATCAGTTTTATCATTTTAAACAATTGGGATAATAATCCTTATTTAAGAGAGTTGCTGAGAGTAATAAATATAACATGTCAATCAATCCATCCTGTGGTAAGGTATATTTTAGGCATTAAATAGATGGTAATCTTTTCCCACATAGTTATTTCCAAAGTTAAAAAAAAAAGTCTTGAGTAGTCTAAAGAAAGAAGTTGTATATATTAGTATATGCTCTTAAATGTGATATGCAGTGGAGTTTTGAGAAATACAATAATTAGTTACCTGGTTGTATCAAAGAATGAGAACTGAACTTATCCTTTTAAAAGCAAAAGTTTTTAAAATATATTTTGAAGAAATCTGATTGAAAGTTTTCTGAAAGAGTATATTCTGTGTCTCTTTAAGCCAAGCATGCTGATGAATATCATCTTATCATGAACGTATGAAGATTATATACATTAAATGTGTGTCCCACACTTTTTCCCCTTGTTAAATGCCATTACTATTCTTTTGGTCTACTCCTCTGTTTTTCCATCTTCTCTTTGAGGGCTTGGTTACCTGGACCTACACAAGCTGCTCCTTCCTACTCCTACCCCCACCCACACCCACACCCCCAGGGTCACCAGTTCTCAACCATGTGATTTACTAGTTTTCTAACTTGATGCTTATCATCTGTGAGTGGAGGTTTTAGGTTTAAAAAAGTAATTTTTTATGATCATAGGAAAAGTAAATGCAAATAGTGGTTGAGTACCCAAGGAGCCCACCTGTGCATCAACTTTATTCAATCTGTTTGGTGACTTTAGAGGCCTTTTTGCATTTGTCCTGATTTTTAGCAGTACCCTCAGTGGTTGCTTGCCAGTGAGAAATTTGTAGATAAAGTTATTAATGTTATAAGAAAGTATTATTAAAAATCAGCACCAAGAAATTTCATACATTTACTTCATAGCATCATTGTCTGTTTAGCATATCATTTTGTAAAATATCCCAAGTTCTTCAGTGCTGTATGGGCTATGTCACATAGGTTTTACAAACTTAACAGCATGATAGCACCAAGAACAAACCAAAACAATAATTTATAATTAGGATTTATTTTCCTAAAAGAAGACAGATGCGTCCTCTTGATGAAGAAATGGACAGTTATTTCTGTGACCATTTTCCCCTGCACATAATCAACTCTATTTTCTCAGTCGCAGCTGTTTGGTGTGGGAACCCCTCTTTTGACTTAGTAAATCTAAATCCTCTACCCATCCTGCTCTCCTCAGACACTTACCTTTTGGCCATAGTCTTCATTTCCAGCTTCATCCCCCACCACTAAGCCGAATGACACATTCTGTCAACTAACTATGTTTCCGCATTCTTGCTGTGTGTACATTTCAACCTGGCTCTGTCAGGCCCTGTTCTAAATATACAAGAACTGTAGCAGTATCCACAAGAAATTAATAATCCAGCTAGGAATATTTTCTAAATACTATTTTTTACATTATAAAATAATTATTTGAATTTTGTCTCTTTCTTGTCAGAATTCTTAGAAATTTGAATGAATAAAGCTGTTTTCCACAGGACACTGGATGCATTTTATTGCTTGAAGGACTGCGCGTAAGTGACAGAATCAAGTTACCTCCTTGGCAGCTGACAAGGATTAACTAAAATGCTCATCAAAACAGTTGACTAGAATAGCATACACGTGGCACTATATTGGCCTTGATCGCTATTAAATTTCTATGTTTATTCTTTCTCCCAAACTCTTGTACTTTCCTACCTGTAAGTCACTTTCTTCATTTAAAACGTATGCTATGGGTATTCCTTCCTCCCTCCCTCCCTCCCTCTCTCTCTTCCTTCCTTCCTTTCTTCCTTCCTTCCTCCAGCTACTTATTCATTCATTCAAAGATATTTAAGACCTTAATATAGACCAAGCATTATTTGAAATACTGAAGTTTATTTATCTCAATGTCAAAAGGATGTTAAAAATTCTGTTCCATATTAACAGTGGTCTCCAGCTTCGGTTACCTTGTTTTAAAAAAAAAAAAAAAGAGGCAAGAAAAACTGCTTCCTATTACTTGTGTCTGGATCCTGGATAGTAAGGTGAAAAAAAAAATAAATAAATAAACCCACTGCAAATGGGGCGGGGGGGGGGGGGCAAACCTCTGCAAGTTTTAGCCCATAGAAGGGGTACAAGTAATGGCTTATTTAGGGCACATTCGGAGAGCGGAGTTGTCTTTGAGTCTCCATAACTGCTGCTGAGAACATGCAGATGTTTTCAATTAAGAAAGTGAACCTAACTGAATCCTAGTATTCCTTCCAACTCCAATGGATCTGGGAGTTTTTAGGATTAATAAAAACAGCAGGGAGTAAGAATCATTAGAAATATAGGAAGTAGTGCTGTATCGCGTTGGGAAATATGGGTATGTTTAAAGCCAACTTCTCAGATAAAATGATTATGGGCCCACATTGCAGTTTTATTTCAAACAAGCCTCCTAAAGAGAGAGGTTGCTGAGTCAGCCAAACTCAGTGATGCCTCCTGCTGGTGAAAACGTGTTGTAGGGGGGAAAAACGTGTGGATACAATACGGAAATGTCTGGCTAAAGATTATTAGGCTCGTCACAAATGGGTTAAAGATGTAGGCAAGTCCCCAAACCGACAGCTGAGGGGGTAACCCTGCATGGCCAGAAAGGCTCTTGAAATATGAACGTCTGTTAGAAAACTGCTCAGACTTCTCAGGGGCTCTAATTACTTTTCAGGAGGGGCTGTGAATGGCATCTTGCAAAAATGTTCTGTCTCCTAGCAGGTTCGAGAGAACTGTTTTCTCAGTTTCTAATCTCTTCTAAGTTTCTTTTTTTCCTTTTCACTTTTAGTAAGTAATTTAAACTTTCCAAATCTCAATTGCTTCATCTGTTAAGTAGGGAAAATGATTTCTAACCCAAATGAAAGAATAGGTCTAGGAAAAAAATAATTATCTTTTTAGAGTCTTCCAAGATCTATGACTGACTAATCAGCATTATGCATTAAAGGGGAAAGGTAATACAAGATATTTTCTATTCTGGGATTCCAATACCAGCTGTAACACCAAGCCCATGGTAGATGTAATTTTTCTGTCATTTGTCAAACACGTAGACAGTTTCTGCTATGTATTATGTATGCTCTGTGCATTTACAAAATCTCAGTCCACGTGATAACTGTGAGGTAGGTGCAGTTATCTCCATTTTACAGATGACAGATCGGAGACAGAAAGGTTGAAAAACTAGCCCAGAGTCAACAGGGGGTAAGTGGCGGAATTTGGATTTGAACTCGGGAAGGCTGCCTCTAGAGACCGTGTTCTAAAGCTGCTCACTAGTGGATGTGCTGTCATTCTGCTTGATTCTCCAGCGATCCGGTTGGCCTTGTCTGGGGTCAGAGGACCTCAGATAACCTTAAAGAAGTTGAACTTCAAAGAGCCCCAGTGGGAGGGAATGAAACAGCTAGTTCAGGTAACTGAAGCTAGGTCACTTCCTTGTATTTCACTGTGTGCTGACTGCCCGCCTGGATGCTTGTCCGTGTATATGGCAGCCCTCAGTCCTCAGCCCTCAGCCCTCAGCCCTCAGTCCCTGCTATACCCGGTCTGAGCATCGGCACTGAGCTTCCCCTTGTTATTCCAGAAGCAGATAGAGAAAGTGACCCAGAAGCCCGTCTTCTGACAAAGGAGGGTTCCCTAGCTACATATATGTTGCCCATCCTCTCAGCAGGTTGTCTGCATTATTCCTGGGGGGGGGGGGGAATGTAACATCACAGTATGGAAGATATTACTGCCTTGATGTTTTTAGAGCCCCTGACATTTTCTGGAGGCTTAAAAAAATCACTGTCTCAGGTAGTAGAATGAAAGGATCCATGTTGTGGACTTTGAGGGCTAAGAAAAAATAATGATCAGCTGTGCTAAGTGATAAGTATTAAGTACAAGACTGCTGCTGACAAACTATTTTCTCAAGTTTGAGGGGCCCCACGGTGGGATCCTGCTGTTTGAAGCAAGGCTCAAGAGGAAAGAGCCTTCCTTCCGAGCAGCGGGACACCACAATTCTGATCATACGTTGTCTGCAAACAGTCCTCAGTCTTCATGCCTGACTACTGGTCTCTGGATACTGAGTATGTGAGTATCATTTTCTCGGGGTGTCTTTGTGTCGCACCCTGTGCTGATGCTGTGTTCCGCTGGCATGCCTTGATCTTCTGGAGCAGAAGTGTTATTCCTAATTTAATGATGAGGACTCTGTATTTTAAGTACTTGCACCAGCCACACAGTGAGTAGGGAAAATGAGATTCCTTCCTGTCTCCCTGACTCCAATCTAGTGGTGGGGTCTGCTCTTTTAACCTCATGTATCTGAATTCTTGACCTCTGACTATCCTCTGGGGTATCTTACTGGCTTCCTCTAATGCCAGTGTTGTGTCCAGGTGTGCGTGTGTTTTCCCTCTTCCACGGCTTTCTCGTGAGAATGAGAGATATCAGTGAGCTTGTGGGGCATAGCTTGTCCCTGCTGTGACTCCGCAGACCCTTTGTAACTTTTGGAAGACCCTCTGATCACCAGAAGGCTGCCACTGCTGGTCTCTTCCTCAGATAGAAGGTTCTATAATGCAGCTCACAGTACAGTATTCATGACGACGTCTGAACAGCAAAAAGCATAGCTCTGACCCCTCCAAAGTGTATCTAGCTAAGCACCAGTGTAAAAACGAAATTCTGTTCTAAAAATCACACCTTAAAAATAACGATTTTGAACCAGATAATAGTTTAGAGCTACGAAAATGTTTTATTCCCTTATTTTGAGAACTAAAACTTTTTGTTTTCCCATTCATTCTTACTGAAAAAAAAACACAAGAAATGCTTTAAAATTTTACTTAAAAGTCCATTGTGTTTAATATTACAACCATATGATTTTTCCTGTTTTCGATTATGTAGAGAAAATAAACATTTGATTCACTCGAATAACTTTATAGTTTACAAAGCTTGCTTATATTGCTGAATATATTTAAGCTCATTCAAATATACAGCCTGACATCTTAGAATCTGAGGTATTGACTTTGGGCAACAGTTAAGCCAATTTTTTTATTCTCATTGGAAGCACTGAATTGAAACACTGTAATCTTCTCTAGAACTATCTTCTATTTCATGTTTCAGCAAAGACTTAATTGTTCTTTGAAGAATTTCTAACTCTAAAAATGGTGGCAATTTATATTCCAAAGAAATATAATTATCTTGCTCAGAAAAAGGAAGAAGCATAGAATTGCCTTTATTTTTAAATTATAATTACAATTATATATTGGCAGCACATGTGAACAATGTAGACATAAAATTATGATGAGAAAAACCTGCAACAAAAAGGAAGCATGCAGAGATAATGATCCTCTGCCGAATAAAAGTGAGTTCTGCTTATTTATGTGTTTATTTATTTAGGCATATTAAATGTTTACAGCAGCAATCTGGACCTAGCCTTTCTGATTAGCTGTCTTTCAGTACCTACGTTTGCCTACACTGTTGAAAACTATATATTGTCTGCTTTGGGTACTATATATCTTTTAAATGAATCCTAATTATGTTTAATTTTGTACTTATTCTAGAATTTTATAACTCTTGAGGTAAATAAAGTTTTCATGACTTGTCAAAAAATAAAGATTAATGCCATGATACATTTTATGATAAGACCACTTTTCATTCCAATTGCATATAAATGATGGGTAAAACTCTCTGTATGTATTTAAATGGAGAAGAGGATGTGTCACATGAGTTTTAAAAAAATAACACCATGCAATCAGTGTTTAAATATTTTAAAATTTGTTATTTATGTAGACTACATTGGAGTAAGGAAAAAGGGAGATACTCACTAGTTAGTAGCTAGACAAGCATCACATCTCATTTCCTTCATATACTCTAAAATGACAAGCTCTCTGGTTGCTGGGGAAGAAAGACTTTGTAACCTAGACAGAAAATGAGACCTGATTCTGAGCATGAGAAAGATGGACCTCATTGTTTTTAGGTTGTAAAATTTAAAAGGGCTATTTGAAGGGGGTGTTGATAACTACATTTGAAAGGGGGCTTGCATTTGTCTAGGGACATAAAACATTACAATTCTCTTTGTCATATTAGCATAGGTCACTGAGTGTAAACGTGGTATGATAAGTGAGTTAGGGATGATAAATGTGGTACCATGTACAGGATATTAAAAGGGACTGGCGTCATAGAGTGATGACCTGGACTAAGTGGTGGTAATGAGACTAAAGCTGAAGGGCGGGAGAAGTAGATCTGAAGGGGGAACATGGACGTGATGACTGGCCACATAAAATTACAGGAGCAGATAATAGTGTCACAGATGAGTCCTGGGTCTCAAGCCTGATGACTGACATCTGAAGGTGCACTTTGCGGAGATGGTGACATTTCTGCCTATTTAAGGAGAGTGGCGGGAAATGGGACCCATCATGGACACATTGACCCTGGGCCAACAGCAGCAAAACCAAATGAAAATAGGTCTTGGTGGGAGACAGGAGAGCAAAGTGAAATGGAGATAAAAGAAGTTAAGTCATAGGAGGCACTTGGATGACATAGTCGTTAAGTGTCCTGCTCTTGGTTTCCACTCACATCATGATCTCAGGGTTGTGGGATCAAGCCCTGTATCAGGCTGTGTGCTCAGCGCCAAGTCTCTCTCTCTCCCTTGACCCTTCCTCCCCCCGAGACATGGAAACAGAAAATTGATTAGAGGTGATAGGAGAAAAAGAAAAGAAGCATCAGGCCCAACTAAGAATTTCATGAAAGATGAGACACTGAGAAGTATCAGAACACTTGGGTGTCAAGAGAATGGGGAAAAAAAGAGAGAGAATGGAAAAGGCTTTGGTTTGAACAACAACAACAACAACAAAATTATTGTTGTTTTTTGAAAAAAATGGTTCTAGTGGAGTTCTGGAGTTGCTTAGGTTAACCGGAAATAAATGACTAATTACAGAAGTTCAGCAGTGCAATACCCACCAGGCAGTCTTTCAACTCTAATTAGACACTGACACTTAGAAGGTGATCAGGGGTCACATTTGGCACCAACTTACTCAGAAATCTGGCAAACTTGCCACACAGGTGACCCCTTTCAGTGAGAGTCCCTGCCACAGGTCACTCAGTAGTCTAACCCCATATCCTACCTCAATAGCAGCCCAGGTACAGGCAGATGAAATTCACAGCGGTCGGTGCAGAAGCTCCCTGTGCTAGAAGTCTTCTTTTCGCAGTGGATATTATCTCTAATCAAAATCTTCTAGATGTGAAACTCTCCCAGCTATAATAGTTACTACACTTATTAGGGCCCAGAGCTATGGAACTGCCTTCAGGCATTCATGACATATTGATATTTATCCAGTGCAATGCATTTTTATTAAAAAAAAAGTATGATAGGGGATTGGGAGGTGTTCAGTCAGAGATGAGCATGAGAAAAGCTAAGGACCCCATACGTGTAGGATGATGACAAAGTCAGAGATGAAATGGTTCAGCGTGGGATCCTGACTGCACTCAGCTTGGAGAATTAGAGTATGTTGAGTGACTAGCTCAGTAGTGCAGGTTCAGCGGGGATGGGGAGAGATGGCAGCACAGACCGCATCCTACTTTGATGTTTCTTCCAGCATTTAACACAGTCTTAAGTAGGCAGTCAATACCCAAGAAGCATCTGTCTGATTAAAATAATGAGCGCGTTGACATGGGTGAACGGTTTTGGTTTTTGCTTATTTTGGTTGTTGTTTAAATCATAATTTAAAAATCCAAAAAAATAGTTAAATAAGATAATGAATGCAGTTCAGTATCTTGATGTTAGATGGATGCCATGCAATGATGTTAATGTCTTATTAATTAGATAAAAATAATACAGAGAAAGAAATAGGCAAGGTGATAGATGACAAGAAACCACAGGAAATACAACACCACTAGTGAAAACACTCAGATTGTGGATTATGGAGAAAGTTGGTATTGAATAAATACATTTTAATGGGCCAGTCTCAGTTAATGCTCTGCACAGCTCTGTCAGGCATCCTGAATTTTTTGCATCAGAGCGTTTTTGCTTGTGTACAGCTTACTGCAGCTACTGTATCCCCTCTAGCATGTTCTCCCGTAACTTATGGAGACATCCAGACTTCTGGATGGGGAGGCTTCTCCCACAGTTGTATGGGACCATCTCAGTCCAGCTGTAAACTAGGACAGTTAGCTTATGGACAAAGAGCAGACAGTAGAGAGTATTAGGACTGCAAAGGACATACAGGAGGATGTGTTATAAACTCCATATTTTATGGATGAGGGGCCTGGGACCCGGGGAGGTTAAATGACTTCCGAAGCTCCTGTAGGTCCTTGGTGACAGCTGGGGACTCGGGTTCCAAGTCCAGTGCTTTATCACTCTCCGTGCTGGCTCCAGTAATTCCTGTGAAAAAGTAAATGCTTTTACTCTCCCTGTTCCCCTATGTGCTTCCGCATTCCCTTTTCTACAATTGCTTATTGTTGTTGTTACTGTTTCTTGCATGGGTCAAATGTTTCTATTTTTTAGAGGGGTGGGGGAGGTACAGAGGGAGAGGGAGAGAATCCTCTAGCAGACTCCCTGCCCAGTGGGGTGCCCAACGTGGGGTTCCGTCTCACAACCCTGAGATCAGGACCTGCGCTGAAATCAAGAGTTGGATGCTCAGCTGACTGAGACACCCAGGCACCGTGGGTCAGACATTTCCATGCCAAACTTCTAAGGATTCATAGTGGCAGGAAGAAGAGGCATGGCCTGCCTGTGTGTATACAGAGAAGGGATATATGGAATCATTTCATATGGTAACATGGAGGCACTAACCTCTGACGTATATCTCGAGTATGATTTCTAGTAGTTTCCTTCTGGTGTGGCTTAGTAAAGACTTAGCATGAATGCTACAGTCAGACATGCATTTGAACCTTTTCCCTGATGTGGTGGCTGGAGGCACATCACTTTACTTTCCTGGGCATCAGCTGAGTGATGACTATGTCCAGCATCAGTGTGGATTTGAGGATCACACAAAACAAAAATATGGAAAATCATGGAGCTCTTTGCTTGGTGCTTTTCTTTCCTTTCCTTTATTTTTGCTCAAGGTTCAATAACAGAATTTTCTCAGAGTTGCCACCACTTTCTTGGAATGTTAATGTTTCTTCTTCTTCTTCTTCTTCTTCTTCTTCTTTTTTTTTTCTTAAAATAATCCAGTAATGTAGAAATAGAGAAATTATCTTATATGAAGATAATACTAAAGAAAGGAAGGGGGAAAACGTTTGAGTTTCCTAACTGGGTAAAGAGGAAATATTAGGAAAAACATGTTTAAAAATGCAAGTTTGGGGCCACCTGGGTGGCACAGTCAGTTGAGCATCAGACTCTTGGTTTTGGCTCAGGTCGTGATCTCAGGGTCATAAGATTAAGTCCTGCGTTGGGCTCTATACTCAATGAGGAGTCTGCTTGGTACTCTCTCTCCTTCTTCCCCTGCCCCAAATAAATAAATATTTAAAAATAAATAAGTAAATAAATGCAAGTTTTTCAGAAGATTCCTACAGGGTAAAGTTCAGGAGAACTTTTTTATGTAGAGTCCTACGTGGAGGGCAGTAAATACAAAGCAGTATTTATATGACTTTTTTGTGGTTTGTTTTTCAAAAAGACTTCAATAGAAGCCAAGTACATAATCTTCAAAGTGAATCCCAATATTTGAAGCTTTTGTTCTAAGGAGTAGGCTTCCTGTAGTTTAGGACAGTTCAAAGCAAGGCTTGAATACAGAACAGCTAGAGATGTGAGGATGTGGTGTTCTCTACATCATCTAACCTGAATATGACTTCTCTCGATTAGGCTTTTATAAGAGGCTAGATCACATAACATTCTAGGTTATACGAGGTCCTCTCCCTAAATATGAACACAATTTTGAGACTGTTTAGTATTTTTAATCTATAGTTGAGTGTATCTTTCCATACCCTCCCACCTACCCCTCTCTCTCCCCCAGACCCCCCAAAAAACAAAAGGTCAGATTGATTATTGAGTCAGATATGTTTGAGAGGAGCAGCAAGTAAAGTGATTTTGGAAAGCCAAACAGAGAGTGTTTTTTCAAGAAACCATGGAAAAGATCTAGAATGGAGGCAATATAAACCTTGGAGAAGAAGGAAATAATAAACTATATCTAAAGAAAAGTACAGAGATCACAGTTTTCTAGTTTGCAATTTAATGTGAAGTTTCTTTCAGGTAGGTCTAAGAAAATATACTCCATATATTTGTAGCAGGGGATTAAAGAGGTATCTCCTAGAGCAGTGAATATATGGGTTAACAAGACAACCTAAATACTTTTTTTAAGTCTCCAAGATATATTTCATGTAAAAGCCTATGGTATGATACAGTTTGGAAGTCTATTACTGAGTCACAAAATCAAAAATACTTGTGATATTATGGTGAAAAAGTAATACAAAATAATTACTTCAGTTTGTGTTTTTATCTTCAGCAGTTTGAACTGAATTCCAACCATTCATTAGAACTGAGGGGGGACATCTGAGAATATTCTAGAGAGCGGGAGATGGTACATGGAAATTAAGTGTAGTACCCACGCTTTATTTAATTGACTAGTTATTAAATTTTAGAGACTGTAAAAAATAATAGTAAGGGATAACAGAGACTCTGCTTACTCCTATTTTTATCCCCATGATTTCGGAGGGAATGTGTCTTTCTCTGAGACATCTTGTAGTGCTCATATTTCAGAATGTTCATTGAAGGCAAGTGCACATGCTTTGGGTTGATGGTCTTACCTACACGAAAGGACATCCACCTCCCTATGGAAGTAGAAACTCAGTGTGTGGTCCCTGAACCAGCAACATCAGTTTTACATTAGAATTTGCAAAAAATGTGAATTTGGGGGCCCTACATCAGAACTAGTGAGTCAGAAAATCTAGAGTTGGGTCATACAAATCTGTGTTATCCTTAGCCTTCCAGGGGATTCTGACGCAGCTGTACTTTGAAGAGCTGTGTCTGCAGTCTGTAGTCTGTGTCAGAATTGAGGCATGGCCAGGCACATCTGTGACCATGATTACAGTCCCTGACAAATCATATTTAACTACTTATAATAAATGTGATACCTAGAATCCCTCCTAGTGTTATACATTTAACTTTCAAATGATGTATTTAAAAAATATATAGCTAGTATTGTTCTTCTGACTTTTCATGAATGTGTCCTTTTGGTTCAATATTAGAATGACCTGGGAAGTATAAAATATCCTAATGCCCAGGCAGTGGAGTGAAACTCAAGCATGAACTTGCTTTAAGGCTCCCCCTATAATTTCAGCTTAGGGACCATTTCCTTATTAAGCAAAAGTTTTCAGCTCTGTGCATAAAAATTACCAACTCAGCTTCTGACATATACTGACACATACTCAGAGATTCTGATTCAATACGTCTAAGACAGTTTCTGGAATTTTGCATTTTTAAAAGACTCCACATGTATATTGGACAGCCAACACCAGTACTAGTATTTTAAGCTCTAGAGAGATCTCTCTGTATTGGCTCCTGTCAAGTGGTAAAGGAATAAGGGGGAAAAAAAGGTCCTGTCATCTCCAATGTTACGTATTGTACTTTTTGATCAGTAAGTCAGAGACGTGGCTTTTTAGCACTGATTTTCAAATGGTGTTTTAAAATTATTTTTGTTGAGTAAAAAATGCAGAAATAATGCATACATATTCAATGATGCAAAATGGTTAGCAAAAGCTAATATTAAAAAGGTAGGGTATGATAAGAGCCAATTGCTTTAAATATTCAAATTTGAGAATCTCAGTTACTTAGAATTTTGTCATGTAGGACAATGACTGGAAGGTTTTGATGAATCACTAGACAGGCCAGCATTTGTTCAAGTAAAAATGATTATTTACTGGTGGAACAAGAGATAATTTGAGAGTCATAACAACAAACTGTATGTCAGGATTATAACACATTATTATAACCATGTATAAAAAACATATTTTACTCTCGTATTTAAAGAAGAACTTGAGGGCTTAATATGAGCAGGACACTGTTAAAAGCTAAGCAGAAGCTACGGAGAAAGGGTAAGCTTTTATTATAAAACATAGACTGTTACTGAGGACATCAATCCAAAACGAGTTTGAAGGACTTAAGTAAAGGGTAGAGGAGGGTAGTAGAAGTAAATGCAGAGTTTATTAAAGAATCTTATGACTCAGTTTGAAATGTTTAAAAGACTACAGGGGGAAAAAAAGCCTACTGGAATTCACTTGGAGGGAAGATTGGGGAATAACAATGTAAAACCTCAGGCATTAAAAAAGGAACTGAATATAAGTTAGTGTTATGAGCAGAATTGTGTCTCCCCCAAACTCATGTTGAAGTCCTAACCCCCTGTACATTTAGTGTGACTGTATTTGGAGATAGGCCTTGAAAGAGGTAATTCAGTTAGAAAGGGGATGTCAAGGCCCCAATCCCAAATGACTGGTGTCCTTAGAAAAAGAGGAGAGTACGAAGGTCACTCACACAGAAGGAAGAAGTGAGGACATAGCAAGGAGGCCACAATCTATAAACCAAGGAGAGAGGCCTCAGGGAAAGCAAATGTGTCATACCTGGACCTTGCATTTCCAACCTCCAGAATTGGGAGAAAATAAATGTCTGTTGTTTAAGCCTGTGATATTTTGTTTTGACAACCCTAGCAAACTAATACGGTTAGTAATTCCCCGTGTACGGGCAATGAATTGGATAGTGCAGCAAGAGCTCATTAGAACAGAAAAAGTAGCTTCTGACTATGGGGGTTATCCGGGTGTCTATGAAATCTTCTAAGAAGTGATGTGTTAAATTAAAAATTACTGATTTTTAACCTCTGGTAGAAGTCAACATTGTTTCTCCTTAAAAGAAGTACATGAACTTAATGACAGGAGCGCCTCTACTCCACTGCACTAGTCTACTGTCTTTTTGGGACCAGATCAAAGATTTGCCTGAATATTTTCACTTACACCTAATATTAAGTAGTGCTAGACTGAGGTTATGGTGTTTTTTTTTTTTTTTCAATCTTTTTATCTCTTTCACTTGGAAGGTGTTGTACCCAGGAGTGAGTTAGGCCAAGGGACCACATGCTGTGGAGGTAGAGAAATCCCATGTACAGATAGATTCAGCTTGAGTCATACATATGGATACTTTGATGTTTAAATATGACCTTCTGTCTTACTTCTCCATCCCCTAAAATATTAAAAATAAGTTTTATTCTTTGGGGAATTACGTTGAATAAAATGAAAAACAGTTTGCCAGTAAGACATATGGGGGAGAGATAGTACACACATGCGTTAGAATGTATGGAGAATTAGCTTCTGCCACACCAGACGCACTCAAGACTCGAAGGAGATTGTGTGGCTTGATCTCAGCCATCAAGGGAGGCCTTTGGATTTTAGCACAGGAAGCTCTACAGATTGAAGTGATGGGTTTGCTTTATTTGATTGATGTCTTTATGACAGAGATGGATATGGGGTGAACCTACTCTATTTTTGAAAGGTCAAAGTTAAGATAAACAGAAGCAAAGAAGTAGAGACTGGAAAATGATCAGACAGAGTAAGAGAGCTGTTTTCATGCTCTGACACAAGGCTGTTGGGGAAGCCCCATCATCCAAAATATTTCCCCCAAAGTGTGAAATTTTGCCATTAGATATTCATTTATTATAGGAAATATTTCTTAAGCAACTTTTGAAATGCAGGCATCTGGTGCAAATTAGTTTTTTGACTTTCTTTTTCATGGAAGAGGTAGCGTAGAGGGACAGAATGAGGTGGGGAAGGAGAAAAAAATCTTCCACATAATTTAAGGGGGGTGGGGGACAAAATATCCAGAAGTGAATGGTAAACAGCAGGGGGCAGGAGGATGAGCAGTCATTCAGGGTTCCTGCAGAGCCTGTGCCCGCCAGCACAGGTCAGACCACTGACCTTTTACCTGGCAGATTTTTGAAGTGCTCAGCCTGGAGCACTTGCTGTAGTGTCCTTATAACCCTGAGAACTCGTGGGGCAGGAATCACAGCGATGGCAAGGTCACACTGTTCGAAAGATTCCAAGCATGGAAGGCCGAAGCAAGACATGTTAAAGCGTCAGTGAGAACTTCAAGAGAGCTACAGATTCTGAGTGTTCCCCTGTTTAATCATGCCATTGTGCCTACACATCTCTGAGCTGTCTGAGGCAGAGCTCAAAAGACAACTTAAGATCCAAAAAAATAAAAGTCCCATTTTCTAGATAGAGATTCCAAATTCTAAATAGGGAAGAGGGTTATTGATTGATTGAGCATTCTGCAAAGTTCAATAGGTAAACTCCTGAGGAGTCAAGTATTGGTTTATAGAAAGGGCACTATCTCTTAGGCATCTGAGACCAAAGTTACCCTCACAGTTGCACAGGTAATCACTGCACAAGGACTGTCACATAAGGGATAAGTGAGAATTGAAATCCAGCCCCTGCCAAGCAGGGTTAGGAAACCAAAGGAAGGGTCACTACTTTTTAATGTTTACAAATGTGTTCTAAAATGACCAAGCCATGAGGCCAGTGGGCCATCTCCTTTTAATTTTTGATTTTGCAAAAAGTTGTAGGGGCAGCCCTGAGTTAGTCATTTTCCCTTTGTGTTGTATCCTCCTCAGGGACCTGGGCAGGTGAGGCAGCACTGGATCTTTGACAGGTAACTACATCTGTGCTGCAGGAGCTCCAGGTGTCTGGGGGCTCTGAGGCCAGTGGTATGAAGAACAAAGTCCTGTAAAGACACTTCTGCAGCCTGAGAGAAATTCTGCAGCGTTCTGTTCACTGAGAAATTTGTGCTTTCATAAAAAAGATTTTAAAACCGTATCTGTTATTACAGTGAATAAAATGGGATTTTGAGCCTATTGTTGGATTTAATCATTATTTTTATGGCAGAACTGGGGGTGTGGGAGTAGTTATAACAGTTGTTTTTTTAATCTCTTTTATTAAGTCATTTATCATAAGCAAAATTCAGTTTCTAACCTTAGTTCTTTATTTAAGTTTCTGACTTATCTGTTTTTCTGCATATTGTGTTTTCACATTTTATGTCTCTAAATGTTATAGAATAACTATTTCATTTTTGGCCGGCAAAAGCTGTTTAGCACTCTGAAATAGTATTATGGTTAAAAGGCAAAAAGAAGAGATGATTTGAAATTAAAGCTACTTAACAGTGAGGATTAACAGGGGCATGGAAGGCTCTGTATCAAACCCATCTAGACTCAACCTTCATTTTCATTAAGAGATTTCTTATGGACTCCTGACTTTTTTGTTCACTTTAATCCCAGGTTCCTGATCATTGAGCCAAGAGGAAAAGAGATGAAGGGTGAACACAAAAAGATATATAGAATAAATGTGTGCCTTATAATAGTTGAAAGAGAATGCTAATACTTTTCTTCTTGTAAAAATTATATATATGTCTGTATACATTGCATATCTCTATAATATTTTATAAAGTCTCAACAAAGTACAACAGAAATTCAAAAGATAACAGTTAAGGTAAAAGAAAAATTATTAATAGTATCTTGTGATTTCATATCAATGGTAATACATGATTGAGAAATGAAGTAGAGTGCAATTTGCCCAAGGACATTCTGGCATTAGCTCTATAATCTTTCTGGTCTTCACAGAGCAGTATGTAGGGTTGTGGTAAGAAGCAGGGGGACACACCCCCCATGCACACTCCCTTTCATGCTCTCCTGAAATCTCGTAACATTAATGCATCCTACTTTGTGCTGACCCTTTTGCTTTAACAAGGAATATAAATATGTCAGCAATATAGTCCAAATTTTTGGAAGAGGATTTTTTTTTTTTTTTTTTTTTTTGCTAATTTACAAAATGTTTTATGTTGTCTCCAGGTTTTGTGGGACCTGGGGCTTCTCTGAACAGAATTTGAAGATGGGGGTAACTCTTTACAAAAAAAAAGAATACAAAATTACAAATACATAATTAGGTACAAAATGGAATCTTTATTTAGAGTCAGAAAAAAAACACAAGAAATTACTGCAGTCTCAGGTCCTTTATTTTCTGAGATCTCATTAGGCAATTTCCCAGATACCGAGATGCTTTGGGAGTGTAACCGGGCTTCCCCTCCCTGGAAGAGAACTCCCAGCAGCTCCCTGTCTCACGATGGCCTCCTAAGTGAGGAGTCCTGAAACCTAAATTTAATGAGCTTTATAGTAAATCCCCGTTGGTCCTTAAGGTTTGGAAAAGAAATACTCAGTGTGTTTATATACAGATATAAGAATGTTCCAAAATGTACTTTTATTATCCTCTGCCTCCTGTTTGCATGTCAAGGGTAACTTTTAGACAGAAAATGCCGTATTCTGGCTTCTGTAGTTGCAAAGGACAAAACCCTCTCAGGCCAGTTCAAGTAGGGAGGAAGTCTCAGTTCTAGAACTGGGAATTCATTTACCTATTCAATGTAATTATTTTGAATGTGTACTATGAGGCAAACCCTCTGCCAGATATGGACCTTCTCCGTCATGGAGAAGGAGCTAATCAGTAACTACCAATGACATGAATACATAGAGCACCAGCTATGATAAGTGCTGGGAGGGAGCCGCAGTGCTCTGAGAGCACGCAGCAGGAAACATGGAATCGGAACCTTGGGTTTTCATTACACGTTTGTTTGCTAAGTTCATTTTATTTTTGGTGGGGTGGTGAGGTGAGAGGAACCAGGGCAATCAAGAAAAAGAGAGTTCTGTTTGAGCTGAGATTTGAGCATGGTGAGAATATACTGGGTAAAAGTGGTAGGGATGGGTTTCAAGTCATGGGGTTAATAAAGAGGGAAGAATAACAAAGATCAGTGTCTCATGGTAACGCAAAGCTGGACTGCTTTATGATTTATACTAGCTTTAGTGGAAGCAGAACCTCGAGACTCTTCCTTCTAAGCCTGTGCTGTCCCAATACAGCCATGCTGGCCAGATGTGTCTGTGGAACGCTGGAAATGGGGCCAGTCCACGCTGAGATACGTTCCTCTTGTCAGCTACTTAGGATGTATGAGGATGTGAGAGACTTCATATGAGGAAAAAAAAAAGACTATCTTATTAGTAGCTTTTTCATACTAATTGCACGTGGAAACAATAATATTTTGAGTATTATTGGGTTAAATAAAATATATCATTAAAATTAAGCCACTGGTTTCTGCTTTCCTTTATTGACTGTGGCTACTAGAAAATTTCTGTGGGCCGATGCCGCTGGAGCAGGGAAGCTAGGCCTGGCTGTGTGTCTGCCACTACCTACGTACCTCACAGCACACCTAGGGCATGGGGACCTCTCCGAGTTCAGGCTGGGAGTTTGCATTTTAGACAGAGAACCCCAGTGATTGTAACAGGTGGTCACAGGCTGCTGCTAGGAACGCCAGGACTCAGATGCATGTACTATAGGATATGTGTCTGCTTTTATCCCCCCATAAGCTTCTGGTATACTGTATCTTCGAATGAGATTCCAGGAATCTTTTTGTGTGTGATAGGTTTATGTGCAACATCATTTTTATAAGTCCCTTGCCAGTAAGGCTGCTGTCAATGGCAGTTGGGGCTGATAAATGCCTGATGGAAGCGAGATCATTTAAACAGGAAAAAAGAAGTGACTAGTGCTTTCTTCCATCTCTACACCACAGTTCACCTGCTTGCCAGACAGAAATAGTGGCCTTTGGGACTCAGTTGTGCTCTCTCTCCCTCAGTGTTGAGGGGGTATAGGCTCATGAGGTATGAACATGGCCATCTAAGGCCCTACCCCACTCTCAGCGTGAACTTGGTGTGAAGTCTGATTTGGAAGGAGATAGGTCTAGACAGGCAGTGACAAAATGCAGCTCCCCATGTGTTATTTTTCAGAGACACTTATTTCCAATTAATTAAAACATCTTGGATTTAGGCATCTCCTTATCTTGATTTCAATGGTCATGGATATTTATAGTTGCTTTTCAAGTACACTGTTTAAGTGGCTCTTATTTCAAGGGCCGTTAATAACAAAAGGACCAGTCTTTCTAGAGTCTGAGAAAAATAATGATTCCTTATGCAGCCCAGAAAGCCAAATTATATCGGTACTCAGAAACACGTAAATATAAGCTTATAATTTCATAAATATTTGAAAAGCTAGATGTCTTCTTCTTTAACTGAAATTCTTTTCTGTCTTCTCAAATCCTATAGAGGAGAGGGGCAGATACCAAAAGGGGGTGTTTGTACTAATGTATCAGCTGAATGTGATCTACAAACCATGTGACTGTCCTTTGAAATCAGATAATTTATTTGATTACGAATATATTTATTAGCATAGTGGCCTCACTCTGGATTCCCTCCATCGGGGAAATGCAGATTCTTTGCACTCTATGGCTTTTCTCTCCCTTTAGAATGCCCCCGCCAATGACCGAAATAGAACTGCTTTTTATAGACTGATTTTTCAGAAGTCGTCTTTGTGTGGAGTTGTGCAGGACCTTGGACCTCTGTCGGCTCATTACATTTTGAGTAACATTATCACACGTAGAACTTAAGTTTTTAAAATAGAAATTTAAGTCACTTCATGAAAGAACAACTTGTCGAGATCATGATAACGCCTTGTTAAATTGAATAGATCCTTGTCTTCTCTGCTAAGTAAGTTAATGTTCCTTTAAAATATCATTCATTTGAGGAACAGCAGGGGTAAGAGCCCCTCCTCCCCTTGATATAACTCCAGCTTCATGGAGATTATTGATTTCATTAAATAGATTCAAGCAACCTCTACAATTTTCTCAAACTATGTAGCCTAATGCCCAAATGTCTTTATGTGGCTTGCAGACTTTCACGTTCTGGGCCCTGCCTAAGCCCAGGAGTATCTGACAAGTCTGCTCCTGGCCCGGCCACCTGCCCACCAGCCACCTGCACACTCTCTCCCCAGTGCACACTGTCCTTCTTCACGCTCCACCAGTTTACACTTCCTCATTCTAGACTCTTAGAACCCTTCTCCATCTACTAAACTGCCATCCTCTCTGGGACCCTGCCCAAATGTGAAATCTTCCCCAACTCTGTGAAACCTTCCCCATATCCTCTGGAGAGTATCCTTCACCTAGCTCTACTTTAGTATTGAACTCCAAGTTGTTCCAAGTCCTACTTACTCCTCACCAGCGAGCACTAGAGGGGAGGGATTTATTTCAATTCATACTTCTCTTTGAAGACAACTCTGGTGTCTCCACCTTGTGACTTTTCTCTTGCTACATACTCCCAATTTCTCCAACCTCCATTCATACGGTGTGATCTAGATCCATTCACCATCTGGTGACCCGTCTTATAATATGCTTTCATTTGCTTGTGTCTGGAAGGCTAGTTCGTAAAATGATACATGATTTATAGGCCTTAGAGAGCAGCCTTAAGGACACTCCCCTTTTTATCTGGCCTTCTTCCTCGTATGCTCCTTGGATCCTGGCTTATGTTGAACTAAGGAAGGACAGAGTCTGGAGTTTCAGATGCCACTGGAGCTCATTGGAGTCCTCTGTACTGCTTCCTTGTCCACTCCTAGCCTGTGGAAGTCTTGCCATGGGCAACAGTCTCAACTGGAAGACAAGATTGTATCCCCACTGACAGTCGCCATCCTGTTACCATATGCGGTCTTCAGTCGGATAGTTTTCGTTCTAGTGGCATTGTTGTAGCTGGTGTTGTGTCATTCTTATTTGAAAACGAACCATCAGGGTAGAATGCTCTGATTTTGAAGCTGCAAGCCATATGTATTGATGAACAGCATCTTTTAACAGAACAAGTACATGTCTCTAAGCCCAATTAAGACCAATAAAATGTTTGAAAGTTGAATTAAATAGTTCTTCTTTATCCCTTACTCGTGTTAATTGACATGAGAGAAACAACCATTGTCTCAGCTGTGTTATAGATGTCACGGCTTGTGAAAACATACAAGTGAGAAACCAAATTTGGTGTAAGGTTTGGAACTCATACTGGAGAATAATGGTCTTAATACAGGCACAGTTTTTCTTTGTATCCTACTTGGACTGAAGCACTGTTTCCTACTGTAACAGCAGGACACTTCATTAAAATATAAGTGTGTTCAGGAGTTCACAAACTCTTTTTGTGTTTGGAGAACAGATCTGGCAATATTAATGACTATGTTTTTTGTTTTTTTTTTTTGTACTGACACACTTTTGTATATGCATTTGTGTTTGTAAGAAAATACTCCTTCAAATGATTAGTTCAATTGACGGAAAAAAACCCATAAATAGGCACAGATGCTGTGGATAAGAACAGAATGTGCCATGCAGTTTAGCCCTGTGGGCTTCCTGGGAAGAACCCTCTTCTCCTATGATGGGTAGAGTTGTCAGTAGTGACAATAATGTTGTTAGAAATGAAAACTAAGTTGTGCTCACCAGTGTTTAACTGACAGGGCCATGGTGCCTTCAGGGATAGAATGCAAGTGCTGTGTTACAATTCATCTCATGATTTTTGTGGTTCAATAATTTATCTTCATAAAACACCAATGACAGCCAGTATTCTGTTGTTCCTGTGAGTGAAATATGATGTGCTTGCAATATGTTTTGGGGATTCACTAACTACGGCTATGTACACATAATTTGTAATCAAGTTCATGCATGAGTAGCCAAAATATAAATAGGAACATTTAAGACTGTCTCAAATTCCAATTGACTTCTCCATGCATATAGTCATAGCAGGAGAGTTCAGATATGTGTAATAACGAGCCTTGGTAAATGTTTGAGGAATTCAGAAAAGGAGTAAAAACTAGATGGGGACCAAAAAGAGAAGAGCCCTAATATTACATAGCTAAGGAAAAGACTGGATAAATTTAATTCTTCAGAAATAAATTATGGGATGAAATACCAAAATAAGAATAAAAATTCCTAATTTAATCCTATTTGAACTTCTGATTTGAGTCTTTTCCCTCTGATTTTTGGTTGTTGCATGGAGATCATTTAGGTCCAGGTATAATATTTAATGTAAATTTATCTTAAAAATTTGAACACACACATTATAAACATCTTTATTTGTGGGGATGTTGTAAACCACAAAGTCTCTATATTTTACACATGTTCACATAATTGATAGCTAGTAGATTAATCTTCCCAAGAAATTTCTAATTATGCCGCTTTTTTATTCCATAAATTTCTCCTGGATGAAGTTCAGAATTTTAAACTTGAAATTCATAGTCCTTCCTGAGCTGGCTTTAACCAGTGCTTCTTACCTTGTCTCCCAAGTGAAAAACTCTTAGTGAAGAGCATGCAATCCTTTTGTTCATTCAGCAAACACATACTGAGCATTTGCAGCCCCGAGATTCAAAGGTAAAAATAAGCAATTTATGTTATGGGATTATATGTTCAAGGAGCACAGAAAGGGGCAGAAACCATGCAAATACATGATCTCCTAAACTTCCATTCTTTTATTCTTAACAACACCTTCCGTTCACATAACAGTACCATCCATCTCCACTAATGGAAACTTTTCCATGAAGTTTTACCTGATATCCTCAAAAATAAATAAATAAATAAATAAATAAGCCTTCTATTCCATGTTTCATTGTAATTTCTTATTTTGGCAGTAGGTAATGTCTGCTTACTTTAATACTTTTCTACATACGCTCTGAAGAAATCAGTAAGTATCTCTGAAGTCAAGGATAATGTTCCAAATAGTTCCTAGCTCCCACAGTCACCAGAATTTGTAACTACAGAACAATCACAGACCTGTCCAGTGAGTAAAACCACTCAAGCTTGCTTGGAGGCAGAACCATTCTTTTTTCCTCCCATCATTCACCTCCTTACAGATACAGGAGAAAAAAGCTACCATTTCTATCATCCATAATTGCAGTGGGTACAAAACCAAATGACGCAGTGATTGAAATGAAAAAAGAACTTACTTTCAAAAGATTCTGGGCACATATTTTATGATTTTAGATGGAATTACATTTTCATTTTTATAAGGGAAAATAAAATATTCCTATTGAAAATTAATAAAGCCATGATGGTTTTCTCCGTGATATAGCTATACGGTTTTTACTTACCATTAATCCAATCTCTTATAACTAATAATTTAAAATTATTTCAATCTATTTTTATAAAATATTAAGTAATAAAACTTGCACAACTTTTAAAAATGATTACAAAATTATAAATAAATAAAATTTATAATTTTTCATGTTTGATAGGGTTTTATAACTTTGCACTTCTAACAAATAACTTACTTTTTTTACTATAAAATTAAATAAATACAAATTAGCTTCTATTCTGAATATAGATCATTATACATAGCTTGCTAGATACAGCCAGAAATACATACTTGAAATAAGAATTATAATGAAGATGATTAAATAACTAACTCTAAGCTTAATCACTCTGAACCTTATCTTTATAATATTATGCCAAATGTTAGTAATACTTATCTGAATTTCAACATGTTGTAATCTACATAAATTTATTAGTGATAGATATACTTGAATTTCAGATAATGCATTACAAATTTCTACATTGAATATTAAAAAAGGTATCCTATCAGTTAAAAATTATCTTCAGAAGGAAAAAGTAAAATATCATTTCTTAAGTTCTTAAGCTACAGGTGAAGATTCTCATTCACTCCTAAAACATTGACTCAAGCCAGATGATAACTCTTGCTGAGAAAGAATGTCTTTCTTATAGATGTCTAGTAAATATTTTTGAAATTAGGCAATACCTCACTTTTTCATTGTCATTAGTCCTTGTATGTATGCCAATAAGCTATAATATTCACATGAAATACATTTCATCTAACATCTGACTTCCATGAGGGAGGAGCCTCTTCTACCTTCCTCGAACCTCATTGCTGTGACATCTAAGAGCTATATTATAGTTTTGGTTAGTAAGTCCATAATTAAAGAAGAAAAATATCTTAGCTGGGCTAATGGCTACTTAGTATTGCTACACAGACTCACCCTAAGAAGCAGCATCCACCAGCTCCCAGTGGATTCCCTGCAGCACTGGGTCAACCCTGCAGTAAGCCAGTTTAAATGCTAAATGCTCTAAGAATGAAATCACTTATGCCTTCTTTGTTGTGGTGACAACCTCATTACTAAGCTTTTTAAATCGGGTGGAAAATGTGAATGTTTACAAGAGATCTGTCACCATATGTATAGACCCAGCCTAACTAAAAGGATAGGATTTGTTCTTAAAATCTGTCTGCATAGCATAATGAACTAATTCAACACCACATGAAAAAAAAAGTGGTCATGAATTCACATGGACTCTTCTTCCTTTCCTATCATATAAGTAATGTTTGGTTATTTCCAAAGACTAGAGCTAACTGTAAACCATTTCCTGTGTAACCCTAATTTTGTTTGTGCTAAGACTTTGCTCAAGTTGAAAAACCTCTGTTTAAACAAACAGGAAGATCAAAAATGGAAAGAGGGGCCTAGTATCTAATTTTTGTTTGCTTGAGTTCCTTTTGAGAACTTGCTGTGAAGAAATAAACAATGGAGGTGGATACAGAAAACCGGTAACAGAAGCCTTTTCTGTCTTGGCAAAGTTCAGAGACAGAAACAGGGGTCATGCTACCCTCTAGCAAATCTGCTTCATATTCAAGCATCCTTTACAGAAACCACAGCAATCACTGGTGGCAGTTGTGTTCAGTAAAGTGCAAACGGATGTACTAAAATGCCAACATTTTCATTTTGTTTTGATGACTTTCTCAGAGAATAACAATGTTCAGCTTAGATTTTTTTTTTTTTTTTTTGGTAGTGCCCTTTGGGAATGAACACTTTGTCTTTTTAAAGCCACACAACGCTTAACTCAAGCAGTTTCATTGTTCTTTCTCTCTCATGAAGCTAACAAAAAAGAGTAATGTATTACTTGCTGAAGCAATTCATTGCTTAATAAAAATAAGAATTAGTGACAATAACTGTTATACTCCCATTAACCTTATTTTCACGCTTAAAATAGAAGTTGCTCTGATGTAGTTCAACTAGAATTTGCTTCAAAAAAGATAAAGCTGGTGGTAATAAAAATCTGATGATACATAAAGTATCATTGTTATTTTAGAAATTCGATGAAAAACCAGTACTACAGTCAGCTACCAAAATCTTAAGTTGTAATACTGATAAGTGGCATCTCTAGGAAGTGGGAGAAAATCTTTGACTTGAAATCCACAAAGTTGATATTTACTAGTCTTCTAACTTCCTGAGTCTTGATTTGCTCATTTGCTCATTTTCAAAATGGGAAGTAGTTCTGGTTAACCAAGGTAACTAGTTATTTGTGTTAAAATGTTTAGGTGTAACTTTTTTCAAAGTTCACAACAAATAAAAGCTGGTGAAGACCAATATGATAGACATCTTGCACAAGATTTTTATAACAAACCATAAGCATTCCCTGTAGGCAGTCCCCAATATCATTCACGAATATTTCCCTTGGACGCAGGTGAATTCACCAAACTTACAAAATCTATTTGCCAAAATCTTATTTTAAAGATTATTCTTATTTAAAGACAATAAATAAGAATCTATGCTTTTTTGAGGTCAGAAATTTTGATTTGGATATAGCCCTAGTATCTAGGACTTTGCATGGCACATAGTATTGGATAAAGAATGAAAGAATTTACTGAATATATGCTCTTTTACTATATTCATGGGATGATTTAGGTCATAACTATATTCTTCATGAATATATTCATTAAAAGATTAAACCCATGACCCTTGGCTTTTGATAAATTGAACAATCTTTAAGATACTACTGAATATATTCACACTTATTGAATATATTTAACATAAATATATTCATGAATATATTCATAAGGATAACCTATTCATAATCATAGAATATATTCAAGAAGACTATTTCTTAATACAATTACCTGATAAATTGGTTAATTTGGTGAATTTGGTGAATTAGTCATTCACCAACTGATTCTCTGGATAATTATTCTCGAAGAACTGGTTTCTAGTGAGTTGACTGAGAGTTCCTTCTCTGGGCTCTGACCTATGTGATCACTGGCAGTTTGGCTACCGGCAGTTGGAGTTCACTACCTTCTAAACCCGTGGACACAGATGTCCTCTCCTGAAATCTCTGTCGAAGGAGGGACAGGATCCCTTCTTTCAAAGGGAGAGAGGTTAGAGGCCAGAGTCTCCTTTAGAGCTCTTCAGAGCCTACCAAGAGCTACTTAATTAGCTAATGCTGGCTAACTGTTTCACCTTCTTCTCCCTGAAATCTGTGCCTTCTTATTCCTCTGTGGCTTTACTTTGGGTATTTGTGACTGGGGTGAATACTTAGTACACTGTTAAAAATTGAGCTAGGTACAGAGGGGGCACTGGCTTTGGTAGTTAGTCTTAGAATATATTCTCTAATGGGAATATAATATGTAGAATACATACTAGATGTCTATCTATAATATGGATATTATATATTCTATATAAATCAGTTACCAGTCACATGAATTTCCTTTCTTGAGCGATGTATGCTTTTTCAAATGTGTTACTCTGGCCACTGAAGGTCTTGATCTGTCACAGAGAATCACTCCCATTGTGAACCGTGATTTCTGATGAAATATTCTCTCTCAGATATTTGAGAGCAAGAAAAATATTGAGAACCTTCCAACTAAATGAACAACAGTGGAAGTGAACATGCAAGATCTGAGCATTAGGATACTCGAATCATCTGGTTATACCTTTCTGTCTAGGAGATATAGACATGCTGAGCTCAAGAAAAATGGACATGAAGGAAACCTAAGAGATAAATCTTAAATAAAGGGAAGATGATAGATGATATACAACTTTGAGAGACAGCAAAAGAAAAAAAAAAGTAAATATTTTTATATCAGAAATTTTTTGTTTCTGGTTTTGGTTTCTTTGGGGTTTTGTGCTTTATGAATTAAAACAGTTTATAATCCCTGTTATCTGTGGGACATGAAAGGGCTGTAATTATAGTTGATAAGTTAATTAAAGAAGGGAAAATCTTCAAGTGTAGAAATGAATGAAACATAATTTTTAAAGTGTCATTACCTTTTAAAGCTCTTGAAGTGTCCTGAAATCCCCCCTCAGAATCTGTACAAAGTCTTTGTACAGTTTCTCATAGATCCCAGTAATATTTTTTCTTACGCACCATAATTCATGTTAAACTAATGGCATTGACAGCTATGAGGTTTTTTCTTAATTACTATTGTTTTAATATTCTGCAATTATGTGCATACATCATAAGTTTTTGATGGCTTCTCTACACATCTGTGTATTGACATAAAGATAAAAGTGGCTTCAGCATTTTCTACAGTTTTAAGATATTTTAATTAGGTTACATATTATATAAACCCATTTCTTATTTTTAATTTTTACTGAAATACACTGTACATAAAAGAATGCACAGATCATGAGTGAACAGCTCAATGCATTGTTGAAAAACTGAATACACTCCAGTGTAACCAACTCAAATCAAGACCAACACCCAGATTGCTTCCAAATTTAGTAATTGATTTTAACAGAGGGTTGTCTATCTAGAACTAAAGCTAAGCAATGTTCAGTAAATAAGTACTAAAAAAATACAGTTGTGCTATAAGAAAGAGAATCTATGTATTAATTTCACTAATACTATCTTTAACTTAGGACATGCCCTGTTAATAAGAAAACAGTAAAAAATGCTCATCTATATCATAGAATTTTAGTGCTATAAGGCATTTAATCTACTATAAATTCCCTAGGGTAATTCCCTTTTTGGGATACCACTGACTAACATCTTCCTAACCCATTATCAGTGTTCTAGAAAATGTCTGCAATAAGGAGTAAATGCTTCTGCTAAAAACCTTACCTCTATGTGCAATTTTCCAGCGCTTTCTGGGACTCCAGATTTCTCACAGAAATGGCAAAGAATTCCCTCTCAGATTTGAACCAGTAAAAGGTCGTAGTTCTTTTTATGGTACATGCTCTACCTTCCAGGTTGGTCCTTTGTCCATTTACCCCAAGATTCCATGAAGTTACCTGTAGCTCCCACCTTCTATCTGTAGTATAAAATTCTGTTATCTAAAGCACAAAAATCAAATGACTATCTCCCTATATTCAGCATAGATTCTTCTCTGTATATCTCAGGTGAAGTCTCTTTATCTACTTTGGGTATTCTATGATTGTTGTGTTTAATGTTTAGAGTTATCCAGCAGACCAAGTAAAGATTTATGGACTAAAATATGCAACTTACTTTTAAAAGTATGTATTTTACTAATGTGCTCTATGTATCATCTATGTAGTGTTTGGTTTGTTTTTTTTTTTTTTTTTTAAATAGATACAGTATCAACTGGTTTCTCTATTCCCTCTATATCCAGGTATGCTGATTGTATTTCAGTGTATAGGGCTGAGAAGAATCTTGTAATCTACTGGTATGAATCATTCATTTTACTGATAATTTCTGGGCCAGAGAGCTACAGTTATTTGCTCACATAATAATAGTGTTTATGCTATCATGCTATCCAAATTCAAACCCTGCTCTATTTTAGTGCATCACACTGCACTGAAAGTCTGTGTATCTTGTAGCAAATATCACATATCTGTGCAGACATATATACAAGGGCCCACACATGGGTGTTATGTACATAATACTAGTCCCGAAAGCATACTAAAAATTAAATCAGTGTCTTTAAAAATGTATGCCCTGATAAAAATATTATTTTTAACACATTAGTTTTAATTTTTAATTTTCTCTGATGCCTATTACATACAGGTTAAAATTCACAAGAAGGGATAAATTGAATAAATTCATAACCTTAAATATATATAAAATTTTAGTTTTATAAGTATTATTTTAATACACTCACCTGTAGTGTTTTCCCACTCCTATTTTTGCCACTAAGAATGCAAAAAATTACCAAAAGGCAACTGACACTTAAAAAGGATTGTTGTTGAATTGAAAATTGTAGAAGAGACTAGTTCATAAATATCTGGAGATGTGCCCTTCGTGGTTCAGTTCTCATTAGTAGTCCAGTTGGAGGAAGCACCGTTGAGTTGAAATGCACAGAGGCTGTCTCTCACACTAGGAATCATATAGTAAAACAAGTAGTAGAGAAGTTGGCAGAAAAATAACTCCTTGTAAAGGGTAGGGACTGAAGTTTTGCCTGTGTCTATCACTGAGGTACATTATCTAGTCTTTGAATAAAGGTTGGAAAACTATTCAGTGGCAAGTATAAAAACAGTTAAAGGGTGGTAATGCAGAATTACTTGACATGAGAAACTATGGTTTTATTATGCATTTTATGATGCAATTTAAAAATAATGATTTATGTTCAAATTATAAAGGATTGTTCCTGAACAGAATATTTTAAGATGTCTGTTTCATGCCAGGACTCTGATCATGATTATTCTCTGAACTCAGGCATTTCTGAGCCTCTGTGTGGCTGGATAACCTCTCTAATTTAAAAGTGGTTCTCTCCCTGGAGTTATCCAGCAGACACAGATGTAAAAAGGTTTTATTTTAATAAAAGCCACTTAAATTCACTGTTCTGTATGATTGTTATAGAGCCAAGACATGGAAAAATATCTAGAAGGAAAGAAGGAATTTTGTGATGTATCTAATTTTGAAGAAAGCAATCTTAAATTCTGGCAATGTTAATTTTAAGCTTTTAATTTGTTTTGTTATCAAAATTTAGGGAAAAAATGAGAAAATGGACTCAGAGATTAGCCTAAGCTAAATTGCCATTCTTATCTGCATTCATGGGCCCCTATTATTCTTTCTCTCAGATACTCTTTTTGCATTACTTCTGTAATGCTGACTTGACAGAATAGACAAACAATCATTAACCAATAGCATCGTGTAGCAATATTTTCTCCTTAATATGCATGAGGACAGGAACTATATGCCTTTGGGACATGGAAGAGATGAGGCACTCTGTAATCATTGTAATAGCTGTCTTAACAGGGCTGTGCCACCCAGGAAGATGGGAATCAACAGACTTTGAAGAACATGTTACAGTTAGACTATGAAAACAAGAGAATGCCTGCACTTGGGATTACCTCTTATTTAAAGATCCCCAACTGGGGGTCAAATCAGCTATACTTTTCCTTCCCTACTCACTTCTTATTTATTTATTTTCCCTGTGTCATGCAACTCTAGTTTATAAAATAGAGGGAAACTAGTCATAGAAATTATAAAAATATATGTAAAGATATTTAAATCTCATTGGCTGGCACAATAAGGCAAACTTCTTGAGGCCAGGAATCATCATGTTTATTCTTTTATCAGGTGCAGTGTTTCTGATAGGAATGCCCTCAGAAAAAGAGGAATTGATCTGAATGTCCTTGCCATTTGGACAGTGTCAATTTCCTATAAACAAGGATGATTTTGTGCCTTTAGAGAAAATTGTAGGATATTGCAGTTTATCTGAAACATATGTGGAACAAAGATAAAGGACTAAATAGAACTTAGTCAATTTAGACTTAAGAAATAAATTGCAATAATAACAATGAAAATAACTCATTTTCCCCAAGTAGGAATCATTTCCCAACCATAACTTTCTATTTAAGTCAAATATAATGAATATTTAAGTTTAAAATCAATTAACTGACATATTTATTTTAAAAATTAAGGAACAAAAATATAACCAATAAGCCATTAAATGGAAAAACTGGAATGTAAGAAAAGTAATGAATACAAAAAGCATAAATGAATTGATAGTATTTTCATTGCCCAGTAAAGTCAATGATGCAATTAAAAGATGATGGATTATATAAACCATGTTATGAACCCGAAAGAGGAGGTAAACCCCTGAAATTATAAACAAATTTTGGATATATGAGGAAGGATTTTTTCTTAGGACAGGATTCATAATGTTCTTCAGATTTGCAGCATAGACTGTTACTCAAAATTCTCCTTCTGTGTATCCCACTCTTCAAGGATTCTGTATGTTCCCTCTTTGCACTCCACCTGTCATGTCCTCCTCAGCCCACTCCAATTACCGCCGAACTCCATTACTCCCAAATCTAGTGTCCACTTCCTGTTCTCATTTTACCTGATAGCTCACAGGCATCCTCTCCATGAAGCTTCCCTTCTTCTTGAAACAGTCTTTCCCTTAATAGCACGTTCTCCTCATTTCTTTCCTTTGTTACTGGCTACTCTTTCTCAGTCTTCTTTCCTGGCCTCTCCTCCTCTTTCCAACTTCTAAGTTGAGAGCCTGCCAAGACTCAGATCAAACTCTCCTCTTTATCCCTGTGTTCTCTCTAGGTAGGCTTATCTAGTCTCATGCCTTATGCCTACAACATCAAATCTCTATGCCCAGACGTTACTTCTCTCTTGAGCTCTAGACACAAATATGCAAGTACCTGCCTGGCATCTCTGCTTACATGTCTAATGGATGCACCCGACTTTGCCTCCCTTCCCCAGAATCCCATTACTTAAATGGCATTCATTTCCACTCAAATGCTTCAGCCACAAATCTTCTTCTTTCTTGAACTTTTGATAACCAGTTCATGAGTAAGACCTGTCAATGGTATCTCCAAATTATATGACAAATCTAGCTTTTCTCCAATGCTAACCTGTCCACATCTCCATCATCTCTTTTCCTAACTACTGTGAGAGATTTCTAATAGGTCTCCCTGCTTTCACTCTTGCCTCCCTACATCCACTCACCTTAGAGTAGCTAGACTACATCCTTAAAATTGAAACAGAATCATAGCACTTTTCACACTAGACATAGCAAAGGTTTTCTATCACACTTCATAGTTCATATTGTAATTACAACTCTCAAGGCCCTTACTTATCATACCTCTGCCTATTTGTTCTCATTTCCTCAATCCTGCCCTCTTCTCTCCTTATCAAACAATCTTATCAAGTCCCACAATTTTCTCCATCATGACATCTGTTTTATTTCTGTTATAGCATTTACCATACCTGAAATTGTACTGTCACCTTCTTAGTTATTGCCTATGATCTGTCTCCCCTGAGGGCAGGACTTTGTCTGTCTTCTTCACTGTTACATCCTGGTGCCTAAAACAATGCCAGTCATGCCACGGGAGAACTATAAATGAGTGAAAGAATGAACATAACTCTTTGGAGTGCAGCTCTAGGAGAGCTTGAGCTGGTAGGGGTACATCTCCATGTTATTTTCCTTAAATTCTGAAAAGTTAGGCTGAGAAGACAGGACTGCCAAATTTCTCCCATCAAGGGAAAACCTGAGAATTGAGGAGAGGATGATTGTTGCTCCTTGTCCCTTTTATGCATTTCTCCATTCTTTAACTATAGCATCGAAGTAATCTACAAGGTTTGTAACTTTTATAGTAAAAACTAGAATAAAATACACCAGATATTAAGTGTGATGTCTCTTGGGGATATGAATCCTTTTTTCCCCTCCAGTATACTTTTTTGAGTTTCTGTGTTTTCTTCAGCACATCTTGTTTTATAGATGAAAAACATTTATAAAAACCCTTTATTTATGATGCAAAACTCATGTAAGATGCCATTCCTCAATATTGTCTCTATCTGCCCTATGCAGATACACATACAACCCACAAAATCTGACATATGCCTTTTGTAAAATCTTGGAAGTACTTTCTCTTTATACATACATGTATTTGTCTTTGTACATGTATAACAAAAATAATAATGATAGAATAGAAACTGCTACTAGCTATTGATAGCATCAGGTGACTCACACACATTATGGCTCATGAATTATTGATAACAACTCTCTGACATAGTGCTGTATCTTCCTTTAAAAGTGAGGAAACCAAGTTGCAGAGAGGCTTAGTAATTGCCTCAAAATAAAATAGCTAGATTTTTCTACAACAGAGACCAGTTCTGACTTACTCACCTCTCTATCTTCAATGCTAACTTAGTGCCTGGGAAGTAGTAGGTACTGTATGTATTTATGGATAAATTGAACAGTGTTGTTGGCATTTGGATTCATGTGTGAGTGACGTCTAGACTCTTCAATGCAGAATCACACTGTATCTTTGGTGTTATCTCTATGTGTGCATTAATCAGAAATCTTATGAATGGAAACTTTCCTTGAAATTAGCAATAACTTCTTCTTCAGAGTAACTTGTATTGCATTTTGTATTCAAGGCAGGATCAAATACTCAAATGAATGAATGACTGAATGAATGAGTCAGAATTAGTGCATAAACTAGAGTCTTGGGTTGATAAGGTTTTTTAAAAGTTCAGTATTTACTTGGCCATATTCCTACTGAAGTTATGTTCTTTGGAAGATTGTCTCAAGAGAAAAGTGACCATAGAATAATTATAAAGCTTTGAATAAGAGATTTTGAAGTACAGTGGTATTTGACTTTTGTCTGGGAATCAGCAATGGTTAAGATAATTATTAGAGATTTTTATATGAAATTGTAGTCCTGGGGTAGTTACTTAATTTTTTTAACATCCTAAAATATCATCCTCCAAAAGCTTAACATATTAATACAATATGTATTGTATTTGGGTTTTATTTGGGTTTTATTTAATAGCAACTAATGGCATACATTGGGTTTCTCATTGTTCAATAATTCAGAAAACAAAGCAAAAAACAGTCCTCAAGTAAAATTGAGTTGAACTTAAAAATGAGTATCACTATTACTTCAATTATTTCAAAAAATGTTCTTCATATTTTTTAGGTAAAAATTACATACAGTTGCTTTTTATTATTTGTGGTAGTTATGTTCTCTATGGTCATTGCAAACACTGAATTACTGAATATTGAACTCTTGCTCCTACAAGAAATATAGGGTTAGGTTCCTGCAAGCCTCTGGTCACAACATTGACATCAACTGATCAGGACAGAACCTTGTTTCTTGTGTGTTTCTGTTTAAAGTTCTCTCATTTATTACATATACTTGATTCACCGTCATGGAACTCACAGCCCACAGTGTTATAATAACCTATACCTGAAACAAGCTTGTCTAACATACATCATTTTTCTCTGTAAGACACATCTCAGCTTTCTCAAAGCTAGGAACACTAGCACTGCAGCACTGCATTTGGGGACCTTTTTATTTTTATCGATTGGTTGATATATGTGTGTGTGTGTGTGTGTGTGTGTGTGTACACAATACAGTGCTTTAACAATTCTATACGTCACTCAGTGCTCATCGTGGTAAGTGTACTCTTTCATCCTCTTCACATATTTTACCATCAGGGACCATTTTAAAGAGCAAAATCAACAAACAACACAAAAATGGGAGAAACATGGTATTAAATATGCAGTGGAAAGAATAGCTGGTAACAGGATGAGAGCTGAACCAACAAGGCAGGGGCTGCCTTTTTTGACTTCAGCTGGGGAGCTTGTGCCAGATGGCTCCAGTTTCCACCCAATCTATGCATGCTCACGTCCACAAATGACCCTGAAAGTGCATGTATTGGCTTGGGGTTACAGATAAATATTAGCAAGTAGGTGTGCTCACAAATATAGTCTCCATGAATGAGAATCAACTGTGTGTGAAATACACAGATCTAAGATGTACAGTTCAGTGGGTTCTGATAAATACACATACACAATGCGCCAGCCTCCAGTTGAAATATGAAATGTGTTCATCACCTCGGAGTTTCCAGAGAGTTTCCTTCTGCCACTCCCCTGTCCATTCCCACCTGCACCTCTCTCTGTCTCTCTCTCTCTCTCTCTCTCTCTCGTAGATAACCGAACTGCTGGCCGGATTTCTATCACTGTAGGTTAGTTTTACTTTTCAGGAACTTCATATGTAAGGATTCATTCAATGTTACTTTTCGTGTCTACCTTCCTTCAGGCAAACAATTTTGTTTGTACCACTAGGTCATTCTTTTTTTTTTTTTTTTTTTTATTAGTTAGCAACATCGCTTTGTATGAATGTACACTGTGTTTAGGCCTGTTCAGTTTAGGACTGCAATAAAGCTGCCAAAACATTTCTTTGCAAATATTTTTGCAATGTACATTTTGATTAGGGTGAGTAAATATTTAGGAGGGGAACTGTGGGGTGATAGGATTAGCATATGTTTTACTTTATTAAAGAAAAAACAAAACTGAGCTGCCAAAGAATTTTTCAAAGTGGTTATACAACTTTACATCTCACCGACAGTGTATGAATTCAGATGGATCCTGATCTGAGCTAGTTCTGTTAGTTTTGAGCCCCTGAAGTGGGTGGAAAATTGTATATCATTATGATTTTAATTTCCCTGATGCCTAACAACACAGTAATAAAAAAGTCATGTAATATGCTTTCCTCCGTGTATTTATCTTAAAGATTCCATTCAAATGGCCCTTTCAAGACAAAGTGATATTTCAAAGTGACTTTTTGTCTGTACCTGTAGAGGACAGCATTTGGCAGTTTCTTCAGCTGAAAAAAAACCAAAGAACTTTTTGCCTGCCCAAGCACCTTATTACATGTTTTGTGATATTTACAATGTGGTTTGTATTGGCACATAAAAGTGAGCAAGATTAAATGAGATCAAGTCCTTATGATACAGAATTTATAGAATATATAATAGTGCCTGGCCTATTTATAAAAAGATAGATTCTTTTTTTTTCTTTTTATTACATACATAGATAATTGATAATTTTTGAGATCTGTCAGTAGCACATCAGAACACTCTAACTGCCTAAAGATGGATTCATATCCTAGTTAATTTTTCTCTCAAGATTGAATACTGAGCAAAAGACTTGAAATTCTAGTCATTGTAATTTTATCTGAAGCATTTTCAAACAGATGTTGCATCTTGGTTTGCTACTATATTTTAAATACTTTCTTTTTTCAGTATTCATTAAACTGGTCTCTTTTTCTTGTCTCTAATAAGAGAAACAGCTGTTTCTTCTTGTTCTATTAGTGCAACCACCTCAAGAGCCTTACTTTAAAAAATAATACCATTAGAAAGAGAGCCTAGATAGAATATGCTTCATTAACATGTTACATTTGCATACAAAACAAGTTTTTCTAACAATTTTAAGTTAGAGAAAGGTAAATGAAAATATTATAAAACAATTTAATTATGAAAAAAAATTATGACCAGAAGCTGTAAAATGGTTTCAAAGATGTTGGTTTTAGGTTAAAAACTCTCTTTGTAAAAATATCTATTTCCTTTTAGAATATACACTTGGAAAGTCTTGATTGTTATGAATTAGTAACTGGAAGTATCTATTATAAAGTAATATCAAATAACCATTAAGAGTAAAATTACATCAAAATGATATATTTTTAAAACACAAATACTGGGGCATCTGGGTGGCTCAGTGGGTCAAAGCCTCTGCCTTTGGCTCAGGTCATGATCCCAGGGTCCTGGGATCGAGCCCTGCTCTCTGCATGGCAGGGAGCCTGCTTCCCCCTCTCTCTCTGCCTGCCTCTCTAATTGTGATCTCTGTCTGTCAAATAAATAAATAAAATCTTAAAAAAAAACCACAAATATTTTAGAAAATATATACTTCAGTTTATATATCAGTTGTCTCAAAATTAGTCACCATGGGAAGTCCTTACTTGGAATTATAATTTTTGGAAATACTTCACAGACATTCAGCAAACTATTATCATTACTTTTAAAAAATCCTATCTATTGAATAATCTAGTAAACACACACACACACACACACACACACACACACACACACACAATTTGGGGAGGATAAAGCAGACCTTAACTATGAAAGAATAGCTCAAAGTTGGCTTAAATTAGCTTAACAATTGTTGACCCTGATATTAACAAGAGATATAATCAGCTACCCTGCCAAATCCCTAAATTCCTCACCATTGATATTGCATGATTGAATTTATATGGGGAGGAGGAGATTTGTTCATAAACAAAACCAATTTTTAATCATTTCACATCAGTTAATGCTTATAGAATTAAACAACAACCCAAGTTGATATTTAGAAAGCTGGGCTAACTGACCTTATAAGAAACAGAAGTTACAGAGTGCTAACTATGTGTCAAGCACCTCTCTAAATGATAACATATTTACACATAATCGTCATAACCACCCTATGAGGTATATACTTTTATTAGTCCCATTTACTAGGTAAGAGAACTGAAACAGGTGAATTGCTGACAGTCTGGCTATTCAGTGAGCAGAAATGAGGTTTTTACCCAGAGGGTCTGACTTCTGAATCCCTGCTTCCTCCACTATGCAGGCTGCCCTTCTGAGGGTGGGTCTGTAAGTGAGACACTCCTGGGCTCTAAACTCTTCCCCAGTCTCATAGAGGGCATGGTGTATATGTGCCTGAGCAGAATATGAACCCAAGTATCTGGCAGTTCCCCATTTTCCCAATAAGATAATTAAGAATACCTTTTAACTAACTTCCATGTAAAAACTTTTAGTTTAAATATATGTATAATATTTACATAGTTACTATGTGTTTTTAAAATTACATACACAAATAATTTAGGAAGTTTATTGTCTACTCTTACTTTTTGGAAATAAATGCATTATAATTTCTTCAGATGCAGCCTTAGCATTGGTATCTGTCATAACTGTGAGTCATCTAATATATTTTTTCAGAAAAGATCATCATCACCTCTAAGTTGTTTGTACACAGGATTTTTTTTTCCACATCTAATGTCACTGGATACTGGACATTATTTTTCTAAGCCTCAAGTGCCCACTAGCATAATACTAGGATATACCTTTTTTCTAACTGTCCCCTATGTGTGTCTTTATGATTCCACATTTGAAGTCTTATTTTAGCACTGTCTTGTTTAGTGAGCTTACTTATAACTACAGCAATATTACAATTTACAATATTTGTAATCAAAACTCTCCCCCCAAAATTATAAATTTAAGTCTTACCATCCTTCTCTATAAAATGAGACTAATCAAACTTAAAAAAATTTTTTTTTGACATAATGATACGGATATACATATACTGCTTTCTGGGTGCCAGGCTGTGTTTTAATGCTATAGAAATAATAATTACTCCTCAAGTCCAATCTGTTAAGTGGATAGTGTTATTTTCATTTTAAACAAGCTATGAGGCACGGAGTGGTTAAGTGAAGTGGCCAGGTTGGTAAGGGACAGAGCAAAGGCAGGCAGCCTGGGCCCGGGATCAGTCCTCTTCATCTTCATGCTGTTTTCCATCCTGCTGTCCTGCTGCTCACTGTTGGCAAGAGTCAACACACTTACATACACAGTGTGTGCACATAGTGCCCAACACAACGAGGATCTTAGGAAGTGCTAGCTAGATGAGACATGGGGTGCTTTTCTAAGTATCAGTAACTAGCATCCTTCTTTTTTGATCTGGTACCGAGCCACCGTGCAGCCACCAAGACCCCCTGCTTCCAGGAGTATAGGTCCCTCGTGAGTCTCTGTTTCCTGTGAGATTCATTGGCTCTAGAACAATGAGTAGAGGAGTATCATGTCTTTAGCAACTGAAAAGTGCTGCTTTCATCCTGTTTGTTAATGTGTTCTTTGTTATTTATGACTCACACATTTCTTTTTTTTTTCTTCTTTAAGATTTTATCTATTTATTTGAGAGTGAGCAAGTGAGCAAGCAAGAGGACACAAATGGGAAGGCGCAGAAGGGAAGCAGCACACTCCCTCTCCCCCCTGGAGCAGGGATTCCCAATGTGGGGCTCAATGCGTGGACCCTGGGATCATGACCTGAACTGAAGGCAGACACTTAACCAACTGAGCCACCAGTGCCCCTGTGACTCACAATTTTTTTTTTTTTTAGAGTTGCTTGCATTTTTATTTTTATTTTTAAATTTTAATTTATTAGCATATAATGTATTATTTGCTTCAGGGGTACAGGCATGTGAATCATCAGTTTTCCACAATTCACAGCACTCACCATAGCATATACCCTCCCCAGTGTCCATAACCCAACCACCCTATCCCTCCCTTCCTACCCCCCAGCAACCCTCAGTTTGTATCCTGAGATTAAGAGTAACTTATGGTTTGTCTCCCTCCCTGGTCCAATCTTGTTACATATTTCCCTCCCTTCACCCCACAACCCCCTGCCCTGGCTTTCAAATCCCCCATATCAGAGAGATCATATGATAATTATCTTTCTCTGATTGACTTATTTTGCTTAGCATAATACCCTCTAGCTCCATCCACGTCATTTCAAATGGCAAGATTTCGGGGTTTTTTGATGGTTGCATAGTATTCCATTGTGTGTATATATACCACATCTTCTTTATCCATTCATCTGTTGATGGACATCTAGGGTCTTTCCATAGTTTGGCTATTGAGGACATTGCTGCTATAAACATTTGGGTGTACTTGCCCCTTTAGATCACTACATTGGTATCTTTAGGGTAAATACCCAGTAGTGTGATTGCTGGGTCATACGGTAGCTCTATTTTCAACGTTTTGAGGAACCTCCATACCGTTTTCCAGAGTGGCTGCACCAGCTTGCATTCCCATCAACAGTGTAGGAGGGTTCCCCTTTCTCCGCATCCTCTCCAACATCTGTCATTTCCTGACTTGTTAATTTTAGCCATTCTGACTGGTGTGAGGTGTGGTTTTGATTTGTATTTCCCTGATGCCGAGTGATGTGGAGCACTTTTTCATGAGTCTATTGGCCATCTGAATGTCTTCTTTGCAGAAATATCTGTTCATGTCTTCTGCCCATTTCTTGATTGGATTATTTATTCTTTGGGTGTTGAGTTTGATAAGTTCTTTATAGATATTGGACACTAGCCCTTTATCAGAAATGTCATTTGCAAATATCTTCTCCTATTCTATCAGTTGTCTTTTGGTTTTGTTGACTGTTTCCTTTGCTGTGCAAAAGCTTTTGATCTTGATGAAGTCCCAAGAGTTCATTTTTGCTTCCCTTGCCTTCGGCAATGTTTCTAGGAAAAAGTTGCTGCAGCTGAGGTCCAAGAGGTTGCTGCCTGTGTTCTCCTCAAGGATTTTGATGGATTCCTATCTCACATTGAGGTCTCTCATCTATTTTGACTCTCTTTTCGTGTGTGGTGTAAGGAGATGGTCCAGTTTCATTTTTCTGCATGTGGCTGTCTAATTTTCCCAGCACCGTTTGTTGAACAGACTGTCTCCTTTGCATTGGACATTCTTTCCTGCTTTGTCAAAGATTAGTTGACCACAGAGTTGAGGGTCTATTTCTGGGCTCTCTATTCTGTTCCATTGATCTTTGTGTCTGTTTTTATGCCAGTACCATACTGTCTTGATGACAGCTTTGTAATAGAGCTTGAAGTCTGGAATTGTGATGCCTACAACTTTGGTTTTCTTTTTCAATATCCCTCTGGCTATTCGGGATCTTTTCTGGTTCCATATAAATTTTGGGATTATTTGTTCCATTTCTTTGAAAAAAATGGATGGTATTTTGATAGGGTTGCATTAAATGTGTAGATTGCTTTAGGTAGCATAGACAAGTTGACAATATTTGTTCTTCCAGTTCATGAGCTTAGAACATTTTTCCATTTCTTTGTGTCTTCCTCAGTTTCTTTCATGAGTCCTCTATGGTTTATTGAGTACAGATATTTTGCCTCTCTGGTTAATGTATTCCTAGATATCTTATGGTTTGGGTCCAGTTGTAAGTGGGATTGACTCCTTAATTTCTCTTTTTTCAATATTGTTGTTGGCGTATAGAAATGCAACTGATTTCTGGGCATTGATTTTATATTCTGATACGTTACTGAATTCCTGAATAAGTTCTAGCAGTTTTTGAGTTCAGTCTTTTGGTTTTCCACATAAAGTATCATATCATCTACAAAGAGTAAGAGTTTTACTACTTCTCTGCTGATTCAGATGCCATTTATTTATTTATTTATTTATTTATTTATTTTTGTCTGATTGCGGGGCTCAGATTTCTAGTAGTATGTTGAATATCAGTGGTGATAGTGGACAGCCCTGCTGTGTTCCTGACCTTAGGGGAAAATCTCTCAGTTTTTCTCCATTGAGAATGATATTCGCTGTGGGTTTTTCATAGATGGCTTTGATGATATGGAGGTATGTACCCTCTATCCCTACAGTGGAAAGAGTTTTGATCAAGAAAAAGTGCTGTACTTTGTCAAATGCTTTTTCAGCATCGATTGAGAGTATCCTATGGTTCTTGTTCTTTCTTTTATTAGTGTATTGTATCACATTGACTGATAGCAGATGTTGAACCAAGCTTGCAGCCCAGGAATAAATTCCACTTGGTCGTGGTGAATAATCCTTTTAACAGTCCTTTTATTCACATTTTTAATGTGAAAAATCCTTTTAATACTAGCCTATTGGCTAGAATTTTGGTGAGAATTTTTGCATCCATGTTCATCAAGGATATTGGTCTGTAATTCTCATTTTTGCCCTTTGTCTGGGTCTTTGTCTGGTTTGGGGATCAAGGTAATGCTGGTCTCATAAAATGAGTTTGGAAGTTTTCCTTCCATTTCAATTTTTTGGAACAGTTTCAGGAGAATAGGAGTTAATTCTTCCTTAAATGCTTGGTAGAATTCATCTGGGAAGCCGTCTGGCCCTGGGCTCTTGTTTGTTGGGAGAATTTTGATGACTGCTTCAATCTCCTTACTGGTTATGGGTCTCTTCAAGTTTTCTATTTCTTCCTGGTTCAGTTTTGGTAGTTTATACATCTCTAGGAATGCATCCATTTCTTCCAGATTGTCAAATTGCACTCTGTCTTGGTGTGGTGGCAATGAAAATCTGTGTGTGTGTCTGTGTGTGTGTCTGTGTATGTACAAGTGTGCATGTGTGCACACACATAGTGTAAGTGAACTCTGATCATGGATGCACAGAAGTTATATAACGTGTTTTGTTGTTGTCTGGTTTGTTTTTGTTTCTTTTTGTAAGAATTGAGCCTCTGCAGCCAGATATATCTGCATTTCAGTTCTCACTTCTGCCATTTATTAACCATGCGATGCTTAAACTATATTAGATTCAGTTTTCTCATTTATTTGAAGCAATAATTCCTAAAACATTTAGTTTGAATTATAAATGAATCAAATGCAAGGACTTATCAGAGTGAGTAGCATATAGAGCTTAGAACACTATCTTTAAATATATCCACGTACAGGAATACTGCAGTTAGATTCTGCTCTAGAAAAAGACTCTCAGGATTATTTTTCATAACATGGATGAAGAAAATTTTTGAAAAGTAGTGTATTTTCTTTTGAGCAAGTGGATCATTCTTTCCCCATTGAAGAATTGAACTTCATTATAGCTGGGAGCCATTCCTATCATAGGTTGCTAAGGCATAACTCTTGAAGATTAAAAGTGCAAAATAATAATTGGAATTAAAATGAATAGAAATCACAGTTTAAGCTCAGCTGCAGCAGTGGTTGCTATTAACAAGCCTGCTTTTATCTGAGTTTTCATTTCTCTGGTAATTAACTTTCTTGAAAAAAAATAAAGTCACCTTTTTATTTTTATCTGATTGGAATAATAGACCTTTTGGCTTGAACAGTTAAGCTGATGATATTCGTTTATAAATTAATTGTATGATGGGGGCGCCTGGGTGGCTCAGTGGGTTAAAGCCTCTGCCTTCGGCTCAGGTCATGGTCTCAGGGTCCTGGGATCGAGCCCCGCATCGGGCTCTCTGCTCAGTGGGGAGCCTGCTTCCTCCTCTCTCCCTGCCTGCCTCTCTGACTACTTGTGATCTCAGTCTATCAAATAAATAAATAAAATCTTTAAAAAAATAAAATAAAAAATTAATTGTATGATGGAGAAATGTTCAAAGGAATTTTAAGAAACACATTCTGGACTACTGTTTAGAACAGAAAGATCTGTCATTAAATGACCTTTTCTGGTTGTGTGATTATTTAGAATTAGATTTGGAGATTGAACATTTCTAACATTGATGTCCTTGGGATCTGTGCACCAAAATTGCATTTCAAAGTAGGGGCTATCACATTATAAAGGCAAAACCCAAAACCATGCACTTCTATGCTTAATCAACACTAAACCCAGTTTTGTGTCTACAGAAACATACCCTACTACACAAACCCAGTTTGTGTCTACAGAAAAATGTTACTGTGAAGATACGGTCTTCTGTGCCACAGTTCTGTGGGAGAATCCTGATGTAACCTACTTAAGAAGGAAATATTTCAGTAAACACTAGTATTTATGTGATCGCTAACTGATTTTAATTTTAGAATAAGACTTAACATTTACATAGTAATTTCACAGGACAAAATTGTGCATATATATTATACATTTTGTAACTTAGAGCTTATTCAGTATTACTTTAGAACAGGGATTTTGTTTTCCTCCGTTGATATAAAATGTGCTAAGTACGTATTTCTAAATTAAAATTTGAAAATCCTAAGAAAATACCTGAGGCGTGGTTATTTGTAGTGATATTTACTAACACTGATAAATATTCCATGTACGTGACAATCTTACAAGCTTCAACAGGCTTTAAGTTTTTTCCCATTAAGATAGTATTTCTGTTTAATAGTTTCAGCCAACCAAAAGTTTATGCTTTTTCAGCAAAGGACCACACAGTAAATACTTCAGGCTTTGTGAGTTTTCACAAGTCTATGTAACAACAACTTGACTCTGGAGCAAGGCACTATGTAAGCAGAACTTCATGTGAACACTAAAATTTAAATTTTATATAATTTTCATATGTCATTTATTATTATTATCAGTATTAGTATTAGTATTAATTGTTAGCTATTTCAAGATGTGAAAATTACTTTTAGCTCTCAGACCATACAGGAACAGATGGCAGCAGGCCAGGCTTGCCCTATAAACTGATTTGCAGACCTCTGCTCAGAGGCTGGAAGCATCACCTGTGCTTCATTGACTTGCTCTCATTTCAGTTTTAGCTACCTTTACTCACTAGGCTTCTCTTTCATTTGTGAATCTGAAATGTGTCTTCAAGTAACTTCAAGTAATCTGTGGATTCTAAATTATTCTGTCTGGGTTAGAACAAAATCCCTTCACTTTGCATGAGAATAGACCTTTGTAAATTCAAAGAAAGCCACTCTGACCCTCTTAGACTTCTCTGTCTCTCTCTTAGTGTTTCTTAAACTCTTTCCGGGTGCTTATGTTTCATGGCTGATCTTCTTTGTTTGCGCTTTAATTTTCTATTCTTTACAAAATGAGCACACACTAAACAAAAACTTTAAGTTATTATCTGTCTAATGGAGAGTTTAAAAGAATGTTTGTTTCCAAAGATTTTTGTACTAAGCCACAGTTAATGTGGTTGTTAGGAGTGGGAGCTATTGATTTATTTTTGTTGGTTTATATGTTTAAATACAACCTAATTCATTATAAGGATACCTTATTTATAAATGACCAGATAACCTTGGTATTATTTCCTATGATTATAAGTGGTTAATTAGCACGTTAGTTCTTAGTTTCTACAACCTTGCCAGACGTGGTTATTGAGAGAAAATAACAGTACCAAAAAGTTCTTCATAATTGAGAGAGATGTTAGATAAAAGTCATAAATCCATTTTGTTCCTGGAGAGTGGCTTCTAGTAAACCTAATCATAAAATAAGTAATTAAATTAAAATAGTTCATTATCACCTCCCAAAGAGCTTTATTCCCTCCATTCATTTTCCCAGCTATGCCAGTGGCACATGAACGATTATTCACCTCCTTTATTGGGTTCTGTTATGCCCTATCTGTCCAATGGAGGATAGAGCCACTTATGACATTAAAGAAGCATGCTGTCAGTTGCGAGTAGCACTGAATTTTTCTAGATGAAAATATACTAATTTTTACCAACGAATTTCTGACCTTGTTGGTTTTGAAAATTGTTTTAAATTGTACCATCTTTAGAAAATAAATTGACTTTTTTTCTTAACAGGTTCTGGATTGAATGACGGACAGTGGCATGAAGTTCGTTTCCTAGCTAAGGAAAATTTTGCCATTCTCACCATCGATGGGGACGAGGCTTCAGCTGTTCGAACTAATAGTCCTCTTCAAGTTAAAACTGGCGGGAAGTACTTTTTTGGAGGTAAGACTACCATTTTTTATTGGTTAACTTGTACCTTGTTGAAACAGAGTTTCAGTGAAGTTTGATTATGAAGTATTTATATTTGATTCAGTAGACTCAGCACATCTCAGGGAAAACACCAGACTCTTATTCCGTGAGCTAAAGAGTGGCAGGTTTATGCTTCTTCGTGATGAGAATATTCTTATGATGCCACCATATCTTTCTGGTTTAATTCAAATATTCAAAGTATAAAGCTTGAGATTCTGAATCCACTGATTATCATAATACTACCCTCAAAGTCAGATCCTTGGATCACCTTTGGCTGTGTAATTAATTACTCCAAACCTTAGTGGCTTAGAACAACAAACATTGCCTCACAGTCACTGAAGTGACATCCCATCACTTCAGTTATACACAGTTTGGTAGAAGTGAGTCACTAAATGCAGACCACACTTAAATGAAAGGGATTACATGAGAAGACATGCATAGAGAACATCTTCGAGGTTGCCCATACCCGTTGCCTTATAAGAATGCCATCTTATCATATATACTTGGTTCTTAAGTAGTGAAAGAATTAGTGAAAAAGAAGGTTCTCTTAAAAAAATAAATTCTACACTATGTGAAAAAATGTCGCATGGACGTAAGCATTTTTTCTTTAATTTGAAAAATGTATCTTGCCAGAATTTTTTTTTTTATCATTAATGAAATGTAGGGACATCTTTTTATTAAAGTGTTTGGTGTGTTGTTTGAATCAATATATTTGTCACTAGATTATTGACTTCCTCATCCTAAATCACAGAATATAAGATCTAAAAAATAGTATTGCATTCTTAGGAAAGGTTTTGTTAAACTTTAAAAACAAATGTGTACATATATCTGTTTCTCAAAATACATTTACTAATATTCACGTTTATTTATTTGCTTATTTAAGTTTTTATATATCAGTATAGTTATATATATTTCTACTTTTAGAATAAGTCTATTTGAGAGCAGTCCTATTGTGTATCTTGTTCCCTACTGTATCCTCCATGGTCTTAGAAAAATTCCTGGAATGTAGATAATCAATAAATAGGAATGAATTAGTAAATTTAGAAAAACAAGTAAGAGCAAACATTTTACTCCCAGTTATTTAAAAGTAGAAATGGAAGCCCACAGTGCTTTACTGACCTGCCACTGAGTTTATACCATCAGTTGAGCTCAAGACCTCTGACTCCTGTGCCAGGTGTTTCTCGCTATACATCGTGGTACGATGAGTGATAACTCAGAGACCAAAGACCTGAGCTAGACCTCACTGTCTTGAATCTTACATTGTGTTCACTGGAAGTTAAAAACTACATGTCTCTAAAAAGGCTTTCAATAAATATTTGATGAGTTGGGTGAAGGTCGGACGAGATGTCTTATAAGTGAATACACTGGGGCTTATTGATTTTAAAGTAACCCAGTAGCCCAACGGATTTTTCTGCAGAAACGTATTTAATATGATGGGCTTTTGGCCAACAGTTTTCGTTGCCATCATAGAAAATGGATCACAGTAGTCAGTTGGAAAGCTGTTGATAATCCTTACCCACCCAAATGGCAGTGGAATACCATGCTGAATGCCTAAGGCTAGTTTTGATCTGTTTCCATCTACGTGGGTAGCCTTGTAGCTATAACCAACAAATTTAAGGCACAGAGTTAATGGGATGTGAAGTCTTCATAGTGTGCTATTTACTATTGCTTTATAGATTTTGGTTTTTAAACCCAGTGGTTAGGAGTATATTTTCTCCCTCTTGGGTCTTTTGTCTGCCATTGGGAAATGCTGTCAGCAGATGATCATGATGCTTCTTTGGTTATATCTTCATTAGCTGAATCCTTGGAATATATGAGAATCACCAGGGAAACTTGTTACATTTCAGAATTCTCAGGTCCCACTCCTAGAACTCAATGCAGAATGCTGGGAAAAGAAAGAATTCTAAGCTCTAAGTTATTCCGGTACAAATGATCTGAGGAACAGAATTATAGATCAACCTGGGCCAATTTGCATGCACAGCTTTCAGATTCTTCTGAAAGACGTCAGTCACCAAAAAGTGAGATAAGTGAGAATTAGCCACTGTCATGTAGCTTAGCCACCGTGAAGCAGTAAAAGGAAGTCACAGGCCAAGGTCTGGTGCACATAACAGACATTTATTAAATGAACATTTTTATTAGCAGGTAGGCACAATGTAGTTAATACAGACTCTTCGGTAAGCTCAGTGAAGTCCTAGCTCTCTGACTTGCTATACCTTGAATTAAATGTTCTCTTCGGGCAGCTTTCACAGTATTTTAGACGCAGGATTCAGCTACACGCAGCCAGTGCCAAGCAACAGAAAGTCTCCTAAGCTGACGGCTGGCACAGGTTCACTAAGTGATCGATACTCCAGAACCATGACCAAGGCTTCAGGCCACCGGCCTCACTTGCCTTATCTTGTCTTCACACAGGCTGTGTGTGTCTATACAACATGTTTTGTCAAACTATATATCCTTAATATCTTTCATTTCACCACTGAGATACCTTTCTTAACATTTCTCTAACATTTATGCTGATTAACGAGGCACTCGTTTCACCAAAGAAAACCCAGTTTGGCATTTAGCAAGTTGATCAGAGGAGCAGACAGCAGAAATCTGAAGTAGCTGCCTCTGGAATGGCGGCTCGTGACTGCCTCTGACCTGCGGCTGCAGAGTGGAAGCTTGCTGTCTCCAGACTGTAAGTCACACACACACACAGCTGCCTACAGTCTGTGCTGAAAAGCTTTAAGTTAGTTGTAGATACTGTAATAAAAACATCTTAAACATTAGTAGAGTGGAAGGAAAATGGACTTGTTCTAAAATATGAGCTTTGAAACGCACACTCCTGGCTTGGGATTGTGGCTTCACTTAGTTGATAGATCATTTTAATAATTTACCTTCTTCATCCATTGAAAGGCAGTAGAGTTAAATAATGGTGTGAACATTACCAGAGTAACCTGTTAAGCCCAGGGACTGATTCCCGGGGATGCTAAGCGCTGACTCCCTTTCCAGTCCGTCCGGAGTCTTTATTTAACTCATCAAGGACAGCCCCTTCCAAGGAGGAGTTGAGATTTCAGACTACGTGCTCATCTAAAGCATCTGACCAACTCTGCAAATCAAAGCGTTCCTTCCTCCTTGGTGAAAAACAAATTGTTTTCTTACCAGGTGACAGCCTTAACTAAAGGCTTGCTGGCCTTGTGTACTCGATTACAGACTTCAGACGTGTGCACACTCCCTTTCCTTTGGAGTAAATTCCCGGTCATGTAGCTTCCACTCTCTGCGGCTGTGTCCTACCAGCGTGGAGCTTTATCTCTCCATGCCTGCATCCTGCTAATACCAGCCAAGGTCTTAGTTCTCCTCCGGAACACTCGTGGTCAGATGTTTAAGCACCAAGAATTCTTTTGTCTTGTTCTTTCTCGGGAATAAACAGAGAAAGAAAGAGATTATTCATTTGGGGTGTTCCCTGAGCAACAGTTCTTTTGGTTGCTTTAATTTTTTCTCTCTACAACCCAACTGAAATTACTTTTGATAAGACTTTGTTAATTTTAATAATCAAAGTAAATTTATTGATTGACTGTTTATCTGGTAATAGGCTTTCTGATACAGGCCAGAGCCCATGGTCGTGAGAGAATAGAAGAATTTGTAAATTTCTAAATTTTTTCAGGCTTTGTATTTTTTTTTTTTTTAATTCTGTTGCTTTCCTTTGAAAGGAGAAGGAACTGTGGGCTGTGTGGGCTGAAGAGAAGAGATAAGAAAGTTTCAGAGCTCCTGGAAGGGGGTGGCTGCTCTCAAGAAGGACTTTCCTTCCAAACATACTTCGAAGGTTTCATATATCTTTTCTGTTTTAAAACTGGGATCTAAGTTCATTCATTTATATCCAGAGATTATAGAGCCCTAGTATAACCCAGGCTTAACGTTGTCATTTATATTATTTGTATGGCTGTCTTACTAATTTTATAGCTACTCTGAGCTCCATCTGGGGGAACCTCTGTTTTGTGCTGGAGACCTGCCATCCGGTTGGATGAGGCTCACATTGTGAAGGATTGTCCCCTTAAAGTTGGTCCATCGAGACATTAACGGTATCTGCAAAATACCTCCACAGCAGCTCCTAGAGTCGTGTTTGGTTGCATAACCGGGCACTATAGCTTATCCAAGTTGACACACAGAATTACCCATCATAGAGTTTTATATATCCTGGATTCAAGATATCACATAAAATTATAATCAGACACCAGGTTTAAGGTACAGATGAAGGAATACCAGAAACTGCTTTTACAGTTTCCTAATTAAAATCTCCAAGTCTTCTACAGGCTTCTTTTTCTGCTTTGTTTTATTCTATACTTTCAAATGTTACTTATTTTATTCCCCCTTCTCTTTTCAATACTTTTACTAAGATAAGAAGACTTCACAAATGCTAAAATCCACCTATTTCAAGTGTATGATTCAGTGAGTTTTAGTAAGTATATACAATACTGCAGCCATCACCAGAATCCAGCTCAAAGAGCATTCCTTTAACTCTCCGGATCCCTTCCTGCCCCTCTGCAGTCAATTTCCACTCCTGCTTTGCCCAGGCAACCATTGATGTGGTTGCTTCTGCCCCTGTGTTTCTTCTTCTAGACCCTTCCATTTTTGGTGGATTTGCAGTTTGCTTTTTGACTCTTCCATGTAATTCTCCTTAGACACTTCGCCTAACCCTCACCTTCTCCAGGGGGACAACTTGGCCCTCTCCTCCTGCTCTAGCACACCACCCCTCCCCCACACCCTACCCCATTGCCTGCTCCGCTTTCTTCCCTCCCCTGCCACAGCACTTAATCACACTCTGACATTCTCCATCCTTCATTAGTTACTGTATGGATCATTTACTGTTGGAATCTCCCCTAGAATATAAGCACAAAGAAGCCAAGAATATTGGTTTTGTTTTCTAATGTATCTCGAGTATTTAGAAAAAATGTCTGATACATAATAGGTTCTCAGTGTCTATTTATTCATTGAATAAATAGTGGTCCCTCATGGATATATTTAATGGTTACATGCACAAGGGGCTACAGGACTTTTTATTCCCACATAGATTGTCAGTTTCTGCCATATTCCCCACACCCCCCAAAAATTTAGGTAAGGGATACTGATTGTGCTAGCATATGATATTCCATTATCATATTTGAGAGGTATAACTCCCCAGGGTCTTGAAGATAAAATAATTTTTTATTATGTCAGATGTAATTTTTTATTTAAGTGTACTACATTTATGACTAATAAGTCATTATTATTAATCCTGTCTCTACAGGATTTAGATAATTTTGTTTGCTGAATATTTACTAAAACCTCGCATTATTATTCATACTAGAACAGTGAACAAGTTAGGAAGAATACTTGGCTCTCAAAAAGTTACATTCCAGTCGAAATAACAAATTGGTAAAATGAGTGTATTGTGGAGTCAATAAATCAGGGAGAGGATGGGAATTCTTAGGAAGGTGTTTTGAGAATTACCTCTTAACCATAAGTTGGCCAGAGGAAGGCTCCATTTAGAAGATGGTATTTGGTCAAAGAGCTCATGGGGTGAAGAGATCAGGGAGAAGAGAGGAAAGAAAGTGCAGGTGCATGTACAGGTGGAGATCTCGTGAGGAAAGGAAGTGGACCTGGCTTTAGGAATGGGGGCTGCCAGGGGCCGGGTGGGGGTGGTGATGGGTCTTTTACTCTGAGTTAAATGGGAAGGCATTTGAAGATTGGACCAGGAGAGTGTCATAATCTAATTTACATTTTAAAATGATCTCTCTGGATGCTGTTTTCAGAAAAGTATACAGTGGAGATGATTGCAGTAATCCAGATAAAGGAAGGTGGAGACTGGGTGGTAGCAGCGGAGCAAGTAGGAAATGATCAAGTCTGAATCCGTTCTTGGAAGTCAAGCCAACAGGACTTGCCCACTGGCGGGATGTGGGTTGTGATATACAAACAGGGGTCAAAGATAAGAGGGGTCAGTCTGCTTTACAGAAAGCCTAGCGCTTACCCTTTCCCTATTCCACACTTCCTCCTTCCCCCTCTACACTGTGGGGTCCACTTGGCAGTGTTTCCCTAAACCATAGGGAAAGGTTCTGACTTTTAGTTCTGACTTGTGCTTCATAAACTACTGACAGTGTCTGTCCCATGCAGTGACCTGTCATCCCTTCTTCAAAATCAAAAGGCCTGTGACCTAACCCCCTCACTTTCATGTCCTCTTGTGTCCTCTCTCTCTTGGTTTGCCTGGATGGGATCTGACTCAGTTCTCAAATCTCTCAAGTCTTTGCCAGAGGCTCTTTTTGCTCTATCACCCACGGGGTATAACAGGGTCAGAAGTCTACTGATTTAAAACTGGGTCTTGTAAACTAAAATTCCAATCAGTCTCTGATTTAGAGACCACAGTGCCACTCAGAAGTAGACAAGTGTCATATGATCTTGCTGATAACGTGGAATTTGAGAAACAAGGCAGAGGGTCATAGCGGAAGAGAGGAAGAAATGAAATGGGATGAAACCAGAGAGCGAGGCAAGCGATAAGAGACTTGGTATCAGGAAAAACACACTGAGGATTGCTGGAGTGCGAGGGGGTGCGAGGGATGGGGTGACTGGGGGATAGACATGGGAGAAGGTATATGCTGTGGTGAGTGCTGTGAATTCTGTAAGACTGATGAATCACAGACCTGTACCCCTGGAGCAAATAATATATGTTAATTTAAAAATAAAAAAGAAAGGAATAGACAAGTGGAGGACACTGACTCAAAGCTAAGCAGCTGCTATAGGATAAAATGACTTTTAAGAATGTTAGTTCACATATGACCTCTGGATAGATGTACTTCCATCTTGAAGGTATGGCCTAACTGCAGTCTTCTCCTGGTCTTTGTTCCATCCATGGTCCAACTATACTGAGGTTGAAGAGGGTTAGGAGATAAACTACTTACTGTCTTTTTACAAATAAAATTATACCTAACCGTCATCTATATCTACATAGCACTGCATCTTGTTATTAATGTTGGAACACTTGAGTTCCCTACCTTTTGTGTAAAATGCATCTCTTTGGAATACTAATTTAGTATTGCAAGTGGCAAGAGACAACTTTTTCTGGCCACCTAACAATTTATGAAACTTCAGAATGAGAAATGAGGAAACCACATCTTAGAACCTTAGAGATTCCTGTAAATTATTAATATTTTATTTGATTTGGGTTGGCTAATATTATGTTATAATTGGAATTCATTTTTTATTGCTTCTAAACCCATCAATTAGATTTTTTGTATATATACACACATATTTTTTTATATATGCATTTTTTTTTCTTTTATGCTTTTACTTTTTTACCCTGGTTCAATATTATAATATTATTATATTATTTAAAACATTATATTGTTTTTCTCTTTTTTAGCTTCAGCGGGTTGATCTGTCCTTAATTGTACTGAGTTAACCTAGAAACTTTCTCAGTTACTAATTTCTTAAAAAGGATTTGATTCTACAAAAACAACTACTTGCCCATGTAAATATTTAGATCAGTTATTTGCTGTTCTATGCAAATTTATCCCCCACTTTAAAAAAGTACATTTTTAAGCATTTCTTTCCATTATGAGAACGTTAATAAGGAGAGACACATTTCTTTTTCAGTCTAATTCCCAGAGTACTTTTGGTTGTATTAGTTTGTTTTCCAATTATATGAATAAAAGAAAAGGGCAAAGAAGAAGAAGGGAATTGCACAATGAAATTGAATACATTAACTTCATCAGAAACTGTTTCTCTGTTGGAGATAGGAAAGTATTCATTACATAGCCCCAAATTCCGAAGTCCTTTATTTATCTCTAGAAGTAAAAATTGCTTAGACCTAGGATTCAGGCTAATTAGAGTTATTGTGATATTCTATATGCCTTTGCGTTTTTCTGGCTCTGTGAATGGCTTGCATTGGGAATATTCAGATTTAAGACAGAACTGTTAGAAGTTTTTCAAAGGAGAAAATCATGGAATTATAAAAACTGCTTGACTTGCAAGAGTTATCTTAATGCTGTGGCTGTTTATCCCTGGCACCTTCTCCTTCTTACATTAATTTTGCTACATTAAAATCAGTAGACTAAACGAACACAGTGTTTTGACTGTGGAAATAATATAGATAACTCTATAAATATGTAGGTTAAATATGATTTCTATGTGTAGTTTTTGGAAAGTATTTTCCTTGTCTAGAATGCTCTTAAATGGAAAAATAACAGCCAAATTTTAAAACTGTGCTGGCTTGTATATTTGCTACAAATATGTGATATGTGTCGTTACAACTTGAGGAACATAAATGTTTCTATACATTATTTTAATCATTGATTTGGCAGTGTTTTATCAAAACAAACAAAAACAAAAGGAAGAAATTCATACTTTTTTTTTTTTTTTTCCAAGAGTAATGTGTCTGTTTAGATACTCTAAGAAGCAGGGCTTGGGATGGAATTAGACATTGGAAAGACTTACCAGACAGAATGCCTCTGAAGCATACAGGAATGAAAGAGGAAGAGCAGGTCTGATACCTGAGGAGGGAGAGAGGGAAGAAGGGGGTTGAGTAGGAAGAGCCCCATAGGGCTGGCAGTGTTGGCCGCGGTCCCTTGCAAAACTGCCTGTTAATATCCACCACCAAATGGAAATGGCTGATTCCTGGTCCTGTTGCTCTAGTTAGTAGTTGATTAGAGCAGGCTGGAGGCCAGTGGCCTCCGCAAAAGGGCATCTCTGGACTCTAATAACAGCCAACCCTGATCGTCAAACAGGAAAGATGAGACAAGCATCCCTCCTTGGCCACCACAAGTATAATAAGTAAAAACAAAAGATAGTTTAGAAGTTCTTCTATAGTATTTCTTTACAAACCAGAGAAAAGTGTGCGTTTTTGTTCTTCCTAATATAATTGGTATTTCTGTCTACATTCCTAATTCTCTATGGCAAAATAAAGAGAAGAAATGATTGTAGGGTATGTATTTTTAAAAACTGCTGAGCATTCAAATAATACCACTCCTGTATGTGCAGGAAGAAGACTGAAATGGGAGCCGGTGCCTGTGCTTGTGCAGGTCTGTCGGTGTTTGTTTTGTTTGCCCATTTGTTTGGTTTTTCCTTTTGGGCATTCGATTATTTATATACCAACTTCTTCTCCCTTTGAATGAGGAAGTAAATTCTTTCTGAGTCTGTGCCTTTTTCACTTTTCCATTGTTGAGATGTTAAAAGAAGATCATAGACTCAAATAAACGAGTTTTTATTGTCTGGCTCATCCAGGAAGCAATCAAAAAGAGCCTTTGCTTAATTCTCACTTTTTTTTTTCCTCCCAAGCCAATCGCTTTTTTTTTTTTTTTTAATTCTTCTTTGTTTTGGCTTTTCACTTGCCCATCTCAGCAGCCAGCTATCCTTAAAATAATTAAGAATCATTATTTACTCCCCAAGGGAATTTTACAATAATAAGGAATTTTAAGGCTCCCTCGCCTTCAAGACCCTAAAAAGGTTACATCTTCAGTGGTGAAATTTCAAGTCTTTTTTAGGGTATAAGGTATAGGAGAGAAGATGCAGGAGTTTAGGCCAGAGACCGTGCTAGTAGCATTCAAGTGAGCTGACTTCACAGTCTGACACAAAAATTGTATCATTTCAGTACCTCCTCATCAAAACACCCCTAAACTACTCCAATATCTGGGTCCTCCAGATCTTCCGTCCCTATGATAAGCAGAATTAGTACCAAAAATGTTATAGCACCATCCCCTTAGCGAACCTCATCTGTAATGAGCCAAAATTCACTCTGATTTCAGAGTCCTGAAGTTGGGAAGAGACCTTCTCTGCCCTCACAGACCTTTATTGGATCAAACAGTGTGAAAATATGAAATTTGAATGAGAATGTTCTCTGCCATCAGTGGACTATGTGATAATACTACCAGGAAGGATCTAGATGCCCCAGAAAATCATCAGCAAAACAACTTTTAAGACTTTCGGATTTTTTCCTATTATTTATGGGCTGTTGAACAAGCTCAGTGATATGACTCCAGAATGTTCTGTGTATATATGGTTTTAGGTTTAATATTTCAAAGAAAAGAATATTTGAAGGGCAGAAAATTCATGTAGAAGAAGAATGGCTCATGGAAAATAATTATTTAATGTTATATGCAGAAAAAAACATTTGAGAAAAATGAGGAGGAGAAATTTCAGTTGGGCTTCAGGATGGAAAGCTGAGCAGTCAGGCTGAGTCAGCGGGGAGGGATATCTGCTGTGTAGAAGCTCAGAAGTAGGAGTGATTCCGCTGTTTTCCAGGCTAGTGCAAAAGTTAACCATTGATTCCAAGACTGACCTGTAGAGATTTGTTATTTGCTTAGATAATACATGTTTTAAAACAGGATTTCCAGGGCACCTGGGTGACTCAGTTAGTCAAGTGTCAGACTCTTGATTTTGGCTCAGGTCATGATCTCAGGGTGCTGAGATCAAGCCCTGCATCGGACTCCACCTTCAGCAGCGAGTCCGCTTGGGATTCTCGCTCTACCTCGCCCTGGACCCCTCCCCCCCACACTCTAAGTAAGTAAGTAAAATCTTTTAAAAAAATAAAAATAAAAATAAAACAAGATTTCCCACCTTATCATGCATAATAATCTTCTCGGGTGTTTTTTGTTATCCTTCCTTCCTTCCTTCCTTCCTTCCTTTCTTTCTTTCTTTCTTTCTTTCTTTTGTTGTTTGTTTTTTAGGATAGTGTTGAGTTGCATCCTGAGTAAAAGTTCGATTCAGTAGGTTTGAAGTTAGGCCCAGAAATCTGCATTTTAACCAAGCATTTGGATGACTTCCCTTTTTTAACTACTTTATTGAGGTATAATTCACACACCATAGAATTTGCCATTTAAAGTATGCAGTTTAGTGGGTTTTTGTATAGTCTCAGAGTTGTGTAGATATCATCACAAGCTAATTTTTGGTCATTTTCAGGACCCCAAGTAGACACCCAAACTCATTAGGAGCCAGTCTGCATTCTCCTACAGTATCTCCCAGCCCTCGACAACTGTGAATCTACTTTCTGTGTTCAGATTTGCCAATTCTAGACATGTTATCTTTTTATTTTAAAAAATATTTTCTTCATTTATTTGACAGAAAGAGAGAGGGAGAGAATGAGCACAAGCAGGGAGAGCAGCAGGCAAAGGGAGAAGCCAGGTCCACATCAAGCAGGGAACTTGATGTGGAACTTGATCTCAGGACCCTGGGATCATGACCTGAGGCCAAGGTAGACACTTAACTGACTGGGCCACCCAGGCACCCCTGGAAATTTTATCTGAATGGAATCACGTAATAGGTTGTCTTTTATGCCTGGCTTCTTTCATGTACCTTAATGTTTTTGAGGTTTATTCAATTTTAACATGTATCACTACTTTACACCTAATAATTCCTTTAATTCCTAATATTATATTCCTTTATTCCAAATAATATTCTGTTGTATGGGTATACTACATTTTTTTCAGCCATTCCTCAGTTGATGGATCTTGGATTGTGTCCATTCTTTGGCTATTATGAATAATACTGCTGTGAACATTTGTGTACAAGTTTCTGCATGCACGTAGGTTTCTCTTACACCTGAATATATACCTGGGAGTGAAATTACTGAGCCTTATGGTAGTTATATTTTATTGACCTCCCACACTCTCTCCTGAGTGATCTCAAGCCTGCAGTTTTCTCTCCATACTTAAAGAAACACTAATTTAAATAATGATTTGGATCAGAATGCAGGAGGAAAAAGAGGTATTTCTTGTGTCCAAATAATGAAAATCCTAAATTCCACAAAGGAAGGCAAAGATTAGAAAGAGAATAGGCAGCATTAGAAAATAATAAAACACTGGGTAGTGATGTGAGGCTAATGTCATTAGTGGAAAGTCAGAAATACGAAAGCATCGCTTCTCAGCCATTTGGTTAAGATCAAGTAGAGAAGTACAAAAGCAAAAATCAGAAAAGAAAGTTTTTTTTAATCCTGATAGAAACAATCTTGAGGGTTAAAGAAAATGCTCTTATACGGTGGTAAAGAGAGAAAATAACAGGAAAAACAAAGTGGGTCTTAGTGGGACTTCTTTATAAAAATAAAGTTTTAAAGCATAACTGAATTTCAGAAGGAAGAACTTTCACAGGTAACGTGGAAGAGATGTGAGCTGAGGTAAATGACCCAAGAACAAAATGAGAATCATCAGGGTGAGGTAATGGGAGAGAGATAATAAAATTTGTCAGGATTTATTTTTAAAAGTGCAAATGAACAAACTAAACAGTCTTTTAACGTAACACCTGTGTTTAAATATATATTACATTATTTTTAAAGTTGCCACCATTTTTTTTTTTTTAATTTGACAAAAGTTTGTTGCTCTGTGTTAGACACATTTTGCTTTCTGGAATAGGATGTCCACAAATGTGCTGTGTCAGATACGTTTAAAAAAAGAAAGCTGCTTATTGCATGAAGAATTTCAGAAGTTTTAGTCAATCATAGTTTTTGAAAACAGACAGGAAAAACTGGCAGTGTTTACCACTGTTAGTATGCAGAAATAGCCATTTTCACACTTCTTCCCATACATAGAACATTTTATGTTTCTTTGAGTGAGACCAATCCAAAATCTCATTAGTTATTACATCCAGCTCAAATCTATAGCTCTGGATGTTATGTAGCCCTCTACATCCGGTCGAGATTTGGTTCCTTCTGGTTGAATGAAGTATAGGCTGAAGACCAATAACTCAAATATACATTTCTTCCATGAAAAATAAAAGTATAAGAAACATAGCCTTTTCTGGTCTATAGTAATTTTTAAATCTTGTTAGTCAGGAAGAGCAAGCGACCCCTTTCCTAATGCCCTCCGTACCCCTAGGATTCACCCTCTGAGAGAGCCTCCTTGTCTGTTGTTCTCCCCGGCCATCTCTGAAGAGACCCTCCTCCCCGGCTGCATGCTTTCATAGTTGACGTCCTGTTGATACAGAGGTGGATGCCTAGGGACTGCTTTACTCCTTGAACGGATACAGATTGTTGTGGGTCATGCTTGTGGTTTCCTTGGCAACACAATTCCTCAGAAACACTGTAGTCTTCTAATCTGTTTCCTTTAAGGTGGTTCTCTGGGCAAGGAACCACATCTAAATTTCTTTTCTTGATGTAGCTTTAAGCCTGGTGACTCCATCTTTCTACTTAGCTCTGTTTCCTGCCACTTTCCCAGCGGAGCTGTGCCACTCTGATCTCTCTTCAAGAGAATTTGCTGATCTCCCCTCATCTCTTCCTCTCTGTGGACTTTCAACTTAATGCCTCGTTTATACCTTGAGGCCTTGAGAAAGAATAACCCTTGATTGGAGGACAACAGCCTAAGTCTGATTATTGCCATAGAGCTGTTTCCCACTGTCTGGTAGACAGTTCTTTTGTTGTTGTTGTTGTTTTATTTTCATTTATTATTATCCATGGTTATGTAGTACCTGGCAGAATTCTTCTAGAAATCATGTATTTTCATCAAGTACAGATTAAATCCTAATGTACCAAGTCTTAATTGTTAAGCCTATTTCTCGCAACTCTTTTTTTTTTTAAATTGTTTTTCCAGCTTAATACTTGAAGGTAATAAAAGACATTTTGGACCACAGTGTTACTCCCTTCTAAGGATACCTCTTGGCAGCTATGGCTTATAGTTACTGCACTTTAGGATATAGGTTCTTTTTTTTTTTTTTTTAATCTTTTCCAGCTCATAAATTGGGGATTCTCCTTCAGTTCAGATTGCCAACATAAGCAGAGAACACCTGCCATTTTAAAGTGGTTTTATTTTTATCTTAGCCTGCAGGCTGGCTAGTCTGAGACCGAGTTTGTCTCTCTCTTAAAGACTGCTGAACACAGCAAGAAGGAGCCAAAGCACATCAGCATTTGAGCACTCCCGAATATTTCTTCTAATTTTAAAAGTCCCAGTTTGCATCTGGTTTGCCTTCCAGGGAATAGCAGTTGACAATATGACCAAATATTTTGCTACAAATACCAAAGGCCCCAGCTTTCCAAGCCCGTATTAGCCCAGGCTCCAGGGCCTGGTGTCTACTAAAGGCAATTCCATAAACATGTTCTACTAAAGGCAATTCCATAAACATGTACCCTATTTTTTTTTTAAGATTTTATTTATTTATTTGACAGAGAGAGATCACAAGTGGGCAGAGAGGCAGAGAGAGAGAGAGAGGGGGAAGCAGGCTCCCCACTGAGCAGAGAGCCCGATGTGGGGCTCGATCCCAGGACCCTGGGATCATGACCTGAGCCGAAAGCAGAGGCTTTAACCCACTGAGCCACCCAGGCGCCCCAGTACCCTATTTTTAAATATAGTACCAAATGTAGTATTAGTTTGGATTAGGTTCAGCTCTGAGAGGCAGAGACTGTGATTAACAAGCTAGAGATGTATTTCTTTTTTTCCATAAAAGAAGATTGAAGGTAAACTCTGAAGGCTGTTGCAGAACTCCAGGGAGTCAGGAAGCCAGGCTTCTTCTGTCTTTTGCCTTTACCATTCAAAAGAGTTAGTATTCACCTTGTGGTTTCAAAGGACAGGTTAAGCTCCAGGTATTATATCCAATTTTCAGACAGAAGCGAAGAATGAGAGGGTCTGGGCTCTCTCCTTTAAGGCCACTTTCTGAAGTCCATATTATGTATGGACTTCATCAGGGGCTGAAACTTACATGGTCACATGGTCATAGGGGAGACTGAATAGCCAAGTGCCAGCTAAATGTCTGTATCTATGCAAGAGGGGAAAAATTAATAATTGGAGGGTAATTAGCAGTCTCTGTAACAACTCTTTTGTTTAATATTAAATGTTTGATATTATCTTTGAATTTAATTATAGTCTGTGCCCCCAATTTTATTTAATAAAGTGATGTCCAATATTATTATTCACTCCTTGGGCAAATTTTGAAAATCTGTGAATGGTTGTTTAATCTAAAGATACTGAGTTTGGGAAATACATTTAAGTGGATTCATTTCTTTTCCAAGTTTTCAATTATCCATCATCTTAGCCTAAAGCTTTTTATAACAAATAATTTAGAGTAGTAAAATTAAATAGCTTTTAAAAAGCAATAGAACATCCTCTAATCATGTATTTATATCTCTGTCATCCCCAATCATATTTCTATACCCCATAAAAAGCCTAATTCAATATATTCCTTCCTCTTAAATTAAGGGAGAGTTATTTGACCATTCCTCAAAACATTAGAAGTTATTGAAATTAATGTTGGTTGTTATCTACGAACTTTTTTCTTTAACTCAGAAAGTAAATGATTGTACATTTGTTAGTTCATGGGTGGTAGAAATTTGATCATGAATGTTTTGTCTAAAGAAATGGAAATTAAGAGACCAGGAAAACATACCTTTGGATTTAGGAAACTGTCTATACCTCAAGAAGAAGTGAAGTGTATCCAGTGACAGCTAGATCTTTAGCTCCAAGAGAGCAGGAAACACCCTTGATTTTGCTCATCCCAGCTTATGAAGATACTTTACAGGTCCTGATGTGCAGAAGGTGCTCATTATACATCTGCTCAGTGAATTACTAAGGGTGATTAACCATGTCATTAAAAATTTGTTCTCTTAGAATTCTATGTCATTTTATGCTAGGAGGCAACTGTATATACATTTTAAACCTTTTTTTGGTATTCTTCTTATTTAAAAAGTGTAAGATATACCGTGCTGTACCTTATATTTTTATCTTTTACTGTGGCATTAAAGTGTAATCTGTAGGAAGGCATAATCTTTCCTTAGACATCAGCTCTAAAGGTTAAAGCTGTATTCTACAACACTTGAGTTTCTCCTTAATAAATATCTCTACTTTTTCCTTATGTGAATTTCACTAAATCTTTCTAAACCTTATTTTTTTTAATGTCTGAAGATTATATAGTCCCTTAGAAAGGTGCATTTTTCTGATGTATCATTTGTTTTTCAAAGAAAAAATCTTTAAACTACCCCCCCATATTAAACAATTAACTATTTTTAAAATACTTATTAATTTCCTGTTACTAAAAACCTAATTGGCTCAACAGAGATACACTTCAGTATTGTCTTGTTTGAAATAATGCAAATATCACATAGGGAAAATGGGTTGTTAAAATTCTGTCTGTGGCTGTGGAAAATGGCACATAAATGGGCAAGCAGCCTCCAGATTTTTAGAACATCAACATTTCAAATGATTTTAGAGAAGTGAAATTAGAATACTTAAAAATAACTAAACATAACTTATTGACTATGGTATGAAATGTTGATTTGATATTTCTAAATATCATATACATCATCAAACCAGAACAGACAGTTGGATTTAGCCCAGTGGGTGAAATCCATGCATTCTGTCTCCTTGCCACCCCAGTTTCTGCTCCTCTGCTAAGGCAAGAGAATACTGTATCTCAGTGGAGGAGAGTTCAAGAATTAGGGAGGGGATGCAAATGTTTTGCCCCACTTAAAAAAAAATTAACAAGCAAACATAGCCGTTGTTCGTCATTGCTGTCTAAATACTGATTTGTTTTTCAGCCAGTCAGGTAGCAGCTAAAATTCCCTATGTTATAGTAAGAAAATTATGCTAGTCACAACTTCTAGCTACAAAAATTGGTCACAATTTCCAGCTATATTCAGTGTTGAGTTCACAGAATTTGTAATTTTTGTGTGGTAAAATGCAAATAACAAAATTTACTATTTTAACCATTTTTAAGTGTATAGTTTAGTGGCATTAAGTGTTCTCACTTTGTGGCTGGATGACCATCACTGTTATCCCTGTGCAGAACTTTTCCTCTCCCCAGACTGAAACCTTGTAACTCTTAGACTCCCTTAAACAAGGGACTTCCATTCCCCTTCCCCCATCTAGTAACCACTATTTTGCTTTCTGTCTCTGAATTTACTGATTCTAGGGACCTCGAGTAAATGGAAGCATATGATACTTGTCCTTTTGTGTCTGGTTTATTTCACTCTTGAGCATATTGTTTTCAAGTTTCATCCATGTTGTAGCATGTATCAGAATTTCATTTCTATTTATAGCTGAATACTATTCCTGTGTGTGTGTGTGTGTGTGTGTGTGTGTGTGTGTGTTATCCATTTGCTTCTCCATTCATCCATCAATGAAAATGGAGTTTGGGTTGTTTTCACCTCTTGTGAGTAATGCATGTACAGTGTACAAATGATCTATTTGAGTCCATTCTTTCAGTTTTTGGAGGTATAAACCCAGAAATGGAATGACTAGATCATATGGTAATTCTGTTTTAATTTTTTGAGGAACTTCTGTATTGTTTTCACCATGACTACACCACTTTACATTCCTATCAAAAATGCACAAGGGTTCTAGTTCCACCACATCCTGAGCAAGCTTGTTCTGTTTTTTTTTTCCTTTTACTTCCTTTTTCCTTCCTTCCTTCCTTCCTTCCTTCCTTTCTTTTTCTTTCTTTTTTCTTTTTCTTTTTTTTTTTTAATAAAAGCTATCCAAATCGGTATGAAGTGATTGATTTTGTTAATGGTGAGATGAAATGTGGTGAAGTAGATGTCCTTCTACACTTGGCTTTTACACTTAGCCTCTCTCCCGTTCTGCAATGACACAACTAGACTAGACAGTAAGTTCTTTGGGGATGGCAAGAATGTTTACCGCTATTTTTAACTTTTAATATAATAAGTGTTTAATACTTGCTGAATGGGACAATGGATGAGTAAAATATAAGAAAACATGAATGAATGAAGAAACAGACCAGTGCATTTTACAATCTCTATAGAAATAATTGCTAATTTTCCTTTTATAGACAAGCTATGGAAACCTTCAGGAATCCCAAAACTCCAAAGCTGACTTGAAGTGTCTTGCCATGTTTTTCTACTTGAAAAAATATGCACTCTGAATAGTAATATTCACTGGTTTTTTACTATGTTCTAGGAACTGTTGTTAGCCTTTTCCTTAATTTATCTCATTAATCCTCATGATGGCCCTGTATCAGGGGACTATGATCCTTACGCCCATCTAATAAAGGTAGAAATTAAGCCTCCAGTTGGGTGATTTGCCTGAGGGCCATCGGCTCCTAAGAGTCAGAGTGAGGACTTGAATCTAGGTTTGTCTGATGCTGCACACTAACCTTCTAACCAACATAATATAGTGTTCATTAGAATGCCTGCATTTAGTTAGCATTTTCTTAATTATTTCCCAGGTTAAATTATAATCATTGCTTTAAATGCTTCACAAAACATTCTTACATTAAAATTTAATCAAATTGATTAGATCAGATCAGAATAAAAGGGCTGAGTCAGATTAGCTGTATTTTAAGTCTCCAAAGGCATGGAGAAGCTTCTCCTACCTTCACTTCATAGCCATCTGAAGCCTTCAAAGATAAATGTGCATTGCACTTTCTTTTATTAACTTTTCTCATCTCATATATAGGAATGAGATACTTATGTATAAAGAAGTGTATATTTGTTCTGTGTTTAGTGGAACTTTAGGAAATACTCTCTTCCTCTAAAGGTCTTTCCTTATTGTCTCTGCAGGAATAGTTGAAATTCAGATTAGGGGATTGAAAGCAGTTGTGAAAATTCAAATGCTCTCCTAAAAAGTTGATATATGAAGACTTTATCATCCATCAACAGTAGCCAGAGTGAGTTGTTCAGAAAGAGAAGGATCTCGAGAGAAGGAACTGTTAGAAAAATAGCTGACAGTCTAGTAGGCTTAAATAAGCTGGTGCTTATGAAAAATACCTACAGTTTTGGGGGGAAAATGTAAATATATTGGGACAAAACCAAAGAGGATGGGTCAGGATGAGAATGTGGTGCCATTTTAACCAACAAGAGGAAAGAAGCAGGGTGGGCTACTCCACTCATTTGTTCTGGCAGTGTTCTTTTCCAAAGAAAATGGATTTCATACTGGAAAAAGGAAAAACAAGTATCAGAGAAAGGACACGGGAATCTAAAATGGGCGAAGAGGGGCACCTGAGGGGCTCATTTGGTTTGGCATCAGACTTCGGCTCGGATCATGATCTTAGGGTCCTGGGGTTGAGCTCCCTACTCAGTGGGGAGTCTGCTTGTCCCTATCCCTATCCCTCTGCCTATCTTCTGCTCATTCTCTCTCTCTCTCAAGTAAATAAAATCTTAAAAGAAAATAAAAAATAAATAAAATAGGTGAAGAAAAGAAGAGCCTCTCGTTGCCTGAAAGGGGCTCTGAGCAAAGGATACAGATCAGTGATATAACTTTTTTTAACATGTCATTTAAAGCAAAATCATGCATTCTACTAATTCAGCAACTAACGTAGTTGAGAGTTGTGACTAGCCTCATTTTTTGAGTCTCCAGACCACTCAGGCTCAGTGAAAATACCGGGTTGCTCTGATGGGGGTCTCTCAGTCACAGATGTAAAATGACAGGCTACCATTTATAATGTATGTATAATGTGTGTATAATGTATAGTAATGGCTACCATTATTGACCATTAATAAAGTGAGAGAGCAGATTCCAGATACCCCAGATCTGCATAAGCCTGATTTTAATCACTGTAAAAATTATAACATTGATGATTAAACTCCTTTATCAATACTTAGTAATTACTAAAGCAATCAAGTGTCTTACTAAGACCAAATCACTCCAGGAGAATTTTTTTTCTTTTTTTAATAGGAGGGATAGGTTTGAAAGATCAAAGGATATTCATTGGTAAGTGATAGTCATTGGAGGAAAAGTGCCCATCCTCACACATGCACATTGGAAAATTGCTCCTGAAATAAAGGCAGCCTGCAGGAGTGCACCATGTCCCTCAGTCGTCTTGGGGCAAACATGGCAGAGAACCCAATAGATGCTATAACTTGAACTTGATTTAACAAGGCCTTTGGCAAAATCTGTTCTAGGAAAATCAGGATTTGAATGCAAAACCCTAATTAAGTTCACTAGCTCTTCCTTCAGTATGCAATTTTGACCCCACATTAAATAGACAAAGACCAAGAGAAAAGGAGAATGTCCTGCCTTCATAAAGTCTCCTGATTTGACCTCTCCCCTACCTTGAAACTGGGAAGAAAAATAAAACAGAATAAGACGGGGCTGAGAAAAAATAAGTTCTCTGATGACTTGTCATACACAGAGGTACGTATATGAAATCCTCTGCCCTGACCAGAGATAACAGTGCATCTGAGTAGGTTGAGATGAAGGCAAGTGAACTATAAGTGTTACAAAAGGCATAATTTTTTTTTTTTTTTAATGGAATAAGGGTAGAAGTTATCTGTGAAGCTACTCTTTCTTGGGGAGAGCTATTAAACTTTGCAAGCAGCTGGCAGTGTGTTTGTAACACAGGGTAGAATTGGCGGCACGCTGGCCTCCCAGCCGTGGGTGTGAAGGTGTAGTCACCCCTGCCAGGGGTAGGATGCAGAGGAGGGAGAGTCTGTACCGCCCACTCATAGATCTTCTCTTATAACTTCTCTGACTTCCGGACCCTGGTCTCGACATGTGATTCTTAATATCTCTGATAATTTTTCTTTCGTTACTACCTCAGAACTTTCCTTACAGCTCTATCATCTTTTTCTGCCCTGTAGGTAGCTTGAAGAGGTGCATTTGTGCTGTAGAAATAGTCAACTGAGTGAGGGCCTGAAGAGGCAACCCTAAGCCATTACTATTGTCCCTTTCCTGTGAAACATTTTTTATCAAAGACTATAATAATAAAATCAAACCAAACTTATCAAATTTGCAAATGGTACAAACCTGGGAGGAACAGCTGCGAGCAGAATGACACTGTTTAAAAAAATTCGAAGAGAATTTTGACAATCCATGTTTGAGCTCTGGTTCTACCACTAACTGGTTGGCCTTAATTTTTTTACAGTTGAGAAAAGTAAGATTCTGTGAGTTAAGCAACTGCACATACCGCTAGGAACTGAGAGGAGACTGAAGATCTGTTTGTCGAGAGGCACAATATACTTTGGTAGCAAACTGAATGGGATGGCCTGGCGAGGAGTGCAGGGTGGGGACAGGGATGGTGACTGGATGACTAGCTTGGACGGCCAGTGAAACTGGGCACAGCCATCAGGATGGCAAGGAGAAGGATGTTTAAGTTTGGAAGCAAAGATGACATTTCACATATATCAGATAAGAGATTTCTTTCAGACATTCCTGTAGAAACGTCTCATAAACACTTGGGTGAAAGGATAATGTGGGAGTCCCCACCATAACTTTACAGTGGTGACAGTGACAAACCAATGAAAGCAGATGGAGAGTAGATCGATGTGGAAATGAGAACCAGTACCCAAGTAGGATGGGACACCGACTTTGGGGAATGGACACAGGAGACAGAACCCCATGAGAGACTTACTAGAAGCAGGTAGAATTGCTGGCAAAGCTCCAGAGGGCACCAGGGCATTGAAGCCACCAGAGGAGGAGAGAGAACCCAGAATTTGTAGAGTTTGGCTAGGGTTGATCTGAGGACTCATGCGGATAAATAGAAAGGTGTCTTTGACTACTGGCCAGCATGTGCTCCAGTCTTTGCTCTTCTTGCATTTCAGTTCCCCTGGGAATTAAGCACTGATCAATTCTCCAAGACTTTTCCAAGATCACTGTCCCTTAGAAGTGTTCTTTTTTTTTTTAAATTTAAAAAAATTTTTTTATAAACATATAATGTATTATTAGCCCAGGGGGTACAGGTCTGTGAATCGCCATTTAGAAGTGTTCTTATCAGCTTCCTCAGTATCCCAGGATGTTGTCCAGCAAGCATCTGGCTTTGCTGTTCTCATGAGACTGACACGCCTTATAAGAACCCTTGTTAGGGTCTACCATGATGTGGTTTTGGCAGTACTTCGTATGGAAATCCTAATAAGAAAGGATTATTGTTATTAGCATTAAGCTAAATGTTAGTCTGCAGAGCAACAAGGCTGCTCAAATGTAATGTTCAGATGATCTTAGGCTGTGTTAATGGAAGAGAGTCATGACCACGAAAAACAATAGCTGTATTTTCTTCTGTACTGGTTAAACTATATCTGTCATGTTCTAATCTGGGGACCAGATTTTAAGAAAATTAATCCATTTGAATGTATCAAGAATAGGGTGAAATGAAAAATGTTCTGTAAATTGCTTTTTTTTTTTTTTTTTTTTGGTGATGAAAATATCCATAATGGCAACCAATTGGGCTAAGTTTTCAGAACAGAAAACTCCCTTCTGCTTTCTTTCTCCATTCCGCTAAAAGTATGGAGTGCTCCACAGACCACTCAGCAGATGCCTGCTTGACCTCTGGAAAAGTTCAGCACTGCCAATCAGCAATCAAAAACTTTTAGCAGGGCCTCCTGGGCAGAACACAGAAAATAGCTGAAAGAGAGAGAAAAATAATTCTAGTACAATGATGATCAAAGTGGTTTCTACTTAATTTTGGAGGGTAAGATTTTTTGCAAACACATTTTCATAGACACGTAGATTTGGGAAATGTTGGCTTAAAAACATACAGCTTTCTTGCTACAGGATTCCTCTGAGTATTTAATATGTGAATGTGCAAGTGACTCAGTTTCCCAAATTTATTTGGCCCTTTAAAAAGGACCATCTTTAAGTACTAGTATTTCCCAGTACACATTTTGAGACACTGATCTAGGAAGTAGGAAGAGGAGCAGAAAGAAGAAGGAAGATGGGGTTATGGTCTAACAGCAGCCCCATGGTAGAGACTTGGATTAATTGTGTGAAGGGGTTTGTAGCAAGAGGAAAATAATCAGTGAGTTAAAGCCTCTGCCTTCGGCTCAGGTCATGAACCCGGGGTCCTGGGATCGAGCGTCACATCAGGCTCTCTGCTCGGCGAGGAGCCTGCTTCCTCCTCTCTCTCTCTCTCTCTCTCTGCCTGCCTCTCTGCCTACTTGTGATCTCTCTCTGTCAAATGAATAAATAAAATCTTTAATAAATAAATAAATAATTTTATTTCATTTCATTTTATTTGGGTCATGGTAAGTGCACTCTGTAATCCCCATCATCTGTTTTACCTGCCTTCCCACCCACCTTCCCTCTGTAACCATCAGTTTGTTCTCTGTAGTTAAGAGTCTGTTTCTTAGTTTGTCTCTCCACCCCCCACCCTTTGCTTGTTTTGTTTCTGAAATTCTACGTATGAGTGAGATCATATGTCTTTCTCGGACTTATTTTGCTTAGCATAATTCTCTCTCGCTCCATCCATGTTGTTGCAAATGGCAAGATGTCATTTTTTATGGCTGAATAATATATAATATACATACATACATGCAAACATACATACACGTGTATATCTATACACACATATATATATACCTTCCCATCAAAGCAGCCTTGGATCTGAGATGAGACTCAATCATTTTATTTAAGCCAGAACTATGAAAAGCTTCAAAGAGGCCCTATGCTTGGATTCTCTACACTGGATTCCTTCCTAAATTTTTTACCCTTTGACTCCTACTCTCCATCTTCACTTCTGCCTGAAAGGGTGATAGGCCTAACTCTGGTCCTCTCGAAGAAAAGTTCTGCTCTACTCTCTTCTGTGATAGAAGATAATCTCCTGCAGTTAATTTATCTGCCTCCTTCTGCCCCCTCCTAGTTTTAATATATTCTGGTTTCTTAATGCCAGAAATCTACAAACACCAAATAAACCCCAGATTGGCCTTTGACCTTGCCCATCCTTGATGGTAACAGCCCATCTCTTTCATTACTTCATGGGCGAAACTTTTTGGAAAAGAACTCAGTATATCAGTTGCCTGTACTTCCTCCACTCACTATTTTTTTCTAGGTGCATTGTGTACTCTTACTATCATCTCTAATAATAAAAAATAATTATTTGCAAGAAGAAAAAAATGCTATTTATAACCATAAATACTTCCTGTAGAAGATGAAAACTGTTACATGACTGGTCTTTTCTTCTGAAAAATCTTGATGGGTTTACTTAGGTCCCTTTGGAGATCAGACTAGAAATGAATTGATCTGAATGCAGTGGAAAGCCAGGGGTAATTCTAGAGGAAAAAAATAGCACAGGGACACTGAGGAGCCCAGTGAAATGACAGAAGGTCACGATCCTTACAGTGTGACTCCTTCACTCAATCAGCTCCTCTCCAGCAGCTCTAACCACCTGAACGCAGTGCCGTCAGGGACAGTGTCTGTGTGTGTGTGGAAACTAGAAAGGGCTAGTTGCACATCCAGTGTAGTGTTGGTGAAGCAGAGATGCGCGTAGAGGTCCTCTGATGACATATGTCTACTCCCTCATGATGGGTGTTGTTTCATAAAAAATCACATTTCTTCAGAGTTTTTTATACCAAATACTCATTTTTTTCTCACTTCATCTTCACAATACTCCTCTAAGTTCTCACATGGTGTTATTCCTATTCTATAAACAAGGAAATCAAAACTTGGGTGAGTTTGAGTGACTTGCCAAGGCTTACCGAATTAGTAAGTGGCGGGGCAGGAATTCGTACTACCTTGTACTTAGTAGGTACGTAATAGTCGTTGAATTTAATTAGCTTGAGAGTCGTTGTGTAATTTAGTGAATTGGCTGCGGAATATATCCATCAATTTTTTTCTGGGATAGGGTATTTTCTTAAATACTGACAAACAAGCAAGGACCCATGCTGAGCTGATGCTTCTAATAGAATAACCTAGAAATCTATTACTGTATTGTGGTGCTATCAGTGCCAGTAAAAACTTTATTTGATTTCTGTTTTTCTCATTTATGCTACAAATGAAGAGGATAGCCTTAGGAAAGTGATTTGCCTGTCATTTGATCTTTATGAAGAAATTACACATAATTAACTTATTTCATTTTTAGTAAGTTACTAATTAGGTGATTCGTTCAGATTCCAGAGGATTAATCTTTTGGCTTCCAGCGTGGTAGTAAAAAAGAATCCACTATCATAGAGAAAACAAATCATCAGGAGTTCTTGAGCCCTGAAAGAAAATAAATGATTGAACAAAAGAATGGCAATGAGAGGCTTTAATCTGAGCATTTAAAGTGAAACAGAGATTTAAGAAATCTTATGATCAAAGCAGTCAAGTTAAAATAGAAATAAATTATTTATTTAGCTGAGGGTAACATTTTTCTTTGTAATACTTATTTTCCTAGAAATTAAGCCCATCATCTCAATTGTATCATAATATTTTAGATTTCACAGCATGACTTACTTGACTCCCATATTATTAAATTAAGCCTTATTGTTCCCAACATGGGGCTTAACATTTAGTATCTAAAGGTCATTGCTCTACAAACGTGAGAGGAAGAAATAAAGTTTAGCAGCTGTATCCCATTATACTAGTCGGAAAGGAAGGGAAGAAGAAAGGAATAAACAGCAGTGGGGACGAGTGGGACGTGCTGAGCAATTAAACATCTCGCGGGCAGATCTGAGGATTCTGTCATTTTCCTCACATTTTCAGCTTGCGTTTAGAGTCAAGGAGAATAGAGCAGTGTCAAGAATTAGAACTAAGTTCAGTTTTTTTCATTTGACCTTTGTTTGTAATGTGAAAAGAACTTAATTTCAGCAGAAAGATATGGGAGATCTTGAACTCTAATTATGATGATTTTGTTGGGTATTATTTGTAGTACAATTGAGGAGTTTCTAAGGAATGTCATACCCCCACTGGATTGTGGTCACATTTCAAATCTTAGAGTTTTGCTGCTTAATTTCCTCTGTATTTGTTGCTCACATGACTGTGGCAGCATACCTAGCACAGGAGGTACCTGAAGGAAGTTTATTTAAGCACAACTATGTGAAAATGAAGTTAAACAGAAAAGAACAGTCAGATAGTTACAACATTCCTCATTAGGCCGTTGAGTCCTTGGATCTGGTTTAGTTCACTGAAGTCTCTCACCCCTTCATTATGGAAGTGAAAATGGTCAAGAGAAAATTTGTGGCATTACCTGTTGATGAAAATTGTCAGTTAATGCCTTCCTGCAGATTTTACTTGGAGAGGGGAACTTAGAACCCTTCCAGTAAACTGTCTGTAAATCGGTAAGAAAATCAGGCTTGCCCAGAAGAAATGTTTCTCTGAAATCGTGGAAGTCGTCGGTGACAGATGTAGGATCAGAATCCAGGATACCAAGTATCCAGTTCAGACCTTTGACTGTTCAGTTCTGAGTCTCTGCTCCCACAGTGCGAGGCCCCCAGCGTTAGCTGTGTCCTGACTAATTGCACAGTCGGACTGTGTCAACCATAGTTAAAAGCCACCCACAATTCTCTAGAACTCTGTGGGAAAGGGCACAGAATTCTGTGGAACAAACCATGGAATTTCCTTCTCAGTTCAGCAGTGAGTATAGCACGGCTTTATGATTAGTGCCAGGCCAGGTGTTGTTATCAGCTCAGCTGGGTTTTTTCTCCTTCAGTTTTGTGTTTTTCTAAGTGGTGTGTGTGTGTGTGTGTGTGTGTGTGCCCCAGGAGATAAGCGAGATTAATCAATTGGAGAAATGAAATAAAATATTTAAACTTTTATTTGCTTATAATTTCTGTTTTTGTGTTCATATGATATAATGTAGTACAATATAATTTAAAAATAGGGGTGCATGGGTGGCTTAGTTGGTTAAGAGTCTGATTCTTGATTTTGGCTCAGGGCATGATCTCTGGGTCATGAGATCGAGCCCTGCATAGTGCTCCTTGCTTAGCAGTCTGCTTGAGAGTCTCCCTCTCCCTCTGCCCCACCCCGGCTTGTGTGTGTACGTACATCCACGCTCGCTCTCTCTCTCTCTCTCTCTCTCTCTAAGAAAGGAAGGAAGAGAGAGAGGGGGGAAAAGAGGAAGGAGGGAAGGATGGAAGGAAGAAGGAAAGAGAGAAAACTGATGCTACTGCTTTTTTCTTAGGGGATACAATATAAAAAATTTTAGAGACCACCTTCAGAAAACAAGTCCTACCCATAAGAAGGAATGACTCTAAGGTCTGTTTACAAATTGTTGTCACTGCACATCACACAGTTTCTATTGGAATCCCTCAATATTCCTGTCATCAGTTCTTCTTTCAGGTAAAATAAGCCATATTTTAACCTTCCATCCCCTCTAGAATGGTGGTTGTGTTCTCGGATGTATATGTAACGTTCACGGGACAGTAGGTGGCTTTAGTTATGATCAGTTTGAACACTCAAATTAAAAAAAAACAAAAAACAAAAAACTTTGCCCATCAATAAAATTCTCTAAATAATTGACCAGCCCCTGCCCTTATCAAAAACATTCCTAGAGCTACATGTCAAGAGGATTGACTTTGGCTCATAATGTTTGAGGGGGGCTGGTCACTGCTTCTCGCTTTATGCTTCATCTAGAAAGGAGGAATGTGTAGGCTACCAAGTCCAAATCCCGCATCTTCTACCATCAGGTCCATCTATCACCCATAATCTCCTCAACCACTTATGGTGGATTTGTGCTATGTGTGGTGCTGGAGTAGATCACCTCCTTCTCAGATGATTTTCAGATCATTTCCTGGTTTATAAGATCCTAGGAGTTTTGTGACCCCATCTCTCAGACAAGGTAGGAAACTCGTAGGCTAGTCTGCAGCTGCTCTGAGTCTTACAGCAGACTCTGGTGGGAATTCTATGTAGAGGGAGTTCTTAACTGGAAAGTCTCAGTTACATTTCTGAAATATTTCTCAGTATTTATTTTCTCAACTGTTGAAAATATGCAGAATCATATAAGATTAGGATGATTGTTCAGTTACCTTTCCAGGGCAAAGGCAACCGACTCTGATTTTTTTTTTTTTTTCTAAGCAGATACAGAACACAGGAAAAAGGAGTGCTTTTAATTCTATTAAGAAAATTCCCTCTGGATTGTTAATAAGTCAGGGAGAGGTGGTTGCTTCACACAGCTAGATGGTAGAAGTGAGGTAGTGTATTATTAAAGCCTATTAGATCAGCAGAGTTCTTTTCAAATTTTTAATAGTAGGGTTTTTTAAAATCAAATTTGAACTGGAAACATTATAAAGAACAACAAGCATCCCAGTGGAGTTGTTTCATAATGATCAGCATCTTAAATCAGCCTTTCAGGCTAACAGAAAGAAAAAAACAACTGCATAAGTTCTATTTTATGAAACAAAGACCAATGACTCTGTGATCATTAGTGTTTGCTAGTGTGCATGTGTGTGTGGGGATACACAGAAAAAGTGACAGGAGGCAGGCCAGACTGCAGATGGGGCTCTTGGAAGACAAAGTGGTAGAGAAAAAGGACAGGAGGAGTGAAGGGCTAGGCTCACAGTATCGAAGGGCCTTTCCTGGGTCTGTATTGTAAAGTGTTTTTGGTGGGGGGCAAAGGGAGCTGGAGGGAGAGAATCTCAAGCAGACGCCATGCCCAGCACAGAGCCCAGTGAGGGGCTCAGTCCTTCGACCCTGAGATCATGACCTGCACCAACATCAAGAGTAGCACGGTTAACTGACTGAGCCACGCAGGTGCCCCACAATAAGGTATTTTTAAGTGGTGGTGTATTTTTAATGTTTTCCCTCCAAGAAATCTAAAGTCCTTCATACACTTAATGTTATCATTGAAGTGCCTAACTTGACAAATTATGAATTTGCATGTAAAGCTGATAACTGTTTGTCCTTAGGAATAAAATATTCTGAAGAGAACACAGAAACCTAGCTGAGTTTTATCAAAGCAAAAGGAAATGTTCCTTCAAAATATAACAATTATCATTTAATTGGCTTATTTGCAGGTTTTAAATATTTTAAAAAGTCAAGTAGGTCCCATGAATGTGATTTGATTTGCAAAGGTTTCTCATGTCTTGTACTTTTTTAGCTGATTTTAGTGGGCAGCTACTGTTAGGAAAGGCTTTTTATGCCCAGAATCCAGAGACTTTTAGTGTATTTGTGTCTTCAGCGTAACTTTGCAGATAAATCAGCGGCAGCCTTGTTTTGTCTTTATTTAGACTGCACCATTTCATAACTTTGATGCAGTTGGTAGGGAATTCAGCCAGTCAGTTCAGCTGTGCTAAAGAGGATTTGCCTTGATAAACTTTTTGCACTTTAGAGGTCATCAGACATTTGGGCCCTGAAGGTAGGACTTGATGATAAACGCCCCAGAGGTACGAGCATTCCGAATGTCACTGTCTTACCAAGTAAATTCACATGAGATGAACGTATAGAACTGAAAAACCAGTTCATTAATTCATACTTCATCAGTGGCCTGTTTATACTCTATCAAAGGCATCTCCTTTCCTTGTGTTGATCTACTGGGAAGCCCACTCAGTACCCAGTAAATGTTGTGAAAAATGATGGGGAATCATTTTCATTCATGCCATGATGAAGTCTGAGAAGTTATTTATGTTTTTAGATATCCTCAAAATAAATCTGCCTATTTTAATGCCTTAGAGAGATCCAGTGCACTTCCCAGAGAGGTTATAGTAAGTGGTAGAGCCCAAATTTGAACTCAGGGCAGCTTATTTTTAAATTGCTCTTTCCTTCAGATAAAATGTCCCTGCACTCAGCAAGCATCTAGTGTGCTGGGTTTTCCATGCCCAGCCCGTATCACCAGTGGCTCTGGGACGCATTTTGTTGAGATTTCCTGCTGATGTTCCTCTTTCTGTTTCCCTTTGGCTGATACTTCCCGGCCTCTATTTATATGACAAGTAGGGTTGCTGTCCAGGTACGTTTCATCTGGAAGTGCACAAAGCAATTCTGCGTGTCCCATTATGGTTGAATCTCATGTGTTACCTGTTGAAGGGCAGCTTCCCCTACTTCTGAGCTTAAGGGTACCTGCTCACTGGTGTTCCCACATGTAGCAGGCCTGTTTTCTCCGATGTACACTAAAAAGGAGCAGTATTTTAGGACAGGCATATGCTCTTTATGTTAAGTGTTGCACCTCTAACTCTCTCTCTCTCTCTCACATACACACACACCAAAGAACCCCAAACATGGATTTACTGTTAGATGATTTATTGGTCGTTTTAATTTTCCTGTTCTGTGAAAATACTCTTTATAACCATATAAAGTTGGCCCCTGGGTTGGCCATCGCCCAGGCTTTAAGACTACATTCTCACCGACTAAGCTGTTCGTCTTGACGAGCAAACGCAGCCAACTCTTTGCCCCGTAATATCTTTTGCACTTGCAGAGGGTGAAGCTTCTTGTCAATGTCTAGCCATTAAAGATTCCCCTGAAGGCCTGCTTGTGTGTCCATGAAACAATTCACAAATTATTTCATTGTCACAAACAATGGTAATTGCTCATTTTCTTTCAAATATTTAAATTTGGATAAAGTTTAAACTTTCTTTTCACACTTATTTTAAAAAGTCTCTCCATATTTTGGTGGTCCAGGTACAACAAAATAAATCACTCTCTTTTCCTGCTATTTTATAAATACTGTTTTCTCTGCCAGGAATGACCTCCTTGCTTGAGGTTCAGTTTAAATGACCAATGACCTTTCTCCCCCATTCCCCTAAGACTCCACTGTTAGGTGCTTTTACTTTACGTTTGTTTAAGAATCTTTTCATATTCCTATTAACATATGCGCTATAGTCCTGTAGACTAACTGTAGACATGCCTGACTCTTCAATGTGGGGTATATATTGCTTTACTCTCTGGGGACAATATGTGCTCAGTGGCAGTCATGCAAAACTGTTCACAGGAGGAACGAATGGGTTAAACGTGAACTTGTCTGAGAAGTTAAATGAATGTCTCAGGAACTTTTTCTGTAGTTGCACATATTGAAGTTGATAAATGTAGTTGATATTCAGGAGTACAAGTTTTCAGAATCACAAACTATTTGATAGGAGCTACCTTTCACTAGCAGTGTGAATCTATTGAAGATTACTTAGCAAGTTCTTCATCGGCATCATCTGGTGAATGTCTTTTTTTTTTTCAGATTTTATTTATTTATTTGACAGAGAAAGACACAGTGAGAGAGGGAATACAAGCAGGGGGAGTGGGAGAGGGAGAAGCAGGCTCCCCGCTGAGCAGGGAGCAGAATATGGGGCTTAATCCCAGGATGCCGGGATCATGACTCGAGCCGAAGGCAGAGGCCCAACCCACTGAGCCACCCAGGCGCCCCTGGTGAATGTCTTTTTAATCGAGCCGCCCTGACCCCAAACCTAGCCAGATCCTGATGTAGGTCGCTTCTCACACACACACACACACACACACACACACACACACACACACACAATACCAGATCAGTTAAGGATAGAAAATGTTTATTCATCCTAAAAGTTGGGTTACATACAGTTGGATTACTGTATGCAGTAAGAGTGGAGTGTAAATTATGGTAATTGTACATGCACTATGTGGCTTATTAGGCTTTAATTTTATGTAATTTGAAGACCGGTCTCTTTGAGTTTCGTTTGAGCGAAGAGAAATACCCATCGGTAAATGAGTGTGTGCTATGGAAGCATTTGTTCATGACCTCTCATTTCCCTTTAATAATGATAATGTTATATTACATCCATCTACTTTTTATCCTTTTCGAGGTAATTTCACATACATTATCTGATTTTGCAACCAGCACCCGGTTTAATGTCACAAATGTTTGCAAGCTTATATTTGTATTGTTTTTTAAAGATGATCCTATCCTTAGATGTGGTTACAGATGAAACACACATTTACTTCAAAGCACCAATTCACTGAGACCCATAGCAATTTCAGTTGTGCTCATCCAAGGACAAAATTAGGTCTCAGGATTTAACTCAGGTGGGATAATATATTACAAATAACTTGTTTACCTGAGAGCAGTAGAAACAAAAAGAGACAATCTAAAATGAAAGCTACTACAAAACAGTAATGGAATGTGATGTTAAAAACCACTAATAGATGTTGACCTTCCAAAACAAAATAATAAAAAGAAAGAAAAGGAAAACCCACAGGAAAACTTCAGGGTGCTTCCAGAGTTGAATAACATTTCATGAATTACAGAGCCCCTTCACTGAATTCTTTCTTTTTTGTTTATACCTCACTTTCTGCACTGACCATGACATTTTCTATGTTAATAATATACACGTCTGTCTCCCCTTCTTAATCTGTTGGAGCCTTATGCCTCTTTGATTTGTCTACTCATTAGCAATGCCAAACCTTGCATGGAGAATAGGCAATCAATACATTTGTTGAATCACATTGAACTTTTAAGCAAGGATAAAATTATCCCAACTATGAGCCTACACGTTTTCTAAATCGTAAGCAGTTCAACTAAGAAAAAAGGTAAAACAGGGCACTTTATTCACTGCATAAGCAACAATAAAATACAGCTTTATGTGGTTTTTCCAATATGAAATATAGTTATCTTAGCCATAATCTTAGTCTGGTGCTAAGTATATTATTCATGTCATGTAATTATAATGAATAGCTTGCCTTTTAAAGAAGATGTAGTGATGTTAGCAGTGAGAATGAAATTGGCCATTTTTTCCCCATAAAGCTCTGTGTTTTCCCCAGGCAATAAGATATGGCTTTGCAAGTAGAATGTGTGGATAAAAAGACGAATTGTGTACTATCTCTGAGCCTCATTTTAATATTTAATTTTACTTTAGGCACATCCTGGTACACTTGAAAAAGCCTTTATTTACTTTTATTTCCTAGCATTAATTTTGTTGCTCTGAAATACAGCAAGTACTTTACTAAGTGTTAAATTAGTTCTAATATTGTGAATATAAGGTTTTACTTTTATGAATGAGTTTCTATTCCCAAAGTCACTCAGTGGTGGAATAGTAACACCGATTTTGAGCCCTCTGCTTCCTTTTTCAGCCAAAGGGTGGATGGCAGAACTAAGCTAGTTCATTGCCATGCACTAGCTTAATTCTGTTCTTGTCGCCCTCATATATAATGGGGGTCCCTGTATCCCTGGGAGCACATAAATGAGGGCATCAAAACTACAAACCCCTGGGTGGGTGTAGGCCTGCGCTTCGAACATGGCTAAATGTAACTATCAGGATCAGTCGTAGAGATGAGAGAGGAGTCGCGTAATTAATGATGGGTCACCTGTTACCGGCCAGGCAGAGTATCAGGTGTGTTTCCTGTTCACTTTTTCACTTGTCAAATCAACACTGCTGTTCACACCTTACAAATGGTTCAGTGAGGCTAAGGGAGGTTGGGTGACTTTGCAAAGATATCATATGTAGAAAGCGTCTGAGATGAGAGTGGGCCCCAAAACTTCTGGTTCTAAAGCCCATGCCTAGTCCACTCCAGTACACTGAATCCACAGAACCCACCGTCGCAGGTGATGGCGACATAGAATCTGGAAGCAGTCTTGCTATCTCACCACATTTTCTCCCACTTACTGATCATCACCCCAAATTCCACCTGTCTCCCTCCATAATTTTAGATCAAGACTCTAAATGCTGTTAAAATGCAGGTGGAATGCAGTGAGTAATAACATTTAAAAACATTTAAGTCCGTCCTTTACATCTTAGGTTGACCAAAAGCTGAGAGGGTAAATTGAGCAAGCTGATTACGCAGTGATAACATTTAGAATAAAAAAAAAAACATTTAGAAAACTCAAAAGACAGATCTTAATTGCCTAACCATTTGCTCTAGGCTATTGTTATTACCACTTTTCAGAGGCTCTGTGCTGGGTGTGGAGCCTGCTTCAGATTTGCCCTCTCTGACTCTCTCTACCCCCCACCCCCACCAAATAAATAAATAAAATCTTAAAAACAAAAACAGTTCTTCATATGCACAGGATGAATCTGCTGTCGGCCCTTCATCATTCCACAAGTGATGGTGCACTTCATGGACCCGTTTTTATTAATGTGTACAAAATTAAATTTTCCTTGTCTAATTTCTTTAAAGTTTTAACAAAATGCATCACTCTGCTCCATCCTTACTGTAAATTTCTGAAAACTAAGGGAAGATATCTTTTACTAAACCTACATATAGGATACAAATATGCCATATAACATCTGATTCTTCTGTTGATCTCTCAGTGAGGATCATGTGGTCAAAACAACGTAACCTTACAAATCTCTGTATGTGCGCCACAAGCTCAGCATTTTCTAAATAATTACACTTCCTCATTATCTAATTACAGTAATAACCCAGGTTATTATTATATTAAATAGTCAGGAAAAGTATGTATCTTTTTTCCAGTTTTATGTGATTGTTTTGTGTACATTATTCGGCATCTATATAAAATTTAAGGATGTGCTGTGGACTCGTGAGCCAGCATTTAGAATATATCTTGAAACTTCCCAGTTAGGCATCATATGTACACTTAATTATAAAACTGATAACAGTGAAAACTAGTACATTCTAAGTGGATGGAAATTAATTTCCCTACAGTTTTGACATTTTTATTTTTATTTGTGTTTGACGGCAAAAAAAAAAATTGTCCAGATCTGTTTTAATAAGATAGTTTTATGACTTTGTATAAAAGCTTACAGAAACTTCCTTTGTAGTTAATTGACTGAAAATGGAATTCTTTAGTTACACGTGATTATGAAGTGAATGTCCCCACATCAACATTTGCCTCTCTTGTTTGAATCAAATGTATGTAGGTATCTTCTTTTACTATTTTTCTTCCTTTTTTTTTTTTTTTTTTTTTAGAACTTGTGAAGTGAACGTTATGTATTCAATTTATGCAAAAGGTGGAAGTTTTCACTCAACTCCCAAGACTTTATTCTGCTTGGTTAAAATGCCCGGCTAACATATGTTTGCTACAGATAAGGTGCCTATTTAAAAACTGGTGTTCAAAAGAGTTGGTCAGTGATAGTTCCTTCTGTCTCATTAAAGACAATATATGCTTCCTACCTTTTCTCTTCCTTCAACAAAGTTAGTGCAGTTGAACTGTATTCAAATTGTCCACCTTATTTTGGAATTCCATTCAAATGTAGCACTAGATCTCCACATTTTAATTTAAGGAGAGTTGGAGGAGCATCACATAGTAAATCTACAAGGAGAAACTAAGATTACAGCAGGGAAGAGGAGGGGCCTTTAAGCACTGTGGATCTTCTCCAAATTTTTATCCATTCCTATATACGGAGCCTCAGGCTTACTTCATTAATAATCCCTAAAAACTCAGGGGTTAATGTTTTTTTAGATTTTATTTATTTATTTGACAGGCAGAGATCACAAGTAGGCAGAGAGGCAGGCAGAGGGGGCGGGGGGGGGAGCAGGCTTCCTGCTGAGCAGAGAGCCCGATTCGGGGCTTGATCCCAGGACCCTGAGATCATGACCTGAGCCGAAGGCAGAGGCTTTAACCCACTGAGCCACCCAGGTGCCTTCATGGTTTAATTTTCTACCCATTAATTTCTAAATTCTTGGAGGACATGTTTTCATGATAGTCATGGAAACTATATTCTAGAGAGGAGGACTGGATATGACATTGTGAGTCAAGGCCCAGATTTTCTTTCACCTCTGTCCCGGAACAGAGAATTCCCAAAGCTTCAAAGCTCGTTCCACCCTGTCGTCATCCTCTGCCCCGTCAAGTCACGTTTGTCAGTCACTGCCCTTCAGATAAATTAGTTTAAATGAAAAGAGAATCTGGCCACCTATGAAAAATGAGTTGTATAAATGTGAAGAAAAAGGAAATAAAGCATATTAAAATATAAAATCTATTTCATCATGTTAATCCCAGTTCAGAAACTACAGGAACCACCACAGCTTCCAAAATAGGTATTAAAATTCCTAGATTGACCTATTGGGAATGCTTCATAGTCTTTTCCAACTGTGCCTTTTAAACTTATTTGCCCTCATTGATTTTATTACTTTTTCTCGAACATGTTATTCTTGTTCCTACTTTACTTAGTGGTATTCACTACTGTCCTACTGTAAATCATCCATTTATTCACTCATTTATCCATTTATCATTTATGAATAAAAATACATGCTAGGGGGGCACCTGGGTGGCTCAGTGGGTTAAAGCCTCTGCCTTCGGCTCAGGTCATGATCTCAGGGTCCTGGGATCGAGCCCCGCATCGGGCTCTCTGCTCAGCAGTGAGCCTGCTTCCCCCTCCCTCTCTCTCTGTCTACTTATAATCTCTGTCTGTCAAATAAATAAATCTTTAAAAAAAATACATACTAGGCACTGAGGATATAAAAGTGAAAAAAAAAAAACCCATAGTTTCTTATATGGAGGAGCTGATAGTCTAGTAAAAAAGATAAAACTATAGCATTTAGAGTACATCTTACTAAGCAGTAGTAAAGAATGCTTCCACCAAGTGTGCAGAACCTATCTAAGATTTAAGTCCTGGGCCGTCACCGCTTACATATCTTCCGTATTTATCTTAGCTCGTAACTCCTTCTTCCTTTCATGAACTGTATCCAAGTTTATTGCCTACATTACTTATTTAAAAATAAACCATGAAATCTTGAATTTGCCTGAATCTAATGTGCACTTATATTCTTCTTATTTACCACTATTATCAATGAAAGAAAATTGCTTTAATTGTCCACAATATGAAGTGGTGTCTGTACATACAGTTGGTGCATAATAAACATCCTTGCATTGAAATTTTAATGAAAGAAGAAAATAAAAGAATAAAAAAGACCAGAACACTATGTTTGATTAGGGAAGATAAAATATAGGGAGCACATATAGGTACATAATATGGAATAAAAAATGTATGAGGAGGTAATACTTTAGTACCACTAGCTGTATTTAATATGTTGCAATAGATGACTACTTTTATGACTTAGTGTTATTTCAGTGACTGATCATTAAATCTTATTAGTGTTACAAGACAGTTTGACGAAAATACAACTGGTTTAGGAGTGAACAGCAGGTAAGCATCACAACAAAACTCTACTTATGTATGTGATCCAAAGAGGGAGTGTTGGAAGGAATTTTCAACATAAATGTAAGAGGTAAGGCACTAGGGTCAAAACTGAACCTGTTCTGTTTTCATATGGTGATGATTGATTGGTCCTTTTCTACAAAAATAAAGGTGACTCTTCTATGTTAAGTAATCAGTATGAGCCTATCATGGAGGTTCTCTTCCCATTGCTGGTGAGTGGATGAGAAAGATATGTAAGAGCCAGTCTAGGTCAACTTGTTGTTGACCCTAAAAAAGAGCCTGTATTAGGGCAAAATCACACTGAAGCTAAGAAGAGTGGTGGTTTGCACAAGACTGGGATTCCATATGATATGGGTAGATCCCTGAGATCACCAGACCTCAATGTTTTTTATTATGTGAGGTGATAAAAATGGTAAGTGTTCTTAGTGTTAAGCCGACTGGGAGTCAGAATGTTCCCTAAGTTGTATCCTAAGAATTCCTCACTAACGTAAGGACCATTGAAAATAATCCGAAATCTCAAAATAACTGAAAGACACTTAGGCAATTTAAATATGAAGTTACCTGAATTCCTGAAAAGCAAAAGTAAATAAAGCTACTTCTGAGGTTTTTCAATCTTAAAAATGTGCTTTTCATGAGTTAAAAAGTATTTTCCTTGCACAGGATTTTGTTTTCATCCTAATGATAATGACATAAGTGCCTGGTATTTTGTAGGGTGCTTTTCATCAACATGATGATAATTGGGTCTCATAATAACTTTATGAGGTGGATTGAACCAGTATGATAATATTCCAATTTAAATGAGGAAATTGGTAATTCCAGAAGTTTAAATTGTTTGTAAAATCTGAGAAGATGGTAGAGCCCAGATACCCTCTTGAATTTTCACCTGCCTAACTGCTTATTGGCACTCAGAGCAGATATGATCATTTTAATGGTTTTAAACCTCCCTGAGTACACGTGTACCATCCCAACTTTTGGTGAATTTGAAGTCAGAAAAGCATTAGTAAATTATAGTGCATTAAAACATAGACATCCTTGCAGACACACTTGAGCGGGTGATAAAGGACAGCCCTCTGATCTTCCCTGTCCATACCACCTCTCCTGATTCATTGTTACCACAAACATGTGGAGCAAAAGTGTCTCCCATGCCGAGGTTCTTACAGTGTTGAAAGTATGTTTACATAAATGTAATTAGCAAGTTAGCAAATTATACCATCATGGTTCCAGTTATGTTTATAATAGGAAGATTATTCATTTGCAAGAGAAGAGTCCTTTGTCTTGACTATGGTTGTTAAAAAAGAGAATGGGAGAGGTGCGATAGAAATAAATGATGTGAAATTTAAACATCTTTTAATTTATTCACAATCAATATATTTCTAAAGACTTGAATAAAACAAGAAAGTATGACTTGTTCTTTTTAAAAAAAATTAATTTCAGTATAGTTAACATACAGTGTTACATTAGTTTCAGGTGTGCCATATAGTGATTCGACAATTCTGCACATTACTCACTGCTCATCAGAATAAGTGACTCTTAATCCCCTTCACTTACAAGTAAATATGATTTTGAATAGAATTCTTAAGTACCTTTTCTGTTCCTCCTTTCTGATGTGAAACGAATGCAGCATTTATAATTTTGCATGCCAAAGAATATAGTGATTACAAAGTGAAATGACTCATTTATGTTATACTAATTTAATTTCTTTTTATTTATGGTTCCATATTATTCCCCTCAAGATGTATCATGGATATTGGTAATTTTACTTTTATATACTTTATAGTACCCATTTCCTACAAATAATGCAAGATTCTTTATAAAGATTGATTAAAATTTAACTTTCAACTTAGTAAGGCAAAATTCTATGTATCAAAATAAAATTAATAACATCAGAGTTCTTGTTCTCTGGTTCTTTAATCTCATCTATGTGCATATGCATATGATTTAGCTTGTTTCTCCTGACATTTGTGAAATCAAAAAGGTTTTCTACAACTGGACATTGGCTTCTTCTCTTTAGTGCTGACTTACGATACCATATTATTGATATAAAATATGCATTCGGTAGGTAGATGATACATTTCAGACATCAGACTCAAACTAAGCACTATTTTTGCTGTGGCATTAAAAACAAAAAATATTTGTCGTTACCCAATATACCTAGGCCAAATTACTTTATAGCACCTAAAAATACACTTGATTGTATAAAGTTTTGACTATACTAATAATTCCTTCTACTTTAGAAAACCCTCCACAAATAACAAATATGATAATCTTCAAGTGGCTTTTGTTTTTACTAAGATAAATTTAATTTCTTTCCTCGTACAAGGGAAGGAACATTGTTACCAATCAGCACACTCTTTTAAACCCAGTGCATTTGAGCAATCAGTCTTTTGAGTTAATGGTTATCTATTAACTTTCCCTCTGTAGCAAAAGCTTTTTCTTGTTTGCCGTGTTTTCCTATTTATTTGGTAAGGTCCAAGTTATTGTTTTTAAGTTCCAAAATGTTCCTTTTATATATCAGGACTACTGTATAGTAGTTTTATCGCCTTATGTTTTGAGAACTGCATTAGTGATGTGGAAAATAAGTGATTTATTTCCATAATGATTTGGAAAATAAAAACATTTAGATGTATTAATCTTACATATATGATAATAGTTTCTAAATATAGTAAGCACAGACCATGGCTTTTTTAAACTGTGGACTAATTCTTATTCCTTCTTCATGTAACTAGCTCTTAGAGTAGTCTTAAAACAATGCATACTTTATGGAAAAGAAAAGAAGTGAAGAAGGAAGAAAGGGAGGGAAAAACTAGCCATTCAAACAATCCAAGAATTTCACAACAGCTGCTACAAAGTTCAGATGACTATCAAATATTTACATATAGCAATGCTCCTTTGTGTTTCTATAATTAACTTATCTTTCTGGAGAAAAGTATTAAATGTATATTTATTATAGATGAAATTTCTAACTAATAAGGTGTATGTTGCCAGGCAAGCTTGCCTTAATCCATCAGTTTCTTAACTTACGCTTTTGCCCCCTCTTTTATAAATCAATTATGCAGTAATTTGCACTGATGCTCTAGAACTCCCGGCTAGCAGCTTAGAGTGTTCTATCACTAAGAATTATTAGAACGAAAGCTACAAAGCTAAATCTTCAGTGGTAGCTAAAAAGTAGATAAGGACTGCATAAATCTGATTCCCCAAGACAAGAAGTTCTATAAATTAAGGGCAAATAGGGAAGTGATTAGGCAACATGTGATTTACGGTAAAAGTCTTTCAATGATCGTGAATGAGTCCCTTTTAAAGACATTGTATTGCATTCACTAAATAAAAATATGCCAGTTCTTCGATGATTAATAACAAACTGTTTTGTTTCAAATAAGTCAGCTGATTAAAAAAAATGAATTTAAATAACATCAGCAAAGGTCATCTGATCTACCTGTTGCTTTAAATTAATTTATGGTATTTTATCCCCAAATTCCTCGGCTCTCAGAAATTTCATGATTGACATGGTCTAAGAAAAGCAAGACATTTGAAATATGTATACAATATGTAGCATGATGATAATGTAGGTTTTATGCAAAAGCAATTCAGCAAGTGTGCAATTACTTTGCCCGCAATGACTATAATGTAACATAAATGGAAATAATTTATAATACCGTGCTCGGTATCAAGCGTGCTTAAGCACTTTTGAGATATGGCAGAGGATCTTGCTTCCCTCAGGACTAATAATTAACATTTCATCTAGTCATAGCTTTAATTAACTGCCCTTGTTAAGATAGTTTTTTTCCCCTCTAAACTTAATCACAGTTGGTATTTAAATGACGTATTAAATAAATATTGTTTCCATTGTATTTATTATCAAGTCAAAGGTCTTTGCTTTAAGAAAAATATACACTAGCTCTGCAATTTTTAGAAGTTGTTCAGGGACTTTATGAACTGTACACAGGAGTAAATAACTAATTGGTGCTATACTTTATGGTATCGGCACATTCAAATAGTTTAATTGATTCAGTGCACACTCTCTCTCTTAAAAACATGAGATCTGTGGCCATGGTAGAATTCTCACTGTTAATTTATGTTGCCTGTTATACTGCTTGTTAGTGAATTATTCTGTTTCAAAGGCAAAAGTATGTTTTCCCACATGAAAAAAAAAATCACATAAATTAGACAGCCAACAACGAAGTCATATAATTGTTACCAGTGGCATGGTAAGTAATAGCGATGCATACAGTCATTCACTTTGCACAGCTTGACATCATAGATGTTACCACCCTGAGTCTACGAATGGTATTTACTTAAACGTCACTGATGGGACCGCGTTATTTAAGACCCAGATTTAAGTCCTTTTAATTTGCTCTGCATATCAGTTAGCCCCTCGTGTAAAATCGTGTACTGTTAAGTCATAACTGTCTTATAGTGCTGAGCATTTTGTACTTCACATTTAGTCTACTTTAGGGAAGTCCTCTCTCACCTACCACTCTTGAGGCTTTACAAGATAACAAACATCACTGTGGTGTAATCAAGTGCCCTATTCATAGGATAATTATAAGAAATAATTGTTTAATGAAGAAACTCTTTGCACATTAATATAACGTGCATATGAGCGATTGATGAATACTTTCATGAAGGAGAGCATAATTTCCTAACTTGAATTGGTATTTTAATGAAATGGAAGTAAACTTTATTTTATCTTCCTTATTCAAAGTTAGTGAAACTCTCCCCCTCCTGGTTTCAGGCTATGTCCCGAAGTTTTACTAAAAAATGGGACCAGGCTAAGACTGAGGGATAGCGAGATAGCTGGGATGTACTGCGACCTGTCTTCTGTATTGGGAGCTCACTTAATAACATTTGAAATGATATCCTTGTCTTTTCTGACCTTCACTTTCCTGATTGTAACATAGTCATAAAAATCTGCTTTTTTTCAATGACTATAGCAGCTAATATTCTTTTATGTTATTTCCATGGATTAGCTCCATAAGTCCTCATAAAAGCCCCATGAGTTCTCTTACCCCTTGTGTGGGTCATCCCCTTGTCACCAGGCCAGCGGCTGAAGAGCTGGCAAGTGGCCTCGTGGTCTGACTACAGACACCTTGCTCATAATCACCAAGTGTCACTCGCCTTTTCTTGACATCTGCATTCCTCAGTCTGGATTGGGTCCTGAAACAACTGAGCCCAGATGTTGGGTCAGAACCCTGTCCCTAAGGCCGGAGTTCCTCTTTTCATGTTAGAGCGAACTGTCAGAAATCATTTCCCTCACTCCCCGGAGGCTTGGTCCTGCTTATGGGAAGCCTGAGCAGGTAATTCCGGTGATGGGAGTCCTTTGATCCTAGAACCAGCAGCACTCAGTGCTGAGATGAATAAACATTTAATCATTTATTTGTCTTTTCTCCTTCCAGTTTAGTGATTCCAGATGATGTTTTGTTTTTTTCATCTTTTTTCCTTAATTAGCTCCTGTTCACTAAATGGGTCAACAAAGCTTTACTCATTGTTTACTTTCCTGGGCACAAATCTTGTTTTATGGTCTCCCCTATCAGATTTCCGATCAACTTCCCTCCCTGACCAGTTGACACATTTTGTTGTAATTTCCTCCTTTTAGAGCTGCAGACTTTTTTTTTTTTTCAGAATTTTTCTTTTTCAGTCAGAAGAGTGGGAAGTGAGTTAATAAAACTTCTGCTTTCATTTTAAAGACCCCTGAGAGATGCTTAACCAGTTGCCTGCTGTGTAAATGTTGAGAATGAAAAACATAAAGCAGATTTACAGCTGCTGTTGTGTCTACATCTAATCCAAACTTTATACACAATAACAAAAAAACACTTAGCACTTGGGTGTTTTCTTTCTACAAAAGGCTCCAGAGTGATTTATATAATAAATCAGATACTAACAACTTTCTCAAAATATTACTGTTCTTAAAAAGTAGGAAATGAAGGCACCTAAGGCGAAATATAACTTGAAAAATAGAATTTTCCCCAAAATAAAATCTTGGTTTTCAAGTAAGTGCTTTTTTGCTAGTTTTCTAGTAGACCGGTCTTATTGCCATAAAAATGAGTATTTGTGAAAGCTTTGAACATGCTTTACAAATCATCTGGTTCTTCTTTTTAAACAAACCTGGTTTTGGTGGTTCTACTATTTTCCTCTTACCCGTAAATAAATCTTCTTCCGTCATACAGATGTGTTGGGGCTTTTTTTTGTTTTGTTTTTACTGTATCACCAGTGATCATATCACCCTTCAGTTCCTCCTATGGAGCAAACCCTCATCATCCTCACTGCATAAGCACACCTGAATACTAGGTTGCAGTCTATTTAATGCAATTTGACCAGTGTTTGAGGAAAACCTATAGTTTTTGTTTGTGTGTAAATTATGGCATCTGTTTTAATGACTAAAGGGTAGATGGTGAATGGCAGTGTCCGTCAATATGGGACTTCACTTTATCTGACAAAGTAGTAGTCTTTTTGCCCCTCATTGTCTACAGTTCAGCTGCACTCTTCCTTCAGCAGGCTGAGAACAGTGTTCGTTGCCCCAGGTTTTTGCATTTGCTGTTCCCTCCCCCTACAACGCTCTTGTGCTTGTCCATATGGCCATCTGTTTCTTCTTCAGGCCTTTCCCCAAATGCCACCTTCTTGATGAGGCTCTCCCTGACCTCTTTAAAGGAGAAACAACTATCCTTCCCATACCTCTACTTCTTACCTCTTCTCTGCCTATTGAATTGTGTCTTTATCTAAAACTTTTATCTTTCTAACATAATATATTCTTTATTTGTTTGCTTATTGTCTGTCTCCTGCGCTCAAATGAAAACTGTTAAAGTTCAGGGATTTGGATCTGTTGTGTTGACTTCCATACTGCCAGACCCTAAATGGTTGCTTGGCACAACTGTATATTAAGATGTACTGTAGAATATTGGGCTGCATCACCAATATTCAGAACAGCTCACGCATAAATGACTTTAGAGCCTTTGACCTAGTTTATTTATGCATGTTCACACATTCATTTAGCATCTTTGTAAACTCTTACATATGGACTTCTTAGCTTCAGTCCTGTGTCCTCATTCTTGTGGTGCAGCGATGGTATCTAGTCTATATCTTGGCACTTAATTAGTTAATTGAATTATTTTCATTAGATTCCAGTGCCCTCTATCACTCATCTTCTAAAGTTGAATGTTGTGGCCTTAGTTTATTATTTTTCCCTTCTCAGATTTCTTCTCTGTCTTGCATATTTGGAATGTGACTTTCAATTCGTTCTCTAACTGGGTGTTACCCATGACAGTCTGTCTTTTGCAGATGTGAGATATTTTTCAGTAATTCTTCAGACATCTGTAGTTGAGATCATCAGGTGATTTTCTTCCTTCACTTCTACTTGTATTGCCCCAAAACGACTCTCTATAAAATAGTCTATTTTTCACATGTTTTTCAATTTACAGGATTCCCTTATCAAGCATGAGAAGAAAGAATTTGGCTATCATACTGTGGTTCTTCTTCTGTCTCCTGAGCACTGTTTGTAGATCTTTGTCGATTATCTGTAGTAATGGGAAGTTTCTGTGGATTCTCAGCTGTCCCCCCACAATGAAATCAGTAGGGATAAAATTAGGGCTGAGTTAACAGAATTCTATGGAAAAAAAGAGGGTAGGTGGGAGTAGAAGAGATTAATGAAGATAAGTGGTTCTCTTGGACAATACTGGGAGGTTGAACTTACTTACCATCACGAAGAATTTCCAAACGAGAGTCAGGCAGCCCAAATCAAGGCTCAAAGGTTATATTATGTCAAATAAGAAAGGGTGGTAGGGCTCACAGCGATAAAGGCTAAAGTTGTGGAATGTCAAAGTGCTGGTATTTGTAGTTTTAAAAATAAATAATAAATTAAAAAAGCAGAACTAAATCTGGAAACCAGGAAAGATCAAGCAAAGACCCTGAACTTCTAAGGACTAGAGCAACACAGTGAGAATCAATTTGGAAAGAAATTGTGAATTTTCTTTAAAATTTAAGATGCAGGATCTTTTTGAGCTCCTGATATTTTTCATCTATTATAAAAAATACCTTAAGTTAACAGAGTCCATGATTTTCTGACGGTCATGAATTTTAAAGGCTCTTGCTATGTGAACACTAATAATTTAATGCTAGGTTATTCTGTCTGGTTCTGTGTGTGTGCTTTGCATTTTCATCAATGTACTCCATTGTTTTCTCTGCCTATTTTGTTCTTATTTACCCAGGGATTTCTGGAAATGCAGTCTATACCCTGTATAATTTAACTCTAAAATCACACTGCATTACATCCGTGTGCTTTATCTTCCCATTAATAGTATGCTATCGTAAGTTAATTTCATCATTTGGTACCTTTGTTCCTGTTATAGTTACATTATCGCCCCAGTAATAAACAAAACAAAGTTTATTGGGTAAGGGAGTCAAGAGAATCTTTTTTTTTTTTTTTAATTTATCACAGATTGTGTGAGTCAGGGATTAAGCAGGGATGTCTCCGCTCCTTCTTGTCTGAGGCTCAGCTGGCATGACTCAGAGAGCTGAGAAGTAACTCAGACTCTGGGAGCTGGAATCACCTGCCAGCTTCTTCACCTGGGACCTGGACTGGCATAGGTGAAGGATGAGTTCAGCTGGTACTGCAGACCAGAACTCTCATGTGGGACCCCTCCAGCCAGGCAGCCACAGGTGGTCAGTGTGGGGCTCCGAGAGTGAGGGTCACTTCTCCCATGTTGTGTTGGTCATGACAACCCCAAGGCCACCCAGAATCCAGGGGAAGGAACAGACCACAGCTCTCCAACAGGAAAAGTATTGGACTGTTTGTAGCTATAACAAAACTGCCACATTGCCCAAGGAAACACCGAATGGTCTTTACTCCTGGTGTTAGTGATAGTTATTTTAGTAGTAGGCTTATATTTTTTTTAAAGATTTTATTTATTTATTTATTTGTCAGAGAGAGTGGGCGCAGAAACAGGCAGAGGCAGAGAGAGAAGCAGGCTGCCTGCCGAGCAAGGAGCCTGATGTGGGACTCGATCCCAGGACCCTGGGATCATGACCTGAGCCGAAGGGAGTGGCTTAACCAGTTGAGCCACCCAGGCTTCCCAGTAGGCTTATTTTTAAGTGTGACCATTATCTGCAAAACATATGAAGAGAGTTACACAGTTTAATAACCATATGCATTTTTTTCGGGTTGCACTTTGGTTTTTCTTGTACCACACTCTTCTCCAGAGGTGTTTTCGGTTGTTCATTTTGTCCTTTAAATTCATGAATCTGTATTGACTTCTGTGACTTAGCCACTACTGACTTTGATGGATCATTTTTTAAAAAGATTTATTTATTTATGTATTTGAGAGAGTGAACATGTATGAGTGGGGGGAGGGGCAGAGGGGCAAGGAGAGGCAGCGAATCTTAAGCAGACTATGTGCTGAGCACAGAACCCGACTCACACCTCAGTCTCAGGATCCTGAGATCATGATCTGAGCAGAAACCAAGAAAGTCGGACGCTTAACCAGCTGAGCCACCCAGGTGCTCCTTGATAAGGCACATATTGCATGTGAACTTGGTCTTAGACTCATTTCCACTCCAGTGGCCTGTCCATTGGTTTTCTATTTTCTACTAACATCTCCGTTTTATTTTATAGTGCCCATAGAGTTTCAGGGAAATACACGAAAAAGTCAGTGTGCCAGTAATTCTTCATCATTTAGGCTCGATTTTCCGATGCCAAGTTTCTCAAAACTGCTTCCAGCATGTGCAGTTTCAGAGTTGGCTTCACCTTGGATTTGCCTTCTCTGTCCTTGACCCATATGATTCTTTAATAAGGTGGTTTTTTTCTTTGTTTGTTTTGTTTTGCCCCATTATACAGACCTGGCTTATTCCTGCCACCAGCTGATATATGCTAGTTTAATCCCTACTTTGTTCAATTTATGTAATCCTTTGTACATTTCACTGAAAAGGAGACACGCTTGTAGGGAACAAATAGGGTTTTAGTAGTTTTGCTTTCCCTTTTGCTTAACAGAGTGTGTGGATAGTCTCTGTTGTCAGATAATCAGATTGAAAGCTTGTGTTGTCTTCTGTTTGCTTACATAAGCTGTTCTGTATGCTGTGGAAAAGAATGTGGGTTAAGACCTGAAGCACTTGAATAATAAGCGTAATTGGAAATGAATGTCCTGTAATCTTTTCCAAATTTTGCAAGTTTCATTATTTCTGTTGGAAATTTATATATACATGTATATAGTTGGAAAATTATATATACATGTATATATAGAGCATTATATATGTTATATGTATATCATATGTAATTGTACATTTACTTATATATAATTACATGTGAACTATCAAAGTGCTATGACATTTCATATGCTCACCTTTTTCTAATGTTAAGAGGGCATCACTTTCTTCCTTTAATATGTGGAGAATTAGAATTAATTCTTCCTTGCCTCATTCTGCTTTCCCTTGACATTATACACTATGAAATTCAGAACAATGTTCATTAGTCCTCTGCCCGCTCACCTCTCTCCTCCCCCAACTCCTGGCGACCACTGATCTTTTTACTGTCTCCATAGTTTTGCCTTTTCCACGAGTATACAGCCTTTTCAGATTGACTTCTTTCATTTAGGAACATGTGTTTAAGTTTCTTTTGTGTCTTTTTATGTCCTGATAACTCAATTTTTTTTAACACTAAATACTTTTCCATTGTCTGGATGGACCACAGATTATTTATCCATTCACCTACTGAGGGACATCATGGTTGCTTACAAGTATTGGCAGTTAGGAATAAAACTCTTACAAAGATAATGTGCAGATTTTTCTGTGGGCATAAGTTTTCAACTCCTTTTGATAAACAGCAAGGAGTGTGATTGCTAGATCTCATATCATAGGAGTATGTTTACTTTTGTAAGAAACCACCAGATTGTCTTCTCAAGTGGGTGCACCATTTTGCATTCCCGCCAGCCACGTGTGAGCGTTCCTATTGTTCCATATCTTCACTGGCGATTTGCTATGTGATATCATTTCCTTACTGTTTTGTAATTTAATATTTGTATAGATTTATGGACATATTTGCTTTTTTTTTTTTTTTGCTCACTATTCATTCTAGCATTTCAAAAGTAAGCATGATCCTTTAGAATTTCCTGTACTTAGGGTCTCTTGAGTTTTGTTTGTCTGAAAAGGTATGATAATCTGTTACTGATGCTCCAGTGTATCTGAATCATTTACTACTTTATTTCTGCTGACTTTTATTCTCTTTCTCTAATATTTGACTATTTTTGACTCTGCAGATCTCATTTTTTGTGTGTGAATTCTTTCCAGTGTATGGTAAGACTGACTCCTTTCCTTCATCAAGAATTCTCCTAGGCACCTGAGGTCACAATCATTATGTTATTATCTTTAGATAAGTTTGTGGATATATGCTGCTGGACCACATGCTAGCATATGACCCAGACTTTTTAATAAAGGCGATTTTCTTTTTTTTTTTTTTTCTCTCCTTTGCTCAGAACCAAGGCATTCTTCCCTAAAATACCCTGCGGGTGGGGAAGGAGAAGTTAAATTTAAATCAGCTTTTCCTTGGATGTATACGTTTTGAAGGATCTAGTTTAGTGTACAGAGGGGCTCCAGTCTTAACACAGTTTGTTAAGCTTGAGTTCTTGACTTCTTTCCCACATTTGCATAGTTTGCCAAAATGAAGTCCAGATTTGCTGGCATTAGCAAGTGTCCTCACTTCTGCCATGATGGGTTTCAAACCACGTTTATATATTTAAGTATGCATTGTCAGAGGTACCTGGGTGGCTCAGTGGGCTAAGCATCTCTTGATCTCATCTCAGGTGTTGATCTTAGGGTTGCCACTTCAAAACCCGTGTTGAAAAATGCATTTTCAATTAATCTTAGGTTTTTTTTTTTTCCTTTTAATCAGCTACGTAATTGATCTGAGTAATCTACTTGACATTAATAAAAATGAACATTCTATAGTACCTTTTTTCTCTTAAGTGTATCTTCTTAATATTTGGTTTGGGTTCCTACATAAGATTGGCCTTCAATTTTCCTTTCTTACACACTCCTTATCACAAGTTTTAGTATTAAAGTTACAATATCCACAAAATGAGTTGAGAGGGAATTATTTGTTTCTTCCTCCCCTGTTCACTGTTGCTATAACACTAAAATGAATTTTCAAGGTGACTAAACTTCATCTGTACTATCACATGGGACTTTTTGTAAGAAGGCTTTTAATCACCAATTCAGTTGGTGCAATAGTTATAGGACTATTTAGACATTATGTTCTTTGTAGAGTTGGTTTTGCAATCTATATTTTTATCCACTCCATTAAGTTTTCAAAAATTTGGCATAAAGTTGTTCCTACCAGTCTCATTATCTTCTGAATGGTGGATGAATCTGAAATCTTGCCCGCATTTGAGCTTTCTTCATTTTTGTCTTTATCGTTCTCAAAAGAGATTTGCCTGCATTATTTATCTTTCAAAGAATAAGTTCTTAGACTCACTAATCCTTTTCACCTTTGTTTTCTGTATCATAAGAAACCATTCCTTTTTAAAACTCATATTTACTTTTTCTTTTTGTTACTTATTAGAGTGAATGCTTAACTGATATTTTATTCTCTATTTTTTCTCTATTCTATAGAGAAAAATATTTTATTCTCTATTCTATATTTTTATTCTCTATTTTTTAATGGATTTTAAACTATTGATTTCACTTAATGGTTCTCTTTAGTTGCATCCCACAAGTTTTGTTATATGTATTTTCATTATTGTTTGTTAATGTTCAATATCTTTTAACATCCGTTGTGATTTTCATTAGTGTATCTGCTATTTAAAAGTGATTTTTATGGGTGCCTAGGTGGCTCAGTGGGTTAAGCCTCTGCCTTCTGCTCAGGTCGTGATCTCAGGGTCTTGGGATCGAGCCCCCATATGGGGCTCACTGTTCAGCGGTGAGCCTGCTTCCCCCACCCCCCGCCTGCCTCTCTGCCTACTTGTGATGTCTCTCTCTGTCAAATAAATAAATAAACTCTTAAAAAAAGTGATTTTTAAAAATCTTAGATACATCTACATGTGAGCACACACACACACACACACAAACACACAGGTGATTTTTCATGATTTCTCTATAATTACAGTATAATCAGGGATATTTTCATAGAAATTTGTTGAAAGATTTGCATTATGGTTTATTATATAGCCAGTTTTTTAAGTTTCCATGTTTTCTGAAAAAGACTACATTCTCTGATTGTTGAGCACAGAATTATTTATATCTCTTCATATCTCAGAAATTTGAGTGTCCATGTTTATCATTGTAGAATTAAACAAGAAAATGTCTTAAAATTTATGACTGATGCTTATTCGATAATGGCAAACCCTCTTCAACTCATGGTTTCAGGTAGTGTTTCACAAAGACCAACTTCCTCCTTCAATTTATTTAAAAGAGAAAATGCCTTTCATCTCACTGAAGAGAGGTGTATTTGTAGGGAAATATGGTCTCAAATAATTGCAGGGAATTCCCAGTTCTATGCTGTGCCTCTGCACTGGCAGAGAAACAACAACTAGCTCAATGAAAATGAGCATTTGGCTGCCATTGTTCCCTTTGCTGTAGGCTGTTGTGTAGTGTCGCAGCAGGGTGAAGATACAGGAAAGGTTGCATGACCAGATGGCCACGAGATCAGGGATGTCTAGAAATAGAAGTTCTAACTGATTCTGTGGAAAAGACTTTTAGAATTGCTGTAAGGCTAGTCCCAGCTTGATCCAGTCCATAACTAAAGGATATGATAATAGTAAACGAGCAGAACTCAGAAGTCGGAAGCAAGATTCTCCTGTGCTGTCACGTGAGTCATCCGTGCAACAGAAAGGGAAAATGCATTCAGTGAGAGAAGAATGTGTCTCCCTCATTGTGGTTATTCTTAAGATGGGTGATTGTGTCAGAATGGTTTTGGCCGCAGGTCACAGGATACTCGACAAGCACTAGTTTAAACAATAATGCATTTTAAACTGTCATTATTATTTTGTTTTTTGAGAAGCCTGGAGGGAAGGGGTCCCAGATTGGATGAATTCTTTGGTCCCTTGGTACTAGGCGCTTTGTTTTACATTCTGCCATCCTTTGTGGGTTGGACTTTGTAGTCAGATGTTTTCCTGCATGGTCATTCTAACAAAACTGTACAAAAGGGCAAGGAGGGATGTCTTTCTCTGTCTCACTGTCTCTGTCTCTTTCTCTCATACAAACACATATGCGTGCATACAACCTGTTAGTGAGAAATAATGCTACCAAAATCCCCTGAAAGATTTTATGTTGGATCCTGTTAGTCATGATTCCAGTCTATGCATAATGCCCTCGGTCCATAGAAGCCAGGATGAGTGAGCGTCCAGCGTGTCCAGCCTCCATTCTGGAAAGCTAGTCTACTCCCAGTATTGGACATGTTTGAAAATATTCTTTGCATAAACAGCAAACAGGATATCCAGAAGAAGATTGTGAGGAATGTCAGGTTTTCTTTTCTGTCTTTAATGCAGCTTGTGGTTAAACCAGAGACCTTTCCTTAGCTCTTAGACTGTGTGTGTGTGTACTTACTTCTTTAAAGGTAACGGTGTCTGATATTTTGAAAAGCTTCCATAAGGAAAGCCACATTCGGCTGCAGACCCTATGAAAAAGATGATCAAACACTTGGACCTTTTATGTCCTGCCTGGCTTCTCTACCCCACACCCTTAGAGCTGGGAGAAGCGCCCCGAGATCAAGAGCAGCACTGACTGGCTGTGAGCCTCCGGCAGATCACCTCACCTCCCTAGTACTGGGCTAGTCTTTGTTTTTCTGGGTGTTTTTGTTTTTGTTTTTGTTTGAGAGAGAGAACACAAGTGAGAGGGAGGAGCAGAGGGAGGGCAAGAAACAGACTCCTCACTGAGCAGGGAGCCCAATAGGAGGCTGCTCCCAGGACCCTGCCATCATGTCCTGAGCGGAAGGTAGACACTTAAGGGACTGAGCCACCCAGGGGCTCCCGGCTGGTCTTTGTTAAGATAAGAGACTAGGTGTGTCCACTGCACAGTTTTTCAGAAATGATTGTTTTGCCAGTCACATCTTTCTAAGGTCTCTTTCAGCCATGGGCATATCATGTTTTTCTCATATTGCTGCAACACCTAACTGAAACAGAGCTGACATCTCTCTAAACACATGCAATTTAATAGAAAACCATTAGTAAACACCTACTGTGTACAGGGTGTCAGAATGAATCGGTCATGGTACCTTTCCTCTGGGACTCACTATAGAGATGGTTATTGGAATGTAAGTCAGTATATTAAATTATAAAACTTGGGCAAGACACAGAAATAGCACAAAAGGAGGAAAGCTTCATTGCCATTAGGTTATTCACAATCACATGAGTGGGTTAGGAACCTCTGGAATCCAGTCTACGGAAGAGAAAAAAAGCATGGCAATTTGGGGAAAAAATGGAAAAGACTTGCTACGATTGATTTAGTTTTTCCTTTTCTCTCTTCTTGTTTGTGTCTTTATTTCTAACTTCCAACTAGGTACCCTCTCCCAAACACCCCACAGGTTGTCCCATGTGAACATATCCAGAACCAAACTCATGATCTCTCACCCAAACTTGACCTTTCTCATTTATTACCAGTTGTGACTTTAAGAGACTTTGGGGACATTGCTTAATAAATTTTATTTATTTTTTTATTTAGGTATTGACCTTTCTACCCCACTGTCAAAGAGAAGTGGCTACAGTGTGTGTGCTCCAAGTGATTATCAATGAGGGGAGTTAACAATATCGTAGGGTGTTTTAAACTGTAACACTGGACTCACATCACAAAGGGGATTTAACCAATCCAGACATTGTTTAAATGCAGGTGTCAATGAAAAGACTCATATCTAAAATTACAGTATGAGTAAATCAAATTTTTTTAAAAATCTGCAAGTATATATCTCACATGGGTTTTCATTTGATTGGGTGATCTACCTTTGCGTAACTCTTTTGTGGTAGATTTTAACTACTGCAAATTTATAAGGATGATATTCTAGGTAGAGGCCCCATTTAATTTCCAACAAAAACTATGGCTCACCTTTCTGAGTTGGTTATTTTATGTACTGCTATTGGCCTTTCTTCAGTTTCATATGTGATACATAGCCTAGTGAATAATAAAAAAAGCATTATTACATTTACTTTAACTCTTAGCCTTTGCTCTGACTTTTGCAAGAGGAGACCTTTAATTTTTATGCTTTGAAATTCATGAAAATTGACATTTTTGCCTGGTGACTTACTTTTCTGCTCGCATATGTCTTTCCTCTTGACTGAATTTAGTCTTTTGTAGTGTTGTAGAGGTTGCGGATTACAGAGTCTCCCAGATTCACAGAACGATGACTGTGGGCTTGAAGAGTATGCTTGGTAAAATAAGAGAATAATTATATTTTCAGAGATATTTTTAGATATAAACTGAAATGGACATTCTTCTTGTGAATGATATGTTCTTAATAACTATTAGATTAAAAAAACACATCTAGTGCAAAATGCTTGATCATGGCTAGATGAATTATTTTGACTCTATTATTACCCAAGTGTGGCTCATTTGCTGTGATAAGAAATACAGTTCTAGGTTGTTCTCTCTTTCAGCCTCTCGAGTGTCTCTCACTCATGCGTGCATACTCTGTGTGTGTGCATGAGTGTGTGTGTTTGGTTATATATTTATATATATATTTTAAATAAGACTTACCATACTCATATATATTAAAACGTATGTGTGCATACTTCAGTACACAAGGGAAACCAGTGATGATGTAGTGTACTGTTCAGAAATGAACACGGTGCTGTAAACACTGTCTCTGAGTCCCTGCTGCATAGTGGAGCTCTTGGTGGATGGCAGGTGCTGTAGCTACCGTGGGTGGAGAGCGGGCGTGCAGCTCTCCATCATGAGTGTTCCCTGTAACACAGCCATCAATGAGCTGAAACACTGAAATAGCTCCCCTGTGTTCAGGGAGAGAGCTGCTCAGGCTGTCAGCCCAGGGTACAGGTACAGTTCTCATCTTAATACATTAATATACAAACATTCCGTACACTTAGCTGATGTGCTCTTACCCTTGAAAGATAAATCCAGCTTTGGGACGCTGACAGAGTGAATCTTCTGAACCTGTTAGAAGGAAAGCAGTTTATCATGATCTGAGATAACCGTAACCTGAAAATGAGGGACGTTGCCTTGCAAGACCACTTAAGAACAGACTCTGACCATCCTGGCCATATTTGAATGTCCTTTTTGGCCTTTTCATTGGGAAACATTTCATCTTACTTCTGTTGGGCTCCTGTCAGAGTTTTCCCTCTGTGTGAGCTGTTGTACTCAGTTGGTCATTCCTGAACCATGTCCTGGATACTCCTTCTCCTATCTTCTCAGAAGTCAAGAGGGACAGTCGGTTAGTAAGCAATTGGGTAGCACATGGTACTTAACTCTCTCTTTCATGCATTATGAAACGTACTCTTCATCTCTAACTTTTCTTTGAATGCTAGAAGTAATACCAAGAGACTTTATTCTCCCTGAAACTTGAGGGGAAGGAAATTTTACTTAGCCAGTTCTGTGATTTGTTTTAATGGCTTCAAGTTAGAGAGCCTTGCTGCATGCGTCTGCAGAGTGCAAACGGGATCCCAACACTTGGGGAGAATTAGCTAGGACTCCACCCACCCACCGGTGATGGCCTAGCCCAGCTCCTGGACAGAGCTCCCACTACAGACACTGTTTGATGAGCCATAGCCTCACTTCCTCCTCACTTCCTGTGTGGCCCCTTTTGGCCTACACTTTATTTGGTGACCAACGCCCCAACTGGTTCACATTTCCTCCTTTTATATGTTAATGTATTTAATCACGATATTCCAACCTAACTGATCAAAGTAGCCTCACAGAGAGATGATGAAGGATGTCCTAACTCTTCTTAATCCTTGGTGTTTTTACCCTGGATGCCAATTTTCCAAAATTCAAAATGGCTGGACTCAAACCTCTAATGTGTTCTGTGTTTTGCATATTATCAAAATATGTCCATTTTACTATATTTTTTTAACCAAGAAAAGCCAGTGTATTATTAATTTAGAAAACCTATCCTTTTACCACACATTTGAGGTAGGTGTAGAAATAACTACAATCTTGATAATTTTAAACTAATAGTTTCATATTCTTTACTGCAAGGGTAGGATAAATTTCTTTTACTGGTTTATTATTTTGACTGAGTAAGCCCAAAGGAAAGAGGGTATGTCTTATTATTTTAATGTTTAATTATTAAAGCATTAAAATATTATTTGAGAGTAGTTATTACTCATAAAGGAGAGTTCTGGATTTGACAGATGAATCATTCTCTTGAGCTATTTATGGGCATAGACAGTAAGTAGAAGATACGATGTTCAGAAACTTTCCTTCAGTGCCCTAGTCTTTATAGTAAGTGTGGATCATGGGTAGTGATGCTTGTTAATTACTGAGAGAGCTGGGAGCATTTCAGTGTATTGTACTCAAGCCCAGGTTTATTTTTAATCTGGTTTGGCTTGGTAAGGAATTGTATTTTCTTTGGCACATTGCTGTACACAGAAGAAAATGTGCATTGGAATAGAATAAACATTTTTAAAAATATAAACTGCCAATATTTTACTTTTGCTTCCAAAAGAAAGACTTGGGAAAGATACATTCATCAGAAGAAAGCAAAGAGAGTCTGCAAATCCATTTGTCTTATGTGTCTTTCTAGCAGGTGGTAGTAGTTTAGTCTAAATAATGGAAAGCCATACTGACAATAAAACTCATTTCACAGAGATGAATCTCAAATATTCCAGTAGACCTGAATTTAGCTTGGAAACTGTAACCCTTCAGACTGTCATTCAGATTTTATCATTTTTCTCCTGTCAACTCACACAGGAGCAGGTTTTATCCCTGTTTGCCAAAAAATATGCCTAAGGGATGGTGAAAAACTGCTGATGTTATCGTTTTCTTCTGGGGGAATGTGGCCCCTGAGGAGTTCAATTAAATGGCTAAATGTCTGCTTTTCTATTCATAACATGGTTATTCCACTGTTACCACTAAAAAATAACTTATTTATAGGCCTCCTTGGATCCTTACATTTTCCTTCAGATGCAATTCTAACGTCCATCTTCAAATTTTGCTCACCATTGTATTTATTTGAAATCAGTATTGTTTTTATTTTATTTTATTTTTTTTGAACAGTGTGAAGCGTGGCCTGTGACTCACTTATCTGTATGTGGCTGTGTAATCTCCCTCCCTAATGTGTCTGTATACACTAGTCAGCGAAGCACTTTGAACAGGGGGAGCTTGAGCAAGCACTCAGTGATGGAGTGTGGCCTTTAGGCTACACTCCCGAGACTTCTGTGAGCCTGTTTACTTCTCGAGAGGAGGAGCTGTTAGTCTGTGGCTGGGCTCTGGATGCCTGGGAAGGGAAGGGAACTGGGGATCCCAGGATGCCCTCTGCAATGTCCCTGGTGAGCCTCCATGGTCTCCACTTTGCACACTCACCTTCTCCCTGCAACCAGGTTCACTGACATTCACAGTTGCAGCTTCTCCAAATATCACTCTGACAGTCAGTCTTGTGGGGGTGGGGGGGTGCCCTCTTTCCTGACATGCTGTCCCTTGGGATTTTGAGCCTTTCTGGGGGTCCCCTGTGCCTCCTGGCTCACTTCTCCATGGGTGCACGAAGGCACATTTTCCCCTTTCACCAACTGTTTGTCCTCCTCCTCTACTTCATTATCTTCAAAATTCTCTTGAAATGTCTCACCCGTTGTGTGCTCCGATTCTTCTGACATTGCAAAGTTTCTGCTTTGTTATCGATCCTGTTACTTGGTGAGTTTTCAGAGAGAGAAGTAGAACCGTGCTCCATTTATCAAGGCCCCAGCAGCAGGAGTTCTTAGATGTTTGCTGTTCATAGATATTTTTGAGAAACTGACGAATGCTTGTATCCTCTTCCACCGAAATGTATAGGCATAGGCAACCCGCGTGATACTGGGGGCGAAGATGTCTGTGTGGGAGGGAAGAAACGTGATAATGTGTGGAGTTTTCCTACAGAGGATGAGGATGTTTCATTTGTTTTGAGAAATCTTATAAGTTGTGTCTGTTAAATTTCCTCCTTCAGAGACATGTATTTATTGTCAAACATCCATATTTTGGTTGCTTACTCTGTATCTTGCTTGTGACTTGGTACTGAGAATACCGATGGTGGCCCCCGTTGCAGGCACTGGGTCGGGGAGAAGGGAGCAATGGAGAGCTGCCCTGAGTGTGATAGGAGGCCGAGGTGTAATTTATGCCCGGGCTGCTCCTGAGGCACCTAGTGGATGGACCTTAGAATTGGGGGGAAGGAGACAGTTATCAGGGAGGTTTTCTTGTGGAAATGATGCTTGGATTTCTTAAAAATTTCTTTTGTCTATTTGAGTACTATGTATTTAGAATATTTATAACTGTTTAGTGAATTTTACGTTTGCTGTTACATGCTAACCTTTCTTATCCCTGATGGTGCCTTTTTTCTTCGTTGTTTTTGGTTTTATCTTAAAATATATTTTTACCACTTCATTCTCCTCAAGGACAGTGAGCATTATTTCTGTGTGTCAGACCGTTTGAGTAATAATTTACGCGCACTCACTGCATTCTCAAAATGATACTATGAGGGAGATACTATTGTTTTCCTCTATTGAGAGACAAAGAAACATCGTAAGCACAGTTTTAAGTCATTCGATGAAACATACAATCGGTAAACTGGAATGAGCAAGATTAGACTCAGACACGCTTGCCCTGGAGCTTGTACTTCTCCACATATTAATACCAGTGTTGATACTATAAATTATAATATAAATTATAATTTATATAAATTATAAATTAAAAAGTATTTTGGGATTCCATCACTAAGGTAGTTTATCACCAGAGCCACCAGCTATTTGAACATTTGTATTTGCCTGGCTTATTTTTTCCAGTTCTTTTACTTTCAGCTTTTCCTGTTCCTGTTCAGATGTGCTTCTTGGAAATAGTATGTGATTGGATTAAAAAAAAAAAAATCCACTGGTACAACCTCTTTTCATGTGATGTTCAGTGTTGTGAAAATCGATTTTAGCTATTGCTATACTTTGTTGTATTTCTACCATCTTGTTCTGTTTTTTGCTTCTGCTTTTTCTGTGTACCTTTTATTCTTCCTTTTGCTTGATTAAATATTTTAAAAAATATATATGCCCTCCCCTCAAATGTGAAATGTGCATACTCCATATTTTCCATTTTAGGGATTATCTTTATAATTTTTTCATGAGTATTTGTAAAAGTGAAAAGTAACTTAACATCTTGGTCTTTCTTCAAAACTATGAGAGAAATTTGGTTTATTAGTCTGCCGGGGCTACCATAACAGAATACCACAGAGTGGGGTATGCAACAGAAGCTTATTTTTTCGCACTTCTGGAGGTCCGAAGTCAAAGATCAACGTGCCAGTGCTGGTTTCTGGTAAGGCCTCTCTTCCTAGCTGGAAGGATGGCTGCCTTGGGGCCACCTCCTCTCGTGACCTTTCTTCAGGGTGCTTGAGGGGAAAGATTGACCTCTGGGTCTCTTCCTCTCCTTATAAGAACACCAGTCCTATGGGATTAGGGCCCACCCTTTTGACCTTATTTAACCTTTATCAGCTTCCTAAACACCCTATTTCTAAATATAGTCACATTGGAGGTTGAGGCTTTAACATAAGAATTTTGGGAGAGGTGGTGCCGTCTAAAACACTTGGCATAATTTAACTGTATCCTACTTTGGTCCTCCATTTTATTTCTACCTCTCTTTTAACTTCAATATTATCATTTTTATAATTTTATTTTTATATAGTTGATGTATTTTCAGATTTTCCCATGTTTGCCATTTTCCCCCCTCATACTATGCCTACCTGTATTTCCTTTCTTTTTGGACTTAGTTCCTTTCTCCTTGACACACTTCCTCTAGTTTTGATGATTTTTAGTGGAGAGGGAGTCTGTTGGTGGTAACTTGCTTTAATTTTTCTTTGCTGAGAATATCTTAATTTCCCCTTTTCTCTTGTTGGATAATTTAGCTTGATATACAATTCTGGATTGGAATTTTATTTTCTTTCAATAATTTGAATGTGTTCTACTGCATTCCACCTTCCGTTTTCACTCCTTAAGAATTTCTCTGTCTCCTTTAGGACTCATCTGTTTTCTGTCTTGCTACTGTTATGCTCCTAGGTGATAGGATTTTACACTATTCTGTGTCTCTTAGATTTATTTTTTTTTTAAATTGGGGGTAGAATTATTGTTCTCTTTGAATCTGAATTTTTAATCAGTTCTGGAAATCTCTCAGGCATTGTATCTTTGAATTCTCTCAACATTCTCTCTTTCCTCTCCTAATATTTTAATCGAATATACGTTAGACCATATTTCCGTGTTCCACATTTTAAAATTTATATTTAATATTTTTATTTTTATTTATTTATTTATTTATTTATTTTATTTGACAGAGAGAAATCACAAGTAGATGGAGAGGCAGGCAGAGAGAGAAAGAGAGAGGGAAGCAGACTCCCTGCTGAGCAGAGAGCCCGATGCGGGACTCGATCCCAGGACCCTGAGATCATGACCCGAGCCGAAGGCAGCGGCTCAACCCACTGAGCCACCCAGGCGCCCCTATATTTAATATTTTTAATTACTTTTCATTTCTGGACTACATCCTGGGTATCCAACCTATCTTTCGGTTTACAAATACCCATTCTATAACTTTGTCTCATGTGCTTAATGCAAGTAATAAATTTTAAATTTTAGTAGTGTATTTTAATTCCTAGAGGATCTGTTTGCTTATTTGTCAAATCTGAATGGCTCCTTTTAATAGTACCTCATTCCTTTCTTACATATTTGATTCCACTTTTTATTTCTTTAGTTGTTTTTAATGGTTTACCATATTCCCCATCCTAAAATCTGGAATTCATGGAGACCGGATTTTTCTATGTGATGATTCTACTGAATCTTGTTCATTATGTTTGTTTTCTTATGTTTTGTATCTTTGGATTTTGTTTAAATTTCTCAGGTTTTTTTTTCTTCAGCAGTCCTGTAGTTCCAGAGTCAATCCAGAGAAGATTTACACTCCCTTCAAATGATAGCAGCTTGAGACCATTTTTTTCTATTTTAATTTCTTGGCTTGGGGTCTATACCCTATCGTTCCTGTAAATTTGAAAGCCATAATTTCGTTGAGCAAGGCTGTGGTTCATTTTTCAGAAGGTTTTTTTTTTTTTTCTTTTTCTTTCTATAGGCTAGGAAAAGAGACAAATTTCCTTGTCATCTTTCTTTGCTGACTAGTGAATTTTCCTCCAGTATCTGCTTCTTCTGAGATTTTAGCATTTTCAGGCTTTATGTGGTGGTGGTGGTGGTGTTGGGGTGTGGAGGGGGTTCTATTTTTGCACAGCTCCAACACTTGATTTTTAATTCTGCTGGGCCTTTAAAATCCAAACCTCTGCATTACAAAGATTAGCAAATAACTTCTGAATACCAATAGCACAGAATCATCTGGCACCCTAAATTTCAGCTTTTTCTTTTTCTTTGACCTCTGAAGTATCTCCTACAGTACCAGATGCTTAGATATATAATTTAAAGGATGTGTGTTACTTTTTTCCTAACATTTCTAGGTGTTTTGACCTGGAAAAGTTTCAGGCTTCTCACATTGCTCTATCGTAGGACGTGGAATTCTCTGTTGGTTATTATTTCTTATCTCTTTCCCAAATATTCTATAAGCTACAAATATTATTGAATGCCAAATATTGTTAAATAAATGCTCTCATAGTAGAGAGTTTATATTATGATAAAAAGAGATACAGTAAAAATTGTACAAATGTTTTCATATGGGATGAGTCATTTTTTAAAAACTCAGAATAAATGTAGCATTTGGGGGAAAATATTATTGGAGAATATAGGGTTAGCGAAATTTGAGGCATTCTCAAAATATTTTACCTTCAAACTGACTTCATACTTTGTTGATGAAATTTGCTAAGAGAATAGATTTCAAGTGCTCTTGCCACACAAAAAAATGGTAACTCTGTGAGGAGTGGGTATGTAAATTAGCTTGATTGTAATATCATTTCACTATGTGTATGTATATTAAACATGTTCTACACAGTAAGTATAAACATTTTTATTAAAAAAATAATAAAAAAGGAAAAGGATTGGACAGGTAACCTAGTCAAGGACACATAACTGCATAACTAATATGAAGCAGGACTGGGATTCCAACTAGTTCTGCTATTCTGCGACCCACACTCCTGACCACTAGGGTTTTATTTGACAAAATATTGCCTTATTCCATCATAAACAACACTGATTATACTTATGAAGAAGAATTAAAAAGACAATATTATTTTGTTTTGTGAAAATATGAATGTATCTATTTTATGTATTAGATACACTGGCAGGCTATGGTCATAGGAAATTAAGGTTATCAAATGTAAGTCTTTGATTTTGTGTTTTGCATTTTTGCTATGTATGAATATACAACTAAGTTTTAAATAAAAGACCACTTAACATTTTTAAAAAGAAATAAAAGAGCCAAATTATTCAGTTTGGTAATTCTGATCTTTTTAAGTTTGCCCCTGGGCAGCTATGGCTTTTTAAATCATATTGCACAATTTGATTTGCAAATTGATAACTATCCCAATTTGTCAAGATATCTAATCTGCTTTTCTAGTTACCTTTTATTCTCTATGGTCTTATAATTTTCTTCATCACTTTTACAAAGCACTCAGAAATATGTCCAGTATCTTTTAGATTTAAGCTTATTGTGTTATAAACACAGTTAATGTATCTTATGATTATTATATGATAATATGAGGGTAGATCCACAAATAATTTTATTTAGAAATAACTGATCCACTAAGGCAATGAATTTTTTATAAACATCAAGTTTTTTATAATATACTAAGGTTTATAATATATATAAGGATTATACTAAGGCTTATAATATACTAAGGCTTTTTTTTTTTCTATTCATTTTTTTTTAATTTCTTTTCAGCGTAACAATATTCATTGTTTTTGCACCACACCTAGTGTTCCATGCAGTACGTGCCCTCCCAAATACCCACCACCTTGTTCCCCCAACCTCCCACCCCCTGCCCCTTCAAGACCCTCAGGTTGTTTTTCAGAGTCCATAGTCTTTCATGATTCACCTCCCCTTCCAATTTCCCTCAATTCCCTTCTCCTCTCCATCTCCCCATGTCCTCCATGTTATTTGTTATGTTCCACAAATAAGTGAAACCATATGATAATTGACTCTCTCTGCTTGACTTATTTCACTCAGCATAGTCTCTTCCAGTCCCGTCCATGTTGCTACAAAAGTTGGGTACTCATCCTTTCTGATGGAGGCATAATACTCCATAGTGTATATGGACCACATCTTCCTTATCCACTCATCCGTTGAAGGGCATCTTGGTTCTTTTCCACAGTTTGGCGACCGTGGCCATTGCTGCTATAAACATTGGGGTACAGATGGCCCTTCTTTTCACTACATCTGTATCTTTGGGGTAGATACCCAGTAGTGCAATTGCATGGTCATAGGGAAGCTCTATTTTTAATTTCTTGAGGAATCTCCACACTGTTCTCCAAAGTGGCTGCACCAGCTTGCATTCTCACCAACAGTGTAAGAGGGTTCCCCTTTCTCCACATCCTCTCCAATACATGTTGTTTCCTGTCTTGCTAATTTTGGCTATTCTAACTGGTGTAAGGTGGTATCTCAATGTGGTTTTAATTTGAATCTCCCTGATGGCTAGTGATGATGAACATTTTTTCATGTGTCTGATAGCCATTTGTATGTCTTCATTGGAGAAGTGTCTGTTCATATCTTCTGCCCATTTTTTGATACGATTATCTGTTTTGTGTGTGTTGAGTTTGAGGAGTTCTTTATAGATCCTGGATATCAACCTTTTGTCTGTACTGTCATTTGCAAATATCTTCTCCCATTCCATGGGTTGCCCATTCCCTGGGTTGCCTCTTTGTTTTGTTGACTGTTTCCTTTGCTGTGCAGAAGCTTTTGATCTTGAGGAAGTCCCAAACGTTCAGTTTCGCTTTTGTTTCCTTTGCCTCTGGAGACATATCTTGAAAGAAGTTGCTGTGGCTGATATCGAAGAGGTTACTACCTATGTTCTCCTCTAGGATTCTGATGGATTCCTGTCTCACGGTGAGGTCTTTTATCCATTTTGAGTTTATCTTTGTGTACTGTGTAAGAGAATGGTTGAATTTCATTCTTCTACATATACTAAGGTTTTTTTAAGATTTTAATACTCTCTATATTATACATATTTTAAATTATTCTAGCTAGCTCAGTGGTCTAATAAGTTATATCAAATTAATTTTAATTAAATAAAATCAAATTAGTAAGTGCATTTTAAAAAATAAATATTTCCAGGTACCAGGGTGGCTGAGTCAAACAACCAACTCTTGATTTCGGCTGAGGTCCTGATCTCAGGGTTGTGAGGTTGAGCCCCACATTGGGCTCCTTGCTGGTCATGGAGCCTGCTTAAGCTTCTCTTTCTTCATCTCCCTCTACCCCCCTCCCCTTTAAAAAAAATTTCCTTTTCTTAATATATTATACCGTATTTTGCAAATCATTACAAATATATTTTGCATTTAGAAAACTAGAATATTAGAGGGAAAGAAAGATGTTGGAAGTTTGTTTGTTTGTTTGTTTGTTTTTAATCTTGTTAATTCATTTTATCAGATAAGTAAAAGACTCCTGATGGTTGTAACATGACTAGACTAATATTTTTAATAGCGATTGTTTGGACTTCATACTGGAGATGGATCGGATGTGGGTGGTGGAGAAACTGTGGTAGGGCTCACATGGTGCAGAATCTGACTGAGAGAATTATTTAAAAGGGAAGACTGACATGATGTGATTGACATGATGCATTTCAGAGAGTAAGGATGGAGGTACCAGGTTTGACTCTGGTCATTTGATATGTGCAATGTCTTAGATGAAACTTGAGTAAAGATGTTTTGAGTGACTACCTGTATAGATAGGGATGATGTGAGAATGCCAACTGGGATCAAGAACAATATATCTTGACTGTGAACATGTATGACACATTGGAATGGAGAATTTTAAGAATCTTCTGGATACATCAATTCTGAGCTCAGGGTAAAATCCTGAAATGGAGATATCATATTCATATATTAGGTAGTTGAAGTGATGGGTTTGGATAGGACCCTTTTTTCCCCCCTTATTTATTTATTTATTTTTGATTGAAGTGTAGCTAACATACAGTGTTACATTAATTCATGTGTTCACTATAGTGATTCAACAGTTCTATACATTACTCATTGCTCATCACAGTAAGTGTACCTTAATCCCTTTAATCTATTGTGCCCATCCCTCCACTCACCTCCCATCTGCCAACCACCAGTTTGTTCTCTGTATTTGTTTGTTTCCTTTTTGTTTGTTTTTGTTTTTGTTTTGATTCTCAAATTCCACATAGGAGTGAAATCATATTGTATTTGACTTTTTCTCTCTGACTTACTTCACTTAGCATTATACCTTCTAGGTCCATCCATGTTGTTGCAGATGGCACTATCTCATTATCTTTTTATGGTTGAGTAATATTCCATTATGAGTGTGTGTGTGTGTGTGTGTGTGTGTGTATACCACATCTTCATCCATCCGTTGATGGATACTTGTGTTGCTTCCATATCATGGCTGTTGTAAATAATGCTGCAATAAATATAGGGCTGCATATATCTTTTTGAATTTAGTGTTTTGTTTTCTTTGGTAAACACCCAGTAAGGAGTTACTGGATCTGATGGTATTTCTATTTTTAATTTTTTGAGGAACTTCCATGCTGATTTCCACAGCAGCTACACCAATTTGCTTCCCCACCAACACTGCACGAGGGTTCCCTTTTCTCCATATCCTCACCAACACTTGTTGTTTCTTGTCCTTTAATTCTAGCCCTTCTGACAAGTATAAGGTGATATCTCATCAAGGTTTTGATTTGCATTTCCATCATGATTAGTGATGTTGAGCATCTTTTCATGTGTCTTTGGCCATTGGTATGTTTTCTTTGGAAAAATATATATTGAGTTCTTCTGCTTATTTTTTGGAGAGGACCATTTTTATGCATAAACTTCCAAGAAAACAGACCTAGCCCAGGGCAGACTTTGACAGACTCCTACATTTATACAGCAGGTAGAAGACAAGAAATGAGTAAAAGAGATTGAAATGAGATTGCTAGAAAAGTACAAAGAAAACCCTGGATGATGTTAACCAAGGAAGGAAATATACAAGAAGAAAGAATGGCTTCTCAAACTCTTCAAACATTTGCATTTTATGTGCTCATATGGATAGGTAGTAACATTCTTTAACGCAAATATATTCATGTTTCTGAACTTACCTTCCTGATGAGATTTCAATATTATTGACGACAAAAATAATGTGGTTTGGGGTCTTTAATAAATACAAAAATTATTGAAATAATTTAAGCCATTTGGAATAATAAAAATGATAATGATGGTAATTTCTAGATCTTTGGTGTATACCATGGACCACAGTTTTCTAGGCACTTACTTCATGTATATATTTTAATTATTCACAACAACCTCCTGTACTAGATTTTTATAATTTTATCTCTTTTATAAATAAAGAAACAAGAAACAGAGTATTTAAGTATTTACCCATGGTCAAAAAGTGATAGACACAAAATCCCTAGCCTTGTATTTTCTACTCATTCATTATAAAAAGCAGAAAATAAGTATATGTGGAATAAATATAAATGACATACTAAATTTGAAAAAGTCAAAAGACTATATTAAATAATTTAAATAATTAAAATTGGCTAAAAAAATGTCTCCAAAGTGTTAGCCTTTTCCTTAGTACACCATTATTTTATATTAAAGTAGAGTTGCTACCATCTCTGAGCTTCTCCACTTCTCATGTGCTCCTTAAATGCTGGAATTTATTATCCACACCCACCTCTCTAACTCCCCCATATTCCCACTGACCTAAGTGGTAAACCCAAGTCAAAGTGCCGGTCTTCATATAACTCCATTCTGTGATCTTTCCCATTCACCAGTGATGATGATGACCATTCCTTCACTTTGTTGATGTCATTTCTTCTTGGTTTTTCTTTTCACTCTCTCATTTTTCTTCACTGGCTTATTTTTCTGATCCTACCCCTGATATGTAGATGATTTCTAGAGTCCGGACTTCGGTCTCTTTGCTCAGTGCATTATGCAGTTGCTTCATGCAGTTTCTTCCACCTCCAGAGTATAATTACTCCTAAATCCTTTTCAAACTCTGATCTCTCTCCTGATATGGAGACATTAATATTAACCTGTGGACTGAACATTTTATCTTGGATATCCCCCCGGCTACTTCAGACTCGAAAAGTTCAGCTTTGAGCTTGTCCAAACCCACCCACCACACTTTCTCCTGTCTCCTTTCATCCTACTCCCTAAAGACCGAATGTTCTTCCTGTGTCTCCTCTGTTGGGTGAGTCAAAAGCAGTCATCTAGTTGCTCAGCCAGAAATCTAAGAGTCCTTCTAGTTGTCACTGTCTCCGTGTACTCCCTTTTTCCAGTGCATCAGCCGGTTCTGGCATATCTTCCAGGGAAATATCTCTCATCTGATTCCTCTAGGTTAGGTTTACTGACATATTTTAGATAAGAATTTGGAACTTCTGTTGGGGCACCTGGGTGACTCAGTGGTTAAGCCTCTGCCTCCAACTCAGGTCATGATCTCAGGGTCCTGGGATGAAGCCAGCATCAGGCTTCCTGCTCAGCAGGGAGTCTGGTTTTCTCTCTGCCCCTTCCCCCCTACTTCTGTGAGTGTGCGTGTGTGAGCTCGTTGTCTCTCAAATAAATTAATTAATTAAATCTTTAAAAAAAAAAAAAGAATTTGGAACTTCTCCTGTGTCTCTTTTATAAGACAGTACCTACTTCAGGTTTCCTCTCTGCCAGCCCATCCTTACTTCCACCAGAGAGAGAATAACATGACACAAAATGATCAAGTCATTTTCTTGCTCACAGTCCTTCACTGTCCGTTTGCTCCTCTAACAGACAGTTGTGAAGCTCCAGCAGGATTCAAAGTCTTGTGGCATTTACATTCTAAAAACAGTAGCAATAACAATAAGCACTCAGCATGTCAGATGGCAATAAGTGTTATGAAGGACAATGGATTGGGTAAAGGGGGCAGAGCTCTAAGAGGCACGAATGTTATCTAACTGGCGGCCAACGGAGTCCTGCAGCAGAGACCAGGAAGGATGTGAAGAGGCAGGGTTAAACATCCCCCTTTTTCCAGAACGAAAATCCAAACATCCACTCACTTATCCTTCACCTAACAAATGCAGAGAAGTCCATATAGATGATGTTGTAAAGGTTATTTTCCATTTGTTTCCAAACTTTATAGCAGACATCTTGTATCTTGACCATCTCGCACGTACCCCACGGACTATTCTAAGATAAGTAGGGTGGTGAGCTTTATGGCTTGTGAGTCTTTCTTAACAAATATGTTTTTTTTTAAATAAATTAATAGAGAAGCAAGACAGTATTATTGATATCACAAAACTAATACACTGAAAGAGGAGAAACACACACACACACAGACACACACACACACACACTTATGGAAGTAAATATTTTAAATAAACCAATCCAGATAATTAGAAATTTTGACATCTGTGGTAAGAAACAAGAAGCTGAAGAACCAAAATGAAGAAACTAATAGAACAATTTTAAATAGGTTGGCCTTGGACGGTCCTTCTCAAAAGGTGACACGTGAGCTGACCTGAACCATAAGAATAAGTCAGCCATGAAAAAATGTGAAGAAGAAAATTCGAGGCGGAAAAGGCTTGTTTTCCTGAGGCACAGGGGCATGAATAGGGAGGCTGAAACACTGTGAACAAGGACAGCCATCTTATGCAGGTATTAGGGAACTAGCAATGTGGGCCCACAAAAGTATGACAGACCCATTCTGAATGTGATCAATTTACTTCCAAATGTAAAGTGTATATTGAGGAAAAAAAATCAAACTTTTGTAGAATTTTTTTCTTTTTTCTTTTTTTTTTATTAAGTTCAGTTAGCCAGCATATAGAACATCATTATTTTATAGAATTTTCTTACATTTGGTCTAATTAATATTATTTTAATTTTTAAATCTTGAAAGGTGTTCTTAGTGGTTTCACGTGTCCTGATGTTTGTAGGGTTTAGAAACTCTTTAAATCTGGCTAAGAAGGGTATGCCCTGAAGTTGGAGTGTGAGGCAGGAGTCAGAACATTCCATCTTTTTTTTTTTTTTTAAGATTTTATTTATTGATTTGACAGAGAGAGATCACAAGTAGACAGAAAGGCAGGCAGAGAGAGAGAGAGAGAGGGAAGCAGGCTCCCCGCAGAGCAGAGAGCCTGATGCAGAACTTGATCCCAGGACCCTGAGACCATGACCTGAGCTGAAGGCAGCGGCCCAACCCACTGAGCCACCCAGGTGCCCCAGAACATTCCATCTTTTAAGACCACAGAAGTCTTCTCGGTTTGATAACACAGAGTATCAATATATGCGGATCAAGTGTCAGACCCCCTGCTGAGGAGTCTAACTAAAGAGTAAAAGAGGCCCTTCACTTACATGAAACTCATCACTGAAATTAGGAAGAACAGTCCCAGTGACAATGCCTGGGCATCGAATGCAGATTCAAGTGGTGGAAAGAATAAGTAGGACATGGAGAAATGGAGACAGGATAATTTCATTTTACCGGGAGATAATTTCATCTAACATGAGGTTCTTGAATGGCAGAGATTTTAGCATAAACCAGCATTTCATGATGGATAAAGCATTAGCTTTTAAAAAATAGTTTTTATTTTCAGACGATTTAAAACTTGGAAAAAAAATTCCAAGATCACAAAAACCACCGGTGTAAGTTTCATCCAGAGACTTCGTTACATTACCCCATGCAGTAACGTCTTGTATAGCAGGAAGACCCCAGCTGGCATCACATGTCACATCCGTGTCCCTGCCTCTGCAGTGTTTGCCAACAGGAATCAGATCCTCCGCTGTTTCTCGACTTCCACAGCCTTATCATTCCTGAAGACCCCCTCTGGGTCTGTCTGATGTTTCCTTGTGACGGCACCTGCCTTGTGCATCTGGGGCAGGAGGACCACCAGGCGATGCTTGTTATCAGGGGCCCACACACCCATCAGTTCCATGACTGGCGGTGATAACTTGGATCACTTGATTGCAAAGATGTCTCCGCTGTTCCCTGCTGTAAAGTGACTGTTTTTCCCTTTGAAAGTAATATGTTTTAAGGGAGACACTTAGAGACTTTCTTTGTTCTTCATCTAACTTTCACCCACGCATTTGAGTATCCATTGATAGTTCTTGCCTGATTTATTTACTATTATGATGGTTGCCAAATGGTGACTTTCTAGTTCCAGTATGCTTTTTACATTTAGTTAGGATAGGGCTATAGAAACAGATTCCCTCTTCTCTCCATGTAATTACTCATCTTTATGTGGGTGGACTCATGGATTCCTATGTTTTTTTTCAATGAGATATGATGTATAAATTTCTCCTTCTCTCCATTCCTTTTTTCTTTTGATACTCAAAATATTTTTAATGCTCAAGTTATTTATTTAATACTTAAATTGTCTAGATTTGAACAATGGAAACCTACTTAAGCCTGGCTCCTGTGTCATTCTGATGTGACCCCCATCATTCTTTGAAAACCTTTTTTTTTTTTTTTAACAGTTGATACACAATGTTACGTTAGTTTCAGGTGTGCAGCATTTTGACACATCTCTACCTTATGCTATGCTCACAAGTGTAGCTACCATCTGTCACCATACAAAGCTGTTACATTACCACCAACTCTTCCCTATGTGGGGTTCCTGCGTCCCTGTGACTCGTTCATTTCATAACTGTAAGCCTCGACCTCCCACTCCCTTCACCCATTTTGCCCAGCATCCCACACCTTTCCCCTCTGGCGGCCATCAGTTTGTTCTCTGCATTTATGGCTTTGTTTCTGCCTTTCTGTTTGTTCATTTGTTTTGTTTGCCAGATTCCATATGTGAGTGAAATCATGCAGTTTTTGTCTTTCTCTTTCGGATTTATTTCACTTAGCATAATACCTTCAAGGTCCATCCATGTTGTCACAAATGGCAAGATCTCACTTTATTAAAGTTAATAAATCAGTTGGGGTGCCTGAGTGGCTCAGTCTGTTAAACATCTGACTCTTGATTTCAGCTCAGGTCAGGATCTCAGGGTTGCAGGATGAAGCTGTGTGTCAGGCTCAACGCAAGGTGTGGAGCCTGCTTAAGATTCTCTTTTCTCCCTCTGCCTCTGCCCCTCTCCCCCTAAAAAAAATAAATTAAAATAAATTATTTTTCTTTCTCCAAATTTTTATTTGAATTCCAATTAGTTAACATATAGTGTAATGTTAGTTTCAGGTGTACAATGTAGTGATTCAACACTTTCATACAACGCCAGGTCCTCAACACGAGTGCACTCCTTACTCCCCATCACCTGGTTCACCCACCCCCCTTCCTCCCACCTCCCCTCCAGTAACTCTGGTTGTTCACTAAGGTTAAGAGTCTGCTTCTTGGTTTGTCTCTCTCCTTCTTTTTTCAAAACCCAATGTTCATCTGTTTCTTAAATTCCACATCTGAGTGAAATCATATGGTATTTGTCTTTCTCTGATTGACTTATTTCACTTAGCACTATGCCCTCTAGATCCATCCATGTTGTTGCAAATGGCAAGATTTCATTCTTTTTTCTGACTGAGCAATATGAGTTTTATATATATATATACATATATATATGTATATATATACAAATATATATATGTATATATATATTCATATTCTCTTATATACATCTTCTTTATCCATTCTTCTATTGATGGGGACTTGGGTTGCTTCCATATGTTATCTACAATGCTGAAATAAAAATAGGGGTGCATATATCTTTTTTGAATTAGTGTTTTTATTTTCTTTGGGTAAATACCCAGTAGTGGAATTACTGGAGCTTATGATACTTCTATTTTTAATTTTTTTAAATTTATGTTTTTAAAGATTTTATTTATTTATTTGACAGACAGAGATCACAAGTAGGCAGAGCAGCAGGCAGAGAAAGAGGAAAGGAAGCAGGCTCCCTGCTAAGCAGAGAGCCCGATGAGGGGCTCAATCCCAGGACCCTAGGATCATGACCTGAGCTGAAGACAGAGGCTTTAACCCACTGAGCCACCCAGGTGCTCCTCTATTTTTAATTTTTTGAGGAACCTCCATACTGTTTTCCACAGTGGCTGCCCCAGTTTAGATTCCTACCAACCATGCACAAGGGTTCCTTTTTTCTCCACATCCTCACCAACACCTGTTATTTCTTGTCTTTTTGATTATAGCCGTTCTGAGCACTTCTTTACTTCTGGTGCAATAAAATGTTCCAGGCTCCCATTGTACCTTCCCTGACCCAGCTCTGGAATAAGCCATTTCTCCAAGAAGTCCTAGAGACTTAGTTTCAGGAGAGAAACTAGGATCTGATCTATAGGGGTATTCACTGCATCTAGGGGTAGCCCTGTACCCACACCATCTCCAGTGAGTGGTAGGAACATTTTGTGTATTGAGCCCACACCCAGTTCCATCTAGATCTATTTCTGCAACTAGCTGTATAATCCTGACAACTACAAGGGCTCCCTGATAAGTTAAATTCCAGTCCACACCCACAAGATCATTCAAGATTTTACACTTTTCATTTGTACACTCCTTTCCCGACCATGAGAACCTGGCTCCCGCTATCCTCAATATATTGCTTTATTTGCTCAATAAGCCTATATTGCAGTTGCTCTCCCAGCCATGCAGGGTGGACGTGCTACTGACTGCTCTTGCTGGGCAGGCGCCAGCCACCCCTGAGCTCACCCTCCGCCTGCTCAGACACCCACCATGGTGAATTATTCAGGTGGGTTGGGTTAACAGCAGAGATGAGTAGACATTTTGCACAGTCATCCTAGATTATATTAGAAGGAAGATCTGAATGCATTCTTAGCATCCTTACTGCATCCCACCAGCCTCTCTCTGACCTCCCAAATTTCCCAACTTTAAGATAAGTATGAGTAAAGAAATCTTATATGGTGTGGCTTTCAATATGTGCGGTTTCTACCCCTATTGCTCTTTCTGTCCCATCAGGTTCACGTGATAACTTACAGCAGTTTCGATGGGTGTTTTAGTGTCAAAACAAATATCAGCATGTTTTTCACTGATGTATTTCTGAATTAAAATCTTAAAGCCTTTTGTCAGCAAGAATAATAAAATACTCAGTGGACTTCAAATCAGGTATGACGTTTTTTATATGGGAAGTCTTGAAACAGAAATCTCCAACATAATTACAACGACCCTGCAAAGAGGAAAGGTTTCCCATTTCACTGGTAGTGAGAGGCAGTTGAGTCTGCAAAGTGACAACTAGTGTGGGTGTCACCCTGCCAGATCATGGAGCCCCTTGTGTACACAATGCATTTTTTATTCCAAATTCATAGATATTTAAAGTGTTAAGCCAAAAGAAACAAATGTTAATCTCCTCATTCTATATAATCTTTCTATTAACTTGGCAAATTTCAATTAAGTTTAACTCTCTAGCCATTCATTTCTGACCCTCAGAATCCCAGCTGCAAATTTAGATCTCCAAACAGTCCTGCTGTTAATCTACTAAGTAGGTTAATTCTTCAGCTTTAGAGCGGCCACTGCAAGTATCTCAGGCACGGATACACTGGTCTTTTTCCTGCAGTTATATTTGTACAGAAGGGGAACAAATGCAGAAAACAAATAACATGTTCTTGACTGATGCATAAAGACTACATCACGGGGCGCCTGGGTGGCTCAGTGGGTTAAGCCTCTGCCTTCGGCTCAGGTCATGGTCCCAGGGTCCTGGGATCGAGCCCCACATCGGGCTCTCTGCTCCGCGGGGAGCCTGCTTCCTCCTGTCTCTCTCTGCCTGTGTCTCTGCCTACTTGTGATCTCTATCTGTCAAATAAATAAATAAATAAAAATCTTAAAAAAAAAAAAAAGACTGCATCACAATTTAGGGTTCAGCACAACAAGAGCTTATTCTCTCTTCCTTGTTTGTGGGCCCATAATTCAGGAACAACTCAGCTGGGAAGTTCTAGCTCGAAGTTCTCATGCAGTTGCAGCTTGATGTTTCCTGCAGCCGTAGTCATCTGAAGGCTTGACTGGGATTGGAAGCTCTGCTTGGAGATGGCTCACTCACATGGCTAGCAAGCTGCTGCTGGCAGTGGGGTCCTATTTCCTCTCCCTACGGGTGCCTCCCCAGTAGACTGCTTGAGGTTCCTCATGGCCTAGGGGATGGCTTCCTCAGAGTCAGTGATCCAAGAGACCAACGTAAAACCCTCTAAGGACTTTTATTACTAGGCCTCGAAAGTCATAGACACACTGTCACTTCTGCAGTGTTCTGTCAGCACTGATTCAGCGTAGGAGGGAACCCCACAGGGTATGACTAGCAGGAGGTGCTGTATAGCCGTTTTGGAGGTTGGTTACCATGGTTTGCCCTCTGGAACACAAAGGTCCATGTCTCTTCCACATGAAAAAGTACACTTACTTCCTTCAAAGGTCCTCTAAAGCTTCCTTCCGTTAGAGGGTCTGCTCAGAATCCAGCAACTCATCATGAGTCAAGTTCATACCAACAGGAAGCTCCTAGGGAAGTCTGAGAACAAAAGAAGGTATTCAAATATAGTTTCTCACCTGAAGATCTGTGAACGAGTTTTGTGCTACCCACACACCCAGCATATGATGGTCAGATAGGCATTGAGTAACCACTACAGACTGTCTGGTTCAAAAGGGGGCAAAAGGGGGAAATAAGAGCACACAGAAGTAACTGGTCCATAGTGGTTGTAGATTCCAATCAGGTACATGTTGGTAATTCCTGGATTAGGGCTCACTTCTAATTATTTCTTGAAAGTGTTTCTTCATGGGTCTTGGCTCTGCCCTCTGGTTCACAGTTCTACCTCTCTGGTCCATGCTTCCTATTAATATAAAAAGTAGCCTTTGTTTATAGCCATATAATTTCCTACCTGTAGAAGTTTAAAGACATAGTTTCTGTCTGTCCCATCTCTTTTTCTCTCAGGCCAAGCTGATGGTGTTACCGTAAGTATGTACGGGTTTCCTTTGATTATGTGGGTTTCCTTTGATTATGCCGGTTTATAACCATTAAGCAAAAGCCACATCCAGTATCTGATGAAGATAAGCTTTTTAATTTAATTTTTTTATACTGGACTTTTGCTGACATGCTAAGGGAAGAAAGCCCTTAGCATTGGTTAACTCAGGGGATCTGTAAGACATTATAATAAGCTGTCTAGCATTTCTTTAGTCTGAATGAATAGTTCTTTGAGGCACCACTTAATACATTTTGGAGGTCTTAAGGTGGGTATCACAGTCATACCTCATTGCCACTTTTACATTACGTTTTACTGGTCGTTGACTTTTGCCTGCAAGTGACTTAAATTTTTGCATTGTTGGCCATCCGGAGAGATTAGAAGTGAGAAAATACTTTATTTTCAAATCCATCAAGTCCTACTTTCTTTGTATTTAATGGTTTTCTTTAGTTTTTCTCCCTTCTTTTTCCCCCTTTATTATAAATAGATGTTCAGAATTCTCTGCCTGAAATGTTCTTAGCTAGGTTACCCAATTCATTAAGTATGTTTCTTTCCCATATAATCATGATGTTATTAAACTTCCTACTGCAGCATAGCCAGGATCCAGTTTTCTCTCATTTCCACTCACATTTATTCCTCACTTTCCGTTAAGCCGTTACTGACAACCTCCTCAAGAGCCATCATCAGGCTTCTGCTCACAGTCCTTGTGAAGCCTGCCCAGCTTACTTGTACATCCCAGTCCTTAGGTCACTGCCACTTCTGTAGGTTTTTGTTGTAATTCCCTTCCAGTACCAAATTTATTACTAGGTATTCATTATTGCATAAACAAATTGCCCCAAAATTTAATAGCTGGAAACCATGATTTATTATCTCTCATGGGCTTTTCTAGAAGACTGCTCATGGAATGATCAGCTAGCAGTCTCAGAAACCAAGCCAGATACTAGTATCAGAAGTCATACACAACCACCACTTCATAGTTTTCTACTGATCAGAGTCAGGGCTAACTTAGGGTAGAAGGAGATTAGGAAAGGGTTTGAATACCAGAGGCAAGGATTAATGGACTTCCTCTTGGAAATGTTAGACATAATGCAAGGAAAGGAAAAAAAAAGACACCCTAAATTTTAATAGATATATATAGCAGTTTGTCCTGTAACTGTTTTCGCCTAGAATGTATCCCGTGTAGAAAAGTAAAAGGACTTGACAATTTCAAACTCCAGAATTTATCAGGGCCAAATAGAACATTGTTAGGAGTGACTGATGAAGTCTTGTTTTATGACCTTAATTATGTCCAATTCATAGTGATCTGTGTGCTACACAGCTGCTTTGCTTCAGAGATCTTATTCTCACAAATAGATCAACTCATTTCGAAATATTTCAAAGCTAGTATGGATATTTAGAGATTCCCAAGTACTCAAAAAACAGAACCAAATGAGCGTCTTGTTAAGAGTAGTCAATAAAGTTACAGCTGGATGTTTTCTCTATGCTAAGTTTAGACATTGTACTCCATTCAATTTTATCTTGATTAAACAGATTGAAAATCATATGTATGCATACAACTAGTCTAAATGGGCCACTTATCTAAGATCAGCAGTTTTCTGAGGAGACTAACAATGCAAATGAAAAAAAAATGTGACTTAGGGAAAGATATATACATGCCATATGTTTGATATCGGAAGTAGATTTTTTTAAGTCAAGAAATTAAGTAGAATCCTGTTTTTACATAGTACAGCGTTGATAGAAAAAATGATACACAGCTCTGTGATTAACTCTTAAAGGGAATTCAAATGATAATTACTAGACTTGAAATATCATAACCCATTAATAATGGAAGAAAGGTTTCTATTATCCTAAACTGGTATTACTAGTCAAATAGGACATTTTAAAAAAAAATCACTTAATGGTCAATTTTTTCGATAAGTTTTCTATTGGAAATTCACTTTTATCAACTTAATGACACGTCTTGATCCCAACCCATTCTGTATATATTTTTTTCTGTAGCTACAATATTAGACCGAAATGAATATGTTAATAACTTTAGAATTTTAAGCAGACAAATTAGTACAGTTTAAATTTGCTCCAATAGTAAATTTGGTGTGAGGAAAAATATGAAAAGTAGACACTTTTTGAGACTTTCTGGAGATACTTAATGGGATAGAGAAGTATTCTTTTCCTGTGACTTGCATATAGATTTAATGCACAAACTAAGAATTATGCATTTTTTTCCTATTAAAAAGGCATAATTTAGGTAATTGACTCATTTAGTATTTAAAAGTTATTTTGTATTTTAGTATTTTAAAGTTATTTTGCAATTAAATTTTTAATGTCTGACTTTAAACTTTGTATGTGTATCTTCTGTTGCCTAATAGAACAACTGGTATTTGCTTTTATTTTTTTGTCTTGCTATTCATTCTCTTTTTAGTTTCATTTCTTATCATTTATGCTCCCTATATCATATTAGCTATATAAGATGGATATTCAGAGGAGGGTAGCTGGGCCTTCTGCCTCAATTTATTTCTTTATAATGTTTCTTTGGATTTGATAAATCAAGAAATCATTTGTAATGCAAATATCTTTTTGGATTGAGTTAGACATTAATCCATAAAAAAAAAGCCACCATAATCGATAATGCTTTAGTTTCTTGACATCTGAATAAAGGGCTCTAGGGTATTAAGAAAGTAGAAGTAAATTTGAAGGCATAAAAGGAAGGTGGTAGGTATTTGGGAAAGGTCTAAAGTTTTATGTTTTAATATCTGAAGAGAGAGTCAGGTGAAGAAGTGTAGGAGTGAGCCTTCAAGAGCAGAGGGACAGAGTGATGTGACCAAGGAGGAAAGTGTCAGAGAGAAAATATGATGGATGGCAGATCCCAGAGACAAACATTCACCAGGTTCAACCCTTCCTTCTTCTCCTGAAATAATACTGCTTTCTCAAAAGATTCCATTCTTCTGCGTTGAACAGGACATCAACAAGGGTCAACAGGACAGGGCGGCAGTGGTCATGGAAGACAGCCGGAGGAATTTTAGTGAAGCATGCTGTATGCAGAATGTAACTTTCCCACTTCTTCTCTCTCACAGGTTTTCTGAACCAGATGAATAACTCCAGTCACTCTGTCCTTCAGCCTTCATTCCAAGGGTGCATGCAGCTCATCCAAGTGGATGACCAACTGGTGAATTTATATGAAGTGGCACAGAGGAGGCCCGGGAGTTTTGCGAACGTCAGCATCGACATGTGCGCCATTATAGACAGGTATGCGGTCTTGTCATCTTACTTCTAAGTGTCCAAATTTCTGAATTCATGCTTTTGTTGTGGGACAAGAAACATACACACACACACACACACACACCCCACACACACCCCACGTATAAGAGGTAAGGGGGAGGAGCCATCTGTCATGCCTACAGCATATGTGTGATTTTAGCAGAGACATTTATAGCAGGACCTGGGTATATATGGTAGAACAATCTGGGATGTCACGCCAATCTCCCTCCATAAATGTGAGCATTATGCAGGTAATTTTGCAAGCAACAGCTGAGTTATAAAGGAACTCAGTTTATTTTAAATTTTGCTTCCTACGCCCACAAGCAGAAATACCCCTTCTCTTCTTGTGTTGGTCACGACTCATGCTCAGCATATTTTCCCCTCCAAAGCCCTCTCCTGAAGGAAAAGAAGCTTTAAAAATGTTGGCAGGCAGTATGGGAATTTACTGAAACAGAATATTTAATGTAATTGAGTCTGCTTACAAAATACACATACTGAAATATTGCAAAATCTAATCTATATTCATTTTTGCAAATCTGGGGAGGAGCTTTTTTTTTTTTTTTTTTTATAAAAACCTAGTTGACTTTTCAGAGTAGAAAGATACAACTCATACATGAACTATTACATCATTACATACACTAACCTTAATATATTTCTAAAAAGTGCCTTTCATTCTACCATGAAAAGTAATATGAGATATTTCATCCATAAATAAACCATATCTAACTTTGCGTTGAATTTAATCTGGTGATTTTTAGGTGATTTTCTAAACTGTATTCAAATCTTTTATGAGAGGGCTATCTTACTCTGAAAAATAATTTTATTAATTTTATATATTGCAAGATGAAAATTTCAGAAGTCTTAGTCTACTCCCAACAAAGAGTAGACTTTCAGTCTCTAGTAATCTTACTTCATTTAAGAGGAGATCCTTAGGAAAGTCATCCAAAGACATAAAATGAACCTTAAAAAGACATAAAATCATCTATAATAAAATAAGTTTGCTGCCGTATAACCTCAATAAAATTATATCCATGTGAATGGTAAATTACAGTTTAAATGATGGCTATAGAATGTAACTTTTTTAAGTCTTAATATGTTTATAATGAGACTTGATGACATAGCACAGTTCTTAATTTCTGTTACGTATTTGCAAATACTCATCCTGTTGGCCTAACCAATTTATATTTAAACACAGCAGTGAACAATTTTAATGGAAATATATTCCTAATTTTTGAACCAGCAATAATGCAATAGCTATTATTTCTGCCTAAAGCAAGTGGTAGCAATAATAAGAAAAACTGAGACATGAATGTTTTAAGACCGTATTTGTGATATTTGATATTTATCTATAAATTTTTATTAATTGTCTTCCATACAAGAAGATTTTTCCTTCTTAGTAATATGTATACAGCAGATTGAGTTATTTTGGTGCCTTTTCCATGTCAGTAGATTTAATGATATAATAATTTCTGTCAGTAAACTAACCCAAGTTAGTTTATTCGGCTTTTGTAAACAGGCTAGATTTTATGGTGATGATGCTATTTACTTTGAACAGCATGTATCCTGGACATTATGTTTAAATTGTTTGCTACCAAAGAAATATGGGTAAGATGTTGAGACTTTAATGTTTCACTTCCATGGAGGGAGTAGATGCTAAACTGGCCCCAAAAGAATGAATGGAATTTTTATATATGAAGAAAATGGAAAATGGCATTTCTGATGAGAAGAACAATGCAAGAAAAGATGGAGAATAGGGAATACAGATTTCAATTTTTGGCAGATACAAGAATATACAAAATATTTTTTCACCAAAATGGGTCAGTCCCATTGTCCATATTTCCAAGCATCCTATAGCTGACAGAACAAAGAATATGTCTTTTTTATCCTCCGGGATGATAACCCAGTAGATTAGCTATGGGGAATTTGTCACCTCTGACAAATCAACAATTCTAAAGTCCACTAGGGAATCTATTTTCTGTTTGTTCTCATTTTTGAAAGCAATGACTTTTTTTTTTTCCCCTCCCTAAATTGACGTGTAATTGACATATAACAATATATTAGTTTTTGGCGTAAAACGTAATGAATGGATATGTATCACAAAATGATCATCAGGACAATAGCTTATATACATTAATTTCCAATATATGAAAGAGCACATTCCTTTATTCATCTAAAATGTTCCCAGTTCAAAATTGTCATCTGTGAAGTGCTGTATTTTTGTATGTTTGAAAAAACTGTTTTCACCCTATGCCAACCATTGAGGAGCTCATTGATGAGCTCACCCTTACTCTGTGTCTTTCCATGTGAGGGCACTAGTGGTTTTAGCCTGTCTTCATATAACAGTGACCACCAGATAACACTGGAATGATACATTCCCAGCCCATCTCTAGTTTGATGTTTTCCCTCTAACTAAAACTTTGCAACTGCCCAATCTGTGCCATTTTATTTTCAAACCATCTAAATTTTCCCTAAGTAAGCCTACAGTGGCTCTTTCTTACTTTGTTCCTTTCAGATTTCAGCTTGATTGATTTGAGAGCTATTTTTGAAAGAAAAAAAAAGAAAAAGAATAAATGAGAACATAGGGTAAAAAAAATAGAAAAGCTACCACAGGCACAATTTTTATGAAATATTTGGAGATGATAGAAGCAGCTGCAGTGATTTGATGAGTGGAATTTAGGGAAATCATTTGGGGAAGATGATGGGGTTTTGCTGTGTGTCATAGGGGAATACCCTATGATTTGAACTTATTTCTCTTTCTTTGTGTGTGGATTTACATGTGGCTTGTTTTATTTACTTGTTTGTTTTCTGAGCACAGCAATGAATCAAGAAAAGAGTGAGCATGCCAGGCTGTAGAATTCAGTAGTATGTTCTGAGTGTATCAATGGTGCCAGGCACTGTTCTAGGCACATAGGATACATCATTGAACAAAATAGACAAAGATCCTTGTACTTGTAAAGTTCCCATTCTGAAGAAAAAGGAAGAAAGACAAATGTAATAAGGAAGGAAATATTATAGTAGGAAGAAATAAGTTCTGTGGGAAAAAAAAAAAAAAAGAAGAAGAAGAAGAGCAAATCAAGGAGAACTGGCATTCCAAGAGATTGAGGTGTTGGGTTGTAGTCTAAATGGGTTGGTCAGAGTTAGCCTTATTGAAAAGATGATATTAGTTCAAGACCTGAAAGAAGTAACAGAATTTGCCAATTCTGTTGGCAAGAGAATAGTCAGTGTGGAGAGGACAGTCAGAGCAGCAAGGCTGCCTGGTATGATCTAGGATCAGCACAGGACCAGAATGGCAAATTTGGAAGGACAAGTAGAGTTGTGGGAGAGGAGGCCAGAGCAGTTCTAGAGGCCAGGTCCTGGAGATCTATAAGTTATTTTAACGATTTGGTTTTTATTCTGAGGGAATGAAGGAGCCATGCGGGTTTCTAAGTAGAGCAATGACATGATCTGTCTTACTCTTTTTTTTTTTTTTAAAGATTTTATTTATTTATTTGACAGAGAGAGATCACAAGTAGATGGAGAAGCAGGCAGAGAGAGAGAGAGAGAGAGAGAGGGAAACAGGCTCCCTGCCGAGCAGAGAGCCTGATGCGGGACTCGATCCCAGGACCCCGAGATCACGACCTGAGCCGAAGGCAGCGGCTTAACCCACTGAGCCACCCAGGCGCCCTGTCTTACTCTTTAAAAGGATAACTCTAGGGGCACCTGGGTGGCTCAGAGGGTTAAGCCTCTGCCTTTGGCTCAGGTCATGATCTCAGGGTCCTGGGATCAAGCCCCACATCAGGCTCTTGCTCAGCGGGGAGCCTGCTTCCCCCTCTCTCTCTGCCTGCTGCTCTGCCTACTTCTGATCTCTCTGTCAAATAAATAAGATCTTTAAAAAATAATAATAAAATAAAATAAATAAATAAAAATAAAAGGATAACTCTGGCTGTGGGAGGAGGGAAGATAGGAACAAGGAGCCTAGTATAGTAATCTAGGTGAGAGGTGCTAGTGGCCTAAGACCAGAGTGCTAGCATAAGAGGTAGTGAGATGCAGTCAGTTCTGAATATATTTAGAAAGTAGAGTCAATAGGGTTTCTTGATGGACTAAATATTAGAGTTAGAGAATAAACCCAAATTATTTAGTTTAAGCAACTTGAAGGAAGGAGTTACCATCTTCCAGTGGGAAGACTAGGGCAGAGAAGATTGGTCAAGGGTTGAGGAAAAAGATCAGGAATTCATGTTGAAATTTTTGCTGGACATAGTGGACATATCAAGAAGGCAGTTGGATATACATAAGTAAGAGGCATGTATCTGCAGATTACACAATCAAATGCTGTCTGATAAAATCTCCATGTTTGCCTGTTGAGGGCCTCTGGTTTCTTTAACTGTATTTCATGAAGAGCCATAGGCATGGAAGGGGAGAACATGAATAGCGGGCAGAAAGCCTCTTCCAACATTGGGAGCCTGTAGTTTACCCTTTGAAGGATATCCTGATCTTGGAGAGGAGGACCTTCATCAAACCTTCAGTTGCTAGTATATTCTCTGAAAATGATAAAATATCTAACAAATAACTTCTCTGTTTCTCCTGGATGATTGTCACCTTTTATTTGCTCCTAGTGCCTTTATTTTGTTGGCCCCTTGTGGCAGATGTCTTCAGGTGCCCAGTCAGTTCCTCTTCTTGATCCACGTCTCTCTAACTTCTTTGTAGGCATGAGCATCTGAGAGTCAGAAGCCTTCTAAACACTCCTAGAACTGACTAACGTTGGGTTTGTTCACTGCCTCCCATAGGGCATCACAAAGTGGGTAGGGGGCAGTTAGGGAAGGGAATTGGGAAGGAGCCTTGGGAAGATCCTGGCAAATGTTGGTCAAATGTGTAAACTAGGAGAGTTGCAGTAACAGACTGTGGAACTTGTGAATCTATGTGGAGTTACTGTTTGATTAGCTTGCCTGTGATTCTCATCTAAAACATAGGGGATGACAAAGGTGGTGTTAGATTATTTTGAGCTTATGTAGGTGGTGTTCATGACCGGTCTGGCAAACTTTACCTGCTTTGTGAGTAATATTAATAATACACTACATCTTGCTGATTGTGATTTCTGTATCAATCGTCAGGCCACCCTCATCGTGTAGCTCCAGAGAGATATTCTTTCTTTGTCGTAGGCAGGAGTGACAATGGGATACAGTCCTGGCTAATGAGAGATAAGCAGAAGTCACCTATGGTATTCTTGAGGAAGCTTTTAGTTTCTTGATTCACATGTCACTCCTTCTGTTCCACTGTCCTTGTTCAGAGGCCTGGAGCTGTATGGTCTAGAGTACCAGAACTCAAGCGATCCAGAGTCAACAAAGACCTCCACTCCTTTTTTTAAGTGAAGAGAAGCATTTCCTGTTTATTTAAGTCACTGTGAGTCAAGTTCTCTTCTTCTTGGAGCCAAAAACATCTGCCCTTTCCCTATTCTCCATTCTAAAGTCAACCAGTACTTTTTTTTCTTTCTTTCTTTCTTTCTTTTTTTTTTTTTTAAACCAGAACACAGAGGAACACATTCCCAAGTATGGAAATGGCTTTGAAACAAAACATGGTAAATTTATTTTAGGATATATTAAGTTGCATGCCTGTGATGTTCCCCAGGGATTGAACTTTGGGGACAAAATGGCTGTTTAGAGGCCAAAGCACATTTATATTGTTAGAATCAGCAGTGGGTAGAAAAATTAGTAAAAGTACTTCATTAGAATGAGAATCTTGCTTACCTTTCCTATAATCTCCCTTGTAAGTATAGTAAGAAACAAAACCAGTAAACATTCTAGAGAGCACAGAAAGCATAAAAGGAAGAGTAAATGCCCCAACTTAACCACATCCTGCAAAATTGCCCCTTGAGAAATTGAATAGACTGGATCCTATTTTTGAGTTACTAAAAGTCTTCATTATATATTTGGATAGAAATGCATAATCATAGACCCAGTTTTTATTTTTTTTAGTTAAATGGTTTCTTTTTTTTTTTGTTCAATGCTTTTTTTTTTTTTAAACATATAATGTATTATTAGCCCCAGGGGTATAGGTCTGTGAATCGCCAGGCTTACACACTTCACAGCACTCACCATATCACATACCCTCCCCAGTGTCCATAATGCAACCACCCTCCCCATACCCATATCCCCCCAGCAACCCTCAGTTTGTTTTGTGAGATTAAGAGTCTCTTATGATTTGTCTCCTTCTCGATCCCATCTTGTTTCATTTCTTCCTTCCCTACCCCCCAAACCCCTATGTTGCCTCTCAAATTCCTCATATTAGGGAGATCATATGATAATTGTCTTTCTCTGATTGACTTATTTCGCTCAGTATAATACCCTGTAGTTCCACCCGTGTTGTTACAAATGGCATGATTTCGTTTCTTTTGATGGCTACATAGTATTCTGTTTGTGTGTGTGTGTGTGTGTGTGTGTGTGTGTGTGTGTGTATACATACTACTTCTTCTCTTCTTCTTTATCCATTGATCTGTCGATGGACATTTAGGTTCTTTCCATAGTTTGGCTATTGTGGACATTGCTGCTATAAACATTTGGGTGCATGTGTCCCTTCAGATCACTACATTTGTATCTTTAGGGTAAATACCCAGTAGTGCAATTGCTGGGTCATAGGGTAGCTCTATTTTAAACTTTTTGAGGAACCTCCATGCTGCTTTTCAGAGTGGCTGTACCAGCTTGCATTACCATCAACAGTGTAGGAGGGTTCCCCTTTCTCTGTATCCTCACCAGCATCTGTCTTTTCCTGACTTGTTAATTTTAGCCATTCTGACTGGTGTGAGGTGGTATCTCATTGTGGTTTTGATTTGTATTTCCCTGATGCCGAGTGATGTTGAGCACTTTTTCATGTGTCTGTTGGCCATCTGGATGACTTCTTTGCAGTAATGTCTGTTCCTGTCCTCTCCCCATTTCTTGATTGGATTATTTGTTCTTTGGGTATTAAGTTTGCTAAGCTCTTTATAGATTTTGGATACTAGCCCTTTATCTGATATGTCGTTTGCAAATATCTTCTCCCATTCTGTCAGTTGTCTTTTGGTTTTGTTAACTGTTTCCTTTGCTGTGCAAAAGCTTTTGAGCTTGATGAAGTCCCAGTAGTTCATTTTTGCCCTTGCTTCCCTTGCCTTTGGCGATGTTCCTAGGAAGAAGTTGCTGCAGCTGAGGTCGAAGAGGTTGCTGCCTGTGTTCTCCTCAAGGATTTTGATGGATTCCTTTCTCACATTGAGGTCCTTCATCCATTTTGAGTCTATTTTCATGTGTGGCATAAAGAAATGGTCCAGTTTCATTTTTCTGCATGTGGCTGTCCAATTTTTCCAACACCATTTGTTGAAGAGACTGTCTTTTTTCCATTCTTTTTTCCATTCTTTCCATTCTTTCCTGCTTTGTCAAAGGTTAGTTGACCACAGAGTTGAGGGTCTATTTCTGGGCTCTCTATTCTGTTCCATGGATCTATGTGTCTGTTTTTGTGCTAGTACCATACTGTCTTGATAATGACAGCTTTGTAGTAGAGCTTAAAGTCTGGAATTGTGATACCACCAACTTTGGCTTTATTTTTCAACATTCCTCTGCCTATTCGAGGTCTTTTCTGGTTCCATATAAATTTTAGGATTATTTTTTCCATTTCTTTGAAAAAAATGGATGGTATTTTAATAGGGATTGCATTAAACATGTAGATTGCTTTTGGTAGCATAGACATTTTCACAATATTTGTTCTTCCAATCCATGAGCATGGAACATTTTTCCATTTCTTGGTGTCTTCCTCAATTTCTTTCATGAGTACTTTATAGCTTTCTGAGTACAGATTCTTTGCCTCTTTGGTTAGATTTATTCCTAAGTATCTTACGGTTTTGGGTGCAATTGTTAATGGGATCGACTCTTTAATTTCTCCTTCTTCTGTCTTACTGTTGGTGTATAGAAATGCAACTGATTCCTGTGCATTGATTTTATATCCTGAAACTTTACTGAATTCCTGTACAAGTTCTAGCAGTTTTGGAGTGGAGTCTTTTGGGTTTTCCACATAAAGTATCATATCATCTGCAAAGAGTGAGAGTTTGACTTCTTCTTTGCTGATTCAGATGCCTTTAATTTCTTTTTGTTGTCTGATTGCTGAGGCTAGGACTTCTAGTACTATGTTGAATATAGCAGTGGTGACAGTAGATAGCCCTGCCATGTTCCTGACCTTAGAGGAAAAGCTCTCAGTTTTTCTCCATTGAGAATGACACTCGCTGTGGGTTTTTCATAGATGGCTTTGATGATATGGAGGTATGTACCCTGTATCCCTACAGTGTGAAGAGTTTTGATCAAGAAAGGATGCTGTACTTTGTCAATTGCTTTTTCAGCATCTATTGAGAGTATCCTATGGTTCTTGTTCTTTCTTTTATTAATGTATTGTATCACATTGATTGATTTGCAGATGTTGAACCAACCTTGCAGCCCAGGAATAAATCCCAGTTGGTCGTGGTGAATCATCCTTTTCATGTACTGTTGGATCCTATTGGCTAGTGTTTTAGTGAGAATTTTCACATCTGTGTTCATCAAGGATATTGGTTTGTAATTCTCCTTTTTGATGGGGTCTTTGTCTGGTTTTGGGATCAAGATAATGCTGGCTTCATAAAATGAGTTTGGAAGTTTTCCTTCCATTTCAGTTTTTTGGAACAGTTTCAGGAGAATAGGCATTAATTCTTCTTTAAAATGCTGGGTAGAATTCCCCTGGTAAGCCATCTGGCCCTGGGGTCTTGTTTGTTGGGAGATTTTTGATCACTGTTTCAATCTCCTTACTGGTTATGGGTCTGTTCAAGTTTTCTATTTCTTCCTGGTTCAGTTTTGGTAGTTTATACATCTCTAGGAATGCATCCATTTCTTCCAGATTGTCAAATTTGCTGATGTTTAGTTGCTTATAATATGTTCTTATAATTGTTTGTATTTCTTGGGTGTTGGTTGTAATCTCTCCTCTTTCATTCATGATTTTATTAATTAGGGTCCTTTCTCTCTTCTTTTTGATAATTCTGGCCAGGGGTTTAGTAGTCTTATTAATTCTTTCAAAGAACCAGCTCCTAGTTTCTTTGATTTGTTCTACTGTGTTTTCAATTTCTATTTCATTGATTTCTGCTCTGATCCTTATTATTTCTCTTCTCCTGCTGTGTTTAGGCTTTCTTTGCTGTTCTTTCTCCAGTTCTTTTAGGTGTAGGTTTAGGTCGTTTATTTGAGACCTTTCTTTTCTCTTAAGAAAGGCTTGCTTTCCTCTCAGGACTGCCTTTGTTGTGTCTCACAGGTTTTGAACAGTTGTTTTTTCATTTTTATTTGTTTCCATGAATGTTTTGAATTCTTCTTTAATTTCCTGGTTGACGAATTCATTCTTTAGTAGGATGCTTTTTAGCCTCCATGTATTTGGATTCTTTCCAACTTTCTTCTTGTGATTGAGTTCTAGCTTCATAGCATTGTGGTCTGAAAATATGCAGGGAATGATCACAGTCTTTTGGTACCTGTTGAGACCTGATATGTGACCCAGGATGTGATCTATTCTGGAGAATGTTCCATGTGCACTAGAGAAGAATGTGTATTCTGTTGCTTTGGGATTGAATGTTCTGAATACATCTGTGGTGTCCATCTGGTCCAGTGTGTCATTTAAGGCCTTTATTTCCTTGTTGATCTTTTGCTTGGATGATCTGTCCAAGTGAGGGGGAGTGTTAATGTCTGTCCAAGTGAGGGGGGGTGTTAACGTACCCTACTACTATTGTATTATTGTATATGTATTTCTTTGTTTTTGTTATTAATTGGTTTATATAACTAGCTACTCCCTTGTTAGGGCATAGATATTCAAAATTGTTAGATCTTGTTGGACAGACCCTTTGAGTATGATATAGTGTCCTTCCTCATCTCTTATTATAGTCTTTGGCTTAAAATCTAATTTATCTAATATAAGGGTTGCCCCCCCAGGTTTCTTTTGATGTCCATTAGCATGGTAAATTGTTTTCCACCCCCTCACTTTAAATCTGGTAGTGCCTTTGGTTTATTATGAGTTTCTTGTAGACAGCATATTGATGGGTTCTGTTTTTTATCCATTCTGATACCCTGTGTCTTTTGATTGGGGCATTTTAGCCCATTTACATTCAGGGTAACTATTTTTTTTTTAATTTTTAGTTTTTTATTAACATATAATGTATTATTAGCCCTAGGGGTACAGGTCTGTGAATTGCTAGGTTTATACACTTCACAGCATTCACCATAGCACATACCCTGTCCAATGTCCATAACCCAACCCCCCTCTCCCTACCCCTGTCCCCCCAGCAACTCTCATTTTGTTTTGTGAGATTAAGAGTCTTTTATGGTTTGTCTCCCTCCTGATCCCATCTTGTTTCATTTTTTCCTTTGATTCAGGGTAACTGTTGAGAGATATGAATTTAGTGCCATTGTATTACATGTAAGGTTACTGTTAGTGTATATTGTCTCTGTTCCTTTCTGGTCTACTACTTTTAGGCTCTCTCTTCGCTTAGAGGCCCCCTTTTAATAATTCCTGTAGGGCTGGCTTGGTGTTTACAAATTCTTTTAGTTTTTGTTTGTCCTGGAAGATTTTTATCTCTCCTTCTATTTTCAGTGATAGCCTAGCTGGATATAGTATTCTTGGCTGCATGTTTTTCTCGTTTAGTGCTCTGAATATATCATGCCAGTCCTTTCTGGCCTGCCAGGTCTCTGTGGATAAATCTGCTGCCAATCTAATATTTTTACCATTGTGTGTTACAGACTTCTTTCTTCTTTCCGGGCTGCTTTCAGGATTTTCTTTGTCACTAAGACTTGTAAGTTTTACTATTAGATGATGGGGTGTGGACCTATTCTTATTGATTTGGGGGGATGGGATTCTCTGTGCCTCCTGGACTTTGGTGCTTGGTCCCTTTGCCAGATTAAGGAAATTCTCTATAATAATTTGCTCCAATATACCTTCTGCCCCCCATCTCTCGTTCTTCTTCTTATCTTCTGATAAGATAAGTTGGTTGGAGAAGAAAGAAAAAGAAAGTGGAGAGAATTTGCTCAGGCTGGAGACTAGAACAAAGCCCTGTGCTAGATTTAGGGTATATTTTGATCTATTAGAAGAAAATGTATCTCCCCAAAAATTTTTTTTAAGATTTTATTCATTTATTTGACAGAGGTTACAAGTAGGCAGAGAGGCAAGCAGAGAGAGAGGAGGAAGCAGGCTCCCTGCTGAGCACGGAACCTGATGCAGGCCTTGATCCCAGGACCCTGGTATTATGACCTGAGCCGAAGGCAGAGGCTTTAACCCACTGAGCCACCCAGGCACTCCCCAAAATTTTTTAGAAGACAAAACCCTATATGTATACAAAATATAAAGTTAGATACAATGAAGGATAAAATATGACTACAGTAATGAAGGTTTGAAAAGACTTTTTTAGAAAGGTATTGTTAAGATATACTATTTAAAAAACGTTAAAAGAGGAAAGACTAAAATTAAAAAAATTAGAATAAGAAAAAAAAAACCTAAATAAATTTAATTAACTTTGTAAGACTGAAGAATCATGGGGAGAAAGCCATGAATTTCATGCTTTGCTTTCCCATCCTCTGGAATTCTGCTGTTCTCCTTGATCAGTGAGTTTGGTTTTGGCTGGATGTTCTTGCTGATCTTCTGGGGGAAGAGCCTGTTGAAGTGATTCTCAAGTGTCTTTGCCCGTGGTTGAATTGCGCCGCCCTTGCCAGGGGCTGGGCTAAGTTATCTGCTTGGGTTCACTCTTGGAGCTTTTGTTCCCTGAACACTTTCGATAGAGCCCTGGAGGACAGGAATGAAAATGGCAGCCTCCCAATCTCCGCCCGGAGGAGCCGAGAGCTTGGGGCCCCACTCCTCAGTGCGCCCTCGGAGAAAAGTGATCAAATGCTCCTGTCTTCCTGGTCTCCAGCTGTACTCTGAGCTCACCCAGCCTGTGACCAAGCATTTCTCTTTGGCACACAGCCCTGTTTGGAGTCTCCAAACCCAGCAGATCCTGCTGCTCTGCTCTTCCTGCAGATGAAGGTTAGTCTCCCCAGATCTGCCACTTGTGGGTTCCCTGCTCAAAGAGCAGTGGTCTGACTGTGCCACGGACCACAGTTTAAGGTAACCCCGAGCTGAGAGCTCACTCCTCTGCTCCATCTCTGTAGCCAGCTTCCCCGCTCTAGTACCTGCGAGCTCTGCGACACTCAGGCACCGCCGATCTTTCTGTGACCCTGCAGGACCTTTGACCACGCTTTCCCTGCAAGGGCTCCTCCCCCGCTTAGCCCCTGGAGCGATGTCCCTCAGTGGAGCAGACTTCTAAAAGTTCTGATTTTGTGCTCCATTGCTCCACCGCTTGCTGGGAGCTGGTGCCTTCCCCTGCGGTCTATCTTCCTGTCACTTCGGATTCACTTCTCCACACATCCTACCTTTCAAAAAGTGGTCAATTTTCTGTTACTAGAATTGCTTCTCTTCTTCTCTTTGATCTCCTTTTGGGTTTATAGCTGTTCGGAATGGTTTGATAAGCTATCTAGCTGATCTCCTGCTACCTGATGTCATCTCAGCCTGCTACTCCTCCTCCTCCTCTGCTACGTAGGAATTGTTCAATGCTTTCTTTTCAAGAACATCCACCCAGTTTGATTTTTTTCCTTGAAAAAAAAATGAGGTATATATATATATATATATATATATATATATATATATATATATTTTATAAGAGCACTTAAATGAGGGTTGTATAGAATCAGTGTGTGTCTCAAAACTAAGCTGACTCTGTTGGAAAGGTGAACAGCAAGTAAGTAGATACGTGTTATCAGTTCAAGGAGATAATGAGTTTCTATAAAAGCAGGTTTAAATTTATAGTCCTAACTTAGAGGAAGAGCACATGTCGTGTTCTTTATCTTCTTCTTCTTCTTTTTTTTTTTTTAGATTTCTGTATTTGTCAAAGAGAGAGCGCGCTTGCAAGCAAGGGGAACAGCAGGCAGAGGGAGAAGCAGGCTCCCCTCTGAGCAAGGAGCTCGATGTGGGACTGATCCCAGGATGCTGGGATCAAGACCTGAGCCAAAGGCAGACACTTAACCGACTGAGCCACCCAGGCATCCCAACATTCTTTATCTTCTAAAATAGATCTTCATTTGCTCATTTGCTCCCATTTCCACACAGTAGCAGAAAAAAAAAAAAGTATTTGAAGACATTTGAAAATCCTAATAACTTTATATGTATATTATATATTATATGCATATATAATAACCAATCAAAATGGGATTCAAACTTAGTCAAATGTCAAGCTCCCTTTTGGGCTGTTGTCCCATTTTGAGTGACCTTGACCCCTCCAGCAAGACCCTTGGTTCAGGGCCAAACAACTTACTTAACTTGGGGTGTGTTCCACGCCCTCTACTCCAGTTCCTTTTGGGCTCTCCTGCAGGTCTCCAGCCTGTTGAATGCCCAGGAGTCAGCCTCTGTCCCTGCTTCCCACTGATCTGGCAGCTGTTTCTGCTGGCCTAGGGGTGATGCCTTAGCTACTGCGGGGCTCAGGTTCTGGGATCTGTGTAACACGATCACTCTTCCCAGTTTGTCTGGGACTGGTGCACTTAGCACTGAGAACTGAGTTCTGGGTAAAGCAGAACGGTTGTTTACTCAAAATGTGTGCACCCTCTGCCCTCCTTCTCCACATTCCCTTTTTCTGGTCTGCCAGCGATCTAAACATTTTAATAGATGTCATAGGGTCATGCTGTGATTTCTGGATCTCTTGCAACCTGCATATGAGCAGAAATGAATAATGGCCTGTGTACACGGGTAGAGTGTTAGGTGCGGACAGCTACAGTAGGCCTCCCTCTGCCTGTTTGTCATACCTCCATATCTACTCTATAGCACCCACTTCAGGCTGACATGAGGCCTCTATAAATCAGATTCCCAAAGGCAGAAAGCAAGGCACAAGCCACCAGTATCATAGACGTCCAGTCTCTTGAGGTTCATTCAGTCAACAAATACCTAGGAAAGATCACATCAAACAGTGAACACCCTCCTGAGATCAATGCTGAGGTGGTCAGGGAGGGTCATTGATCAGACCTTAAACTGTCTTAACACTTTGGGTACCTCTTTTTTTTTTTGCTTTCAAAGACCTAGTTCTTTCAAACCAAAATCCTGTTGGTTTTAGACTATCTTGCCAAAATTGAATCCTCATGACTGCTAACTTTTTGTTCCAGTCCAGAGTCCAGAGGTGCATGCTCCCAGCTCCCAGCACAACCCCCCATGACAATTTCCTTGAACTTCTGAGTGGACAGTCACAGCACAAGAAGAATTTCATGGAAAATAAACAGAACCAAAACTTTGAATTTAAATATCTAAAAATTCTGTCCATAGGAAAGGGAAGCCCTATCTTACAAACATGAATATTTCTGTAGTGACAACATCTATGCCAGACTTTCTTTCTCCTTCACTTGGATCATTGCCAGGAATGATCAGCAATCCCTGTGCTAACTGATGAAAGATTACCTGAACCCTTGCTGTGAAGGAGAGGAGAGGCAACCGCGTTAATGCTCAGAGACAAAACCCTTTGCCCTTCTTTGCTCCTGCTTTTATTGGTCCTTCAGGATAATCACAAATCCTTATCACTGTTTCTCCAGCTCGTGGCGTGTGACAGAGGGTCTTACTGAAACTGGGAGGATCTGTGTATGGGAAAGATACCGGTATGCTAACCTGCGTGTTCTGCTAAATATAGCCTAAGGGACAATGCATACATCTCTTAGATGACTGGGTGGCTGTTTGGGCTAAGAAAGTTTTCCAGAAGGTCACTCCCTGGGCATTCCAAGGGCAAAGGGGTCCCGTAGGCCTCCGCATTCCAAAGGCCTACACCCTTCTCCAAAACCTTCCATCACCCTCCCACGGCTTCTGTGTTACATTTTAGCAAACCCGGTATCATGGCTGATTTCATGCTCTGCGTTAACCCCAACAGATCTTGCTAAGCACAAACTGCAGGCCTCGGGGTCTAACACCTTTTCACAGATTTCCAGGCTGACTGGCCCCTTCTGTTCTTTATTGAGAAATGTTCATGTTGTCAGAGAGGCTGGTCTCAGGCTGTGTCTGTGCTTCTTGTTCCTTAGGTGACATTTTGTCTTTTACCCTTAGGTTCTTATTACTACTGCTGCAGGCTTCTGGGAATATGGTACTTTTACTTCATGGTAATTATGCAAAAGATGTAAGGGAGACAGGAAGCGTCTTGGGGGAACTACACATTATTCAAAACATTGTGTCTGGCTGAATTTTGGCAGTATTGTGACTGATCTCATCAAACTCCAAGGGGCAAAGAGCAGATTGGCTAAAACTCTTTTTGGGAGAACTGGAGCCAACAAACAATTTTTCAGACATGAAGCTGGATTTCCTTTTGGGGGAAACATCCTGAGGATAAGAGCTATTCAGTGTCCTAAAACCAAATCACCAGATTAAAATAAACAGAAAAAAGAGGTGTCACATAATCCAGCTTTATTTTCTTATGTGACAGTTCATTTTGTGATTGTTTATTATAGATATGTCTGTCTCTTCACCTTATCTCTGTGTGTTCCCTGTCTGGGGTTCCACTGATTTTATATTCCTGCTTATACTTAAACATTTAAGCCATGGTCTTCTATCTAGCACAAAAACATAAACTCAGTAACCTGGAAGCATCACACACTGAGGTGAGCCCATGTTCAAGCCAGTTGCCTTTCTGAAGTGGTTTCAAAGTGATTTTATTTTTAAGTACAAATAGGGTACTTGAGTGACAAAACTTATTTAAAAAATAAAGTACAGTAGTGAAATGCCAAGGAGATAACTCTCTTAGGAGAAAAAGAAGAAAAAAGTTGAATTAACCATTTTTAAGATTCAACAGCAGCCTTATTCTTTTTTGATGTATTGCATGTATTAGGACAAAAGAAACTATATTTGCTTTTGGCGTGGCATATAGCTGTGCTTTGACATTTAAATCCCAAGGAAGGCCTAGTGCATAAAAGTAATGTCAGAAAACAGTTATGTGTTTGAAGATAAGCAAAAGGGAAAAAGAAATAATTTTAACATGTAGCTAAATCAACTACAGAGAGATTGAAATGAGTCATTAAATTTTGGGTTTTTTGGTTTTTTGTTTGTTTTTGCTTTGGGTAATTAGATTACCTGAAAAATAAAAACAAAAGCAAATCATTAAAAATATATATTTAAAATATCTGTCTTAACAATATTTTCTTAAGATAATGCTTTTGTCAATTACTTAGATGTATTACAAAATTTTTATTGATTTCTGAGAATGTATTCAACAGCCCTCCCCTTAAACCAACTGCACAGATAATAGACACTTCCTATTCCCTTTGTAAAATACAAAGAGTGATACCGATAGCCTAGTGGATGAAGTTTTTGAGCCGGTAGGGGAGGCTACCCTCCTTCATCTGTTGTACATCCCACCTGCTGTGTGGAAGTCCATTGTTCATTGTCAATGATGTTAACAAATATGTTACTCAAATCATACTTGTTATTATAATAACATGGTCTAATTAAATACTGAATGGATTTTCAAATGAGTAGAAACAAAAAGAAATAATTTCAGTTAAAACCAAATTAAAAGGTTTTAGAAAGACAAGTGGCTAAAAGCAAAAAACACCCTCAGTGTAGGTATGGACAAGCCAACTGTAAAAATTTGCAGAGATCCATTGATTACATTGATTCATTGATTACTTCAGTTTTCCCTGCACTTTACGAAATCAAAGCTAGAAGTTGAGGGTGATGCTTTACGGAATTCGTTCTTCAGAAAGAACGTGGATCGGAATTGTAGAGTTCCAAGCAGTGCACCCAGAGCAATTCCCTCTGGCAGGTGACTCTGTGAATTTACCTGATGGAGGTTTTAAGTTAAATTAAAATTGTTAAGGTATGTATCCTTTTAATGGTTTCTGTCTTTACCTCAGGAAGCCCAGCATATTTTAGACTTCTACTAATCTAGTAGTTCTCTAATCTAGAACTAAATGGAATTAGAATTCACTTTTTTTCTTTTGCTTTCTTTATTCCAAATAATGGGAAGGGTGGGGAGAGAAAGGGAGGAAGGAGAATGGGAGGAGAGAAGTGAGGAGGGAGGGAAGGAGGTAGGGAGGGAAGTAGGAAGGAGGCAGGAAGGAAGGAAGGGAAGTAAAACTGTGAAGTCACATTGCTCTCTAGTAAGTTGATATGGGACATTTTCTACTTTCATTAAAACAGAAATCAGAGGTAAACATTAAAGGCTGTTGTCTATTTTTTATAGGAGTTTGAAATTTGCATTTTCTTTGAAAAATTTCCTTTACTATTTAAATGACCCATAACCCAAGAAGAAAGAGAAAGGAGTCAGATTTCTCTATGGTAGGAAAAGCAGTTTTATTAAGACTTGGAACTTGCCATCATTTTTAGTTTACTTGTTAATTGAGCAGAAGTACTTCATCTTTCTGTGGTTGCATTCGTACTACCCGAAACCAGTTTCAAAAGGGCAACAAGCTTAGCTTTTTAGATAATGCTGTCTAAAATTCTTTAACTCACCCATTGCCATATTAGAGATAAATACTTCTTTATCATCTGTGTCTGTGAATTCATTGAGGAACTTATTAGAGTCTGAATCTCATTTTGTTTACCGAATTCTGCTTACATCAAAAAGAATGTTACATGAGTAAGGGAGGAATGCAGCTGGAAGGGGTGGGGAATGTGTGTGTGTGTGTGTGTGTGTGTGTGTGTGTGTGTTTGGAATGTGGTTGAAGAGTGAATCTGTAATAAATTTTAACAAATAAAATGCAATATCTGAAAAGTGTTCTTAATTAGTAAATAGATTGATTTAAATAGACTTACTTTCAGTTGTCATAAGGATAGACCATACAGTGTTTGTTTATAGGACTAATTTTGCTCACCTTTAACAAGTGCTGCCTTTAAACTTTTAGTCCAGTGGTTTCCTGATCTTTGGTTGTCTGGCAGAATCCCAAAAAGTGTTCATCAACATGAAAATTATTTTCATGGACACACTACTGTGAAGACCCTCTCTGGGCAAATGAATGTGACACCACAGTGAATTATTATTTTTTGTTTCTTGAAAGTTTAAGCATTCCAAAATTAAGGGGGAAAGAAAAACCTTTGCAATTTTAGAGAGTGCCATTTCTGAAGTTAGATAGACATACCATACACAAGGAGGCACATGGTTCCTTTTTCAGGTTTGTTCTAGTATGTTAACTCAAGAGACCTTTCTTAATCTCCCGAGGAGATCAAAGTTAACATACTAGAACAAACCTGTAAAAGGAAGGAAGGAATGAATGGTCTACCCAATGAGAAAACCGAAAGATACAGAGTAGGATTTCTTTTCACAAGAAATGTAGTAATTTAGCCATGGGAATAACAAGCAATCATAACATTTGTTTAAAATCTATATTACGAAGGATGAGCCTCCAGATCACTACAGAGAATGGTTTCTAAGGGAAATTAGTGAAGGGGGCTGTGGTTGCTGTTGGAGGCTTCAGAGAACACGTCGAACTTTAGAGCAACAGTAGCCTCATGATAAGAAAGAAGGGCAAAGAACATGCCCGTGAACGCAGATGAGCAGAAGTGCAGAGACACAGATGGCCATGTCATATTTCTGACATGAAAGTGACTGTTTAGACTAAATGGTGTAGGGGGTCATTCATTCATTCCTTTATTCACCCATTCATTCCACAGTCGTTCATTGATTACCTGCCATGGGCCAGGGATAATGTTAGTTTTGATGAATAAGACATAACCTTAAGGGCCTTTACATCCGTAGTAAAAGAGGCAGATATTAAAAAAACACAATTACTGAAAAAGCTGAGAATGTGTGCACAAGGGATGGCAGCTTTAATTCTCCCTGGGATTTCCAACGAGGATGGAGGAGATTGTACTGAGGAGCAGTTTGCAGCTCACTGGAAGGACATTCCAGCAGGATGGGAAGCCCATGAAAAAGGCCATGGGTGTGAGGAAGAGAGACCTGTAGGGAACTCACGTGTTACCATAGGGCCCCCAGAGATGGGCAGCTATTAGTATAAAGCTAGCAATTCAGGGAGAACCTATTAGAAAGAGGTCTACTAAATTTTTCTTTTTAATTTATTCTCTGGGCAGTTAAGGGACTTTTTTTTTTTTAAAGATTTTATTTATTTATTTGAGAGAGAGCATGAGTGGCGTGGGGCATTGTCAGAGGGAGAAGGACAAGCAGGCTCCCCACTGAGCAGGGAGCTGGATACGAGGCTCTATCCTAAGACCCTGGGATCATGACCTGAGCCAAAGACAGACTCTTAACCCACTGAGCCACCCAGGTGCCCCCAGTTAAGGAACTGTTGAAGGATTTGCAGGGAAATCGACTTTTCATTGTTGACATTTGCTCTGATGATCTGAGCAGAGGTCACCACCTCTGATAGCCTGAGCTATCCGTGTAGTGACAGGAAATGGATGGAAAAGGGTCAATCCAAAGTGTTCTAGGAATTAGAGTAAGCTCATTAGATGTGGAGAGCATAACGGTATTGATGAGAAAGAGAAATGAGTTTCAGAGTGAGAAAAGGCTTGCAAGGTAACTAAGTTACCTTCATAAGTCCCTGAACAGTGTCTTACTTGAATATTTTTTTTAGTAATGTGTATATCAGTTAGAGCAAGGTTCTGCTGGTAGAAAATGGTGAGAATTAGTAGCAGCAATTGAGCATTTCAGGGAGGTCAAAGAGATAAGGTTAAAAGAAGAAAAGCAAAGCTGGGCTAGAGGCACAGGTAATGACATAATGGAATAAAGAGGAAGACGGGGAAGACCAAAGCTGTACTGTCCCAATATGCAGTCACTAGTCAAACGGGGCTGCTGGGCACTAAAACAGAGACAGCCTCTAATTGAGCTGTGCTGTATGTGTAAAATACACCCTGGACTATGAATAACTTAGTACAGATAAAGGAATATTAAATATCTCAGTAATTTAAATTGATTTCATTTTTGTATTAAATATATTACTAAAATTAATTTCACCTCTCTCTTTTACTTTTTAAATGTAGTTGTCACAAAATTTAAAGTTACATATGGTATGCAGTCCCGTGGCATTTCTGTTGGATGGCGTTGATCTAGAATCTCTAGATACTTTGCAGCCAGAAAGGGCTCTACAGTTCCTATGTTGGTCTTTTCCAAAGGTGACTTAAAAGATTCATGCGACTTCTGATAAGACTCAATAAGTTGTCCTTTAGAATTATTTTATTTCAGAGACAATGGGGATTCCCAGAAGGTCTGGGAAACTGGCATCATTCTGAAATTCGCAGTCCCTTTTAATTAGTTCGAAGTTTCCTTAAGCCCTAAATCTGCTTGCAATACCATCTCCAGAGAAAATCTTTACAGACTTAGAAGCCAGATGTGTTGGTTTTCTCCTGAATATTAATTCTCTATTCATTAAAAATAAAATAGAAAGTTTTCAGTGAAAAAAAGAGAGAGACCTAAATTAAGTAGACCGTATTTTAGTTGAGCACAGGTTAGAACTTCTCGGTTCAAAGATTAAGTTTCTTCCACTACAATATCTGTCATTCGTTTGGATGTGTATAAGTCAATATACATGAAGTAAAAGTAAAAATCTCAATTAAAAATTGTTTTTGGCCTCTAGGAACAAAGATCCAATTATAGTTTTTTTAGACAAATCTGAATTTCTTATTTTACATGTAAGGTATCTGACATAGGCAATCCAGGCATGTGTGGTGACTCTCAAAAGCAGAGATCCAGACTCTGACATTTGCTCCAATTTCCTTAGCTCGTGGTTTCCACTTACAAAATGGCTGCTTAGAACTTGAGTTATTTCTTCTGCTTTTTGTGAAAAAAGTAGGAGGCCCACTTTTTAATAAGTCTTAATTTATTTGTTATATATTTTATGTTTTTCTCCCAACTATTCAAAAATAAATCTATTTATGAAGCTTCAGCTTTAGGCAGTAGACATCCTGGGGTATTTAAGGATGAATGAGATATAGCCTTTGTCCTCAAAGATTTTGTAATAGAATGGCAAAAATAGGTATAAATTCTAGTTTTTGTACTGACTGTGTAAATTTCTTCTACTTGAAATTCATCGGTAACTGCTTGCTGTCTTTAGGGAAAAGACCCAGATCTTTAAAAGTAGTGGATGAGCTCTTCTGGTTTGGCCCTTGCCTCGCTCTGCAGCTCCATCTTACACCATTCTCCTCCACACCCTGCAGCCGTGCTGCCTTCTCTGGGTGCCTGCAGTGTCCTCTCAGTGGCCTGTGCCCATACTGTGCCATGGGCCTGGAGTTGCTCTACTCCCATCACTCACCACCTCTCCTTTGCCTTCCTCTCCTTCTGATCAATTCAAAGGTAACTTCCCCAGAAAGCCCATCCCAGGCCCTCTAAGACTAGGTCAGGTTCTTTTAAACTTCTTTAAAATCACACATTCAAGACTTTGAGTACATCTCTACCTACTCTTCTAGACTTTAAACTTTGTAAGAATGGAGACAGACCTGAGCATGATCCCATTCTGACTGCAGTGCCTGACATGTGATATGCTCTAAACACATATATTTTTGATAGAATAAATGAATGAATCTGGTAATAATACGCTAACAAGAAGGCTTAGAAAGTACAAAGAAGGAAAAGGATAATTTCAGGTGGAGGAATTCAGCAGTGTTTTATGGAAGAAATGGGATTAAAACTGACCCTTCCATGAAGAAAGCATTCTCTAGGAAACTAACCAAGAGAAACCAGTCATTTTCCTTTTCTTTCCAACTTACTGGTAAAAGAGAAGATTTTGTAGTCATGAGCATACAGAAGTGCAGGGGGAGAATGGTCAAGGTGAGAAGGAGCTTTTTCCAACACATAGTTCCTTAAGAAAACACTAAAAACCCAGAGGAGTCGATGGGACTGCTGTAGCATGGCTGAAACAGATGGGTATAAAACTTGAGTCCAAAAGAAGCTTGCAAGATAAATAGTTCTTCCAAAAGGAGTGACTTCAATAAAAGGGGTGAATGACGGAGAAGATGCAGACTCGTCTTAGGCAGGTGAACATGGGGTGAAGAGAGAGGAATGTGAGGAAAATTCTATTATAAAGGAAAACAGAAAGCTGTTTTTCAGTAAGTCACTACAGGTCTCTAGTCTTGAAAGGATACAAACCATTAACAGTATCTAAATGTGTGGTTTCTCCATACTTGTTGACTGACTCATCCTAGATGCTCTCTATAACAATTATATCTTAATTTTGCCCGCTCAAAATTAAGAAACTGTACAAGTCAGGGTTCTTGATTATAAACAAACTGGGGGGTAAAAGTAAAGACTCTAGTTAATTTATGAAGAAATGTCATTCTCTAGCTCAGAACTGATGGAAGGCAGAACTGAAAATGAGCATGAAAACTCCAAGCTCTGTCAGTTCTCCCCAGAACAGTGTTCCAGATTCCCCCTTAGTCATCCAGAATATACTCCATGACCCTGCTTGCAGGACCCTCGCCTTTGCTCTCCCACGTCAATTCTTCTGAGTGGAAGGCACTGCCCTCTTCCCACTTAGCTTGGAATTTCTTCCCACTAGAAGTATCTTCTACAGAGACCAAATGAAACTAGTCCAAGTAGAGATGACTTATCAAAAAGCTACACATGAAACAATTAGGGACAAGTGCATAGAAATTCAAAAGTAGGTGTCCTAGCAGTAGGGTGACCACATAATTTGCCAGGAAAGGATGCCACTTTTGAGAATGAAAGGATTACAACAGGCATGAACTGGTGCTATGCTGAACAAGCTGAGATTCAAGGTCACCTTACTGAACAAGTGCAGACCTCGCTGAAACTGAAGTGAGCAGAAGTTCTTGATTTGAGACAATTTTAAAGGCACAAATTCATGGGTCTTCACCCAGACACTCTGCCTGAACATATGAGAGCTACAGGGCACTCATTTCCCCCCTTGAATCCCCAAACCAACAGGACTGCTTTTCTTATAGATTTTGTACTTTTCAAATTTTGTGACGGGTATGCACTGCTCGCTTCCTCAGCAACCAATTTCCTGTGGGCAACCCCCAGCCCATCCCTTTTCAACAGCCTCTAGTTTCTGCTTGGATTCAGAGAGGCTAATGGGTCTTCAGTTACAGCTGTGGTCTCTGAGACTGCTTTCAGCATATGCATGTGATTGAGGCCCACCATCCTGGAAAGCCATCTGGGATCATGAGCAGCGGGGCAGCCTTGGGCTGGAGACAAAGTGGAGAGCCCTCGGAAAGACAGAATCTATCTAGAATCTCAGTGACTTTGTTAAGTTACTTGATCAAGCCTACACTCACTTCTATACTTTCACTTACTTAAACCAGTGAATTTCATTTTCTGTGAAGGCAAACTCAGTTGTCTTTTCTGTTATTTACAGTTGAATCTATCCAAATGAATACAACTTCAGTTTTCACGGTGCCTCATTTTGGGTCCTACAACGGTTTGGTCTCAGCTCTCATTGTTAGCTGGCCAATTATTCATTCAGTTCTTTTTCTTTTTCTTTTTTTTTTTTAAATTAAATTAAATTTAATTTTTTTTCAGTGTTCCAAAATTCATTGTTTATGCACCACACCCAGTGCTCCATGCAATATGTGCCCTCTATAATACCCACCACCAATCTCACCCCACCTCTGCAGAACCCTCAGATTGTTTCTCAGAGTCCACAGTCTCTCATGGTTTGTCTCCCCCTCCGATTTCCCCCCAACTTCCTTCTCTTCTCCATCTCCCAAAGTCTTCCATGTTATTCCTTATGCTCCACAAGTAAGTGAAACCATATGATAATTGACTCTCTCTGCTTGACTTATTTCACTCAGCATAATCTCCTCCAGTCCTGTCCATGTTGATACAAAAGTTGGGTGTTCATCCTTTCTGATGGAGGCTTAAATATTCCATTGTATATATGGACCATATCTTCTATCCATTAGTCCGCATCTTGGTTCTTTCCACAGGTTGGTGACTGTGACCATTGCTGCTATGAACACTGGGGTATGGATGGCCCTTCTTTTCACTATATCTGTATCTTTGGGGTAAATACCCAGTAGTGCAATTGCAGGGTCATAGGGAAGCTCTATTTTTAATTTCTTAAGGAATCTCCACACTGTTTTCCAAAGTGGCTACACCAACTTGCATTCCCACCAACAGTATAAGAGGGTTCCTCTTTCTCCACATCCCCTCCAACACTTGTTGTTTATTGTCTTGTTAATTTTGGCCATTCTAACTGGTGTAAGGTGGTATCTCATTGTGGTTTTGATTTGAATCTCCCTGATGGCTAAGGATGATGAACATTTCTTCATGTGTCTGTTAGCCATTTGTATGTCTCTTTTGGAGAAGTGTCTGTTCATGTCTTCTGCCCATTTTTTGATGTGATTATCTGTTTTGTGTGTGTTAAGTTTGAGGAATTCTTTATAGATCTTGGATATTCAGTTCTTATTTCAGATGCTAGAGAGGAAATGTGTTGGCTCAATTATTTATTTATTTATTATTATTATTATTATTATTTTTTTTTTTTTTACCAGGCTCTCTTCTTAAATCTATGGTTTGGCTGCCTCTGAGTCAGGTACTCTGTAGAAATTGGTCACTGGGTCTGACTGGAATAGCTTCTGTCCCCTCTCAGAAGACCTGTACCAATTTTCCTCCTATGGGAGGACCAGCAGGACAGGTATTGGAGTGTATGTATGTGTATATATATACACATACATACACACATTACACATACACATGCACACACACAAACACGCACATATATACATACACACACACTCACACACTTACTATAACTCATCTCTGGTGTTTTAGAGAACACCTACAAACAAGAAGTTGAATTTCAAGAAAACTTCCCTTTCTTTTCTCATTTTTATTCTTTCCTTTTACAGTATAATTATTATTATATGGAACCCATATCTGAAGATAGTGAGTTTAAATGGATCAAAATTATTGCTCCTTAAAAGCAGCACCAAAATTTGCAAGATATGATGCATGCTAATTAAAGTTCAAGGAGCCCTAGGCAAGAAAAAAAGATAAGCCTTTGCTTAAGTTATGCAAAAATGTATTAAATATTCAAGATTAATTAAAATCTAGGGAAAGATTTTTTTAAGGGTGCCATTTAAAGTTTGCACAAAAGTTAATGCAATTATTATGAAATGTTTGCAATCAAGCTGGTTTGATGAATAAGGGAAGTCAATTAATAACATAGTGAAATAAGAGTTAATTCATGTTGCTCTAGGTACTTTTTTTCCTTTGTTCTGTAAAAATCTCTTATAACAGCATAATAATTACATGCCAGTGTTTCACAGAGTGATGGAAACCGTAATTCAGTGATATTTATTTATTTTCTAAGACTAATAATATTCCTACCAAAGCATATCCTGATGATTTCCCACCAATGAAAGTTTCATTGGTGGGAAATCAGAAATTTTGATTTCTTGTGCTTTTCTTTGGTAAAAGGAGAAGAAAGCCCATCTTTTACTGAATAGGAGGTTCCTAATATATGAGTGCTTGGTTAAAGAATCATCTATCTTGGGGTGCCTGGGTAGCTGAGTCATTAAGCATATACCTATGACTCAGGTCATGATCTCAGGGTCCTGGGATCAAGCCCCACATCAGGCCCCCTGCTCAGTGGGAGCCTGCTTCTCTTTCTCCCTCTGCTGCTCCCCTCTGCTTGTGCTCTCTTTCTCTGTCAAATAAATAAATAATTTTTTTTTAAAGAATCATCTATCTATGTTAATAGCACTAAGAAAGTTCTGCTTCCCATTTAATTAGACCTTTATTCTTCAAATCAGAAATATGAACTGGGATATAACTTTTCTTAAGTAGACATAGATACACAGTGGGCTAGTAAAGTCTTAATTTTCCAAGAATATCTCCTTTTGTCTATCTGGCACAGTTTGTTATTTGGGGGCCATCACAAAGTGGGGAAATGCTTTCCTAGAGCCCTGATATAAAATTACAAATAAATTTTCCCATAGTAACAATAGTCTAAAGCTTAGGAGCAGTGGTTGATAATCAAAATCAAACTTTGTGGGCTGAACTAGGAAAAAAGTCCATCAGCATCTCATTTTTACACCAAAAGGGCAAAAAAATACCTGAATTTCACACAGTTGACTGGCCACTGGACTTTTTCATTATCACCTGTTGGTAATAGAGTAAGACTCATTCAAAGACAAAAGGCACTTTCTCTAGAAAAGAAAATAGGACAAGTTACCAACTTTCTCATGTATGATAAGTCAGGATTGTAACTAAGGGTAAAGAAATCACTTCTGGCCGTGACACCAAGTCCAGAAGCACCAGCTTGACGTTCCCTGGGGGATGGAGCCTAAAGCAGATCCTGCCCCGTGTGCTCTTACACCTACTGTGCCTGATAGGAAATCAGAACTCTGCTAAACTCAGTGTTGAAAGTACTCATTACTAAATGGACTCAGAAATACTATGGCTCAAAGCATGTTTCCTAAAAATAAAACATATTTAGCCTATGCAGAAACATCTCCCTCAACACCAGTATTACGAAAAAATGCCAGCAGTTTTCAAACATTGAATCTGCAACCACCTTAGGAGAGAAGATGTGAGCGAGTAAACAAATAGTCATTCAAATGAAAAGGTTCAGAGTGAGTGTTTATTTCCCGGGGTGGAGAATCCTTGCCCTCCTATCTTCACTCTACCCCCCGCCTGTCTTGCCCTCTTCCAGCCGGCAAGCAAGTTCCCTGTGGCTCACCTTCTTACAGATTGGAAAGCTTTCAAACTCAAGCGTGGCACCGCAGGAATGCCCCGCTTGCCTCCTGATGAGCCCCCTCCTCCCCGTCCTCCTGCCAGTGGTTCAGCCATGTGGGCCCCACCTTCTGCCACAGACATGCAGACAAGTGGCCAGAGTGATAGATTTTTTTTTTTTAAACATTTGGTTGGGATGTTAAAAAGAGGGGGGAAAGACAAGCTCTGTGTTCTACATCATAGCACACTGTCTGGCAGGATGACTCATTTTTATTTAATGACTTTATTTATAAAATGTCTCCTTCCAATTAAGATTGAAAAGTGGGGCCAGGGGAGAAAGAAAAGGCAGAAGTTAATATATTTCCTGCGTCTGAGCTTGAAATTTGGCTTGAAGTTTCTTGGAAGCTGTTGGAAATACAGGATTAGCCAACATACCCAGCTGGGGCTTCCCTTTTAGATTGTTTACTAGCAGTTTTGTGGGTATTGGCTTAGTATATATTACCAGGATTACTATGCAGAATTCACAGAATTTTCTCTTCATCTGGGCTCAGGTGTGGGCCAAGCAACACATGAGCCTGTCACCTGCATCCAGGGTTGGAGCTCTAGAAGACTCATTTGCAGTGGCCCCTCTGAAATTCACTGATCTGACACCATGAGCTCTCTCTTGAGTCTTTGCTTTGCCATTTGCTGTGTTGGATAAAAAACTGTCAAAAGGAGTCAATTTTCCTTTCCTACCTAGTCATTTTATCAAAAGAACCTTAGAAGCAGAGGTCCTACCAGCTAGAAAAAGGTACAAATTCATATTTGTGAAAAATCCCAACATGGTCTTTGGGACAAGTGAAAAAAACCCCACTGAACTTGATAATGGAATTGATTTGTTTAAAATTATAAATTGCACCATTCATGAAGTGTATATTGCCAGAAATGAAGACAATAATCTACACTTAGACTAGTTAAGTCCAATATGAGAGTCTGTAAGTCAAAATATCATCTCTGTTGAGGTATTATTTAAAAATAAATTCCTCCAGCCATATGAAGTCATTCTAAAATATTAAATCTAGGGGCCCTGGGTGGCTCCATTGGTTGAGCGACTGCCTTCAGCTCAGGTCATGATCCTAGAGTCTTGGGATCGAGTCCCACATCAGGCTCCCTGCTCAGCAGGAAGTCTGCTTCTGCCTCTGACCCTGCTCTTCTCATGCTCTCTCTCTCTCTAACTCATTCTCTCTCTCTCAAATAAATGAATGAAATCTTTAAAAAATAAAAAAGAAATAAAATATTAAATTTAATCTTTTCTTCTTTCAAAAGAGAGAGAGAGAGCACACAAGCAGGAGGAGGGGCAGAGGGAGAGGGAAAGAATCTTAAGCAGGCTCCATGCCCAGCACAGAATCCAGCGCAGTTGAGCTGAGCCAAAATCAGGAGTCACACGTTTAACCAACTGAGCCACCAAGGTATATATTGAACATCACAGTTTTTGACATCACAGTGAATTCATTAAGTATAGAGGTGCTGTCAAGAGGAATAAAACAAGAGAGCAAAATATAGAAATAGCGTGTGTTCCATTTCTCCCTGAATTTTTTGAGAGATTTAATTCATTCATTCATTTGTTTATTCAACAATATTTATGGAGGACCAGAAGAGATGCTGTGGTATTCATTTGTACACAACTCAAGATGTTCACGTTTTTTTTCTTTATTGAGGTATAATTGACAAAATTGCAACACATTTAAAGTGTTAACGATGTGATGATTTGCTGTATCTATACACTGTGAAGGGTTCCCATAATCAGGTTAATTAACACATTCATCACCTCATATGGTTCCCTTTTTTGTATGTGGTGAGAATGCTTAAATCGGCTCTCTTCACAATTTTCAGGTGTACAATACAGAACTGTTAACTTTGTCATCATGCTTATATTAGATCTTTGGAACTTATTTTATAACTGAAACTCGTACTCTTTGACCAACCTTTTTCCATTTCCCCCACTCACTCTGCAGCCCCTGGCAACCTCCATTCCGCTCTCTGTTTCTATGAGCTTGGCTTTTTGTGTATTCACTTATTTTTAGATTCCACATGTTTGTTTTGCTGTACAGTTTTGTCTTTCTCTGGATTATTTCACTTAGCATGATGCCCTCAAGATTGTCAGAAATGACAGAATTTTATTCCTTTTTAAGGTTTAATAGTATTCCCATTGTATGTATGTAGATATCATATTTTCTTTATTTATTAATCTACTGACAGATACTTAGGTCGTTTCCATATCTTGACCACAGTGAATAATGCTACAGTGAAGGATGTTCATGTTTCTAACTTAATTCTGTCACATTCTAACAGGTCACCGTTGGGAGAAGGGATGCTTGGAATGAACATTGAAAAGTTTTCTTATCAAAAAAGTCTATTTAAATGGATACATTTTTAAAAGGATTATGAAATACTGATATTGTATTAGTTTGCTAAATAGGTTTTACATTGCATATGATTGACGTTAGAAAATATTTTGGAAATTATATGCTGCACTAATATTACATTATGAACAATTTCTGAGAACAGTCAAAAATTCAAACTGGACAGCTCAGGTGCAGACCCGAATTTGTAGTGACTACCCTAAATTTGTGTCAGTATTTATAATCTAGTCCACTGAGAATGCAAAACTCATGACAAAGAAAGAGGTTAGGGGGCGTTTTCTCGCTCATCTTCAATAGAGGAGAATAAAACAATCCCTGGTAATTGTAATGTGGGCCGCCCCAGAAAAGCCTGTCTCTGGAGTATAGAAATACACTTAAGAAGAACACAGATGGAGTCTCTGTTCACAGACTTTGGTTTTGACCTTTATGAATTATATAGTATCACTGTTTTGAATTAAGCTATTAGTGACTGATTGTCAGTTTAGTAGCTAACAAATGAGTGGGTGTTTTGAAAAGCAGTGTTTAGTATCATTTAAAATGTTATTTTAAAAGTTAAATTACACTGAGAGGATTTTCTAATATCCCTGTTTCTCTTAGTAACTAATTCATGTCTATACAAAAAATATCGTATTAGAGAAATAGGAAATATTACTGTGAAATATTTTATAGAGAAATATTAATAGATGATAGACATTACAGTTTTTTTTTCAATATAGAAATGTGCCATTGGAGGATTAACAGTATTTCTATTCAAAATTCAGTTGTTATCACCCATTTTTCTATTTAAAATTATTAAACTATAAATTATAGTATGTTTATCTACATCTAATTTGCACAATTAAACTATCTGGATATCTAACATATATTTGTATGTGTGTATATACATATACCATATATATAATATCAGTATATTATATTCCACATTTTATACACACATACAGCAGGGTGGGAGGTGCAGGGAGGTGATCCAAGATGGCAAGATGGCAGCATAGGAAGACCTTGAACTCACCTCCTCCCACAGACACAACAAATCACTTTTTCCCCCAAAGCAACTAAATGGTATTTATTTGGAAAAGAATTAAAAACTTTTTTTTTAAAGATATTACTGAACTATTTTGTTCTCTCCATTTTTGGGCAAACAAACTACATATGGAATAATTCTTGCTAAAAAAGAATGGAAAGCTAGCTGAACAGCTCCCTCTACAAGAAGGAATAAGAGAGCTGCATTAAGATAGGTAAGAAAGGCAGAGAGGTGCTCTTGCCAAAAACCCCACCCCTAGTGCAGTGACACACAATAGGGAGGCATATCCTGGGTACACAGCTTCTCCCTCAGTATCAGGGGTTTGTGCCTTATGTTGGGTACCCCAACTCTTGGGACCTTCAGTGGAGAGATGAAGCCCTAAAAATGTCTGACTTTGGAAACCAGTGGGGCTTACGTCCAGGGGCTTTGTTGATTTGAGATACTCCTCGTGAGGGGCTCACATGTACACTTACTTATCCCAAGACACAGTGCAAAAGCAGCAGTTTGGTGAGTGGGTAGTATGTGAAGGAGATCAATTTGTTAATCTTAAAGCATCTGCCAGGGGGACAGTTCCTAGTTGAGACTTCCTTTGGGAGCCAAGATGCTGATGAGCGCCATTTTGTACACTCTCTCTACCTTACTAGTGCAGGGGGGCACAAAGAGACAGAATCTTGCTAAGGCCACAAGCGTACCCCAGCCTCAGCACTCCTCACAGCCTCAGCAAAGCTGGCAGGTGAGCCAGTCCACACAGATAATGCCCCTTGATTACCTGACCCTTGTGGCCAGAGGGGCTTGCATTCCTGGGCCCCATGGGACTCTAATAATCAGAAACCCAGTTCTGGGCTACCACATCTAGAGCACTGCACGGGCAGCAGACTCATACATACCTCTAGCCTGTCTGTGAGAAAGAGCCCTACTTGTCCTGGAGCTTCAGCCTGAGAAATAGGCTTCAGAGGTGCTCTTGAAGCCATAGAGGTGCTCTCGACTAATGTAGGCAGGGAGACCCCATCTGTGAGCCTCCCTTGAGCTCTTCCTTGTCTGGTTCCTGCCAGAAAGAAGGTTACGCACCTGTCTGAAGCCCTCATTCTTGCAACCATTGCCCAGAGGACACCTCCACATCTTCTAGTCCGGAGGTTAGCCGGCTTTATAGTTGTGGCGCATAGGACTGTGTATGTTTGCATGATTTAACAACTGCTGCCTGAGGGTATCGTCCTAATCAGCCTGAAACTGGACACTGACACTGGTCCTTTCCTTTGGATCACTGAGTATTAGCAAGTTGAATTCATAACATGCTAAAAGGATCATACACCATGATTAAATAGGATTTATTCCAGGGATGCAAGGATGGCTTGATGCCCACAAATCAATGAACATGACACAACCATTTTAACAAAACGAAGGATAAAAATCGTATGATCATATCTATAGATGCAGAAAAGGCAAAATTAAACATCCATTTACGATAAAAAACTGTCAACAAAATGGATATAGAGGGAACATAGCTCAACATAGAGTGCGAGAGAAGTGGAACAGAGGGAGAGGGAGAAGTAGAATCGCTGCTGGACAGGGAGCCTGTTGTGGGACTCCGTCCGAGGACTCTGAGATCATGACCCGAGCTGAAGGCAGACGCTTAACCAACTGAGCCACCCAGGTGCCCCTAATGTCATTTTTTTTAAGACTTCATTTTTTTGACATACAAAGATCACAAGTAGGCAGAGAGGCAGGCAAAGGGGGAGGAGAGCAGGCTCCCTGCTGAGCAGAGAGCCCGATGTAGGGCTTGATCCCAGGACCCCAGGATCATGACCTGAGCTGGAGGCAGAGGCTTTAAGCCACTGAGCCACCCAGGCACCCCTCTAATGTCAATTTTTACATGATTTTGCTGTATATGAATTTGCTAAAAAGGATAAAGTCATAATCCCAAGTCCTGTGTTGAAAATCAGCTGTAGATAAGGATTGACTGAGCTACTTTTCTGACTGGTCATGGAATACAAACAGGTGCTTGGATTGAGTTGCTAAGCCTTAAAGGCAGGTCACTGTCAGGCTCTCAGTGTCCTGTATAATAGGCTGAGATATGTAGATTTTCTGATTAATGATCTCTTCTAACTGCAAGACATATGATGAAAAATAAAAGGCATACTTTGACCACCTGTCAGATCCTTTTCCCAATTCCCCAAATTAGGTTTTTGTGAAATGGCTGTGGTGGTTATGCCAGTGATGGGATTTAGTTTATAGGAGTCTTTTAATCAAGTTAACCCAGCTAGGCTGATCTTTTGTTGCAAAGATCGTGGAATAAACCAAGCAGCAGTTTATATGCCCAAAGAAAAATCTGATTAAAATGCTTAATATCGTTATCATCTCTTTCATAATCTTAATAATTATAGAGCACATACTACTTGGATTTCTTGAAGTGGTTCCAAAACTATGTTTTCCGTTGTGTATATATTTGATGAATGAGCAGTTTCCTAAACCTCCCCCCGCCCCCCACCACTGCCCCAGTGTTGAAGCTAATTATATCACCTTCTGCCTTTTCTTACTATGGATATTTATGAATCCTTGGCCCATTAGCTCTTCATCTTCACAGACTTCAATACCTGGACCACTGCCACGTGCTCCAGTAATTCTCCTGTCCTATCCTTTGGAGCTTTCGATATTTCTATCTGCCTCTTAATTATTGGCCCTTCCCTCTGCCACTGATACGATCCCCTAATATGATACATAACCCCTGGCTTCCGAGGTCGACTCTGGGACCTCAATATTGTCATTACTACACACATCCCATAAGTTTGCTGCTCATTCTGTCCAGTTCCCTAAGTCACCTGGAACAAAAGTACATTTTTCCTATACTTGGTTCACTTCTGCCCCCCCTTCCCTTCCACCCACTTTCAGTTCCATGTTCTAGCATTATTATGACTTCCTTATAATTATCCTCAATTTATTTGTTCCTCTCTCCTTCCATTATACTTGCTCAGAAAAATATTAATGTTGGTTAAGTGCAGTTTCCCATGAGCTTTGCATCTCCCCTGGGGCCTGCAGCTAGGGGAAACTTCACAGCTCTGCTGAGTGATCTTATTTCAAACTCCAGGCTGTGACTTCACGTGGCACCCTCCTGCTGCAGACCTGTGGCATTCCTGGCCCCATCTTCTCCTCTCCCACAGGCTTCCGGCCTCTTCTCCTCCCCTTTTGCTGATTATGTTCCCCAGTTCATTAAAATAGCAACTTATTTCTCTGTTAGCTTTTAAAACAGTAACAGTTGTGGCCTTCACTTTCTTTGGCTCCATGTTTTCTTGAACCTATTCCAGAGGATTTCATCTCCAGCAGAGCAGCTTCTGTCCAGTGAGCAGCGGTCTTCATGTTGCTGAATCAAATGGGAAATTCTCAGTCTTCATCTCGAGTACTCATCAACTTTAAATACAGACCTTTCATGTCTCCTTTGGTCTCCCCCTACTGCTTTTTCTTATGTAAATTCTTCCTTAGTTTCCTCATCTCTAAATAATGGAGAGCCCCAGGTTCTAGTCCGTGGGCCTTTTCTCTTTTCTGTGGACACCCATTACCTGAGCTCTCACCCCATCTCATGGTCCTGGATTCTGTCTCTAGGCTCATGCGTCACAAACTTGTATCTCTAGTTCTGTCCTCTCTGTGGAGCCTCAGACCCAACTGCCTATTCACAGTCTAACAGGTATTCATAGGTGTGTGTGGTGTTTTGTTTTGGTTTGGTTTGGTTTGTTTCTGTTCAAGACCAAACTATCCAACAGAAACAAATGGTCCTCTCTCGGCTTTCTCCATATAAGTAAATGTCAGCTCCCTTTTTTCTCTTCAATTTGCCCCAAAACCGTGGCTTCCTCTTTGGCTCTTCCACCATGCCTCACATCCCACATCCCACTCAGCGAAGGCTTTCCCTCCAGTGTGTATCCAGAGTCCACTTGTTTCTTAGGATCCAGACCAGTTCCACTGCTGCATGGGGTTGCTCAGGAACTTCCTGATTGGTCAGCACAGCAGCGGGGGAGGGGTGGTGGTGGTACCTTTAAAGGAGATGTCTTCTTTCCAGTTAGTGTGAAACAGAAGGCTGTTCAAGTGGAGTTTTATTTACAAAACAATTGCTTTTTTTTTTAAGATTTTATTTATTTATTTTACAGAGAGAGATCGCAAGTAGGCAGAGAGGCAGGCAGAGAGAGAGAGAGGGAAGCAGTCTCCCCGCTGAGCAGAGAGCCCAATGCGGGGCTCCATCCCAGGACCCTGAGATCATGACCTGAGCAGAAGGCAGAGGCTTTAACCCACTAAGCCACCCAGGCGCTCCCAAAACAATTGCTTTTGTTTTCATACGAAGAACATAATACATGTTTAAAACAAGTATTTCTGCACTCTGGGAAAACTTTCTAATCCTACTTATTGGTTCCACATAATGACTGTTGCCTTTAAGTAAGCACTGCCCAGGGTTGAGATTAGGCAGGTAGACATTAAGAATAGAGAGATTTTAAGTTGTGTTTTCATTGTTATTATAGTCATTTATTTATAGTCTCTTTTATCGTCAGAAAGAAAGAGACCGTCTTCCTATTATAACGAGTTGAAATACTATTATGAAAAATTTCCTATGACAAACCTCTGGATCCCTCTCACCTTTGACAGCTCCCATCCTCACTCACTCACCTCTCCTGAAAAGGCCCAGAACCCAGAGGCAGAATATTCCATTAACATCATTAGACACTCCCTGATCTAAACAGTCAGCTCTCCCCAAGTAGCCCTCTGTTTGCTCTCTACTCCGTTGTCAAAACCATCCACGTATAATGTAACATGCAGATACTCCTATAAATCCTGCAGTTTTTCTCTGACAAGAATTCTTGTGTTGGTACCTGTTGATCTAAATGTGTCTGTTGACCTCTTGTTCCATATGCCCAAGAAAGGATGATGAATTTTTCTTTTTTTAGCTTTCAGTTTTTAAATTAAAATTTTTGTTCAGGTGTACAACATAGTGATTCCACAAATTTATTTATTATGCTGTGCTCACACACAGGTGTAGGTCTCCACGGTCACCATACAACACCATTACAATATCTTTGACTATATTTCTTATTCCTGGGACTTATTCATTCCATAACTGGAAGCCTATTCTTATCAGTGTTGTTGATTGAAGGGATGTCTTCCTATTGATTTGATCATTTGTTACCTGAAGATGTTCTAGCCTTCAGACATTTAACATGCGATTTCCAACTGAACCTAATAAGGTGCCTTTTGTTTGTTCCAACATCAAACATAATCTTGTAGCTCAAAAAGTCAATGTTGTTTGACTTCAAATGCTAATGTGTCAACTTCTTTTATCATATAATCTTCATAAGGATTTATTATATAGTATGTCTCATTTCTCATTACTTTAAGATTAGGGATTAAAAAATTAGTAATTCAAAAGTGGTAATTTATCCTGAGCCCCTGTGCTTGCAGACCAGGATTCTGTATCTGTCAGTAATGGAGCTGGGTGGCAAAGATGTACATGTCCTAGTGCTTATTTTGTTTTTAAGCCAGTCAGTTGTGCTTTTTATTTTTAAAAAAGCAGAAATAATTAGAAATCTTGTATGTAAATACTTATTATTTTCCATTATTCTTTATGGAGTTGCTTTAGCCTTTCTCATGTATGATTCCAGCATTAAAAATTGAACCCCCAAGCTGCTCAATGCCCTTCTGAGGGTTGGTGGTAATGGTAGTGTGTCTGTATGTGTGCATGTGTTTGTGTGTATGTGTGCGCGTGCATGTGTACATGTGTGGGTAATGGATATAAAAAAAATTTGTTATTGAATATGATCATTTTTTAAAGTCCCACAGTATGACTTCTCTGATTGGCAGAGGCTATATCTGAGGCTTTATATCATCTTCAGTCAAATGTTTAGTTACTCCTTTCCATTGCTCAAATATCTCCTTCAGTTTCCACTCTAGCACTTTTAATGTGTTCTAATGCATCCTCCACATCTAGTCTTACCAACCACGATCTTTCTTTGTTTAGTTCCCTGGTTAGACCAGAAGATGTTTCGAAAGACAGTGTCTCCAAAGTCACTTCACTGTACCTACACCTGCAGTCCTTGTATAAGACCTTTGTAATTCACAGAATGTTTGCCTCCCCCTCCCACCAGTCAGTCATGTTTTAAGAGGTCTGGCAATGAGTCTGCTTTGTTTATCATTGTGTCTTCAATGTCTACCTCGGGAAAGCCTTGTGAGAGATTTCCTTTGGATAAATGAAAACTATAGTTGAATGAAGAAATGGATGAATGATCCCATACTCTTCCTCTAAATGTAAGTGACGTTAAGTTATCACAAATAGATATCATGCCAAGCAATTTGATAAGGGACCAAAAATCCCAGAGGTGACAGGAACCAGTTGTAACTGGGAGTGTCTGGAAAGGTTTCATGAAATATGGGTTCTTTGAAGAGATACAGGTGAACTAAGCCAGTACGAGCAAAATGAATCCAATCAGAACAAAGCAAGGTAAAGGCGACTGAGTAGGGAGTACTCAGGAATGTACAATGTGTTTGAGAAAGTGGGACAGTATTTTGGCTAAAATATCATAAAACCGTCTGTCCACATGTTGGACAGTTTGAATGCAAAGCCAGAGATCGGGCATTTTCCTGGGTAGGTAACTGACAGAGAAAAACAACAAGGAGTAGATGAAGTACATACTTTTCACATTGAAACACATGGGATTGAGTGGCAGCCCAGTACAGCACACGAAGGGGAGTACTGATGGAAATGAGACATTTTTCTGGGATGCTTTCACATGCATGATACTCTGGACTGATTTTCCTGGAGGGCTTCAGGACGCCAGCCTTTATCTTTTCTGGGCTTCAGGAGGAGCGCAAGGTTAAAGCTGCATCAAAAGGTGTAAACAGCCCAATTGGTTTGTTTATGATGGCTTCCACTTTTTATAGGCAAATTTAAATACATAATTCTTAGAAGAGAGTAATGAAAGAGAGGACGTAAAGCGAGGAAAATCTGGCATAGTTTCAGGTTGCAGTAGAGTAAAAAGTAATTTGTAAAATTCATTTTCAAACAAACATTTAAATGGCAAAAAAGAGTGCAAATAAAGTAAATACTTATTTAATTGGCTCACATTAAAAGAAATACTGAATAGTAACTATACAGCTTGATCTGTTAGTTGACAAATAACAATTGGGGCAGTTGAAGCAATCACAAAGAGTCCGTCTTGAGTTTATTTTTGCATGAAAACTTCCCAGAATATTCTATCCCACATTGTACTCTCAGGACTTCACCCAAGGCTTGAGCCTTGTAACTTACTCAGTATCACAAAATCACTTCTCTCTTACTAACTCTACTTCATAATCTTGCACTTAATAATACATTTGTGCTATATTGCTATCTGATAACTTATTTTTTCAACAGCCAGCACAAGGCAAGGGTCCTATCTCACACTTTACTTGAATCTTATGCTCTTCATTTAATAATTAAAATGATAATATACATAAATATTACATAAATTGCATGGAACTGAATTGCCACCGGGATGGAAGGTGTAATGGGTCATAGACCTTTCCTTCACTGTTCAGTTTATTTTATATTCTTTGCAAGCCACCAGTGTCACAGGATTCTAAAGTCCATTTATATGTTGAATTCTCTGTCTCGAACTGCCATTATTCCCTTAAAACATAGATTTATACTTTAGAAAGAAAGAGGGATAAGAGAAAGAATTCTCCTATTTTATTTCTTACTTATGTGATATCTGTTCTTCTGAGTCTGTGTTTGACCTTGTATATGTTAGAAGTGAAAGTGAGGATAGATTTTGGAATCAAAAACCTGATTCTCTTTATGCTGGTGTTTCCCAACCCATGTTCTCCCTGCTTGTACTTTGAACCTCGTGCAATTATTTTTTTCAGGAAGCATTTGACAAATGCATTTCAAACTTAATTTAACCATAAAAATGGAGAAAAATGGCTACCTTCAATGAGGTCAGTCTGGGAAGAAAGAGATTGAATATTCACCCAGTTAAGTAGCTTGATTTTTTTGTTTAACTGGATTTTTTAATTAACTCAGGATTAACCCATCTGTTCAGTGAAGCTGCTTAGAATAAGAGAAGCTTTCATTATAAAGGGTTATTCTCAGAGGTACAAATATAGGTGCATGTAAATAGGAGTTTACAATTCAAGCTGTATCATTGTAGAGATGCACCGTTTTGCCAGCCCAAGATAGCATTCCACTGGGGAGATACTTACAAGGAAACTAGAAAGTAAAGCACATCTCCTAGGCAAGCACTTATCAGTCACCTACCAAGAAGTGGGCACCGATGTTCTACATGTGATGTTACTAAGCCCTGGAGCAGCTCCCAATCTAGGGAAGGAATTAAACAGATAAAGAATTCATCACAGTACATGGTGGCGAGTGCCTCTCAGCATGGAGGAGGGAGCATCTCCTTCTACCCGAGGGTGCAGAGGCTGTTTCCAGAGGACTTGGAGTAGGCAGGATAGTTTGGATGAAGGGAACAGCATGGGCGGCAGATTGAGGGGAGTGCAGGTCATTTCCTGGAATTGATTCCTGATTAGGTTGAAAAGAGTATCTGAGTCCATTTGGGCTGCTGTGACTTAATGCCGTAGACCGAGTGGCTTACAGACAGTAAACATTAGTTTCTCACAGTTCTGGAGTCTGAGGATTATAAGATCAAGAAGCCTGCAGATTTGGTGTCTGGTGAAAGCCCGCTTCCTAGACAGCCACCTTCCCATTGCAGCCTCCCGTGGCAGAAGGAAAGGGAGCACTCTGGGGTCTGTTCTTTGGGGGTGCTAATCCCTTTAATGATGGCATGGCCCTTGTGACCTAGTCACCCCTCAAAGGCCCCACCTCCTAATACCATCACCTCGGTGGTTGGCACTTCGACATATGAATTTTGGGGAAACGCAAACATACAGATCATAGCAGGCAGTATTGTTGTCCCTTTCTCATCTTATTTTGGGGAATAAGCATTTCTGGTTTATCTGGGGAATACGTATTTCTACACAATAAGCCACAAACCTTGAATCGTTCTGTGTAAACTAACCAACAAAGATAAGTATTGATTCTCCTGTCCTCTAATACAATAGAAGTGATTTCCCTCAGGGCAAACACTGTCTCTTTTGGGTCCTCCCCCTAATACCTTCAGTGAAACTACACTGTAGATATTTCCTTTTCTCCCCTGTATCTTGCCCTGTGAGCTCGTAATCAGTCACTGCCGTCAGCCTTTAAACACGCTCGAGTCTGTCCCACGGCAATCTTGGTTCCACACGTAAGTCCCCACAACCTCAGCTTCCCTTGACTGTAGAAACATCTAGAACAGCTGTCTGTTGGTAGTTCCACACTGCCGTTTAATCCTGACCCACTCCTCCATCACTCGACCAAGACAGCCCTCCTCAAAGGTCACACTAAGGACCTGTGTCTCTTAACAAAATGGACTTTTACCTTTTCCTGGTTTCTCCTCTTGAAGGCACTTGGCACTATGTCAGTTTTTCTTTCTTGAAATAGTCTCTGACATTCGTCCCCATGACATCACACTCTTATTTTTCTCTTATTTCTTTGGATTCTGCCTGCTGCCGCTGGTTTCCTTTTGCAGGCTTGTTTTTCATGCAGGCATTAAATGTGGGTTCCTGAAGACTCAGTACAAAGCTTGCTTCTCCTCCTGCTCTTGCCCTCACATTAGGCGGTCTCATCCATGCCATGGCTTCAATGTCTTTGCACTCTAAACATTCCCAAATTTAAAGTTCCAGGCAAGACCTGCCTTTTAATATTTCCAGGCTTATTTAATAAACACCTCAAAATGCAACTCCTGCCAGATTGAACACATCTGCCATTCCTTATTTCCTAGAATCTGGCCTGACCCCATTGTTTTCTCTGTAAGAAATAACATAATTACCCACCTTTATTCTCTAGGTTAAGAGACATAAAAAAGTCTGTTAATTGTAAAAGTGCTTTACAACAGAGTTTCTCAGCCTTGGCACTGTCAGCATTTGGGTCCGGTAATTCTTTGTTGTGAGGATCATCCCTTTACAGTATAGGTTGTCCCTCAGCGCCCCTGCCTGACCTAAACACACAAGATGCCATTAGCACTCTCTTCCAGTTGTGACAACCCAATTGTGTCCAAACATTGCCAAAGGGTTTTTAGAGATGTAATACCAGCCTTGATGGAGAACCATTGCTTTACAGGGCAGACAAGAAAGTAAGGTGCTTTTATTAAAAACCAGAAATCATTTTGAAGTTTTCCTGGTGTCACTGGAACAGAAGATTTAAGATAGGAAAATAATAGGAAATCTAGCAAGTGAATTATTCAGGTATGTGTCTGAGATGATCATATTATGTATAATTTATAAACCATCAATATTTCCAATGTTAGGTGCATGCTATGAATTCCATCAGTTATCGAAAAATGCTCTTCATAAAATTTGCCCAAGAAAGGATTTGCCTTATCACCTCATACTTGTCAGAATGGCTGTCATTACAAAGACAAGAGGAAAATGTTGGCAAGGATGTGGAGAAGAGGAGACCCTTGTGCATTCTTGGTGGGCATAAAATGGGTGGAGCCCCTGTGGAAAACAGTATGGAGGTTCCATGAAAAATGATAAATAGAGCTATCATGTGATCCAGCAGTCCCACTTCTGCGTATATCCAAAGGAAGTGAAACCACCACCCCAAGAGACCCACACCCCCATATTCACTGCAGCATTATTTGCAATAGCCGAGGTATGGAAACAATCTAAGTGTCCATCAGCTTATGAATGGCTAAAGAAAATGTCACACACACACATGCACACACACACACACACACACACATACACACACACAGGAATATTACTAGCCATAAAAAAGAAGGAAATCCTGCCATTTATAATAACATGGATGGACCTTGAGGGCATTATCCTAAGTGAAATAAGTCAGGCAGAGAAAGACAAATACTGTATATCACTTTCACGTGAATCTAAGAAAAAATGAGCTCCTTGAAACAGAACAGAGAGGTGGTTGCCAGAGACAGACAGCATGTGGGGAGGATGAGTGAAAGTTGTCAAAAGGTACAAGCTTCCAGCTATAAGATTATTGTGTTCTGAGGATGTACTGTACAACATGGTGACCACAGCTAACAATACGGACGGTGTATTTGAAAGTCACTAACAGAGTAGATCTTAAAATTTCTCACCCCTCCCCCAAGATGGTAACTGTATGAGGTGATGGATGGTAAGTTATTGCATTAATCATCTCACGGCATATATATATAGAACCATTGTGTTGTACATCTTAAATTAACACAATGTTACATACCAGACAGATCTCAGTAAAACCAGGGGATGGGGAAGATGTGTCTGGTGAGAGCCAAGAAAATGTATCTGGGCTTTGCTAATAGCACCCGACTATTTTAGAGCATTTTCCCCTCCCCTCCTTCACCTCTAAACCACAGGCGCACTGCTTTTAGAAGTCACATGCTCCCCCTGTCACTCGGTGCCTGGAATCCCCCCTTCACATAACCCTTTTCCTTGTTAGATCGTTGACCAGGCATCACTTTCCCAGAAGGCCTTTCCTGCACCCCAAAGTCACTGCTGTTGTTTTATGCTGTCGGAGAACTGTGCTCCCTTCCTTCTGCACATAACCCAACTGTATCACTGAATGTGCATTTGGATGAGTATTTGAATATTTATTACACTCAGTAGACTTTAAACAAGTATGTAAGGAATAGACTGTAAAACAAGAATCCCTTGCAGCAGTGTGTATGATTAAACAGAAAGAAAGAGAAGAAGGGAGGAAGGAAGGAACATATCAGGCTTATGGGTTGCTATCTTGCCCACCAATAGCGCAGGATGCTTGAAATCAACAAACACTAAAATAAATCCTCGGTAGACTGGTCATCCACAAGGTCTAGTGTCTTTCCCCTGTGTCATGCCACTTCCTGTATACCATAATTTAAATTCCCATTAGCATCTCAAATACTGTTTTTCAGAGTTGTTGAATTCCCTGGGTAAATACAACACACATTAAAGTTGAAGAAAAAAAATCTGTGTAAGTGGTAAATGCATTAATTAATTATTTGAAATTTTACTTTGCTCCACAAAATTTCACAGGTTTTAAACTGAAAATCCTGCCTGTAGCTGGTGAGAGTGGGAATATAGTTGGAGGCAATATATAGCAGTTTGTTTGGTCCTAGTGTGTTTACTGTTGGATCATCAGAGGAAAGGGCTGTGGTCCTCAGGTCATCCTGGAACATTCCTTCAGTGTCAAGAGTGAAGCCTCACATTTGCTTGGTGAATCAATAAGAAAGAGACCTTTTGGGCAAAAATGTTGAATACTGAATTTGACACTTGTTTTGGAATGACAAGTTGTGAATTTCATACTGGAATATACTGTTACCTATGACCTTTTCAACCTATTTTCATATTTTCACATCAGTTGGAATTTCTTGTGAGCCTGCTTTCTCCTCCACGTCCTACGGACTACAATAAAATGGTGTGCCTCTGGGTGTTTGCAAACTGCCTGTGGGTAGACAGTTGCTGTGTTCATATCCAAAACTCTGTGACTTTGTCTAACAGAGGGTTGAAATATCAAAATCTAAAAGCACATCCTTTTCTTTGATACATCTTCATATTTTATGACCTAGGTAGGAACAATGGCAAAATTTGGACATGTTTGAATATTTAAGAACCATGAAATTAGTATCTATTAAAGTAACAACACTTTGTTGTCATTTTAAATAATATATTCACTTTCATGTATTGAGTATTTTCATACTCCAGAAGGACATTATCAGTCCACTAAAATAATGAAAAGTTGACAGCAAAAAAGTGGAGGAGAGATATTGAAGCTTATTGAAGGTCACAGAATGAGAAAGGTTAAAACGGAGAGTAGAAAGTGGAAAAGTAAGTTATGGATGACTATTCCCCTGGGCTTCATGTGCAGGGTTATGCCTTCTCTGTATTTGTTAATAGTTGTAGCATGATATCCCACAGTGGCTGAGCTTAATGCCTTAGCAAATATTTTTCCCTGCAAATAACAATTTTTTTTTTAATGTTAATTTGAAGTAGCTAAATGGAAACAGAATCCTGTGTATTACTGCTAGAATAAAATCCTGGGGTTTTTTCCCCCATAATTATTATGTGGAGTATTTTTTTAAATCCCTCCATGCATATTTCAAAACTAAATAGAAATGTTGTCTACCAAGATATTTAGTCTGAAGGATCTATCTTGTCCTAAAGTTTGAATTCTCCCTTCTAATTTCTATATTAAGAGAGATCAAATTCTCCAGTGCTTTTCCAAGGAAAAAAGAAATCCATAATAACAATAAATTCATTTTAAAAGGTTCATATCTTCCATCTACATATGGTCTTATAATATGTACTTTTAACGTATTCAAAAATGAAGGTTATGCCTGTTCTGCATATAACTGATGTATCTGTGTTAATGAGGAGAGGCTGACAAGGACAAGAAGGAAAGCTATTTTGATTATCTAAGGTAGTGGAACATGAAGTAATTTTTTTTAGTTCTTTTAAAGTGTTTTGTGTCTTTAGTTGCACATGAGGACACCTGCTACTCTGGGACGTCATAGCACTTCAAATAAATTAGTCACAGTCTACCATGCTCTGAAAACCAAACTCCAGGGTTCTGGGCAGCTGCCCAACTTTTTCTTCTCCCTCTTCAGACCATAGAGATGACCTTAAACACCAGCTTCCCTTTTAACTATCACAAGGCACATTATCTTGTGTATTATCTGTGTATTTGCTGTGTGTGTGTGTGTGTGTGTGTGCATGTGCATGTGTGTGTATGTTTGTATGTGTGAATTCTTACAAATGTCCTCAATACCTTTATACTCTTAGTCTTTGGCAACAGGAGAGGGAAAAGCAGATATAATTTTATTGATTCATCTATAAGTTAATTCTGATGACAGCTTTTTTGTGCAAGCCTGTTCTGAGCAACATAGAGAATGCCAGGATTTTGAAATGTAAGTTTCTTGACCTCTAAGATCAAAATCTTCCCAGAAGAAGTATGGTTCCTTAAAGTTTTGCCACAAGAAATGAGTGGAGCCCACTTCAGTCCGGAAAGCCACAAATCGCTACAGAATATTATTAAGGCCATAACTCTGCAGAAAAACCTCAGTGGCCACATGACAAGGAGCCCGGCCAAGATTTGCCTAGACCAGTGAATCTTAAACTTGAGCAAGCATCAGAATCACTGCAGTTCTCTGAGTTAAGCAGGTCGGTAGGAGGGGCAAGGAGAATTTGCATTTTTTTAAAAGATTTTATTTATTTATTTAAGAGCAAGAGAGAGTGCCTGCATGCAGAAGCAGTGGGGAGAGGGAGAGGGAGAAGCAGGTTCTCTGCTGAGCAGGGAGCCCAGTGCCTGGCTGTATCCCAGGACCCTGGGATCCTGACCTGAGCTGAAAGCAGACTCTTAACAGACTGTGCCACCCAGGGGCCCTGATAATTTGCATTTCTAACAAACAATTTTGTAATGCTTATGTTGCTGATCTAGGAAGCACCTTTTGAGAACCACTGCCTTGGGCAATAGGATCTGAGGTTACTATCCATGTGCTTCAGGAAGGAACAGAAATCAATCATCATATGGTTTCACTTATTTGTGGAGCATAACAAATAGCATGGAGGACATGGGGAGTTTGGACAAGGGAGTTGGGGGAAATTGGAAGGGGAGTGAACAATGAGAGACTATGGACTCTGAAAAACAATCTGAAGGGTTTGAAGAGGTGGGGGGGTGGGAGGTTGGGGGAACCAGGTGGTGGGTATTAGAGAGGGCACGGATTACATGGAGCACTAAAATGAATTACATGGTACAATAAAATGAATACTGTTATGCTGAAAATAAATTTAAAAAATGATTAAAAATATAAACTATTTGGGATAATAAAAAAAAAAGAAAGACCTTGTGATTGTTTAAAGTGTAAACTGTGACTTAGCAAGGCTGTAATTGGAGACCTCACCATTTAAACGGGTTATGTATGCTTTATGTTGGCCTTTTTTTTTTTTTTTTTTTTAAATATCTAAAGTTGACAGTCTGTAAGCCTAGAAACCACAGTAGTGTGATAATTGAATGTGCTTTGTCTGGTGCTACCCTTCTTCTTGGGTTATCAAATCTCATCTCTGCCACTCATTAGCTCTGTCGTTTGGGGCAAGTTACTTACAATTTGGGGACCATGGTTTCCTCATCTGTAGAATGGGAGTAATAATAGCATTTACTTCACGGTTGCTACTTTGGATTCTTGACTTAACACATATACTGAATTTAGAACAATGGCTGGCAAATTTAAGTATTTAATAAATCTTGCCGTCTCCTTCTTCGTATTTTTTATTGCATTATTTTTTGATAGCCAGCTCTTACAGGAATTTAAAATGCTCATATATTACCACCCAAATATGCGGATTTATTAATTTATAATTAGAGCATACTATAAGCATAAGGGAACCAGAGAAGTAATGGTACCCTCTCCAGCATCATCCTACAGAGGAACCCCACCTGGGAAACTGGAATAAGATTAGAAGTCACAGGTCTTATTTCATTGTTCACTCAAGCTATTGAGTAATTTATTCTTCACTAAAAAGAATATTTGCGTACGCCAAATGGATTAAATATCTTTATTGACCAGCCAGGGAAACTATCCATTGAGAAGCGTAGATAAGGAGTTGGTAACCAGTTTGATTGATTGTTTTTTTAAAGAAATTTAAAACAAACACGTTCTAGAAATTTCTAAAGTTACTATTTATTTTTTAATTCGAGTATAATTCATATGTGGTGCTGTATTAGTTTTGGGTTTACGATATAGTGATCCAACAGTTGTATACATTACTCAGTGCTCATCACTGTAAGTGGACTCTGAATCCCCTTCACCTGTTTCACCCATCCCCCCACCTTCCCCTTGGCAACCACTAGTTTGTTCTTTATTAAAGGTTTTTTTTTTTTAATTTAATGATAGTTAAGAGTCATAAAAAGCATTGGTTATTATCACATGACCTGAGGAAATCAGCCTATTTCTAAAGAAGAAAGCAAACTAAGAAAACAATAGGAAAACCAAAGCTCATAAGTTTGACAACTGCGAGATAAAATCACGATTAATGCTGTCAAAGCAAACACTGCTCTGAACAAAATTAAACAGGCAGGAAAGACTTTATTCAAGACCACTGCAATAGTGGGGAGAGGCCCAAACTCAGTCTGAGTTCAGCAGCAATGAAAGAAATAGGGCAGGGGAGTTTTTAAGGGCTGCGATGGGGGAATCTGTGCAAGCCATCTGTTTCTAGGGATTGACTTTACCCAAAGGAAAAGTAAAGTTTTTCCTCTCTTCATGACAGTAGATAGTTTTACAGTTTGAAGCAAGGATCCTTGAAGTTAAGATCCTACCCTTCTATAGAGACTGGCAGATAGGGGTGTATTTTTTTCAAGGATTACATTTCAAAGGAATGGTTCCCCTGGGTCCTTAGGAAAACATTCCTGGCTTGTAGAACTGGCAAGAGGCTCTCTAAAAGATTTATATTCCAATGGGACAGAGAAAAGATCTACAGTTACAAGTTCTCCAAAGTAAATGCTCTAAGAAAGGGGGTGCAGGAGCCTGGAGTCAAGAAGAAGCCTAAGGTTTAGCCAAGCTGAAGGCATCATGGAGGCCATCTTGTTCAACACCTAGCTTTATATCGTTTAATCACAGAAGCAGCGTGTGGTCTCTACACACAGTTGGAAAGAAACCAGCAAGAGAGAGATTGGTGAGGTGCCATGTCCGTTGGAAAAGCATGTCTAATTCAAGATTAATGATAATAAGGTGGAGTGAAATGAAGAGGAAGCCGAAACCTCATATGGGCATGTACGTAGGCAGACACACAGTGGCCTGAGCAAAGGCCTGGACAGAAGCAGCACAGAGCACAGAGGGAAGCAAGGGACACATGCTTTTCATTTTGTCTAAGTCTCTGAAGTCCAGCCCACATGCTTGAAATTGCCTTGGGTACTTCATACAAGGTTGCTACTCCTAGTTCCATAGCAGCAGTTGCCGTCAGTACCCAGTGTCCCCCAGCCAGGGTGAGCAGACCCTTGGTGCTGTGCCCTCATGCTGATGGCTGCACGCCATGGATCCTGCTCTGGGACAGTCATCCCGGTGGCATTTGTAAGCTGACCTGGGTAGCCTGCAGGTTACCTGGGCTTTTGCGCTCTGCATGCGAGGCAGGCAGTTTATTATCCAACTCTAAACTCCTCAATAAAGCTATTATTTTAAAATCTACAATGTGAAAAAATACTATGACCCTGTAAGAGGTTCCTAAACTTTGAATCTTACGATCTTAAGATTCTCATGTTAGTTTCAGATGCGTGAACTGAGACTGAGAGAAGAAAAAGTATTAGGTAAAATGAAATTAGTAGACCAGGAAGATGAGAAAGTTCTAGAAATACATTCCTGGAACAGTGAGTGACTATTCTTAAGAACACTTAAAAAAGACTTCAGACAGGTGCAGTGCAAAGGGGCAGAAGACCTAGGATCTAATTCTTCCTACTGTGTACCTGCAGATCGACTCATCAACCTGCTGAACACTGGTTTCCTCATCCAGCAGGGGTTTGGGGTGGGTCGGATGATTGACAAGGCTGTTGGGAGTTCTGGCTTTCTGATTGCTGCTTGGGGTGGGAATTCTAACAAGCTGTGCTTCATGTTCTCTTTAAATTATAAAATGGTTTGGCTGTGTGAGCCCACAACTTGTGAAATGCGTACCCTTCATCCGCAGTGTGGGTCCTGCTTCTGGCACCGCCCGTTTTAATGATTGCTTAATTTTCTTGCGTGCTTTGGGCTTGTGGCAAATAGATCTATTTGTGCAGCAAAAACCCTGGTCAAATATTAGTACAAAATTTTGGTGTTATAAAGTTCATATGACAGAACAAATTTAAGGGCAATAGCCTCACATTTTCAATATAAGAAAATTGATATTTTATATAGCTTGAAATAAATAGTTCTTAGAATCAAATGAAAGAATTTTGTTTTTATAAATTGTGCCATTTGACAAAATTACTTTGCTTGTAAACTCTGCGCAACAACTATATTTCATCTTCATGGTATTAGAAATAAAACATCCCTCCTTGGAAAATTCATTTGTCCAGATATTAAATATATTCAAAATTAACCACATAGTATATTGATGGAGATATTTTGCTAGGCAAAAAAATACACCAATATTTCAAAACCAATGAAAACAAATCCATAAGAAGCGTTTTGAAAATAGGATTCAGTGTCTGAGAAGAGAAACTTGTAAAAAAAACCCTTCTTTGGCAATTATCAGTCATTCTGTTGACCCTAACCAGAGTATGTTGGAGAAGAATCAGAAATAATAACTTACCAACTTTGCAAATGCTTTATTCATATTTATTCAGTGACTCGACACAGTATTTAACATCACAAACTCTCACCCTCCCTCCCTCCCTCCCTCAACTGGATTAATCAATCCTCATTCGAGATGATCATCTCACCTGGTTGGGAAAGGGCTTGCTGGCTGCTGGTGCTCCTTTCTGGGCACATTTTCTTACATCTCTCTCAGTGCTTTCGTTGTAGAGTGAAGTTTTACACTCCATGCTTAAAATTTCATGTACTCTCCATCCAGTCGGCAGGTGTGGAGAAACTCCCCTAGTATCGAGAAGGGTTTAAAGTTTTTTTTTCATTTTGGACTTTAATGATTATTCTTCCGATTGGAAAGCTGGAACCTGATATTGTGGCTTCGATGGGGGTGTGGGGCTGTGTTGTATAATGTTACAGCCTGGAGCAGAAGGGACGTTGCCTTGTACGGGTGCGCTCTGACTCCCGACCTAGAACACTGGTTTGTGGAGAGTCTTTCCTGAAAGTCCGTCTGTGTGAACCCTGATCTGTTAACCTGCTGGGCCAAGTGACTTTTCCTTCCTTTTCCTTCAGGTGATTCCTTTTATTTATTTCTGTTCCTGTATCTCTTTTCATATTCATGCTCCAACGGAACATCCTGACATTAACAATGTTTTTGTAGTGCTGTTTTTGCCAGCAGACATCTATTCTGCATTCTGGGTATTTTTGAATAATGTTTTACTCCAGCTCTTATAGATTAAATAATAACTTCTGTTGTATACATCTGTGTTGCCCACGTCTCTTTTGCCTTCCAGTGCCTGATAAATAGCAGAATTTTACTTTTCCGTTCCTCCTCCCCGCCCTTAACCAGTATTTTTGTTGTCGTGCTTTTGGTGTTGGTGGTAGTGGCAATGTTGGTGTGTATGTGGTGAACTATTGAAAACGGGATTTTTTTTTTTTCAAGTCAGAAACATGATAAGATTGAATAAGCCTGGAGATACTCAGATCTTGTGATGTCATTAGGATATAGAGGCTCATCAGCAATTTAGCTCCAAAACAAGGTCTTTGACAGATGGTTAAATACATGCTTTGTTTGACCAAGTCTAAATTTTGGAAGGTGATATTTTGCTGACTTCACCTCTACAGTCTAGGCCAATGCTTTGATTCAAAGGCAAAGATGGATACAATGGATACAGCTAAACTAATACAAATAAAGAAACAACTTTATTTGTAACTTTCGCATTGATTTATTTATATTGTTACCTTTAGCCTTTAGTTGGGAAAAAAAAAAAAAACAAAACAACAAAAAAAACACAACACTTCATTCCCTGTACTTCTCCAGTCACTGTTTAGCTGCTGTATCTTCTTAGGCAATTAATTACAACAGATCCTGAATTTTTTTTTAGCCCAGTGACTTTAGCAAATTTTCTTACATTTTCTGGGGTTCAAGGCTTAGCATTAATTTGTAAATCCTTTCCAGCTCTTTTTGGGTTATGGTAGTCCAGGATATGGCAATATTTTAAAAAATTAAATTCCTGTGCAGACCTGAGAGAAATGGGTAAATGTGCATATGGATGAGTTGTAGCTTTGTGTTCTCTTTAATGTGCAATTTTGGATCCATTAATCCTAAGACTTTGAAGAGCATAATCCAACAAGCCATTCAAATAAACATAACAGTGACTTGTTAGGAAGGCAGCTGGTTGTAATTGTTTCAAGATCAGCTTCCCCAAGAAGCAGAGATCTGCCAATTGCCATTGTGAGCCCCTCATTCTTGATTATTATTTGTTTTTATTCTTTGGATTTCAGACTCCCACCCACCATTTGTGTTTTCTATTTCCAGTGAAAAGGTTTTTGTATGATTTTAGCTCTACGCCCATAAGTCACTTACCCAAAGGTAAGGGTATCAGTCATGTTTTTGAAGGTCCCTGGGAAATTATGATGTTTGTGTGGGTGGTGAATACATTCCACCCTTCAAAGGGCAGGATTGCTGGATTAAGAGCATGGTCAGGAAAGCATAGCCGTCATTAAGCTGATCACTTTCCCAACAAAGAAACACTATGTAGTTTGACAGCATTAAAGATCAACACAATGGAGCCCAACATAGGATAAAACAGAGTGTCAGGGTCTTGGCATAGCTTTCAAATAATTTTTTTTAAGATTTTATTTATTTATTTGACAGAGAGAGAGAGATCACAGTAGGCAGGCAGAGAGAGAAGGGGAAGCAGGCTCCCTGCTGAGCAGAGAACCCGAAGCGGGGCTCGATCGCAGGACCCTGGGATCATGACCTGAGCCGAAGGCAGAGGCTTAACCCACTGAGCCACCCAGGCACCCCGCTTTCAAATAATTTTTTATGAACAATTGTCCTCAAAAAATAAAAATCGTCAAAATAGCTTAATAAACTGGCTGGAGAATTCCAAATCTTAAAATATGTTCATAATATTTTATTATGAAAAGGATTTGTTTGCTTTTGAAACAACTCCCCTTAGTTGCTAAGAGTGAAGTTAAAACCACCACATTTATTTGTTGTAGAATAATTTGTTGTAGAATTACTTTATAGGTTCTCTCTTCATAGATTGTTTAATGATAAATGGTTTTCAAAACACTCCATCTCAACAAAGAAAAAAGCTAATGGGCAGAAATAAAAGAAGATCCAGGAGCGAGTGCATTCAGGAGAGAAGTTCAGGTATGGAAAGTGAGTCTAGGGTAAGGAGGCGGGGCAGGAGACTCGTCTCTCTTACCTGTCTTCTGGGGACTGACTGCTTTACGAATACCTGAAGACTGTGATGAAAGGTGGTGCTGTTTCTGTCCTCCTTTTGGGTTGGTGTCTTAATGTTCTTTTGAAAATATAATTATAAAAAACATCTTAGACTATGGTACTGGAGACCTTCTGGAGGCTCCGAAAGCTTGGGTGGGAAACCACATTGCAGATTTGGTCTCAGAGTTCCAGATCCAGAGACTGTATCTTCATATGACATTTTCTGTTGGTTAGATTTATTGGAACGGCCTCCTGCCTCAGTTTCTTTATTGGTTGTTACAGATAAAAGCTGTATTTCGCATACGATCTTGTGAGGGTAAGAAGTGTTAGAATATTGCTTAACACAGAATGTAAGCTGTCACTCTTAGTCTTATGAATTCTCAGCTGGCATATGTTGGCTTATTAATTCAAGGAGGTCCAGAATTATTTTATCCTCCTTTCAGAACATTCTATTCGTGACATCAAATTAATTGGGAGCTGCGTTACCTTTTAGATGACTCTTTCATGAGGAAAAAATAGTGGAACAAAGATCTAAGGGTTGCAATAGATGTTTTATTTGGGTCTGAGAAAGTCAGCTACACCGCCCACCCACCATGTGGTTCCCCAGGCTGCTGGGCACACAGTCCTCAGAACAAAACATAATCTTTCATTTCTATGTATGTCTCTGCATCTCTCTCTTTCTCTCTCTCTCTGGATAAATCCCATTTGATTTTTGAGCTACTGTGTCTTGTTTTCTAGATTTTAACAGGGCAGTCTTCCTTCTATTGACAATTCTTTTTAGTTCCTGCTGCTTATGTTACAGCTTTCATTCCAATGAAATGATATAGGATTCTTTTCTTCCTATTTCAGCTGGAAAAGCCCTGCTACTTAAAGATATTCCTGAAAATGATTATTGCTTATTTTACTGGAATGTTTTGTGGTTATCTGAGGCCTTAAGTACCAAAATTTAACTGGTCTATGCCATCAGTGATGGAATCGGCAGAAGGCAGGTTTAAGAAGTTAGAGACCTACCCAACTCTGCCACTATTTATAGCCATGACTATGGACAAATCGAACTAACCTCTTATATTCCTTACAATGAGACAATGAGAGAAGACATTTTCTCCCAAGAGTACCTGAACACCACCTCAAGAGACTGTTTAAATTATCAAATCAGACTACGCTTTAATGCAGAGTAATTACTTAGTTAAATTCTTACTGCACACACCAGCTGGTAGGGACCCACGTTGAGAACAAGGTCAGCTATGAGCAAAATTTAGTGTTATATTTTTCTTGGACATTAATTACCATATGAGATGAATCTTGTGCCTTCTACATAAAAGAGGTAGCGTGTGAGGGTAAAAGGACTTATAGTCATCTGATAGGAGAAGCAAGGTCAGTGTGATTAGACAGTAAGGATCAAAGAGGAGAATGGGATGGCTTACAGCTGAAGAGGTGGGCTGGGACCAGGTTGTGCAGAGCCTTGTAAGTTATGCTAAGGTTTCCCACCCTATCCTAAGTGCTGTAGAAGTCGCAAAAAGGAATTTAAGTAGGAAAGTAGTACAATTAATTTTTATTTAAAAAAATAACTGTGTTTCCAAATGCAGACCAGATTCGAGGACAGATTTAGCTACGGATCGAGTAAGGGTTGCTTGTCACTTCAACGAACAGATACAGGCAGGTGGTTAGATGTCAAAGCAGTTTTGGAGGATGATGTGTAAATAATATATTTGCATGTTCTTGGACTCATGTATTTCTACCTGTGAATAGATTGATTTACATGGTCTTAGTGTCTTTGGGCTGCTATAAAAAAGTACCATAGATTGAGTGGTTTATAAACAGCAGAAATTTATTTCTTATAGTTCTGAAGGCTGAGAAGTCCAAGGTCAAGGCACCAGCAGATTCATTGTCTGGTGAAAGCCACTTCCTAGATGGCTGTTTTTTCTCTCCAAACTCACTTGGGGAAAAGGGCAAACTGGCTCTCTGGGGTTTCTTTCCTAAGGACCTGAATCCCAAACTTGAGAGCGCCGTATTTATGACCTCCTAAACTGTCTCTCTCCTGATACCATCACCTTGACGGTTAGGGTTTCAGCATAGATGAATTTGGGGGGGTGGATACAAATGTTCAGTCCATAGCATAAATGTACATGTGTGTATACTGAATATATATGTATTTATGAACATACATAGAAAAAAGATATAAAACATACGCCAAAATGTTTACAGTAGCCATATTCAAGGTTGTAGGATTTACAGCAATTTTTATTTCCTCTTTCACATTTTCTCTTTTCCTTATGTTATGCAATGAAAATATATCTAAATAAAGGTAACAGATATTTATAGAAGGTTATAGAAATTAAATTATAAATAGGGCTAACATCAAGAGAGTCGTAACTAACCAAGTTCCGTTACAAAAACTGTTCCCCACACTCCAATATGTTGCAGTGCTTTGAACATAAAAAATATTTTTTTAGTAATTTTTTTAAAAAGGCAAATTCTTGGAGTGCCTGGATGGCTCAGTTGGTTAAGCATCCAACTTTTGATTTCCGCTCAGGTCATGATCTCAGGGCCATGAAATAGAGCCCTGTGTCTGGCTTCATGCTCAGTGGGGAGCCTGCTTGGGATTTTCTCTCTCCCTCTGCCCCTCCCCTTGCTCGCTCACCCTCTCTCTCTCTCTCTCAAATAAATTTTAAAAAATCTAAAATAAATAAATAAATAAGTAAAGAAAATAAAAAGGCAAATTCTTCTTTTGTAGATTCTCTCAATTTGTCCATGAATTATGAGTAGCTCTTAAAAAATAAGAAAATAACAATTAATAATATGGCTGATTTAATTAAATGTCCTTTGCCACTGAATGACAGGAATTTAATAGTGCAACTTTAAAAATTAAATTCATGTTGGTGACCTGCAAATGACGTGTGATATGTGGTATTTATATTTCCTCTTCTTCTCTCTGTTTCTGAAAATGTAATTAATCTTCATTTTTTTGTTTTATTTTTAAAAGTTAATATTGAAGAGGAATTATCTCCAGATTGTTAGATTAGAATCAATTAAGAGTTCTAAGTCAAATTAAAAAATTGACATCTACAGAGGTTTTCTTTTTTAACTTTAGCAGTTTTTTTTTTCCCCTCATTATCTGTCTGCATAAGAATCTAGGGCATTCTTACTTAATGGTATATAAGCATTAATCAATCCTAAGTGAAAACAAATGAGTTATATATATCTTTGTACTCCCTATTACTTAATATCAGATAATCAATTCTTACTAGAAATTCTGAAGAAATATCTAAGCAGTGGACAAAAATGTTGTTTCCTGTTCTTCTCTTAGATGATGTCTATGATGATAAATATAAAATGTTTTAGCGATGAAAGAAATATCTTTATATTATTAAGTTATATATGTTTAGATACATACACAAATAAATAATGAAACAATAGGGACAGGAGAGAGGTGTCACAAATAACTCTGTCTAGGAGACAACCTGAAAATGCCTATTTACAAAAATGTATAACCAATAAAAATAAAGTTAAATTGCATTTAATGTAAAATTAAAGGTTTAGCTTTCTGTATGTCTACATAGTTGGCATTGCTTCTGCTCTAGTGGGTACCTTCTTTTATTGGAATTTATTGTTATGTTAATTTCTTCTATCATCCCTTATATGATTATGTATATACTAAGCCAAGGTAGTATACTCTTCTAAATAACTAAGAACCTTGAGCATCTTTTTGCTCATGTGTGCTAAATATGGGCAAGTAGGCTACATCGTGAAAATTGTAGTAATTTTACAGTGCTATAGGAAGATAATGAACCATATATTTCTTTAAAAGCAGTTTTCCTTTGGTTTCTGATAGAGTAGAGAATCCTAATGGACAGGCAAGACAAATTATTTAATGTGCGAAATACTCATATACCTGTTGAAAGGATAACACATCGAATGTGAATATATCTTCTCTAGCTATCTACACTATCTGCAAGAGGAAGTCTTAGCAAGGTGCAAAATGCAATAGACATCTGCAGTCTATTTGTAAGGAGCACATTTCTTTCAAAGAGAAATATAAATGTGGAATGCAAAAGGCTTTCTGAGGAATCGTCTCATGCTTTCTTTGAGCCCCTCAGGAGGTCTCTGAGTGGTGTTCTCCTCTAACATGGAGAATCACCTATGCAGATCTGCCAGGGTGGTCCTTGTTGGCAACCTACAACCAGCCAGTCTTTTGTCTTGTGCTCAGTGGGTTGCCTGTGGTGATCATCCTGCCAGGATAGAGCTTCTTTTGGTCTCATAGTTTCTATTCACACCAACACTATCTCTTCTGGTAAACTTTTCATTGTTAACAATTCAAACACTAATTCCTTCCCCACTCCCCATAAGCCAGGATAAATCAGCCATTGTCATGGCGGCTTCTCTGTACCTCCTCTGTCTCCTGGGAGAGTAGAGCCTAGAATTCCGGTGAGGACACTGTCCTCATGCTTCTGTAACTATTGCTTTACTCATCTGTACTCTCCTCATTGGAATGCAAAGAAATGGTCTTAAACTGATTTTGGATTCCTAGAACCTTGTCCTGGGCTTGATTCATAGGAAGCACTCAGCAGTTTGATAAATGTTGACTTCATTCTCACAACCAACCATGTGGATTAGGCACCATATTCCTCATTTTACAAAAGAGTAAACCTAGATTCAGATTATTTAAGTGATGTGTCCAAAACCATTAGTATAAGTGAGCCTGAAAATAATTCCTTGGCTCTCACAAGATCTAACATCCAGAGGATAATTCTAGAATTAAAGAACTATGAAAAACACTTCAGTGTGTTTTAAAGTGAGAGGAGAAAGTAAGACCAAAGTATGTTTGTTTTCATTACAAATTTTTTTGAAAAATGTCTTCTTTCTATATATAGTCAGTAGGAAAGTCAAAATTTATGAAATAGGCACCTGAGATACTATTATTTGTTCTTTGAGAGAACTGACCTTTAACACTGGAGCAAAAAATACATTTTAAGAAATTCTGTAATTCAAAGCATTTTGTACTTAAGTCAAACTCACATAATTTTACATCAGCAAAGGATTTGCTCATTTTTGATGTGTTCTTTCCTTTATTAATTCAGTACACGTTTCCTGCTCACATATGCTAAGCACTGATGCTTTGTTTAATCTTACCTCAGTCTTACACTTGTTAAAATATTGTCCCACACTGTATATTTCCAATTCAAACATAGAATTAGGATTCTTGGTGATTTGGGGTGGTTTTTAAATCTTAGGTTTTATTTATTTTGCAACAGAACTTCTAGTTTACACAGAGTATATGTTCCACCAGGGCTACGCCTTCCTCCTGTTCTTTGAATTGCCATCATTTCTACAAGGCTTTCTCCTCTTCTAGAGAATTATAGAGTGTTTTGTGATTGTCATTGTTTGATTTAGAATTATAATATAGGAAATATATTGAGTATATAGTTTTATATTTGAGAAAAATTACAAGTATATCAACATTGCCAGGATAGTTTCCCCACAAGGCTGTGATTTCTGAGTATTTGCCCTCTAACTTGAAGAACACAACAAAATTTAATTTCAGGATTTAAAATCTAAGCAGGATTGGTGCTGCTTCATCAGGGGAGCATTGGGTGGTTTATAAACCGAATACCAGAATGGCTAAAAGAAATCTTCTCCTGGAGCCCATTAACCTTCAAGAAGCCTTAGATTTTCTTTCCTGACACAAGTGAAGTGAACAGGATTTTAATAAAAGTCCTGCAGCAGATATACCTGAAGGGTCAGAGCTCAGGATAAAGCTGCCAGCACTGCAACTTTAAGAAAACATCCTGAGGACCTTTAATAACACTGGGTCTGCCAGTGCTCACTGCGGAAGATCTGTATTTTAAAATCCCATTTGAGAAACTGATCCCCCATTTGACAGGATCATGGTCTTTAATCTTATTTTTGGTGTGCAGCAGTTGACTGCATGCCCTGTAGGGGCTGGCCTTTTGTGTGGCTCTGAGGACCTCAGGAAATATTTTTCTGTAGTGATAAGTATGCATCCCTGTCCTCAACTGGGACGTTCTGATCACCCATCTCATTAATACTAAGTGGCTCTACATCTTCTAAAAGTGAAAGGAGCTTAATATTAACAGAAGTAGACTCCGCTCATGTAAGCTTCTACTCCATGCATTTTCATTTTTGTCTCTTAATCTCTCTTCAACCCTTTATAAATTGAATAATCCCTGAAATCAGGAATCGGTAACATAGAACAATAATTTCAGTATCTCTGTGTGCAATAACAGGACGAAAGTAAAATTACCACTATAAACTCATCAGGTATTATAATTCCCATTTAATAATGAGTAACCAAAGACTTTTAAAAATTAAGTAATTTGCTCACATTATACATGTAATAATTAACAATGCCAGAATTCACTGTTTTCAGATCATTGAGTCTCAAAAACTCATGCTGCTTACAGTCTCTAAGACATAGTTCTCCATTTCTGGCCCCATCATATCCATTTAAATCAGTTAAAATGAACAAATAGGTTTTTGGAAGCTTGAATAAAGCCATTAGTAGAAAAGAAAATCTTGATTTAAACTATTTCAGAGCATGGACATAGAGGACAATTTGCACATGCTTTTTGTGAAATATTTTCAACGGCAAATCTGGCAAAGAGTTTTATCAAAACAAAGCCAAAAAAAAAAAAAAAAAAAAATCCCAAGCCCCAAAACCCATCTCAAACCACTCTCATCTATGGGCATCAACGCAAACATTTAAATAAGATTAAACAGAATTCAATAGCACATTAGAAAAAATGTATCATGAACATGCAGGGATTCTTAAGGACATGAAAATGATTCACCAGTAAGAAGTCTAGTGATACGAGTCATCCTATAAATAAAGCCAATGAGAAGACAGTTCCCAGGGATGTTAAAAAGGAATTTGACAAAATTGAATACTGATTTTTAAAAATAAAACAAAAACAAAAACCAGAAAAATCATTGTTAAATAGGAATTGATGGATACTTCTTTAACATGCTTTTATATTTGCATGTCTATTTATATCCATGCCCAAATCTATATTTCTGTCTCCAAAAGCCAGCATTCTGTTAGCATCCACCATAAAGGCCAACACTAGAGGCATTCCCACTCGAACAAGGTTCTGCTGCCCATTATTTTTACTATCATTTAACTTTCTATTGGAGATAGATAACAAAGAAAGCAATTAGAGGTACACAACTTGAAAAGAAAGAAATAAAACTACCTCTATTTGAAGATGATATGATTATTTGAGAAACTGAGAAAAATCAGTGGAACAACTACCAGATACAAACAAATAATTTAATAAAATAGCAGGGTATAACTTTAACCTGGAGAAATCAATAGCCTATATATAATTAAATAAAAGCAGGTTTGAAGATGTAATAAAAGGGAAGGGAAAACTCCTTACCTCAATTTCAAATAACGGTTCCTGATATTTTTTCTTTCCATTTGGGAAATGGGACAAGTGTGGTGTGTGTGGAGAGCAAAGAGAAGGTCTTGAGTCTCTGTAGAGGGGGAAAGGGGCAAAATCCAACGGAAGACCTTGTAGGTAGTTCTTACTAGTTTGGGAGTGGCTTGGGGGTATGGGCAAAATAGATAAAGGGGTTTAAGAGCTACAAACTTTCAGTTATAAAATATAAGTCACAGAGATGAAAAGTCCACTATAGAGAATATCATCAACAATATTCTAATAACTTTGTAAGGTGATCATGGTGGCAAAACTGAGTAATGTACAGATTTTTTGAATTGCATATGTAACATTATATGTCAATTATACTTCAGTGAAAATAAATAAAAAGATTGGGGTGAAATAGAAGTGGTGCTTTAGAAAAATTAATCACAGAGGGGCACCTGGGTGGCTCAGTGGGTTAAAGCCTCTGCCTTCGGCTCGGGTCCTGATCCCAGAGTCCTGGGATCGAGCCCCACTTCGGACTCTCTGCTCGGTTAGGAGAATACTTCCCTTCCTCTCTCTCTGCCTGCCTCTCTGCCTGCTTGTGATCTCTGTCTGTCAAATAAATAAATGAGAAATCTTTAAAAAAAAAGAAAAAAAGAAAAAAATTAATCACAGAAAAAAAAGCAGATAGGACATGATGAGAACCTGAAAAGATGAAGGAGTGGTATAAATGATTCTATATAAGTAGGACAAATGTAACAGATATTTTAAAGGATGTACAATCTCTCTCTCTCTCTCTCTCTTTTTTGAGAGGGAGGCAGGAGGGGCAGAGGAAGAGAGAGAATTTTAAGCATGTTCCATGCCCAGCATGGAGTGCTTCTCAGGGCTAGATCTCACTACCTTGAGACCGTGACCTGAGCCAAAATCAAGAGTCAGATGCTTAACCAACTAAACCATGCAGGCATCCCAGAAAGGCCGTACAGTGTTAACAGTTGCAATCAGACATTTGTAGAAGGCGGTGGCTTAATTGAGCAAGTGGGAGAAGGTTGACTAGAAGGCTTATAGAATCGTTTGGGGGTGGGGCTGGAGACACCAGTCAAAGCAGTGCTGTGGAGACTGTGGTCAGTACTTCTTCCACCAATATTTTTCCTTTCTGACCTCATCTCTTGCTCAAAATCACTCAACAGTTAGGAAGCAGTCAAACTTCCAGTATGGAACCAAAACTAACCAGACACTTCTTTTTACTCGGACATTTTCCTTTGTTCTCCCACTTCCATCCCCTAAAGCCAAATACAAGATGAAGGAGGAGGAGAACAAAGGGAAAAACAGGTGAAAAAGTCCTGTTGGAAGTCATTTGGGAGTTCTGTAGGTTTTCTCAACCACGCATGAGTTGAAAGGTACAAATTAAGGCTCACCAGACATCATCAAGGACGTCGTTTGTTCTACTTCAACCAACAAGCCCATCCTTCAGTCCCGTTGGTTTCTGTTCTCAGCCAAAGACTCTCCACCTACCATATCCCCCAGCCTTGACCACCTGGGCAAATGCCATGTCATCAGAAGAGCCCACCTTACTGTTCTGTATTCCCCAAACCTTGCTTTTTTACTTGACATACATTTAGTTGTTACTTGTCTTCTTCCCATAGAGATATCTTCATGATACCAGAGGAATGTTTTTCTGTTTTCCTTCATTACTGTATTTCCAGAGCTAAAACTAGAGCTGCCACATCACAGGCAGCCAGTAAATATTAGTTGAATTAGTAAATGAGCAAAGTGAGTGAGTGAGCAATTTCTGGTAATAGTATCCTACAAAACTCTCGTAGTCATGTCTTATTTTGTAATCAAGACAACTTTGAGAAGGGAAGAAAGCCTTGGAGAACTTTTTCTTAAAAAAGCACTATAAGGCTAGACTTCTGGAGGTTTGAAATCCCTTCACTTTTAGCAGAATTTACTTCTTAGAAGACAGTTCTTCTCTATCATTGTAATCCATGCAAAAATATACCTACATATATACATACATGTATGCATACATAAACTTTTATAAATTCTGTACATATTCTCTCCTGCTCCATTTTAATTGACACAAAATCTGTATGTTTTACTTAAAATTGCTTTTTATGTAGGAAATCTCCTTCCCTTGGATTTTTTTCCTATAGGGAGTGGAGATATTAAAGAATAGATCACAAAACATTTTGAAAGATTTAAAAAAACATAATGTTTAGTTCTTGCAAGTAGTTTGTCTTTTGCATAAGCAAAGAGTACTCTTATCTATAGAATATATATTTAAGAAAACCATTACTTAGATCTAAGATTCTGGGTACCTTCAAATTATAAACAAAGCCAATAAATAAATAAATGCATACATGCATAAATAAATACATAAATAAGCAAAACCTATGCTACATAGATCTTATGAATAGAAGAAAAAGTATATTGTGGCCATCTTTTATTCTTGAGGTCACTGGTTTTCCAAGAGGGAAGAAATTACCTGTTTGTTTTTTTCCTACATTTTGGTTACATCTTAAGCCCTTTTTCCAGCCTTTCTCTTTGTATTGGATTATTTCTTCTTTTAGGAAATCTTCAGACCAGCCTTTGTAAAACCTCAAGATTCTCTGTGGTTTTAGTACTATTTTTTCACTCTATACAAGAGACCATTAGTTCATTAAACTTTTAATGATGGTGATAATCATTAACAACAGATGTATCATTCATATTAATACTACCAGAAAACAAATTGGAAACAATTATTAAGTTGCTGCTCCATCAAGGATCATGATGTTGATTTTTTTTTCTGATTTGCCACTGTATTATGATTAGCTCTGCCCAGAATATATTTTTAAGGATTTTATTTATTTATTTGAGAGAGCACGAGCACTCAAGTGGGTGAAGGGGAAGAGGGAGAAGGAGAAAGAGGCTCCCCATTGAGCTGGGAGCCCACAGGGGAAGCCATCCCAGGACCCTGGGATCACGACCTGAGCGAAAGGTAGATGCTTAACCAACTGAGCCATCGGACACCCCAAATATTACTCTTAAGTAGTGCTGTCCAATTTTTCCAGAATATTCTGCAGTAACAGAGATACTCTGCATCTGCCTTGTCTGACATGGTAGCTATTAGCCATGTGTGGCTACTAAGCACTTGAAATGTGGGTAACACAGCTGAAGAAGTGGATTTTTAATTTTATTTCACCTTAATTGAAAGTATTCCCATTTGGCTAGTGGCTGCCGTACTGAAGACCACAGCTCTGGCTTATCACTCCATTTCTGTATTTCTTGTTCTGTCCTCTCTCCATATCTGTCTGAGAACTGAGGAAGTTGTCTTATGCCTCTGGTTCCATGATTAGCTTAGAAAAACAGTTCTCTACCTGTGGTGGACACCACAGTGAGGACCCTCCTGATGAGCCTGTGAGCACGCCACCCTGCAAAATAAAGGGACTCTGCCGGTGTGAGTAAATGAGGGATTTTGAGAGGGAGGGGTGGTCCTGGCTTATCCGAGTGTGCCCAGTGCAATCGCTAGTGTCATCCTCAGAGGGAGGCTGGAGAGTTAGAGCTGGAGCAAAGGTACAAGAGCAGTAAGGACGGAGCAGGATCAGAGAGGAGGGAGGACCTTGAGCTGCTGGCTTTGACGCTGGAGGAAGTGAGCCAAGGCACGCTGGTGGCCTTGGAGGCTGAAAGAGCAAGGAAATGAATTCTCCCCTGGAACCTCCAAAAGGAAGGCAGCTCTGCGGACACATTTTAAACCTCGGACCTCCAGAACTGTATGATAATGCATTTGTGTTGCTTGAAGCCACTATGTTCGTGGTAACTTGTTAGAGCAGCAACAGGAGATTAGCAGACTGCCCCCCCCGCCCCGTCTGCCCAGTACATGAGTCCGAGTCTGTGGTGATGCTCCCCGGACGGGGCGGGGACTCGATTGTGTATGCGCCATCTAAGTGCCTGGGCGCACCGGTTTTGTAACGCTGGCGTCCCGTGTAGCTTCTAAGACCTGTGGCTCTGAAGTGGAAGGATGCTTGTGAGTAAAATATCCCTGTCACGTGCCTCCTGCTGCTGCCCCCTCCCTCCGAACCCCACAGCCCCCCAGCTGTGGCTGCATCCACTGAAGAGATGCAAAAAGGCTGTTTTATGCATGCTGTTTTGGTTTGTTTTACAGTTTGACTTCGCTTTTCTTTTAAACCACCTTTATTTTGAAGTTAATCATTTTGAAATTGAGCTTCGAGTGCAACTAGGTCAGCTACACCCCATCGGAGAAGAACAAGTGTCCTTATTTTTCTTGTAAAGGGCCTTTTGTTTTGTTTTGTTTTTGCCATGTCATTCCCTAGGTGAGTTTCACTTAAAAGAAAATTGGCATTAACTGTAAGACGCTACCTAAAGCACCTGTCAGTGCAGCTGGGTATCATGCGGCTGTGGAACAATCGGGATTTCACCTCATCGTTCTGTATCTGGTTAGGGCAGTCAAGCAGAAATTTTGATTTTTCTACTTAGACAATTGCTAGGCTGAATACATTGACTTCTTACTTTGGAGCAGAATTCTTGTTCGTTTAGTTGTTTCTGTTTTTGGTTTTGTCCCATGGCGGGGCAGATTTCTGTTATGGTGGCATATCCCGAGTTAACCTCAATCATGACAAACCAGAAATGAATTTCTAGATGTACACAGAAGGAAAATGCTATGGACTCATGCCTGCTTCTCAGTCCAAACAGAGATGGAAACTTGTCACTGCACTTGAAAAGGAAATATTTGTGAGGTCTGCTTTGCAATAGTGACAAAAATAATCAACACTAAAAAAAAAAATCAAATGATATGCTCAGCAGTAAACTCAAGTTTAGACTTGAGTAATTAGGTTTGGGAATACATTTTTGCTACTGAGGCATAAACCCCTAAAAACTCACAGTTTATTAATTATCTGAAACAGACAGAAAACCTTCAATGATTTGACATAAACATAATGTCATAACAGCTTAGAGAGAATAAAGTTCAATCAAGAACATCTAACCAGAAGCAAATTATGGCCTATCAATTTTTCTATAGGGCAATCAGACCACTTTTAAGTAAGATAATAAATCTGTAGAAATGAGCTGTTTGTAATTAAAATGAAGCATGCCAAATTATTTCATGACCATTTATAAAGTCAAGTGCCTGTTAATAAAACAGTTAGATTTTCAGTTATTACTTTCTTTAAAATTATTTCCACTCAAGATGAATTATTTTCTTGAAAGTACTCCAGCTTTGGGGAATTCTGAGATTTAAGTATTCTGGGTTTGAAAAAAACTCCCAAGTGTCTCCATAATTTCGACTCTACTCTATAGTTGAAATGTTGAGTGAGGGTTCTTATTGGCTCCAAATCTATGAGGCGAATAATCGTCATTAGTGAATGACTTGTTTTTTAACCTACCATATGTTTTGTCTATTTCTAATAAACTGAAGAAGAGTAGAAGAATGAGTTTGTTTTATACATGAAAAGTTCAACTTTGTAGTGTCATTGTAAATAACTTTATGATATCTATCATAGAATAGTGATCAAAATAACAATATAGCCCTTCTATCAAATACTTGTTATATCTTGATTTCTGATCCTAAAACTAGATTGAAGATGAAGTACCTAATTAGGAAATGACAGTATGTGAGTGGAGAGTTAACAACCAGAGATATGAACAACAGGACATCTGCCCAATATTTAATACTATTACTAGTCATGATTTAAACTAGTTAAAGTACCTTTTATCTCTCCTCAACTTTGCTCTTTTAAGTTCTAGCCATGATAGATTCCTACAATGCATAATTTACCAGGCTGTTAAGACCTCCATACCGAGTCTTGCCCATTTGTTCTCACATCTAGGAGTTCCTTCTTAGCTTTTTAACTCTTACTATCCTGTAGACACCTCAAACACCATGTCCAATGAGCTTCCATGATTCCATGATGACTAGCGTCCCCCCCACTGCCACCATAGCATTATATGCGTGACTACCTGCCTCTCCAGCAGTATTTTGTTCAGGTTTCTGCAGTAACACTTACTACAGTGTGTTGATTTTACCCATTCCCTTAGACTCCCCAGAACTTCATACAAGGCACAGAACATAATAGGTGCTCAAAAAGTAATCTTTCTGTTTACAAACAAGGCCTAAAGTATTGTCCACTTCTCATTAGTTATTTCTGCAGTGAACCGTAGAAGACATCTTCTCTGAAAAACATTTCATTTTCTAACCCTTTATGACATTAGTCCATTTAGTCACACTGCTGATTTCATTTTTTTGGTTAAAAAGTAAATTCTCAAATAGAGCCCTAAAGATAACAACATCTTCAACTCTACATAAGGACAAATAGGACAATCTTCAGCATTTCATTTTGGAAGAAAATCAAATTAATGAGATAGTTGTTCTACACCATGCTACCCAGGATTTGTAGAAATGAGTTAAAGCCCTAAATGAGAATAATTTTGAAATGACTTATTTCTGTATTCTTGCTTAGCCAGGTATTACCGTAAATAGTGATAATAGTGGGTAATCAACTGGAGATTGTCTTGCAGTAAACATATCAAAGGGAGAAGTAACAGCAATGAACATACTTCCTCTGAAACTCCTAAGTATACAAAAAAAAAAGACAATTATATTTGAATTACACATGGTTAAATAATCTTTACTAGTACAAGATGTTTGACTGTGGTGAAAGAGCCATTTATTGACATTGATGAGATCAGATTTGAGGACTGGAATCCTTGCTCTCTTTCTAACATACACAAGTGTGAACACTAGACAACCACGAATAAAGATACTAATCTGAATTTTTAGTCTCTGGCAAAAACAAGCTGTCAGATCTTTGGAAAAGTGTTCAGTATGTTTGGCCTTTATTATGTGCATCTCCAAAGGAAGTGTTAAGAACAGGGTGTTTGTTTTGTTTTGTTTTTTAATTTTTTACAACTGAAAGTTCTTTGATTATTTTTATTCTGGGACATGTATGTCAGATGAAGAGAAATTCCTTGTGTGATTTTCCTCAATTCTGTAGTTTGTCAGCATGGATTTATTGAAGACCTGCTGTGTCTCAGGAGCTGATCCAAGTCTTAAGAGACAGCTGACCTAAAGAAATGTTGAGCATAGAATGTAGAATGTAGTTGTGTTACAGTGAATAATGATGGGATAAAACAAAATCTTATGTCATGAAACTGTTAACCCCAAATCCTCTGGCGTCTTAAAGGATAATTGCCTGCCTTCGCACAAACATTTTCAAATTCCCCATCCCATTAGCAGACATCTCCTTTCTTTACTCCCTGGAGAACCAAAATCTGCATATAGCCTTTTTTGCAAATAATACCCATTACAAATTGCCTCTGACAGAAAGATTTCCAACCAACTCAAATTACCAATTTGCCTTCCACAGACACTAGCATGTTTTCCAGAAAAAATAATAAGTTAAACAGTGAGGATAACAAAACCATAGCAATTGTTTAAATTGGCTACCACACGATTTGTTCCAGATGAGCTGTTAAAATAATGTAGGAGATATTCCTTTCATAGTGTTCCTTGTACAAATACAAATACAAAAAAAAAAAAAAGAAACTCCATAAACATAGTATACCTATTGGACTCTGTGTCAAAAATAAACAAATAGAGGGGCGCCTGGGTGGCTCAGTGGGTTAAAGCCTCTGCCTTCGGCTCAGGTCATGATCCCAGGGTCCCGGGATCGAGCCCCACATCAGGCTCTCTGCTCAGTGAGGAGCCTGCTTCCTCCTCTCTCTCTCTCTCTCTGCCTGCCTCCCTGCCTACTTGTGATCTCTGTCAAATAAATAAATAAAATCTTTAAAAAATAATAAATAGATAGATAAAGAAAAAGGAAAAAAATAAGTGAAAGAGCCAGACATTGGAAAGAATGTGTCCAGACACTCAAATGTTTCAAGGATGGTAAATCCATGTTTTCTTTGCCTGTTTATTTCTTGGGAAGTAAGAATTACTATTTATCTGTATATTACATACTTCCCAAAGGTCTCTGGTTTGCAACTGTGATTCTCCATTGTAACTTAGGACAATTACGTAGGTATATAAAAAGTACTAGACAAACACCTGTGCCCAAGTCCAGGCTATGCCATAAATATGCTCTGTGACCTTGGGCTCACTAATTTCACTCAATTTCCAGTTTTTAGTTTCTTCATCTGTAAACAAGAGGGTTAAATGAGGAGTTCAGTTACTCTTTCTACCTTTAAACATTTACCATATTATTTCAGTGGTTTTGAATTTTCTTTGAACCCCGAAGTAAACAGATGTGAATTTTGAAATTAAACAAAAAGCTAAAACAAAGAGAACAACCATAACAAAAACCCACCAAAAACACGTACATGTATTATGATCATTTCATGTCATCATAATCTTAATAGGTTATTAATTTAAGGTTTTGGAGCAAAATTTGAAAGGTCTTCAACACTGTTGGTGGAAATGGATGTAGTGTCAGATTTCTGAGGCCGCATAAACAATCTGTTGGGTCCATGGTCAAAGGAACGAGACTGATACAAAGCGAAGGTCAAGCAAAGCTTTATTTCGCGCCAAGCATCGAGAATCAAACTGACCAGCCAGGGCTGTCTCTTACAAAGAGGCGACCTCTCTCTGCCTTACAGACTAGCTTTTAAGGGCAAAGGCCATGTGGTTGGGCCTGGCCACACATAGGTGGCCAAGGAGATTGTAACACACAGAGAAAGTTGCGTAGTCATGCTAGGTCACACATGGGCCGCCAATTGAATTACAGTTTACCCTATAGTAGACATTTGAACTAGCCTATCACCTTGGTCAGAATGGGTGACCAAAAGGTGCCCAAAGGGTGGGGCCCATACTCTTTGGTAGCTAGGGAGACAGTATGCGCCCACTGATTGGATGTCTCCACCTGGCCTGACCCACCCTTGTATTTGGGCTTTGTTACCTGGGACTGGTTTCTGGGACTTGTTTTTAAGTAAGTCCCCTGGGGGAAGGGGAGCAGGGACAGTTTAAGTTTTCCTGCATCAACAACAAAGTCATTGTTTAACCGGATCTGGCTAAATAGGTTCTTACAAATCTGCTTGACAAAGGAGCTTGGTTATAATAACCCTCCCCTAGTGTGTATCTCATTTGGGGTTTTTCTATCTCCTTTCAGTGGGGACAGCAGTCCCTCCTAAAGATTGTGTGTATGTGAATAGTTTACTCTTGTAGGGAGATTTCTGTTTGTTTCTGGACTGCTGACTTAAAAAAATCAGAACCTACATGCACGGTACAAAATTATTCAACTCAAGTATAAGGCAGGGTTTATTACCAGTGTTTGAACAGATTCTAATCCTTATCACTGTATCATTTTAAAGCTTATCATATCTTCTGGTTTGACAGGGTTAGTACTAATTTTCAAAGTCCTGGGCCAAATGTCTGTGTGTCATGGGAATATCCTGGGTATTCTGTATTCCCGAGTCAGGGGAGTCTTCATTTAACACATGATGTAATCACAGACTTTCTTCCTTCGTTCAGTTCTTCACTGGTTACTGTAGTTTTCTTCTTTGGAAGGAGGCTTGGGGCAAATGTCATTGAGGCTCCTGGATACGACGTCCATATTGAATAGGCATTTTATTAGTTGTTTTATTTGAGTAGAATGCACACACAGTAGTTTCAGGTATATGACCTAGTGATTCCGCTCCTCTGTACAATACGCTATGTTCACAAGCGGACCTCCCGTCTGTCACTACACAACACTGTTACAATACCGTTGACCAAACACCCTATGCTGTACTTTTCATTCATTCATGATTTATTCACTCCCGTAACTGGAAGCCTGTGTCTTCCTTTCCCCTTCATCCATTTTGCCCATCACCCACCCCCCATCCCTGTGACAACCATCAGTTTGCTCTCTCTATATTTATAGGTCTGATTCTCTTTTCATTTGTTTATTTTGAATATACATTTTTAAAAAGTTAATATTATGTAGCTTGTGTGTGTGTGTGTATGTGTGTGTCTAACATAAATGAAAACATTGCCTTATTGATATATGGAGAACAAGGATCTATTAATTATACAAATCATACATTTCTGCTTTGAGCGAATTTTTTTTTTAAGCAAATGTATTCTACATCAACTTTAAGAAGCCATTTGTGTCTCTCTGTTTTTTAGAATACTGGTTTCATCATGTATGATACTTTTTATACCTGCCAACACTGAAAATAGGACATTTTAAATGTTCTTCATTAGTAAATATTTGGGAGGTCAGAATACAAAGATGCCTATCCAAAGGGATGTGGTCACTTTGATTTCAGGGTTGTAAGAAGTGGTGAACCAATTAAAAAGACATTGCACTTCATGGGGTGCCTGGGTGGCTCAGTGGGCTAAAGCCTCTGCCTTCGGCTCAGGTCATGATCCTGGGGTCCTGGGATTGAGCCCCGCATCGGGCTCTCTGCTCGGCGGAGAGCCTGCTTCCTCCTCTCTCTCTCCCTGCCTCTCTGCCTACTTGTGATCTCTCTGTGTCAAATAAATAAATAAAATCTTTAACAAAAAGACATTGCACTTCAAATATTATATGTTTTATGCAAATTTTCCTCATTTTTAAAAAATATTTTTTAAAATAATGAAATTGCATGTATGCCTTTGGAAGCACAAATTGTAAAATAATTTTACTATTGGTCTCATGGTAATTTGTTAATAATATCACTTCCTCTAAAATAGTTCATCATCTTAATCGCATAAAAATATAATTTTATAGTATTCTATAAAAGTTAACTTCTACTGTACTTAATAAAAGAAACCTATAAATTTATGGAGTTTCATTCTTATGTTAACCATTATTTTATTATCCTTCTACTACCCTTACTATCCTGGTGTTTCTTGATTTTGATATTTCTTGATATGGATTAACTTGTCAAAATACTGTCTTTGCTAGACTACTGGGTTTTGCCAAGTTTGGGCTTGCTATTCTAATAGCTATATCAGTATACGACGACTTCACTCATTTTTCAGAGTAAAGGGCTTATGTTAGATGTGTGTTTCTTTCATCTACAAATAAGATAGCATTCTGTAGAGGCAGAAATTATGTAAAGCCTTTGGTCAGACAGTTTGACTTCCTGTATAATGGTATTATGTTTATATGATAGATTTGAGAGAGATGGACCAGATAATCCAAAACTCACTCAGAGTGCAGCAGTCTGAGACGTTCTCTGTTTCTGCATTCATATACTAGCAAAATGGTACTACAAACTATTTCCAACTATCTAAATGGACTGATAATTCACTTACTCAAAATTCATACAACAGTTATTTATTGAGTACATTTACTGAGTACGTGCCAGACAGAATTCTAGGCAATGGATAAAGGGATTACCTCTTGAATTTTATTTTTTTAGACAGATATAGTCCATGCCATCATGGAAAGCATAGTTCAAAGAGAAGCCTGACAACAAAGATATTATTAGGTGTATAACTAGAAATTGTGATAGATGAAAAAGCAAAAAATTGTGGTGGACACGAGGGTGGTGACTACTTCATATTGGAAATGTGTGTGTGAAGGCACAAGGGAAAGAGAATGACCCATTGGTGAAGCAGAAGGAAGGCAGGTGTCATGAGAAGATAGCAGGAGGAAGGGGAACACAGATTGGCAACAGAGAAGCAGGCAGAGGGGATCATGAAGAGACGGACAGGATGTCCACATTTTCTCAAGTGCGATGAGAGCACATCAAAAGTCTTTAAACAGTAGTGTGACATGATGTTAAAGTTGACTCTGGCATTTTATTGAGAATAATTTAAAGCAAGGCAAGAACAGACAGGAGGAGAGAGTAGGGAAACATCGTAATCCAGGGAAAAATGATGCTGGGTTGAATTGAGTAGGTAGAAGTGCAGAAAGTGGACACATTTGAGGCAAGTTTTAGAATTTTAATTCACAAAGCTTTGCTGCTCTTTGATGTAGAAGCGATAGAAACGGGGAGGTAAAGAATAACTTCTGCTTTTCTGAGATGAGCAACCCGACAGATGGTGGTGCCGTTAACCGAGATGAGACTGAGCAGGAGAGTGAGAAGGTTAGGGAGTAAAGTCCTTGTGATGCCTCTGATACATCCAAGTGAATATGTCAAGAAGCCAGTTAGATATGCGGGTCTGACTCTCTCCAGGGAAGTTTGAACCAGGGAAACAAGCTTGGAGCCGTCCTCGACAGAACCCGGCACTGAGCCTGAGAACTTCCAAATCTAACGGGTGGGGCAGTTAGGGTGGGGCCAGGAAGCAGCTGAGTAGATGGTCCCGAGCTGGAATGTTATTCAGAAACCAGACTCCTTGAAATAGTCCTTCGCCATCCTCTTGTGTTCAGAGATGTCCATTCCAGGTCTTGCCATCATTGGTTCATTTTAGGAATGAGGCCAGGAGAGACTGGAAAGAAAGAACAGCGCATGTCCTTTCCCTTTCAAGGCTTAGCCCAGACAGTGCACTCGCAGGGAGCTTAGTCACACCCCCCCCCAACCCTAAATTAAAAGGAGCCTGGAAAATGGTGTCTTTAGCTGGTTGGCTCTATGTTAAATAAGACATAAATTCTGTTGCCCTAAAAGGAAGAGAGCATTGATTTGGGGAAGCGATGTGCGGGAGGTTATTGACTTCTTTCCGAAGCCTGATTCTTTACATTTTTTTTCCCTCGGAGACCGGGTACTCTCCCTTCCAAAAGCAGATGGCCACATGAAAGAGAGAAGATATCGGAACAAAATAAGAGTTATGATAAGAAGGAAGAAAGGGGACAGGGCTGTTGACCAGATACCCATAACTTTCTGCTGTAATCCTCAAGGTGAATGTAAGCTTTCTGCTCTGGCCAAACCCACCAATTCATTATTCTATAGCCACATTTTGCTCTTACTCATACTGGTGTAAGCCTTTGCTTTCCCTCCACGGGGGAAGGTACTTCTCTTTTCTTTCAGGCTAACCTGAATCTGTGCTTCCTTCAAAGATTAATTTTTCCATAAATCTCAGTGTACTCATATAATAGTGATATATGATCCTAATTCTGTACCAATATTTTTAATATCAGGCATAGAGAGAAACCTGAATTGCCAATTGCATTTTGATGAATAAATACAATTTCTTGAGGATAAAGCTGCCTTTATTCTTTGTTTCTCCAGAGTTTGTTTTAGAGTGTCTTGATTGATTAAAAAGAACTTACTGTTATTTATCTAGGTTAAATACTATTGGGCCCAGAGACAGGTGAAGAACTCGTGATCTTTGCAGGTCCCTCTCCTCCTGTGGGCCTGTGATCTCTTAAAAGATGTTTTATTCATAAAACAATGGGGAATACATTGTAATACTCTAACTCAAAGTAAATTAACAAAGCAAAATAGAGTGAACTCAGGTTTTTATTACAATAGAAATTATTTTTAAGGTGTTTATATAGTAAGGCTACAATTAATGATTGATATGGTTGTCTGGAAATGTGTAATTGTTGGAAAGATGCAGACCAAATACGCTTGATTATTCTTAATGGAAAATTTGGGCATAATGCAAGAGGTATAATAAATATCTCTGCATTTAAATATTTCCATAAATAAATGCTTGTTGAAGTGGCACCATCAATATAACATTAAGTTTTCTGGTTGTACAGCTATAAAATTAAGTTATGTAGTAATGAAATACTAAATTAGTTGCTGGAATTATGATTATTTCTCTATATAATTTCAGTTTGAACAGGAAAAAAATGTAAGGCAGTGATATATACTCCATAGAGAGTATGCCTTCAACTAAAATTGAAATCTAATTAGTGTGAAAATAAAAGTACTAAAATATCGTTAAGATCAATATTGACGGTAATGCAAAAGAGAACTCTGCCGTGATTGTGAAAATAGCTCTGAGAGCCAGCGGTATAAAAAATAGCATTTAAGAAATCAAACTTTCTAAATGAATTTCTGGGTTTGATAAGCAAAATTAAAATTGGGAGCTAAGATGAAAGGAAAAAAAAATAAAATTCAAGAGGTAATTTGCTCTGGGATGGTAATTTATAAATCCCTCTAAATAATTTTCCAGTAGTTCACAGAACAGCCTACACCTAACCTGAAGTTTTCTTTTCTAAACTTTAGAGCAGTCTACGGCCATACCACCCTGAACACGCCTGATCTCGTCTAAACTTTAGAACAAGGTATATTTAAGGAGCAAGTATAGAATCTGTACTAATCTCTAAGCAGATTAAGAATCGCAGGCTGACTCTGTACAATAGCTAAGCAGCTGGGAAAGCTCAGCTGAGTCAGACTGAGAATATGGAACTTGATTTTTAAGGCCAAATGAAACAGTCCTTATATTCTGTGATGATTTTCTATGAATTAATAAGGTCGAAACTCAGGTGTTGGGAAATGATCACACCTACCAAGTGGGATTAGCAGATTATCGTATTGTCACTTTGAGTGGAGAAGGGCTGCACAGACCAAAACTGCTCTTCCTTCATACTGTCTCCGCCCACCCCAACTCCCCCATAACCCCCCGCCCCCCCACAACTCCACCCCTGTGCCCTCCCATCTGGGCAGTTTCTCCTCTTGGCGCCCTCATTCTTCTTGGAGACCTAGAGCTGGAATGCTCTTGAGCTTTGTCGTTCAAAATGAGGTCCTCTGACCCGCAGCTTGAGCATCACTGGAGAATGTTTGAATTGCAGACTCCACCCCATACTTAAGTAATCAGAGTCTTCATTTTAACCAGATTTCAGCGACTTCTGTGTGCATGAAAGTTTGAGAACTTTGGTGTACCAGCGGCTCAGGATATTAGCAAAAGCAAGCTATTCAGAGAGACACTCCACCGTTAATCATTATTGGGTATTGTGTGACTGTATTTCAGAGCAGCACTCTGGTTTTTATATGGGGTTCTACAGAAACAAATGTAGTTCTAAAGGTAACACAAAGGTTTGCTTTGAATTTTATATAAAACTATTTTAACTATTAAGCACTTTAGAGAGGAAAAAAAACACTTTCACTGGGTTTTGAAGACCACCATTGCGCTCCATTATGCTGTCAGAGAAACATTCTTCAGATTTGAAAGGAAATTTCTTCTGCTGTCTTTGTTTAACTAGTATCCACAAAAGTGGGCTGTGATGAGCAAATCTGGTACCATTTGCAGTTCTTCCAGGTAATACCATTTTCCTCAACGCCTTGCAATGAAAATCAAGTATAGAAATAAAAGAGATAGTCTGGGTAGAATAAAACGCAGCTGTCATCGTTAACCCTGGACAGAATTGCTGCATCTCTCCAAACAGACACTCTGTCCGCAGAGTTTGCTTCTATATTAAGTAATTGTTATACACGGGACTCAAACGTTAGCTTTTGTTTGCTTTACGTATTGTGGCGTAAGTCAGTTTCATTTGAAAAAAAATAAAAGCATTCTGATTCAAAAGCATTTTTGGAAAGCATTGCTACAACTGGAAGGGTGATTGCAGCTGAACGGGTGTCCGATGCCAGGGCTATCTGGGGACAGAGCTCATTGGCTGCACCCCTTCTGGAGCCCTTTGATCACATCAGATTGACACCTGCCAACTGCTCCCTCGATCCTGCTCAAATCGTTCTCCGTAGCGCCAGGGGAGCCATTGGGATTCAGGTTTGATGCGACTCAAACTTCCAAGCTAGGACCTGCTGTAAAACAAACTATATATTTCATAGTTTACTGGAGCAAGAGTCTAGATGTAAGGCTAAAATCATACATACACTAATCCATATTTTTTGCAGTAAAAAGGGATGTTTCCGCCAAGCGTGGTTCAGTCCCTTCATGGTCATGGCATTCCCCCATTGCGTCCGTGGGTTGGCCGGCAGGCATTCACTGAAGGAGGGCCAGGCACCTGCCGTGCGAAGAAGCAGAAGCAGAAGAACCCCTAACTGCTGAGTCGCACCATTTAGAAGACACAAGATGTTCAAGCAATCATTACTAAACAATGTGATAATGGGATATGGGACTTACACAAATGGTTTTATGCAAGTACAGGAGAAGAAATAAACAGGAAGTAGGAAGCTTGATTAATTTGTACTTTGTTTTGCTTGGTGACTGGCCCTAACATTTTTTTTTTAAATATAATGATGAAGTCTTCGGGTTTGAAATTACATTTGAATCCATTCAACTTGGAAATAGAACATTTTTCTCCAGTAAGAACTAAATGCCAGTCATCCACATGAGGCTGATGTCCGTCTTAAAAATACAAGTTATAAGGAAGAGACATTAAAAAAATAAAATACTAAAATCCCACTTAAATAAAAGATCACTTTAAAAGAAATCCTTCATACTGAATTTTAGGACTATTCAGTCAATCTCCCATGATGGTTATATGCTCCTCGTGTGTAAGTATACAGTAGTCTTAATTTTTTTTTTTTTTAATCATCGAGAGGTGTGTTTTCTGCTTTCTGCATTATTTAGAGCACATTTAGATTCCAACCTGGTTTTCCTTTGCAAGTCAGTACACTTCTGCACTACTTTCCCCTGAATTAATTGATATAATGAGCTGATGTAAATTACTTTCACTATTAGGCTGAGCTAATATTAACCCACAACCATTTAGAAAGTAAATATACCACACGAGACATATACATACTGGATTCTAAACTTAAGTATCAAGGGTGTTTTTTTAATTTTTCTGTAATTTTGTAGTGTCCATCCAATTGCTCTGTCTCATGGTGTGGAGAATCAGGACTGTGGGCATAATAAACACCTTCTGCTGAGGCCCCTGCCTGGGCCCATGGGCAGGGGAGGTGGTGGTGGGAGGGGTGTGGTTCTGTCTCCTTGTCAGCACTTTCTAGCTTTCCTTCTGGGAACACTTCCAACATGTTAATTATGAAAATGCAACTCCCCTTTTAAGGTCCCAGGGAAATGCTCTCAACGGTATATTTTTTTAATATTCTACTTTATTTATATTCCACTGGTAACTGCTCTGATATCTGTATTTCTGTAGCCTTCCCTGTTCCATTGATGAGTCATCAAATTCTGCCTGGTGGTGTCTTTTGTGTGACTCTTACCCCCCACCTCCACCTAGGTTGTCAGGTCTTTGGAGAAGGACCTGCTAGTGAGCCTTGATAATGCCAAGTCAAAATTCATATGAAACACAAGTGCCTTTTTAGCATAGAGTGGACTTCCCATCCCCCCGTGATAATCCAGCATCGTGCCTGTGCTTCTGTTGTATTTCTCCCCCAGGAATGCTCTTCCTCTCTTCTTCTCTTACAGTCCTGTCTCTTCATCGAGGCTCTGCTTAAACACTTTACAGTGCGCCCCAGATCTGCATCTGACCCCTCCTGTGTAACTCCGTCCTGCAACATTTGCCCTGATTATTTCACTTCTAATTTCCACCTTACGTGGTAGCTTTCGGTAGATTTACTTTTGTCGGCTGTCAGTTCCTGATACCTGACGCACCTTCTGTTTCCCGTGTCTTGTGCACACAGCAGGTGTTCAGTAAACGTTGTCACGTGACTGAAGGTTTGCAAAGCGTGTGGAGGAATGGCGTTCTCACGGAAGAATCAAAGGTCCCGTGCCTCACGGGGGTGTGCCTGGTGGTAAATCAAGAATGGGGAACAGCAAATGCTATCTCCGAAGCAACCCCTATCACATTTTGTAGCAAGCAGCTACCAGGGCATGATGACTAAGCGTCCCATGCAGTGTTGCCTGTGACCCACTATTAGAGATCCTACTGTTTTAATCTGGGCGGGTGCTTCCATTGTAGACAGTCTCTTACTAAAATCTTGATATCTTTTGTGAATGTTAACACATATTAACACCTTTGTCATCTGTGAGCATCTCTATCGCGATCATAAAGAATCAGGTTGTGGGGAAGTTGCAGAGAGGAATTGGTGGGAGGAATCAGGGTAGAGGACCAGGAGAAAGGAAAGAGTCTGCTGCTGAAACAGGAGTGTTTCTGGACAGATTTCAACTTCAGTGTCATGAGGGTACAAGCAAGTGATGCAGTCTGGCCTGGAAGCTGCGGTCCAGATACTCAGGGCCCCTGTATGCTGCCCCTCTCACTCCTGCCTGTTAATTATCTCCTTTATGAGCATTTCCTCCAAACCTTAAAACTACTTAGCTAGGTAAAATTGCTCCGTTTTTTTAAGTAAGAACTTGATATTGCGAAAGGTTAAACTACATAGCCACAATTGGCTACATAGTAAGTAGAAAAACAAAGATAAGAATGTGAAACCTGCATTTTCCCCCTAAATTATGCTCAGTGCCACTTAGGGTAGGTGGCTTTCATTGGTCAGCTGGGTATAGGGAGACGACAGAAGACTTAGAAATCTTTTAAGACTAGTCTATTCTGATTGCTCTTGCCATGGCATTATTTCAAAACCTCAAATTGCTATGAAAAGCTCAGTAGTACCCTTTTTTGACTCAGTATTGGTCTTGTTAAAGAATAGGATGGGAAACAAGATGGCTAACCTTCCATCTTTCACCAGGAGGAAATTCAGCTAGTCTCTTTGTTTTTGTGCGAAAGCAAAATAAAATGAGTCTGTGATATGCAAATGAGTCTCTCCACTGTTTGTTAATTTCCACTGTTTACTCAAAAATGGGAAACACCAGGCTTGTGATACATCATCTTTTGTGCGCTTGGCACCTTCCATCATGGATCGTATTAATCTGCTTAAACTAACAAGGATTAATTGCCTTGGTAAGTCAACCTGGCATTGAAATGATATATTGCCCAGACAGCTTGGAATTTGGCCACTCATAAATCTCATTCGTGTGTTGGTTTATTTCTGTTTGTCTCTTTCTCTGACAGATGTGTGCCCAATCACTGTGAGCATGGCGGGAAGTGTTCGCAAACATGGCACAGCTTCCAGTGCGCTTGTGAGGAGACAGGATACAGTGGGGCCACCTGCCACAACTGTGAGTGCCCTTTCATCTCACCCTGACATTTAGTAGCCCAGACCCCAGGTCTTTGGCAGCCTGGGGAGTGCACCCACTTGATTCTGAAGAACCCAGATTTTGTTGTTACTTCCCCGGAATAGTCCTGTAATCAAGATATACTCTCTCATGCCTAATGACACACAAAAAAGGACCAATGTGTCCAATGTTCCATAAACATAGTTGGGATTGGAATGCCAATCTTGGATTTGCCTCTGTGTGTCTAAGCCACGTCTGGATAGATGGTTTGGGAAATTGTGTTAGTGCAATGTCTTTAACTGGATTCTCATTTATCAGTTCATCAGAGAGACAGAGTGTAATGTGAACATTTAGTGTCTGGACAATAATTGTCTCATGCTCTATCGCAACTATTTGGCCATGTTTTTCAAGTCAGAAAAAGAGGTTAGAAAGTGGAATAAAGTCCATTAAGTTGTATATCTAAAATAATAACGCAAGAAGGCAAATATTCAAAGTAAAAAGTGGCTTGCAAAGACAATTAATAGAACACAGATGTGCCTAGATTTACATTACCACTTTACAGTGGAAGGTGGAGGTTTGTGTTTTTGTCATTTAAAGGATATTTTAAAATGAGTGTTAACTCTGTAGTTGTCTAACATTAATTTTCCAAAAATGTGTTGCTGTTTACAAAGCCCTTTTAGAAACAGATTTACCATAAAACATATAGTTGAAAGAAGTTGTTCATCTGTCTGTCACGTGTGTATGTGTGTGCATGGTGTGCATGCATGTGCTGGTGTGTGTAGGGAGAGAGGAAGGGGGAGGGAAAGAGAAGAGCTCCAATCTTCAGTCTCCTCCCGATAGGCTGAAAAACTGAAAATCTGGTATTTAAGCCCTCTAATTATACAGACTTCTTGCATTCCACTTCATTTTTAGGAAACAGTGACAAAAATATTATCAGTGAAGAGTTCTGGGGATAATAAAAATGCAGGACAGCTCTCTGAGCCTTTCATGTTGTTACTTGTAACAATGTATAATAAGCTGTTCGGAATATAAGACCTCAACAAAGAAAAATGTTTGAAATTTATTTTATTGCCTTATTATTTTGTTTAGGAAGCTGCTCAAAAGTAAGAGACAAAAGTGCTCCTTAAAAAATTAACATTAGGGGCACCTGGGTGGCTCAGTGGGTTAAGCCTGTGCCTTCAGCTCAGGTCATGATCTCCAGTCCTGGGATCAAGCCCCACATCGGGCTCTCTGCTCAGCGGGGAGCCTGCTTCCCCTCTCTCTCTCTGCCTGGCTCTTTGCCTACTTGTGATCTCTGTCTGTCAAATAAATTAATAAAATCTTTTAAAAAAATTAACATTAATAGAAGATGTACAAGAAAATAAAAATAGGCACTAGATTAATTTTTGGTAAAGGATTTCCATATGGATGCATGGAAATGTACTTTAATGAATAAAAAATGATACTGATACTTAAATTAAAGGATTTATAACTAAAGTTGCCCCTTGCCAATCACACCAAATGTTAACTTTCAGCCTGTGATATTCATTATATGATAAATGATGTTTGAATTAGGCAAACTTCGATAAAACGTCATACTTTCACTCCACCAACATAATTTATATATTGTGCTACAAATAACACTTTTAACTAGGAGGGATCTTGTTCCTGAATATGAAAATTCTAACCAAAAACAAAGAATAAGAGATTGGTGCTGGTTACAAGGGTTTCCTAACTCTGTGCCCACTTGATGCTGACCTGGAACAGCAAACTGCTCCTCTTCTTCTTCTTCTTCTTCTTTTTTTTTTTTTTTTTAATAGCGGCTTCCTTTCGTTTAAATTCACAGCAAAGTAAAGGAGATTTTAAAAATATTAAATTTGTTTTCCATTTAAGTGCATGCTACTGGTTGAGTAGCTGAGGTTTTTGTTTTGTTTTGTTTTTTGTTTGTTTGTTTATTTGTTTTTAAAGAGTAATAACTCCAACTAATAGACATGTCCTAACTGTATTTAGGTTTGGCCTTAGTGGCAATCTCTAGATACGAAGGAGGGAAATTATCTTCTACCTGTCCGGTATTCCGCATTTGTTTCCATTCATTTTAACATAGAAAGCCTGATCTCTTATTGTCTTCCCTGAGTGAGGCCAGAATTTTGAAAATCAAGTGTGTGCGTAAAGAGAGGTTAGAGGATCACAGTGCGTAATTAGAGAAAGGGTTCAGTGATATTATTTGCTTGTGAAAAATATTTATCTTGTACCTTATTGAAGGGTATATGCTTCCAAATAAACTGAAAGACTTGGTGTACCTCTTAGTTACTCCCATGGATTAGTTAAAAATTGGGAAGGAAGGTCTGATCCAGCACATAATAATGGAAAATATACATAATATATGCCATTCAGTTTGATATAGAATGAATCATATTACATTTTTACTCAGTGACCACACTCATAGTAAGAGCACTAAGTAAAAAGAAGCCAGCTTCTGAGGCTAGCTATGAGATTATCATGCTGTGCACCTTTGTAGAAAGTCATTTGACTTCTCTCGGACTTTCTTTATTCCCCTTGACTAAATGGCTACAGGAGTCTCTTATAGTTCTAAAAGCTGAGGCTTCCAGTTGCTCATTCTGTGTTCTGGTTTTGAATTTTGTTAACATTATTAAATACTTTACCTCATTATTCCCTGAAGAGGACGAAGGGTCCCTTTTGAAAAAAGGAGTAATGGTAATTTTATAATGGCACTCCTTTAAAGAGGTAAAAAAAGAACTAACTAAAGCATCGAGTTTGCTGTAACTAAATATTTCATAGAGCTTCAAACATTACAATTGAGCTACTATTTCCACACATTTTCCACTCTGGTCCTGGCTTGGTCGGGGTAAGATAGCCATTCCTCAGGAGACCGATGATCCTCAGTCCTAGATGCTGGGGTCCAAGATGGAACTGAGAAGCCCTTTTTTGATAAGTCGTACTGCCTGAGTTTGAACTTGGCCCTGTCACTTATTTGTAACCTTTGGGCACTTAGCCTCTTGGAGCTTTAGGTTTTTCTTGTGTGGAGATGGGTGCAGTGACCCATGTCAAGCCACCTTGAGATTAAATGAGGTGGCTTATGGAAGACACAGGTAAGAGCTTTAGCATATATTAGCAATCGGTAAATTTTCACCAATTCATGCCTTTCAGAACAAGGCATCCTTTGATCTGTACTTCTGTACCAGTAATTGTCCGCATCCCACAATTAGTCACTTAATTTCAAGCTGTCACTCATTGTTGTCACTTGTGTGGCAGATTGGGTTTGAAGTGAATGATTTCCATAGTTTTCTCTTTTTTCAGAAGAACTGAAGAGAATTAAAAGTAATCTGGATGTGCCTTGGACCTGTATCTGTCTATCGGTTGGTTTGTTTATACATGGAGATTCTATTTTCAAATACATTCTCTGTAGGGCTCAGAGGGTTGTTATTTACAAACCACTCTCCTGAGGAGTCAGGATGTCTGCCTTTGGATGAGGAAATGTCAGGGAAAGCCAGAGGTGGGATAGCAGGAAAGGGCAGGCCAGGTTTGTTCTCCAAAACACGGAAGAGGTTAGTTTGTGACCAAATGAGGCAAATACATTAAATTGTTGCAGTTTTATACTTTTCACATTTTCTTATGCAGATATTCCATTCTTGATGAATTTCTGACTCATAGCATATTGAAACTTAAAATCGTGACAAAGAGGGTAGAGTGATCGTGTTGAATATTTATTTTTTGTTATATTGACTTATCCTCATCCTCTTCAAAGTATGAGGATGTGTCTTTCTTATGAGCAAAGCTTTATGTTTATAGTTAGTCTTTTCTCTCTTCCTGGTGCTGTGTAGACAATCGGTCTCCAAACTTACTTGCCAATACTTCAGGTGCTCTTTAGGATCTAATTACCATCTCGTGTTTTCCACATGTGTTCCTTACACTTTATAATTATGGTGCTCACTTACATAAATTAAATACAAAAAGAAATCCCTTATCTCAGGGCTTAGTAGACTTTTTTTTTTCCCCCTCATGCTGCTGGAGCCTATCTTTGAGCTCAGTCATTCTACATATGATACCAGTGTCTTACTTGGAACTGCCCTAAAAATCCCCAGAATATTCCCAATAATATGAAAATTGGCAGCTGTCTTCACAAGTCAGAGGACATTTAACAGATACAAACCATGTTTGGGGGTGGAAATTTAGGAGAATTGTTATTAAATACCAGGTATTCATTCTAAGAGAAAATCTTTTTCCAGATTTTGTTATTAAAAGAGAGATTTTCACCTTGCCCAGATAAATAGGTATTATTATTTACAGAGGCAGTAAGAGGGGATAAACTGAATGACCTACGCAGATCTCTTCAAATTTAAAAATTGTGTGATTTTGAGTTCTAAGATACTAAGAAGGTACTGATGTTGCCACACAAATGCAAAACTTAATTTTTTACTAGCCAATGTTGGAGGAAAAATCGAAATGAAAAGGACAGTATTCTACATCCTGTAGTCTGGAGCTATTACTCTGGGTCCATAAATTTGTAAACCATAAATTACACTGCACCTTATTACCACACACATGAAAAGTGCAATGGATTTCAGTAGCACACACCATGTTATTTATAATCCATTATACTCATAAGTAATTGAATTCAAAGCATAATTTTTAAAAAGAAATTAATCCTACCTGCTTGTAGTCACACTAACCTACAGCATAAACACCTGGATTTATTGGCAGTGGGAGATTTGGTGCCTCCATCTGTTTGGAACGACCACAGTCTTAGGCATCAGTGAAGACAACTTGGAATCTGAGTGTTGCCATTCTCTTCCCCACCAAGAAAAAAAAAAAAAGTGTTCACTGTATAGAATCATGTCCTTAAAGAACTGGAATCCATCGCGCAACTATAAATTCAGCCGGCTTATAAGGACCTACTCAGAAATGGCTGTGTTTTTTATCTGGTTTTCCACCATACATTTCCTCCCCTTCCCATTTCCAGTCTCCTTGACCTCTGTTCAGTTCTTCACGCATGCCCTGTACCCTCGCACTGTTCTCACTCCCCTGCCGCTGCCCCCACCACAGGACTTTTTGCACATCCCCCCTCTGTGCTTTGTCCAGTACATTCCTACTCATCCTTCAAATCTCAGTTCAGTAGCTGCCTCCGTAAGGAAGCTTTCTGTGACCCTGTAATTAGGTCAAATCCACTTATTCTAATACACACCTTAGCACTGGCAATGATGGTGATTTGACATTTATTATTTGTGATTCTTTAATACTATCTGTCTCTTCCCCTGGACTGCATTATCTGAGAGAAGACAGTGCTGGTTTCTGTTGACCACTTTATTCCCAGGGCCCCCCAGCATATATTATGTGCTCAGTGAATGTGCGTGGAATCAAACGGTGAATGGATGGAAGAGAATGTAAAAAGCATCAGTAGCTTTTTAAAAATCATGTCCTTGGGGCACCTGGGTGGCTCAGTGGGTTAAAGCCTCTGCTTTCGGCTCAGGTCATGATCCCAGAGTCCTGGGATCGAGTCCCGCATCGGGCTCTCTGCTCAGCAGGAGGCCTGCTTCTCTTCCTCTCTCTCTGCCTGCCTCTCTGCCTACTTGTGATCTCCCTCTCTGTCAAATAAATAAATAAAATTTTTAAAAATATATATAAAGAAAAAATCATGTCCTTTTACAAATCCATGAAAATGGTGAAGCTATGAAGAGGAAGTAAGCTAAAGTGACAAAAGGGAAACAAGAGGAGGGCAGATAATAGAAGATGAGTTAGTGAAAGGCTGAGAGGGTAGTGTTAGTATTAACAGCAGAAACAGCCACAAGAGGTATAAAGTTCTAAGAAGTTTTATGGAGGAAGCCAGTGTATGCGGAAAAAAACCTGCACATTTCCAATAATCATGAGGAAAACATTGGGCCATGCATGCTAGAGCACGTTCATCGTGACTTGTGGACATATGTAGTAGGACTCTCAAAGGAAGTTCAACGATGAAATGATATCTCAGGTAATAAAGTGCCGTCAGCTCATGTACTGGCGGTTGTATGGGCTATTCTAAAGTAGATATGGATATATCTATATAAAACATGTATTTATATATAGTATTTATTTTTATATATAATATAGATATGGTTTAAATATGGATAAATGAATGACAAAAAAGTTTAAACTTGGTACAAAATTTGAAGAAGATGAATATAACCCTTTTATTTATCACGTAATATCCTACGTATATTCTTGCTACTAGAAAATTACAGAGAGGGAAAAGAACTCAGAATGTGAAATTTGACGTTCTGATGTCAAATCCTCAAATCTTCAGGCTCTACAGCCTTTTTCCATCACCCGATTTCTTAGCTGTAGGACAGGAACTGTCTCCCAAATCTATAAATCCTCTGTTCCCTCAAACTCTCTTAGCACAGTAGTACGAATTTCACTTGTACCCGTCAAGAATAAAGTCAGCTCTTCGAGGACATGCTGCTGGCCACTGATAGCAAGCAAATGAGAAGTGTTGGACTGAATCCCCTCCACCCACCTCTTTTTTTTCCTCCTCTGTGCTGTGTTGGCTTTGTGTTTTGGACTGTCATTTAACCTCTTTGACCTTAACTATCCTTTGGGACAGTCAATGAAATATTGTCTCTTCTTGTAAATTTAGAAAACATTTGGTATCATTTTGTAACTTTTCTTGTACCACTGAGTCTTTTAAAAGAGGCAGCAAAAGTTTTGTCTGATTAGAAGTAGCTTCAGCTTACAAAGCACTGATAGAGTTGATTGTCTAGGAAAAGATCAGAGGGTTTCTCAGTATTTAAGCCAGTACTCACTGAAAAGATAAAAGGCTTTATTAGCAAATATAATGGCTACACAGGCTGATTTACATTCACAGGGTGGATCTGCTCTTTGTAACAGAGACACAGCATCACGTAACCAGATTGTGCTTCTTTGTTAGCAAGTGAACAATGACCAGTCTTCCAGTTTTACCTCCCTTTCTCATCCTTTGCATTCCCACACCATGACCTACTTCAGAGGCTCCGTGTGTCTCTGTCATTAAGGGCTGGGTCCTTCGCATTAAGTAGTGGCCCTAGGGCACCACCACAGGACCATGGGACACAGAGGAGCTATACTCCTACCATCACTTAGTCATTTTTGTGTGTGTGCATTCATCAATATGTCGAGAGTGGACTCCATTCTGCATGTGGGATAGATGCTGGAATGTGAGGAGACAAAGAAGAGGGGAGTATGTAATGTTAATAGCTCCCTCCAAAGAAGTGTGTACTTCCATTAAAAAAGGAAAGCCCTTGGGGCACCTGGGTGACTCAAAGTGTCTGATCTCTGCTCAGGTCATGATCTCAGGGTCCTGGATCTCAGGAATCCCAAGTTGGGCTCCCAGCTCAGTGGCTCAGTGGGGAGTCCTCTTGTCCCTCTGCCCCTCCCTCTACTCATGTGCTCTCACTCTCACTCTCTCTTTCAAATAAATAAATTCTTTAAAAAATAAAATAAAAGCCCTTATAATCTTAACTCATTTACATATCTTTGGCTTTTGTTGGGATTATGAACTGAGGACAAATTGTACTGTATGATTACCTTGTATGGTCTAAGTTGCCACCTTTCATCTTACAGAATATGTAGAAATGTAATTACATGGGAAATTACTTAATATCTTATCACAGATTCCTTGTAATTCTAAGCAGTCATTTCATCTCTTCAGATTGTATCATCAGATTATCTATCTGTTCATTCCTGGGTTTTTTCTGACCAGATGGGATGGGAGAGATCAGAGTGAGGAGGAATCAGCTCCAGCACAGTGGTGGGGGGCGGGAAGGGGGGGATGTGGTCTGCAGTAGAGCACGTGCCATTAAAATAACAGTAAACCCATGCTCTGTTGTGTGTGTTCTCTAGAGGAGAAGCTCAGGTCCTCACCAAAGCTGAAGCATTTGGGGAAAGAGGGAAAGGACAAGTGGTGTCACTTCCTGAAATCACACTTTTTTAAACAATAATCCCGGCGGCTCCTTCACTCCCGTTTTCACCGGGCATCTGCAGATAGAGTAAGATGGAGAGACACGAGAGAATGCCACCTTTGTGGAAATGTTGGAAGGGGATTTAGAGGTCATTCTCTTTCAGCCATAACCAAATAAATTGCACGGGATTGAAACAGTGCAGGTCATTTGGAGAAACAGAGCCCACGGACCTTTACATTTCTAAGGCAGCCCAAATTTCAAATTAATCCCTTCTTTTATGCCTTGCTTTGGAAAGATGGCTAAGATTAGACCTAGAAAGAAAGAATTTAATTTCAGTTTTGCAAAGACATTTTCAATAGTTTCAAAAATACATCTTTCTCTTTGAATAAAAAGTCTTTGCAAAAAAGTTGATCTGCGAATGCATATTAAAAAGCAGCCTGCTCTAGAACGGAGCCGTGAACCTGTGAACTGCACAGAGGCTGTAAAATGCCAGAGCTCCGTCCCGAGGGAGTTGACATTATTCATTAAACCCCTCTGTAGTTGGAATCCCAGTGACCGTGTCAGCCCAGGTTCAGAGTGAAGACACTCACCTCTACACCTTCGCCAAGTTTGGTGAAGGGAAGGAAGATAGAGGAGGAGGCTGATTACTGGCAGATAAAGAAGGAAACTTCACAGAATTTTTTATCTACTCAAAGAGCAAGAAAAGAGAGTTAAAGTTAAATATAGGGTGTGTCTCTCCTTTCGTCCTTTTAACGTCTCCCAGATCAGATGACTTCCTGCTTTCAGATTGACCTTAGTCACTGTGCCCCTACTCTAAGTCTTTAGCTTCACAAATCCCGAGTAGAGGGTTCCCTGTAATACATAGGCAGATGGTCCCGGGTCATTCGATAATACTGCGTGTCCATTTTGTATGTAGCACACTCTGTGGATCACAGAAATGCAGGTAAGAGCCTGCTTGTGGCTTGAAAGGGAAGATGGACAAAGAGGAAGCATTGATGTGTTAGTAGAAGGTGTTAAGTAGAAGGTGTAATGTGTTTATGTGCTAAATCCGGTGTAAAGGCCGGTATGTATAGCATGAGAGAGAGAACGGCATGGACCAATTGCTTGGGGAAGGGTTTCAGGACCAGCTGAACCTTGGCCAAGCTCCTTGCTTGCTCGCTTGGGCCTTAAGATTGGAACTGATGGGGGGAAGAAGAGGTACAGCAAAGACAAAGTTTGAGAGCAGAAATAAACGTGGGCTGTGGAGAAGCATGTTCATGAAAGGGGCCCACCTTTGGAGCCCACACACGGCCATGGGGAATGTCATTCAGATTCTAACATGCCATATGATCCTGGGGAAGTTTCTAAACATTCCTGAGTTCCTGTTTGAGTCGCAGACTGGAGCTAGGATTGTTAAATATTCAGGACTTTTGCGAGCTGGTTGTGAAGGCATGGTAGGAGAATTTACCCCATGGGAATTAACAAGCACAACATATCTAGGCTCTTTTTTGTAAAGCTGGTCTACCAGAATATCACTGCCCTGATTCCTCCTTAATTAAGCAAGGATTATAGATCTGCCTATGCATATTGCTGTGTAGGGACCGATAATGTAGAAAATGTCTAGAATGTTTAGAATCGACACAGATGACTCTCAAGAATGAGAGTTTCAGGTTAAATGTGATATTGTGAACAGAAAGGTCTCATCAGAGGAGTGGCAAGGTGTGTAGTTAAGCAGGTAGACTGAGCTAGTCAGAGGACAGTGGTCCTTCACTACCTCAGCACCGACATATGATTTCGGATGTGATTCTTCATACTTGTTTTTACCACAAAACGACTTTACTTCTATTCTTTAGGAGGGAGAGTTGAGCTGTTCTCACTATATTAATCCATAAATGACATCGAAGTCTTCCCTAATAGACAGTTGGTTTATGATTACTTCTGAGCTATGGAGGACTTGTATGATTCCTGAACAGTGTTTAGAGAGCATGTAGGAAGGACCATTGGAGTATGTCGCGTCACCTCAAATGTCAACATTTCTTTTACTGAAGGGGACAGAAATGTTTTCTGTTACTAGGTTTGCTTCAGCTATTTAGCTTATAGTATAATCTGAGGTAACAACTGATGAATAATTAGCTCTGTTAGGATACGAAACTAATTTTAAGATTACTTTGTGATTATTAACCTAAAGCTCAAGAATGAGCAGTTTTCTTCTGTTGGGATCGCCTCCCATCTGTGATCCAGCTGTGTCAAATTTTATTCCTTAAATTCAAGACACTTGGCTTGGTTTGCTACCCTCTCTGAGAATACAACTACCTGTGATGAATCTAATGATTTTTTTTTCACTGTTCACATGACAGAAATCTGAAGAATGAATGATTGGTCTCTGTTTTGTTTTTGCTTTTCCAACATCATGGTGGACAAAGAACTCTCTTCATTTCTGTTGTTGTTATGACTACATTCTGCTCTTCTTCTTCCTTTCCAAGCCATCTTGGTGAAAGAATGTAGAGTTCAGATTTTTGGAATCTAGAAAGAAAATGTTTATCTACCCAAATAATTCCTTCTGTTGTATTCGCTGTAGACCGCTAATGCCACTAAAAGCAAAAGTTTCCCATGGTAAGTGTAGCAGTTTCCAAGAAAATGTTGCTGGTTCACTTTTTTGAGTATTTTCAAATTTGAGAGCTTTCAGATTTTAGTAAAATATTTTGTTTGAAAATATTTTAATGTAGGCAAGTGCGAGTGAAATTCTATAAATGGATTTGACTAAAAAAAATCCAATTTTCACATAAAGCAAGAGAGAGGTCTAATGGCTTGCAGTTTGTTGGTCTCATTATATAATTGCTTTCCAAAGCTACCATGGGGGCTCCCGCCTGCAAAATATGCCCAACCTATTCTTGAAAGACCTTTCTTGCCATCACAGATGCCAGCACCAAATGCCTGACAAAGTTGGCACCTGCAAAATCACTGTCATTACTCATTAGCAGGCATCAAAATGTCCTAATAATACTTTTTTCCACTATCCAATCCTGTGGAGACATCAATTAAACATGTCTTGTTTGCCAAGTCATGTGATCTGCTTTCCCTGTGCCGGATAAAGCCAAATGAGACCATTTGGGTAGGTTGGATAAAGAAACACCTTGAAGAGTTTGGCTGTGGAAAGAGAAATTCTTTCTATCCATATTACTGCAGTGGAATTCAGAACTCTAGAAAACCCTATGTGCTTTTCCCACCATATGGCTGGCTGTTGCTCGGTTGCCCTACTTAGAGAACATCAAGTATTCAATGGAAGGCATATTCCTACTCAGAAAATAACCAACATATTAAGATTTCTTTACGGTTTCAGTGACCTAGATACAGACTTGCGAATAAATCAAACCTGAATTTTATCGGGTCAGATTGAGTATCTGAAGCTTGATAAACGGAACAGGCTCTGTTAATTAATTGTCCAGAAGGACTCTTTTTTCCCCCTTTGTATAATTCTTAAAATCAACTCGGCTGAAGCTATGTGAGAGAGAAGAGAGTATCCTGAACTTCTGTAGGGGGAGAAGACAGTAACGGAGACCGCCTTGCCGGCTTGCAAGGCAGCAGTTCTGGGAGACAAGTGTGGAACTGAACTTTTATTAGATGCCCCTGGGAAGGCAGGTAGGAAGGTTCAGGCAGCAATCCTTGCTTCCTAGTCAGTAATGGGAGGATCCACTACCCTGTGATTATTGCACCAACTGAGGAGGACTGAGCCATTAAGAAAATCTCCTCTGGTCTCGGTGAGGCCAGTCGTCCAAAGGCTGCAAAAGTGGAACAGAGTCTGGGAGGGGAAACGGAATCGGTGACGGGTGATGAAGGACAGTGATTGCAGAATGAATTCTCATCACATCCGGGCTGCACCCACGGCTCAGGACATGCTTCCCACCACTCCCAGGTGAAACGTGGTGTCAAGTCCGTGTTGGAGCTTTTGCTTTGCCTCAGTGCCCTTCTTGGAGTGCCGCTGTATGGAGGTCATTCCCACGAAGCTCATTTCTACGGCCTAAACTAGTGTGGGGGCCACGTGTGTCTTAGTAATAAAAATAATGAAACAGAACGACTCACTGTGCAGAAGTAATGTGGAAGACAAATGTATGGAGAAGCCGTGGCAATGCTTTTAGCAATCACAGAAGAGTTTATTAATAGGAAACATTGCCCCATATCTCCTACACATACAGATTAGACGTTGAAAGAACTCACACATAGTAAAAGCATGTTTGTTTAAAACCCAAGTAACTCATCCACTATATAAAAATTTCTAGGGGATTTTGAATCAGGATTCAGTTTGCATTCACTTTTTTTTCTTCTTAGCGTCACCCTTAGCTTCCCACATACCACCTGTCTTAAGATGAGATAAACGAACATGAGGCCCTAAACTCTACCACAGGTGGTGCCTTAGCCAGGGAAAGGATTCACAGACACTTGATTAGCATCAGTTTCACGTGTGGTAATAAAAAAAAATTTAATCTGCACAAACTGTCATTTTCATGCTGGGATCATTTAGATTCCAGCAGTCTCTGTATTGATTGGGTTCAAGAAAACTATTTTCATTGTGCTTTTTTAATGAGGATGCCCGGTGCAAAATCATACTCGAGTCCTGGAGAACTTCTTGGTTTTCAAAAGTGCAGCCAATAGAACTTCAGTGGTTGGGAAAAATGGGCTTGCTATCTGTAGACTGACAGAACATTAAGACCAAGTATACGAAATTTGAAGAAGAGTAGGGTAGTAGCTATTTTGAAATACTGACTGATATACTAGTGCGTTAAGATTAGAGACTATACCTAAAAAAGACAAGTAGATAAGCTTGGGATATTGCCTTTTTATAGTCTTCTTATCAGAATATCTGCAACCACTCCATTTTCCTGAATTTTCTATGAATTCTCTTTTCCAGTATGTGGCTACCTGCCACTTCCCAACCAAAGTAGGAAGACTTTAGGCAGGGATGATGGGTGGAGAGACCACAGAGGTGGCTGTCTTGCGTTGTGGCCCTGACAAGTTGATTATATATTGGAAGATGTGGCGGGGGAACCACATCCCAGTTTCTGACATTAGTCTCCGCGGATGTTCATCATCCGAAGCAGCTGCTTTAGGAGCAAGTTAGGGAACCTCTGAGAACGCAGAGGTAACACTCATTTGCTCATGGGTGCATGTGAATGCAGCTGCCCCCCAAGGAGCCCCAGCAACAATTAATTACAGTCACCCCATTCTGTAGAAACAACAGAAAATCATTTTAAAACTTTTGAAATTCCATAGAGAGTGCATTTATTTTAAAATCTGTAGCTCATATCTGTGATATAGTAATACAAATGTGTGCATACACCATATGTGCGGTAGATAAACTATTACCTTATGAATCAGAAAGGTCCATGTTCAAGGCATCTCTGGTTAGTAGAAATCTGTCCTTTGCTACCCTGTTTTGGATCTGATTAATTATGCATCTCACACACACACACACACACACACACACAGGTGCAAACTCCAGTGACTGATCAGAGGCTGACGTTTTACAGGCTAACTTTTTTGACTTGGTTGCTCGTTCATAAAATACTAATGCAATATACAATCCCCACGCAGACTTCCCTCTTCTCTGCAAAGTATGGAGACCCACATGCTGCAAAGCTCGCTGTGGGCTCCTGGCTCAGAAACCATTCTCTCAGCACTCTCCTGACATTATTAATGGCCCTGATGTACAAACCCAGAATAAAATAGAATTAAAATCCAAAGTTAATTTCAAGCTCCATTAGAAATTAAAGGTGTTGGCAAAGAAATCAATATTTGCCCAGTACAAAATGACTAAATTCAAAGCAATTAATTCTATTATTTTGTAACTTCTAAAAACTATAAAGGACCTTCAAACTATAAAGTGTTACCACGCTCACACATATACACAATATGTGACTAAAAATAATGACAATGATTTCTAGAAGCAAGACACAAAAATCTATTTTATTACTTTGTAACCATACCATGTAGCATACGCACTAAAAATGTGTGTCTTAAAATAGAGCCAATTATTCTATACAATCCATGGCTATTTCCGACAATTACCAACCCTCAGTTGTAAATCTGGGAGGATTTAAGGGACAGAAACAAGGCAAAAGAGCAAAGAGATTTATTTAAATGCAATAGATGTATCCATTTCCTTAATTTTACTTTCTTTTTTCCAGCTTTTTTTTTTTTTAAGTATTGCTATAGATTAACAAACAAATGGTCTTAAAACACTGTAGTTCTAACTAGTATAAAGTATTTTGCAACCTGTAGGTTATAGGTCATAGAAGACATTAAAGTAACAGTCAGTAAAAACTTTTTCATGACAGAGGGGCGCCTGGGTGGCTCAGTAGGTTGAGCATCTGCCTTTGGCTTAGGTCAAGATCCCAGGGTCTTGGGATCAAGTCCTGTATCAGGTTCCTTGCTCAGCGGGAAGCCTGCTTCTCCCTCTCCCCCTAGCCCTCCTCCCTGGTCCTGCTCGCTTGCTCTCTCTCTCACTCTTTTTCTTTCAAATAAAATCTTCAAAAAAAAAAAAAAAACTTTTTCTTGTCAGAATCACTACCACTTCTTCCCTATCATGCCTTTTGGGGTAAGTCTGAGTTAACAAATGGACCTTTTGCAGGTCCGAGAGGATCAGAGTCAAACAGATCTGGATCAGACCTTGTAATGAGGATGTGTCACTGGTTCCCTCCCCATGTCAAGAAGAAGCCTCTTAAGAACTAACTCAGGCATCAGTTACCATTTCAGCATCTGAGGTGAACACTTGTAAAAGATAATGTGGGACAAACCATTGCTTTGGTTAGGAAACATCATAAGGCTTCTGGTTAAATCTTCCTCTTTTGTGGATCAAAACAGTCAATATGATTAAGGCTTAATTGCAAGAGATATGCAGGCAGGCACTGGGAGGGCTCGACTAGAGAGAATGGAGCCAATCATTGACAATAGCCTCACTCTTCCAGTCATTAATACTCAACTCCTTGGCTTTCAGAAATGTTATCCTTTAAAAAACTGTGAGATGTACTTTCCTTAAAGGCATGAGTCATCCAATCGAGAGATAGAGAGTTGGGTTTTGGGAGATGAGCTTCCTGGCCCACCAGCTCGTATTCTGTCTCTGTCATTGCTCCTCAAGGTTGCCCACTAGCTAGAACAGAAGCAAAGGTGTCAGACCAAATCGATTTCCAACTCTCTTAACTCTCCTCTTGTTCAGCATTTCCTTCCTTCCCATAGTATTTCGAAGGAGAGAGGATCCTGGAGTAAGACAGATGGGGGTGCCTGCCCCACACCCATTACTTCCTGTGTGTGTGGTCCAAGGTGTGACTTGACCTCCTTGATCCTTGCTTTCTTCTCTTGTGTAAGAAAAGCTGGCCAGGTTTTCTTTTCTTTTCTTTTTTTGTTTTTTTTTGTTTCTTTTAAGAATTTAAAACGTAGGTGAAGTGCATGTTCATTATGAGGGATATCATGGGCCCTCAACTGTAGTCACCATTGGTGTTATCATGGAGCTCCATTCCCTGGGTGTTCCTCTCCCTCTTCTATCAGACCTGCTCTCACGGGAGCACCGGGTATCTGTCACAGTGCTTGCAGGTGAACATAACACAAGGAAGAGTAAATAAGCAATAAAATGCCAGAAATTAGAATGCAGAGCTATAGAGAGGGGCGTAGGAATGGAGTGACAAAAGAACTAGGACTCTTTCTGAACTTTTCTTGTAAATGCATCCAAATAGTCTGAAGATGCTCTCTCCTCCTGTTGGTGGTGGGGACATGGCTTCCAGCTTCCCATCTGGATCTGCTCTCATTGGTGACCTCCACATTGGCCAGTTGATGCTAGTTTATTTAAATGGGGCTTCTATGTTTGATATCACTTGCTTTCTACTTATAGCAGTTTTCTTTGTTTTCTGTGGTTCAACTACTTCTCTGTTTTCATTCACTTTGATTGACCCGTTTGTTTGTAGTCTATGTCCTGCCTCACCCTTAAACGATGGTGCTCCCCAGCTTTGTGCTCAGGCTTCTCTTCTCCCTTACATACTTCCCCTGAATGCCTCTAACCATGTCTTCAGTTTCCACTTAAATGGTGAAAATTCCGTCATCTGTCTTGCTTGTCCAGAACACTCTGCTGGATCCATTAAACTGTGACCAGCACACAGTAGGGATTTAATAAATACTTGTCGAATGTGTGAATATCTTAGTATCCTACATGTTATATCCATTTCCTCATTCCACCCTGCCTCACTCTTCCTCCTGTAACACCCATGCACGTAAATTATCCATTGCAAATTCAGTCACTGAAGCAGCAATCGAAAACCCCCACGTCTGATCAGTCCCCAAGTTCAATATGTTCTACCTATGATATACCATTTGTGTCCCGCCTTCCTCTTGGGAGCTACGTATGAGCCCAGGCTCCCTCACTCCAGAGTAACTGCAGAGACCTTCCCATTCGTGGTTTTAGAACCTTCAGTTTATCCTCTATGTATCTGCTAAACTGAAATTTCAAAAGAGAGAATCTGATGCCATCACTTACAAGGTTAAAACCTTTCAGTAATTCTTTAAATTTGTTTATCTAAAATTTGAGTAAGTTAACATCACAGAGTGTTACATGATCTAGTTTCTGTCTCCCTGTTGTCCCCCCCTTCCTTTTCTCCAGGCACTTGGAGCACCTTAGAATGTTCTGTACAAGCCTCTGCAGAGAATGCAGTTCCTACTCTTCCTCTTCCGGTTAATTAACTTCCAAATGTTCTTCACTACTCTTCTGAAGATTCATTTATTTCAGGGGCCATTCTGCCATCCTGAGTCTGATTTAGGACCCCACCTTCTATGCTCCCGTGCCATGCTGTACACACCCATCAAAGAAATAGTAACACAGAGTCACTAGATATTTGTTTCTTGATGTTAAAAAAAAAAAAAATCCACGAAGTCTTATTTGACTTCTTATACCAAATCAAAGGACAGGACTAATGCAGTAGACTCCCAACAGTGCTTGTTACATGATGAAAGAGAATTCCATGCATGCCTAAATGGACACTCCCAAGACTACTTATTGGTGGGACATTTGCTTGAAGGAAAGTAGTGGGCTCTTGCTATACTTTCAGTCTTCTCTTTCTGTGTCTCTTCCCTTTGTTGTTCTTTTCCTTTCTAATCTACATCAAATGAGCGAAGGTCTGATACCTGTGCTTTGGGAAATTTGTGGCAGGAGTGGGATTCAATCACTGTCATTTTCCCCATCAGTTATCCTTCAAGATAGTTTATATCTAGTTGTGAAAGGAAAAACGAGATTCCCAAGTAGAGTAATTTTAGGGCATAAAACCTCCTGGTCCTTGCTTTCTTTCTTGTAAAGTTAGTCTTTAATATAAAGCTTAATCCTTTCACGTTGCCTAGAATGTATTCAGAGATTTTCTCTGCAGATTGTTTCATCTGCCAGTTAATTCCTGGGTACTTCTGGGAACTGAAGGGAAAAAGCATCTGAGGGGCAGTCACTGAACTCAGAGACAGTCAGTCCATCAGTTCTATGGATGTCTGGGTTTTGTTTTGTTTTCTCTAAACCAATGATTCTTAAATTTTTGTTTGAAAATTATCTGAGTAAATCTATAAAGTACAATTTTCAGGGCACCATTCCAAAAAATTCTGATTCATAAGATCTGTGATAGGCTCAGGGAATCTGCATTTTAACAAACTTGACTGGAAGATTCTAGAATATTCTAATGCAGATGGCTCATACCAATTTGAGGAAGCAGTGAACTTCCCTTTTATTGTCTCCATCCAACCAGAAGATGGAGCTTCCCTGAGGTTCTACTTACTCTAACTCTTTCCTTCCCTTGACTCCATATTCACCAGATTCTGGGAGATAAAAGGCATCATTTCCTGTGGTCTCACACCACCTGTTCGACCTCAGCCTCACAGTATCATTTCAGTCACTAGCCACGTGGATTCTCCATTACTTTGGGATCTAAAAGTTTTAGTCACCTCGTCTTCACCAGGACATAGGGCATGGCCAAGAAGGAGGCCGCAGCAGAATACACTGCCAACAGGACCTCAGAAGGAAAGGGAGTCCCCTGGGGTCCTCACGCCCCAGCCACGGGATAGTGGATGTGTGAAGAAGAGGAGAGTATCAATTTTGAATCATTCATTCCAAAATCTTTGTTTTCACATTGAACATGCGCTTGAGATAGCCACAAAAAAAAATAAAATTTCTCCCGAAGTGAAATCATGACTGATGCCAATGCAGAAGAGAGAAAAGTCCCCAAAAGTTTGATTTAAAAATGGCATTCAGAGATTTTGAATCATTACTAATTCATAATCCCTATGCAATGCAACAATTAGTATGCATTTACAAGAGATGCATTAGATGGAAGACATGATCTATGTCAGTGTTTGTAAATTTTGTTTTATCACAGCACTTCATTTCCAACATGTTTAAATTTCCTAAGTGTTCCTGTGACATGCTCACAGCTTACAAAACAATAACAAGAGAGGAGGCATCCTGTCCCATTGCAGATCCAGACAAACAGATGACGAGCTGGTCTGGCTGTGCATACAGACGACTCTGGTCCTTTCTAGTCTTTCACCCCTCTGGCTGCCTTTTTCATGTCAGTGACAAAGGTGGTACATTTAGTACATCCTGAATACCAAGCTGACACTTCTTTGAACCCTACCCGGCACTTTCTCCTTTTGTTCTGATCTTCATACACTATTTAAAGAGTAATAGCAGTACCAAGAATTCAGAGAGTAAATGATTTCCCTCTTTAATTCTACATTTCTTTAAGAAAGGAGTTCTTTCTTCCTCAAGCTGGTTTCTTTTTTTAATGAAAAAGCTAATTGTCCTTTAAAGCAACATTTTTTTTTGCATTTTGTAATAAAACTAGGAAGTAATTTAGTAACTTTCTAATAGTAAGTTAATGAGTTTTATCCACAAGCTAGTATCATGTGGTGCATATTTTTTATGTGTACATAATGTTTCTAAACTGAGCCCAGTTGATTTTTTTTTTTTCTTTTTTCAGCAAGAAAGAGAGGCTAAAAACAGACTCATAGCTCCCCAATGTGCTTAATGGGAGTATTTAACAGCATCCAAACATAGTCACTGTGCACATGGAAAGTTTTTTGCCACAAAATGACAAGGATCAGACACAAATCACTATGTTAGGTATCAGAAAACCTTGTATTTCTTCTGTTCCCACTGTGCTGGTTGTCCTTGGCTAATACGGAACTTATTTTCTTGACCCTTGCATGACTGAAGAATGCCAGTAGGTAGTCTGAGTAGCAGGAGGTCCAGGCACCACTGTAAACCTACATGAAAGTTTGTTTCTTTGCTTGTCTTTAATCACACCCCGTAGCTTCATGAGGTAGATAATCACCTTGTCAAAGCATTATAATGGACTGTGTTATATTGGGAGAGTCTTGATATAAAAGACACAAACTGGGCACATTTCTGAGGGAAGAAATAATGACTTGGATGAGGTAAATTATAGGCAAGGGATGCCACCTAATGTCCATTATATCCTAAAACACAGGGCATGTCTGCTGCCATTGCCATGCCCAGAGATCGCAAACATGTGTACATGTATGTGGCATCAAAATTGTCCACACTCACATTTACAGATGTGATATTTTGAGATGGGGTTTTCTGGAACCACCAGGGACCATTTTTACTGAAAGAGAGAATTCTGAAATATTTTTTTACAGATTTAATCTTCCATCAGCAGTGTAAGAAAGGGCATCTATATGGACCAAAAGTTCATACAACGATACTGCCTGTGTTACGGTTTTGTCTTCTAGTTGGGCTGTCTGCAGTATAGGTCAGAGTTTCAGATCTATCCCAGAATCTGGCCATATTCCACTTTCATAAGATACTTTTCCTGTAACTAAATTTAAAAAATCAAGGCAGGAGGAAAAATTTCATGATAATATCACAAAGAGAAATTTTATACATTAGTTAAATTTGTTAGCCATTAGGAAAGATAAGAATTTTTATTTCTTTTTAGAGAATCTTAAATTGAATCTAAGTCAGGATACGCCCTTACTCTCCAGAGGCCAATATTTCCAACTTGAATATGACCTTTGGCCAACAATTCCAATTCTGGAATTGTACAGCAAGGATTAAGTAGACATATTTACAAAGATTTATGTATGATTTTCATCTCAGCATAGTTTTGGATAATAAGAAATAAGAGTACATTTTCATATCTATCAATAGCAATATAGTAAAATAAATGATGATGTAATCACATCCTAGGAAGCCCTTAAAGTCACAAAACAGAGCTATATTGTTTGACAGAGAAAACACACAAAGTCCACTCTATGTGACATAGAAAATGAAACTAAGATCAGAACTCATAGTTTAAGAATATATATCCATAAAATACAATAAACTTTTAAGTGACTCTTACCAAATGAGGGGATTATGTGTCATTTTAATACTCCTTTTTTGTTTTTATGTTTTGTCTTAGTTGTATTTAAATAAACTATTTTTATAATAAATGAAAAACATTTCCACTTTTTAAATGTGGTAAAGAGGAATAAAATAGAAATAGAAAAGACCCAATATTAAGTCTCTAATCATATTTGAAATATCTATTTATTTGTACAAATACCTAAATGGATTGTGAACTCCTCAAGGAAGGAGACTGTGTTAATTTTCTTTTACTCCCCATAGGGCTCTGCAAAAGGGCAAAGAGTAGATGCATGGTGAATATGTTTTGAATTAATGTGTAGCCTCTGTTACATGGCTTTCCCTCTCCAAGTCTCGTTTTTTTCATCCACAAAATAAACGTAAGGTTGTCTACCCACCTCACTGGGGATTGCTGTGAGGCCCAAACGAGACAGTACACGTTGCCTATAAAGCACTCCATGCATGCAAAGGAACATTCGTTTTAACCACAGTGGTTGTACTCACAGCCATGATGAAGCAAGTTGTGCCCTCATCCTCAGGGACGGCTCAGGGCAAGATTGTGAAGCCAGCACAAAGTACCAGCTGCCCACCCAGGCCTGCCTTCTTCACTGTGGAGATGCCCCTCTTCCTCTGTGCCATGTGCCTTCTTGCTTATCTCCAGCTCTCATCTGGATTTAATCTCATGAAAACTGGGACTTGGGTTTTAACTTGCTCCTGCTGGGATTTGCATTCTCACCAGAGAGAAGAAATTGCAATCTACTTAAAAACTGTACCATATGTATAGATTCTATCCTATAGACATCTGCCATATATGTTATACACACACACTTTTATATATATATAGTTTTCCAATTTTCTAACATATATATATATCTATATACACACACATATATATATATAAAACATATGCATAATATTAGGAATCTGGAAAACTATTTTAATCAGGACAAAGTCACAAACTAAACCAAGTCACATGCCTCAGGGAATGCAGTTTATTGGAGTGTTTAGAATAGCATGAGGTTAATTAGGTCAGGATTCCTGGAAAAGTGAGATCTAACCCAAGTCAATTTGTGTGTTATGTTGATCGGAAGGAGAAGATCATATAATCTAACAAGAATTTACCCACACCAAGCACAGAAAGGAGAATGGGCCCTGCCAGTTTTAAGACCAAACCCCATCTTTGGTGCGTCTCTCCCCTCGCACCCCACATCCAGTCCATGAGCTCCTCACCACCTCCGTCCCTTCTGCTCTGGATCAGACACCACTGTCCCTTACTGATGATGGCAGTGGCCACCTGCCCACTCCCACCCATGCCAACTGCAGTCTACTCTCATCACAGCAACAAGAGTGATCCTGTTAAAATATGTGTTCTGGTCACATCAGACCCCTTCTCAAAGACCACGGCCTCCAAGACCCTAACCTCTCCCCATCTGCTGTTGGCTTGTGCTGCCCTCCCCCTTGCTTACTCACCCTCTCTCAACTGGAGACCCGGATGTCTGGCTGCTCCATGAGCATATCCGGGGTCATTGCATTTGTGGTTCCGCAGGATACCCAGCTTCATGGTGAGCTTTATGAAACCCGCCCTGTCTCTGTTCTGATGTCACCTTTGCACTAAGACCTTCCTTGACAACTGTTTATGACGGTAATTACCTCACCTCAGTCTTCCTTCTGCTCCTTCCTGCTTTATTTTTTCTTCACAGCACTTTTCACTTTTTAGTATGCCATATGATTTACTTAGTCATTGGCTCTCTTACTCGTCTCATGCAACTGGAATATAGATCATGTGAGTTCAGGAAGCTTTGCCTGTGTTGTTCATTTTTGTATCCCCAGCATTTAAAGTAGTGCCTGGTACATGGGTAGGTCCCTAGTAAATATTTGTTGGATTACAAGTACTGGGAACAACAAGGAAACTAGTTTGAAGAGACGTGGCTGAAACTAGACTTACTAGAAGTTAGCTCAATAGATTTCCACTTGGAAAATATTGAGGACGTGCACATTAAGATAGCAATTATGGGGTGGTATACTGATAATTAAATTAAGAGTAGAAACTAACGTAAGTTTTAAGTATAGATCCTAAAATAAATAGTCCCAAATAACTTCTTCCTGGAAAATAAAATCTTACTCTATTTCTGTTTTTGTTTTCTTTTTAATGTCCAGTTTCCCAGTCATTATTTATTTATTTGGCAGAGAGAGAGAGAGAGAGATCATAAGTAGAGAAGTAGTCAGAGAGAAAGGGGGAAGCAGGCTCCCTGCTGAGGAGAGAGGCAGATATGAGGCTTGATCCCAGGACCCTGAGATCATGACCCGAGCCGAAGGCAGAGGCTTAACCCACTAGGCCCTCCAGGAGCCCCTAAAATCTTACTCTATTTCTGTTATTACAGCAGATACAGAGGGATTTAGAAAAATCTAGATAAGTTAATAAGAGATCACAAATTTTTGAAATGTTATAAGAAAACTTAATAAAACTCTTAGAATGAGAATGGGAAAAATGAACAAACAAGTATTTCCAGGGGTTGATAAACATTATCTACTGCTAACCATATGTTTTGTACTTTTTTCAAAAGCTACTCATGTGTAGAATGACAACAGCAAACGAACAAATTATTCATAGGCTCAGAATGACTCACTATATACAGTTTACAAATTAATTAGCTTTGTCTTAATCTTTTCAATGGAAAAAGTGTTAAAGTGTTAGTTTATTGCTTACTTCAGTGTTAAAATGCTGGTTAATTGCAAAACAGTATTAGGGGCTAATATTAAAATTCCACTTACAAGCATCAGGGAAACAAAATGCACTTAAGGCAAATCCAACTAACTTTCCTAAGGCCATGTGTGCTAAAGGTGATGCAGGTTACCAGCTAGCGAGAGCACAGAGTTCCCAGGAAGCCTTTCTTCAGCCTAGATGGCATAAAGGGAAGAAGCAGTTGCCATTAATTTACATGGGAAAATGTTCGAGTGTTCCCAGAGCCCCCAAATAAGTTCCCTTAGGCTTTTTATATACCTCAGGACACATCTTTCAAACAGATGCACCAGCTAAATCAAGACAAAGCCCAGACGCTCACAGACACACCTCTGGTGGCTGGACGCCGGGGGGCTGAGTGTGGGTTCTGGGCAAGGTGCCGGGCTGTCTGGTGGCTGACACCGGGACACTGAATGTGGGTTCTGGACAAGGTGCCAACTTGGGTGCCAGCTGTGGAACAGCTTAGCACAGCACAACGCTGAATGCTGTTTTAGCTTTTCGCTTGTTTCTCACAGAGGTGAAGATCTTCTTAGGATTTCTTTTGATAGTGAAAACAGGCAGTAACGTAGGTCTTTCATAAAAGCAAGAGGTCATAGCACAAACTTTTGAAAAGCGGGGATACTGGTACTGCTCCAATACAAAACCACACTCTGGTGAGGTGTGTGAAGGAGTTTCTTCATTTGACTTACGTATGTATGGTCGTGTTTATACACACCCTTAGTGGCGTTAGTTTTAGCCACGAAATCATAAACAGTGGTGAACACTGTTTATAATCACCCTGCACTGGGGTTTGCAAACTCTGAGCCTTTAGTTTCAAGGGTTTTCTTCTTGCTAGCTCTCCTTGTCAGTCAGATAGCTGGATTCAGCCCCCAAATGTTTGTATTCAGGCCACCTTAAGAGGTGATGAATTTTATTAAGATTTGGAATCAGACCAGCTGAGGTATTTAAAAAAGAAAATTGTAAAATGGGATCTGAGGGCATTCACAGGGAGCTGCTCTGCTGCTACAGAGACAGCCTTGCCTGAAGGGGCTCCTGAAGCCCCTCAGGGTCATGGTCATAGGGAACCTCCTTGTCACGTTCCCACTGTGCTCTGAAGGGGTGATGGGTGTGTGCAAAATGGAATCAAAATATCAGTGTGATGGCCAGTGGCAAATGCAGGCAACTGTGAGAGAGGAAGTTCCAACAAGGAGCAAAAAAATCAATTAGCTGATGTCAGGAAAATTATTTCTAAAATACACGGTAGTATATGGGCACTAGAGAAGCAAAACAAGTGTGGACAGCAAGTGTAGGTCACTACAGAAAACTGTTATGAACAAGAAGAACAATACACAGAAAGCAAGCTTCGTTTGCACGCCTGTCAAGAGAGGGCAGCATGGAATAAGCGTGTCTGTCCGCATATTTGGTATCAGTCGTTCCCTTATTAATAATGTTTAATTCAGGTCCCAGAAACTTAGATTTTAATTCCTTAAAAAAATAGTTATAAATAAGATTGAATGGAATCAGCAGGTAGTTTTCTTTTTTCCCAGTCATTACAGTGTCTTTTTTTTTTTTCTTTTTTAAAGATTTATTCACTTATTTTAGAGAAGGCACACATGCAGGGCTGGGGCAGAGGGAGAAAATCTCAAGCAGACTTCACACTGAGTGTGGAACTCAATGTAGGGCTCGATCTCATGACCCTCAGATCGTGACCTGAGCTGAAATCAAGAGTTGGCCACTAACCAACTGAGCCACTCAGATGCCCCTATTATCTCAGTGTCTTTAAAAAAAAAAAGAGAGAGAGAGAGAGAGAGAGAGAGGCGCCTGGGTGACTCAGTGTGTTAAAGCCTCTGCCTTTGGCTTAGGTCGTGATCCCAGGGTCCTAGGATCGAGCCCCGCATCGGGCTCTCTGCTCAGCGGGGAGCCCGCTTCCCCCCTCTCTCTTTGCCTGTCTCTCTGCCTACTTGTGATCTCTGTCAGATAAATAAATAAATAAATAATCTTAAAAAAAAAAAGATATATCATCTCTTTAGAAAAAATTTCCAAGATGAGATGTGTAATAGGGAAATTTTCAAAAGAATAAAAAAAGGAAAAAGAACCACCTATCGTGTCACTGTCTAGAAATAACCACTGTTATTTATTTCGACACATTTTCTAGGTATTTTTTAGTGTGTATATATGTCAATTCCTTAAAATCAAATTTCATTTTTAGCAGTGAAAATGGAAAGATAAACTTTAAAATATCTGTTATGTAGCATCAGCATTTCATAATGGAAGAGGGAGTGAAAATACATCGAAGGTAAGAAAAATGAAACTTCTTAGGTAAAAAGAACTAATAAAATTGATCTTAGTTCTCTGTGACGGCAAATTTAAGAGAAAAAAAAAAAGAATAATTGAGAAAAAGAAAAGAAGGGAATGTGAGTGATTTGGGAGAGAAATAAGTTAGAGCAGCAGGCGGTCGAGTGCGTGTACGGCAAAGTAGGAAGAACAGCTCCGTGAAGAGGCAGGTGCTTTTCCACACCAGAAACTTCCCTGCAGGTCTTTAGGTGGGCAGAGGTGTATGCTGCACTTTGTTTCAAGTGTTTTTATAAAGTTTACAAATGCTGAGATGCCTAGCACTGAACAAAACAGGATAGCCTTGTTTCCAACCTTAGATGTTGTGCTTTGATTTCATTAACAGACCCTGTGATAATCTCCATTGTCAAGATCCTTTCGAAGAGACCTTATAAAAACAAACACACCAAAACTTGCATTTTATTCCGACTGATGCTATATAGCAAATTACCACAAACTTATTGTCTAAAAACAACACAACTTTGTTATTTTACAGTTTGGGGGGTTAGGAGTCTGAAATGGGTCCCATTGGGTTAAAATCAGGCTGTTGACAGGGCTGTTCCTTCAGGAGGCTCAAGGGAGACTGTCTCCCCTTGTCTTTCTCACCTTCTGGGGTGTTTCTTTGCTTGGGGCCCTTTCTTCCATTTTCAAAGCCAGAGTGGCTGGTCCAGTCTTTCTCATATGCCATAACTCTGACATTGGCTGTCCTGCCTTCCTCGTTCACTCATAAGGACCCTTGTGTTTATATTGGGTCCGCCCAGATAAGCCAGAATGACTCCCTCCTCAAGATCCTTAAATTAATCACATCTGTAAAGGCCCTTCCACCAGGTAAGGAAAGAGATTCATAGGTTCCAAGGATTACAAGGTAGACATCTCAGGGTGGCCTTTATTCTGCCTACCACAAATAGGAAGCTATATTCTGTGATTACTTTAAAGAAGAGTAAATTAATACAATCAAACATGTTCTCACCATGTTCCTCCGCAGAAATTAGAAAACATTACACAACCATACAAGAATCAGAAAGTGTTTACAAGGACCCTTAGGTCAGTATTTTTCCCGCTGGGGGGAGTCTTTCTTCCTTGTCTGCAGATCTGTCAATACTGTTTTAGCACGGGATTATTTTAAAAATTTCAAATCAGTTCACTTTTTCAGATCCTTATTTACCTTTCTTTTGCTTCTTTTCCTCATTGTTTTTCCACAATTCTGTGTTATGTGGTTATATTACAGAATAAAATATCAGGAGTATGGGAATCCAGGCTGTGAAAACTCAGTTAATTTTTTTCATGAATTCCTATCCTTGGCCGTCAGTGAGGAGTTTGAAGATGTGTGTAGAATGTCACAATAGTTCAGATCAGGGAGGTAGAGATTCTATAGAAATAACTTGTGTTACAGCTCCCTGTACAACATCAAATCAAACCAAGCAGGAGATGCTTCCTACTTTTTGCAGGTTTTTCTCTGCAGAATGATCTTATTTATCACGTTTGCACTTTAAATGCCTACTTTGAAGGAAGGCATCACACACCTGTGTGTGTCATCTCCTAGGTCTCTCCTTTCATGGCTTCAGCTTTGTACTCTGTCCATTAGGTGGATGACATGCAAAGGGGATGTCCTCTGAGTTGCTAGGATACGGGCACCCTGACGTAACTACTGCGGGGAGGAACACCGGAATGAAACGGAAGGGCCTGCATTTGATGTCAGTCCTTCCATCCACTCCTAAGAGAAAGTAACAAGGGTTTATTGTTTCTCAAAACCTGTCAAGAGTGCTTGACACTACTGTGAATTCTCACCTGCATACAAGATTTTTATAAAAATTTCCCAGAAAATTCTAATTCACTATTCATTTCTTCTACTAACGCATCCTTTTCAGTGTTTCCTGCCTTTGCCTAAGTATTCCCTGAAGGCCTATGCTCAGCCTCTTTCTGCTCTGTTGGTGGGATTCTGTCAGCGGGGAAAGTCAGGGTTTGGCAGCCTCACTTACTGATCCCCTAGGCTGGCATTTCTGGCATTTCTGGCAGGCATGGGAGCGACAAATGGGACAGAATATATCAAGGGATAGTTTATCCCTTTTCTTTTTTTTAACCTAACATGTATGTTTTTATATAACATATTCTTACACAAATTTAAGTTGAGAGTTTGGTGTATAGATCTGATATAGTGTTATTTTCTATATTGAAGGAACAGAAAACTTACGCTGTCCTAGGCATTCTATGATATATGATATATACAATATATAATCAAGTGAGGTTGTGTGTGTTTGTGTGTATAAAAGACCCGAGAGCCAGAGACACACAGAGACAGAGAAAGTGAAGAATGAATAGAAACCACTCTCAAAGCCCTAGCTGTATCACCCAGGTATATCAGGGAAGTGAGACTCTGGACACATCAGGAGACCTGAGCTAGCTGGGGATGTAGAGAACATAGGCAGGACTGGCAGGGGACACAGGTGAGTTGATAAAAAGTCTGGATATCTTCAACCGAAGTTCTTGAACTTCATCCTGGAAGGTCTTAATTTAATAGGATTGTACTTCTTAACATAAGAAGAGATGATTATGTTAATAAATTATACATAGAGAGGAAAGAAATTTTCTGTGATCAGTTTACTAAAAACTGTGATCAGTTTTTACTACATCAATTTAAGAATTTTTAAATATTCCAACATATGCCTTATTTCCTTGAGTTATTTTACAGCAGAAACCTTTTCTTGTGGGCCCAGCGATTACAGGATCACAACGGACCAGGGTTCCCCAAACATGCTTTAGAAGATATTGTTGAAAAGTGTTACAGAAGCACACAGTTTCCTTGACTTGGTTTTTAATCTAATCTGTAGTGTGACTTTGAGCAAATAACTTTATTTCTTTGGGTTTTCTTGTTTTTTTTTTGTTTTTGTTTTTGTTTTTTTTTTACTTGCAAACCAAGGAGGTAGGAAGAAACAAAATGGTCTCTATGCTCCCTTGTTCTAGTAGTCTGTAGAAAATATCCCATAATCAGCCTGCCTGGAACATAGATACCAAGCTTGAGGTGAAGTTTCATCCGCAAGGATTGAAACAGTGATGAATGGCATATTTAAGAAAAATATATAATCAACCAGAGTACTCTGATAATGGCTTAGTGCACATTGCCTGGAGGAATCATTTTTAACAAAGTCATGCTTTTAAAGGCTAATTTTAATTTTTGCCTCGACCGTAAGTAAGGACTAGCACCTGAAGTATATAGGTCAGTACCTTCTAAGATGTATTTCAGTGTGTGCTCACCAAATCAGTTAGACTTTTAAGTGCAAGTGAAAATGCCTTTGAGTTCAGGTATAGTGGAAAAACTTGGTCTAAGTGGAGAAAATAGAGGAATCACATGCTGATTAGTGTTCTTCCTCCAGGATGTCAATGTGGTGGGAGAGAAAATGAAGGCATTTCCAAATAGCTTTTTTGGAGGGGAGGGTGACTTTTGTTCGATGTACTTATATTTATTTCCTTAAAATACGAACCATCAATTAAGTTGTTCCTATCCTTTGGGCAGTAGTTGAATACTGTGCACTCTTGACTTCCATGAATTATGTAAGACAGGTATTTCTTTTCATATTTTATAGCTCATAATACCAAGGTTCAAAAATTTTAGAGATCATTCCTACCTAAGGCCCTAAAAAGTAGAAAGTTACAAAACTACAAATGAGTGCAATATGCAGTCGTGGTATATTCATTGTTTGTAAACAGTATCAATTTTCTAAAATATGACCAAATATATAACATTTCTCACAGAGAGTTGTATATATACTGTATAAAAGTCTCCCCAAATAATGTAAACCCCCATTGAGTTTTCAAGATCTATTCTTGGAAGAGTCTTGTTTTAGGACTGTAGCCAGTTTTAACTACTAGCTCAGAAGCTACATTACATAGTGGAATTGAAATTATAATGGCCCAAATCTTCTTAATCTTTGATGTCAGATGAGACTAGATAGGCACATGAGTGAGCAGAAGATGTTAGGTGGGAAGTACTTTTTATGACAGGAAATTACTTTTGTCATAGTTTGGGTTCTTCCCCAAACAGTTCCCCAAACAAGGACTTGGCTAAAGGCAGTTTATTTGGGAGGTTATCCTGGAAAGCCCAGGGGAAGGAGTAGAGTTCATGAGACAAGGGTGGGAGAAGGATAATAGAAGGCATATCGAAAAGTGAGGGACAGTGGCCGTCAGCTGGAGCTCATTCCCCTTGGGGAGCCTCCAAGAAACCTTTTGGTTCTTGGGGATGCTGGGGCATTGACTCACTGATTCTGCCCCCGACTAGTTCCGGGTAGGCTGTGAGACTATCAGCTCTTGCGCATGTCCTGGTTGCACCTGTCCATGGCTGACCAGCCTCCCTTTGAGCCCAGGAAGGTCTGTGGAGGAGCAGGTGCTTGAGGCAGGAACCTGTCACTGTACTCAGTGTGGTACCGCAACCTCAGCCGCAGCTGATCTCAGAGTCTGTGGAGGGGACAAAGGAAATATGAAGTTAGTCGTCCTCATTTGTAGGCACTATGGCCATAGTGCGAACTCTATCCGTTTGGGTTTTGGTTGCCACTAACCTACCATTCTTTGCTTTGTCCACTTTGAGTGGCTTTCTAAGGATGCAGGTGTGAATCCTGATGCACAAGGGCAGAGAAGAGCCCAGGAAGAATCTGGAATGCTAAAGGCTCTCATTCTCTCTAACTTGGCTCAGTGTACCAGCTCCTCGTTCTCACTCACAGTCTCTCCTACACACACATACACACACACACCCCACCAGTTTTTTCTCTTTTCTTGTGCCTCATCAAAGGAAGACTAAGCTCTATCTTTTAATATCAATTCTATTTTCCTGGTGAAGGGACCCAGACTGACCCACAGGAATGAGGGAGAGTAGATATAGGATATATAAACCCCATAAGAATGGGTATGGGGAAGAGCTGGAGAATGCAGTCCAGATGTAAATCCCTTTCCATAACAGAGAAAATCAAATAACCAAGTATAGTAATAACTTGTGGACCTTTTTTTTTTTTAATGACACATTGAATGAGCCTCCAACATACCACATAACTCAGTAACTTTCTGGAAGCTATGAGATGAGCAGAAGGACAGAGCCAGGTCACAGGTCTGAAACTGTCTTTTAGAATAGAAGTGAAGTAAGGTGTAAGAAAGTCGTGCTAATCTTAAAATGGAAAAGAGCTGTGTCCATTTTAGAAGCAAACAGTGCAGAAAAATGGGAGTATATCAACATCTTCTATATATACGTATGTTTCTGTCATTTATTTTGGCTTTTTGAAATGAACCCCAGCTGAGCAGCACAGAGTCCCTCCCCCCCTTTGCTCCTTTCTTCTTTCCTTCCATTGCTCATTGGTTCATTCATTCATTCATTCGTTGGTATTCCTATAGGAGGGCGGTGTGCCACACACGCTGAATGAGCAGATACACCAGAAAACAAGGTTTCTCTTGGCTATAACGATGAGGCTACAATAGCACATTGTGGCTTTTTCCTAGAACTGTTCCCATAACATCCTATTCCCTGAAGAGAGTAATAGTGGTTTTTAAATCAGGCTGTTATGGTGATATTGCCAACTTTTTTCAAAGCAAAAGCCAGAGAACCAAGGGAGTCAAGGTTTAATAAAATAAAAGCAAAGTATATTTGTATACTTTTCTTGTGCGAGGGCTACAGGTTTCCATAAAATAAAAATTTAATGCCTGGGCAATTTTATCATTACGGATTTCAGGGAGGGCATAAGTTTACCTGCTGTCTACAGAGCACAAAATGATGCGTTCTGGATAAAAAGTTTGTTTTTTTTTTTCCAGACAGTTTCCATAATGTTCCGTTATGATGCTGAACATGGGAAAATTATGCCAGTCACCAGGAAATTGTAGAATTCACCCAGTGGCGGTCAGACCCCCATCTGATGAGAGTGTAGCTATCCCTGTACCGGTCAGCGTTAACCTATGTACTCAAGCAGGGGCCAGAATGGCATTCAGAATAATCAAGGTGTGATCCATGGCAGTGGGCGGTGTTGGTGACAGGGCAGTAGTGACAATAATAGCACCTTACTTTTGTGTGTTAAGTTCTAGGATTCCTAAAGCAGTTTCTTCTACACTGTCTCATTTGTTTCTCCTAAGAACTTCAGGAGACAAAAAAGTTATCACTCATGAGTGAAATGTCCCAGGTTGCACAGACCACAGTGATGGAGCCAGAGCTGGAATTCAGTTTGCTGGGGATGTTCTCTCTCATGACACGAGAGAGAAACTGAGCTGAAGGGACATGCATTCGTTGCACACGTACTTAAGTGATGCAAAAAATGAGAGAAAAGTAAGATATTTATAACATTGAATTAAATCTTTAAAAAAATTATTTGAGAGAGAGAGAGAATGCAAACACAAACAGGAGGAGGGGCCAAGGGACAAACTCTTAAACAGACTGCATGCTGAGCATGGAACCTGTCGCAGGGCCTGATCCCTTGACCCTGAGGTCGTGACGTGAGCCATAACTAAGGTCAGATGCTCAAATGACTGAGCCACCCAGGTGCCCCTTGAATTAAATCTTTTAAAGTCCGCTGAGAAGGCCAAAAGGAGATAACACTTTTTAAACATCAAGCTTAAAGAAATAAGCTTTAATTATTATTATTTTGTGACATCACTATTCTTTACCCCATCTCCTCAGTGACACCGGCTAACCTGGTGAGTGGCTCTAATTATAGTCACAGTTAGATCAGCTTCCGTCGTGCTGGTGGTAATACTCACCATTTACTGCGGACACGGCTATGCAGTCAGCATTAACTATTAATACTAGTTTAACTGAAACTAGCATAAGTAGCTTTATAGCCTCCCTATTTTTATTATCATTTACAGCTGAAGAAACGGAGCTTCAGGGACCCAAAGAGCCCAGCTGTTCTGTTAGCCGCCCATTCAGGGCCTCAAAGAGATCAGTGTTGCCTGAACTTCCCAGCTTGTAGATACAATTAATTCCCTGTCAGCAGAGAGGCCCAGCCTGAGTTTTAGGCCTCCTGTAGGGCCGGAGTCCTCAACCGGGGCATCTGACAATGTCTGGAGGCTCTCGTGGTTGTCCCATTTGGGGAGGGGAGTGCTGCTGTCGTCTGTGATGCTGATAAACATCCTACAAAACATATGACAGTCCCCACAATGAAGAATTTTCTAGTCCCGGATGTCAATGGTGCTGAGGTTGAAAGATCCTGGAATGAGCTTGTAAGACTGGGTAATAATAGAAATTATTTTTTAAAAAGATTTTTATTTATTTATTTGACAGACAGAGATCACAAGTAGTCAGAGAGGCAGGCAGAGAGAGGAAGGGAATCAAGCTCCCCCCTGAGCAGGGAGCCCGACGCGGGGATCGATCCCAGGACCCCGGGATCACAACCCAAGCTGAGGGCAGAGGCTTTAACCCACTGAGCCACCCAGGCACCCCTAGAAATTTTTATTTAAATCAGCTGGTCTGTCACCATTTAGAATTTTATTTGTTGAAAAGATGGAGCTCAGTTTCTTCTGGCTCAGGCCCACATAGGGTACAGAGGAGTGAGCCGGGGAGTTCCCTTTCGAAGAACAGACATAAAGCAGCGAGAAAATTCTGAAGGCCTGAGGGATTTTGAGGCTGATGGTTTTGTAAAGTGACTGACACGTTTGACAGTTCCCTACCAAATTACTAAAACCCGAGTCTTTGGCAGGTATGCAAAACCTATGGATTTCATAAAAATTAGACGTTTATTTCAAAGATATGACCTAGAAAGTTGGAATTGCAAACAAGTTGCTTCCAGGTGAAGAGCCAGCTAGAAATCAAAATTTCAAAGGGCAGTGATAACAAGTGATCATTTACTCTGACACTCACAGCCAAGGTGAAGCATGTTTGTGATAAGAGTTTAGCTTTGTTATCCTCACCCTGGAACAACCCGTCAGTGTCTCTTCATGATTCCTTCTGCCGCTTTTCCTTCCCTTACACAAAAATGGATTTTCAAAGATTTCAGGGGCACAGGCCAAGAATAACGAACCCCCCTTGATTACACAAACCTCATGTCATCAGCAGTCTTTGGGTGGGGGAGGTGCACTGCAAACCCCGGGGCCTCTCTGTCTGGGGCCCATCCCACTTATTTGTACCTCGTCCCAACATCTAGCACTGAGTAAGTTCCCAGCAGGGTGTTGAAAACGGACCCATAGCTCAGCAAAGACCCACTGACGACAGGTGACCCAAGCTGTGTGAAAACTGACCAGTTAAAAAAAAGTAGAAGTTAAAAGTCACAGTGGAAAAACTATTGATGGCTGGAAAGAGAGCTGGAAGGCTGAGCATGCCTTTGGCCACCTTTGGGTTTTCCTGCCCTCACCTGTAACATCTGGAGCTGCACAGCATAATCTGGGAGACTAAGAATCCCTTCGGTTTTAATATACTTCCATTTCTAATGGGAAGAAGAAAGAAAAAAAAGGTTTTTTTCATATCTAGGATAACTGCTGGGAAATTATTATTCAGTTTCTTGGGTGGTCCTGCTTATGGATAAATAAAGGGTTTATACTTCCCCTAAAGCTCTAATCTTGCATGTGTAATGGATGTAAGTTTTCTTTTCTTTCTTTCTCTCTCTCTTTCTTTCTTTCTTTCTTTTCTTTTCTTTTCTTTTTTTTTTTTTTGACTGTATGTGTGAATGGGCTTTGGCCCCTTGTGTGTCTTCAGGACTTTCTCCTCAGTTATCCCAAAGCATCTGTCTGTGGGTGGGGGATGGGAGGAGAGCACTGAGATAGGAATGCAAATAGAACAGGTTAATAATACTCACCCTCTATCCGCAAAAATAGGCTTTCTCAGGCTCCAGCAGTGTGCTGTGGGAGGTTCACAGACAGGCCTTGCCAAGAAAAAAAAGGATTCTCTAATTTCCTTTATTGTCCTGTTCATTATATCAGGAGGCAGTTCCAGTAGCCTTGATGGTAGCATTTCACACAAAGGAGGGTCTAACCAGACAGGAAGAGCAGAAGGAGGTCCACACACGCTCATTTCACTGGGGGAGGGGACAGGTATCTGAAAATCTGGGCATTTCTATCTCTCAGCCAGGCATGAACTGGGTTACCTGAGATAACTTTTTTAAATTATTGCATTTGATGACATTTTACAAGATAAAACCAAAGTGTCAAGTTTCTTTTCCGAGCATTTTAAAAATCAGTGCCTTCTTTGAAATTCCTTCCAGTTTATTATTCATCTACCTAAATTCATACATATTTTTAAAATAGCAAATATTTATTGAGTATTGGCCATGCACAAGGTCCTAGGAATTCAGCAGCGAGTAAATACAGATAATGTCCCTTCCCTTAGGGAGCTTACTTTCTAGTTGGAGAAAAAATAAAATCAACAGTAATACATAACTCTAACCCACAGTAAGGAGAAGGTCAGGGACGATGCTACTTCCTGGTCCTCGTGGTCATGCTCTTCCAGCAAGACTGTGTTCTCCAAATGCACAGCGTCTCTAACCCATCTCCTCTGCCCATGTGCGGAAGGACCTGAGCTCCCACCCAATCCAGTCACTTTCCTTTTCAAGACCCACCATGGCTCCTGTAGCCTGCTGCACCCTCCCGGGTCCGAGCTCTGGCCTCCAACTGCTTGTAATTTCTTCCCACAGAGGAGGACTTCCCTCCCACAAAGTCATTCCTTCTAAAGTCCCATGAAAGCAGTTCTCATCCACACATCCAGGAATACATACCCTTTCCTCTTTTCCTCCTGTCTTCCCAAATCCCAGCCTTTTCAGTAAGATCCAGCAAGTTTCCTGTGTGCCTTGTTGCATTAAAAACCCAGCCAGCCCACAAAGATAGCTCCTTCTCAGATCTTCAACTCCTGGCCAGTACTTTGGATCGCAGACTCCCAAACTTGGAAGAACATGCTGGTCCTCTAGTCCAGCCTTGACCCCCGTGTGGGAAACAGTTATACCTTCTTAATAGGTGGCCTCAGACCTCTACGCTCTCTACCGGCATTCTTCAAATAAGTAAAAAACATATATACACATACCCACAATGGTGAATTAAATTATTTTAATTTTTCTGTCGCTTAAGCATCCGCAAGCAAAAAACTCTTGATGAATTTTTATGTTTTATGGCTCTTTTAAGATCACAAAAGAAAAAAGTTTTAAATATAAACACAATGAAAAAGCTAATTAATTCAAAATGATCAACATTAATTTATTGTGACAGTGTTTCACCAAAGCAAAGCATCTATTCTCAATGTAAATGTATTACTACTCTCCAACAGGTACTCCCCAAAATGCCATAATGTGACCTTGCTTATCTATGATAGGGCACTTCTGCCATTTTTCAAATGAGCCTGTAGCAGTTGCCATAGCTTTGTCCTAAAGAAATCTCCAATGCAGACGCAGTGTAGGCAGGACCTAATTATAGGGTGGTGGTCGAGATCAGGTGGGGTTTTTGTTCAATTAACAGATAAAAATTAAAAACTTTAAACATTTTCACAGAACCATGTGTAACTCCCGTAATATATTTTCAGTTTTCCAGGGGTCCAGAAATCCGTGTCATATAGTTTTGGACTGATTTAGGAGTTTATGCTCTGACTGTGCAAATAGATTCTGTGTAAAATGGGCTGACAGGAAAGACTAATTTTAACATTCTCTTTTCCTCATAATACCTAACATTGCATGTAGTGCTAGATGCTGATAAAAGGTTTCTTAAATACACACACACACACACACACACACACATGCACACATACATATATTTATATTTATATTTCACTATTTTTTCTTATATGAATTTCAGGAAGTTTATTCACAGATCTCTCTATAAATATCCCAGGAAAATAAGTTAGTAATGATTCTTTGATTCTGATTTTCTGGACAAAGACGTACATAAGCTCCATTAGACGTTACAACAGACAACTCCTCACGATGATGAAAGCCAAATTTAAGGCAAAAGAGACTGAACAATGATCAGTGTAGGAAAATCAAAATCAAGATAACATAAGGGTCAAGCAGGGCTTTACGGATGCTGAATAAAAGTGGTTGTTGACAGTGAAAATTTCCCGGTTGCAGACGATTATTTGAAGGACTATCTTTTTCAGACTATTCCACCTGTCCCCTACAGTGCTAGCAGCTCTGTTATTAAGTCAGTAAAAAACTAATTGCCTTTCTATCTTTGAACATTTTTTAGAGACATTTGTATTTTGATGCTTTCAGGGGAAAATAGAGTAAAAACAAATTCAGTAATTCTCGACTGAAAGGCCTGATATCACCTTATGCCAGTTTTTTTTTTTTTCCTCCCTGGATATTTTAACTCTTTTTCCTGCTTTCCTACTCATTAATGAAAGGCTTTAAAGTAAATGGAGGGAATGCAGTTTTCTTTTTCTCTGGTTATCCTCTCTAAATATTGGTCATCCTTCTGAGTTGGTGAATTGAAGATGTCTCCTCAATCTATTTTCTTCCATGTCTTAGTACTCTCCCCAGGCTTTCTCCACTCTCCCACAACTCTCAGCCTGACACTGGGTCTTTTTATTTTTTTTAATTATTTTTATTAACATATAATGTATTATTTGCCCCAGGGGTACAGGTCTGTGAATCTCCAGGTTTACACACTTCACAGCACTCCCCATAGCACATACCCTCCCCAATGTCCATAACCCAACCACCCTATTCCTCCCACCACCACCCCCCACCCCACCCTCACAACACTCAGTTTATTTTGTGAGATTAAGAGTCTCTTATGGTTTCTGACACTGGGTCTTAAAAGTGCTGAGCCCCCCACAACTCAGCTCTCTATGCCTTACCAGCAGTTTGCTTGGGGGGGAGCCACTCACCTGTAAGTATTCCCGTTTAGCTGGTGTCCCCGTGCCTGAAACCTACCAGCAGTGAGCGACAGTTCTTTGCCTTCCAGACACAGCCCTTCAAGAAAGGTCCAGAGAAAATTGTCAGGGCCAGTCACATCATGATGTGAATTAGCTTATCAGATCCCTTCTCTCTGGCAAATACTCAAGAACTGAGTGAAGAGCTAATTAGAGATTTATTGGTGGTTAGTGGAGTTAATCTGGAAGGAATTTTGGAGGAAAATGCACCAACTGTGGAGGAGTGCCCTGGAGTGGGATTAGGGGGCAATAGAAGTCATCGAGAACGACTTCACAGGTGACTTCGGGTTAGCCCTGCTTACGAGGAGCTGATATTCAAAGCACTTAAGAGCTCCTTATGTTTTAATGAGGATTAAATCTTAAACTAATTTCAAAGAATCATATAATTAAATTAAAAGTAGGCCATATCATGAGAAAGAAGTATTTGGCTTTTTCTGGGTATCCAAAAAGGAGAATTAGGATATGTGGTTGTAAATTACGGGGGTCTAGTTTCAGCTCAGTGCAAGTTTTAACTATTCATTTGGAATAGTTAAAACTCTTTGTAATAGTTAAAACTCTTTAAAACTATTCTTTTTCCCAGGATAGTGAGCTGTCACTCAATACAACTGTTTCTACAGAGGTGAATGATGCCCACTTTGGCCTTACTGTTGATCTTGGGCTACCTCGGATATATTTAAGAATGCTTACAAACTTGGGTCTGAATTATAAGTGAATATGCTCTTTAATTACTTCAAAAAATATATGTGTCTGTGTATAGATACACACACATATGCACACACACATAAGCATCAAAAAATGTAAGCTGAGGGCACCTGGGGGATTCAGTCAGTTAAGCATCTGCCTTCAGCTCAGGTCATGATCCCAGGGTCCTGGGATTGAGCCCCGAATCAGGCTCTCTGCTCAGCAGGGAGCCTGCTTCTCCCTCTCCCTCTGCCCCTCCCCCCACTCATGCTTTCTCTCTCTTTTTGTCTCTTTTCCAGATAAATTAAAAAAAAAATCTTCTTTTAAAAAATGTAAACTAAATTCTCATCCTAGTAGTATTCTACATATTTCTACCATTTCTCATGGTCCTTGGGATGATAAAAGCTGACATAATCATAGCTAGTACTTATAAAGAACTCAGTAAGTACAAGACTCTCTTCCCAAAACTCTCCAGGGGGTGGTATTACTGTGTGCCCCATTCTGCAGGTAAGGGAGTCAGCTGAGCCACTATCGGTGAAATGTTGCATTCCGACTTACAGAATAAACTGGGGAGCCAGCAAAGAGTCCAACTGTTCCAGTGTCCAAGTCTAGGACTAACAGTGGTATTGCCCACTCGCCAGCACCCCATTAGGATCATCTCAGAGTATCATAGGATAGCTAAACAAATCGAGGTTCTGGAATGCTGACCTGAGTTGCGTTTTACCCCCTGTAACATAAATCTTGACATTTGTACAGAACAGGAAAGTAAATCAATGTCAGAACAGCCTTAAAAGACAACTAGAGTTGCTTTATGACTCAAGTGTAGTGACAACATCAACTTCTAGCTCCAGTCAAGTAGAGATTAAGATCATTACACCAAGTCGAAACTTGTTTTCCTTTGCATAGCACTCATTGTGTTTTAAGGACAAATTGTAAGCCACAGAATTACAGTTGTAGAGCTGGAAGGGGTCTCGGGGACCATTCACCCCTCCCTCCTCATTACAGAGTTGAGGCTACTGATCTCCCGTGAGAGGATCTTACTTCAAACCCATGCCATGGCTTCAGAGCTGATCTTCCTGCCTCCACGGTTGGCTTTCTTGTGTCCAGTCTTCCTTTTACAGCCAAAGGGAACTTTTCAAACAGTTGGCTCATTGCACCTGGTTTTCTTTAAACTCCTTCAAATACTCCTCATTACTCTCAGACTAAGTTCAAGTCCTTTAGTTAAAGCACCAGGTTATTTTTGAAACCTGGTCTGTGATGGTCTCTAGTCAAATGCTCCTGCTCACTGACCTTGAACTCTGGACTCCAGTCCCTACCCTGTGGTGGTAGAATCGCAGCCTGGCCTCTGAGCCTTTGCACATCCAACTCCTTTTACTGTTAGAGCCCTTTCCGTGGCCTCCTTTGGCGATCTCCACTTTCATCATTCCTAAAGGAAGAGGACTCTAACCTAGAGGTCACATTTGTTTCATTTTTCAAACACCCAACATAAACAATGCCAGTGTTGCTTCCCAACCCATTACTTAGTCAGAGTAATCGTATTTGCGTGTATCTGGACAAGAAGGGCAGTGAGATTTTGCAGCATGGCATCCCCAGGCATGACATGGGAAGCATTCATAGCTCATCAATGGGAAAACCAACAAATCAATGAGACAAAGTTTGCTGGGATCATTTGATGAGGGTATGATGTTGCTACAACATAATGCAATGATTGATGTACCTAATTATGAAAACTGAGTCAGCAAGAAATGGCAATTATATTTAATGTAGTATGATTAAGGAGGCAGAAAACTGTAATAACTTTCAGAATGATTTTCACTGAAAATGTTTAAAATAAAATGAGTTTTCATGCTTAAAGGAATGAAAATAGTTCATCAGTTCATTTCTGTTAAAGATCCAATTATGTTCAAGTTTGTATCAGATGGAGGCAATGTGATAACAGTCAGGAGATGTAAGTTCTGGTCTCATAATTGACACTGAGTAAGTGGGTGACTTTGGGAGAGCAAGACACCTGATACCTTTGACTCTTAGAGCTAACCTAACACAATGGCTAAGAACCGAGGCCATGGGCTTAGATTCAGTCCTGGTTTCAGTACTTTGAAGCTATAGAGCTTTAATTATTTTAATCTCTTTAACCTCAGGTTTTTTTTGTTTGTAAAATGGAAAGAATAATGCATTCTTCATAGGAGTACTAGGAAAAACCGATGGCACATCAAGTGTAAGCAACTCAGCAAAGGATATGACGTATGGTAACAGCTCAGAGAGCTGTTGTTGTTATAATTATTATAATTATTTACAATGAGGGAAATAGATTAGATGCCTCCAAGGTCTTCTCAAGCTTTAAAATTCTGTGGTTCTATGAACAGCTCATTCCCCAATGATGTCAGATAAATGAGGTTTCACTATATATTGGGCAAGAAATCAATATGGCCAATTTTCAGTTTTGCACAGTAAGGTAAGGTGAGCAGAGCATGAATTATTCAGAACTTTGGTTACACTCAATATATTTCTATTTGATCTTGGAATGCATAGAACTTTTTAAAAGAATATTTTCCATGCTTCTTATATTGTGTTTAATGATTAAAATGAGTTTGGCCTTTCTGTGTTTGCCAAGTGAAAAGAGATGGAAAAACGCTAGGTACTGTGTTTATGGAATCTTACTTAATCATTCGCCACTTAGATGAAATCATCCAGCAAGTGAGTGGGTGATAGAAAAATCAAGCAGAATAATACAGTTGTAGCCCTGATAAAGGGCATGCCTGTGATGGAGAGCCAGCTTCATGGCATCTCCTTATAAAGCTGCTTCGAAATTTCAGGAGGCTCAGGTCCATATGGGGTTTGAAACCCTAAGAGTGAAAAACAGACTATCAAGTATTTTCCCCATGGATATCTTAATTTTCGAAATGGCCTTAGCACAGAAGTGATGTCTAATTCTAATTAGAATTCCCACACAATGGCTACAGCCCAATGCTCTAAGAGCCTAATTACCAAAACTCATTTATTAGTAAGAATGCTTCCTCACCTACCATGTACCTTATCATTTAAAGGAGACAGGTATCTTTTTCCTTCCTCCCCTTCCTCCTCCTCCTTCTTCTTCTTAAATGAACAATTTGTTCAGTGAGACATTTAAATTCTTCAAAGGCAAGAAGCCCATGAAAAGCAGACAGGACACCAGGAGTCTGTGCTGGACAGCAGAATTCTCATAACCAGAGCACTTGTTGGAGTCCAGGCTTACACTCACTGACAAGCTGTGTGATTTTGGTAAATGACTAAATCTCTCTAAGCCTTCATTTCTTCCATTATAAACTGGGAATTCACTCTGAAGCTAGCAGAGCTCAGGCTTCAGAGCCCTCACTGGTGTAGGGCGGGTTCACATCTGTTCACACAAAGCATACAAAGTGTTTTAGTTGTAAGGACCCCCGTATCATTCCAACTGTCCTCCTTGGCACAGCCTCCAGCACTTTTGGTGTCTGGCTGAGGGGAAGTTGAGTTTGAGGATACAGTAGTTTTCGGTTTAGTGACTGTATTTATGTGGTCTGCAACCGTTTCTGTAGATTATAAAATTCTTGCTGGCATCCTGATCTAGGAATGACTCAAGTGCACTCCCACAGCCCATTTTCATAGCTACATTTTCATTTATATTTGAATATTCTTTTTTCTTTTAAAGAAAACTTCTAAAATATATTGACTTCAGACCCTGGAAAGCCTGGATCTGCCTCTGAGGATAAGGATACCTGCCTCATACCATTGTTATTAGGATCAATATAGAAGCTTTTCCCCACTTTTGTTCTTTCTCTTCTTTTTCCTTTCTCTTTCTTTTCTAAAATCATGTAATAAAGATAGGGATGATCGAATCCCGGGTTGTTGAGGTTTTTTTTTTCCCCAAGACATCGTCCCATCTCAAATAAAATCATACATGAAACCTTGACACATAAAATACAGTAGTAATTGATAGTATTTGTATGAAGCTTAAATCCTCACTGTTTGGGGAATGGTCCTCCCTCTTTTAATATAAGCCTCCAAAGAACCACTGTGAGCCTCAGGATTCCATGAGACCCAGTTTGGAAACATGTGATTTAAGTCACTCCTTTCTTTTTATCCTAGAAAAGAACTCCAGAAACCCTACACAAACTCCTTTCTTCCCATTCTGTGTCCAGCCCACCATCTCCATCCTCTTTTTCGGGTTTATGACAATAAATAGAATAATGATAATTATTACCTAAAAGTCCAGATGTAAAGCCAACTGGGATCAAAGACTTCTGTGTAAAAAATTAAACTCTGAAAATCTCCCCAGGAAGAAAACTGGGGAGAGTCCATGTGCAAAGGAGGCTTTGGGGTGACATGTTAACTGAGGCAGGCAATCTAGGACCCGTAAAAACACAAAACTTTCATATGGTACACGTGCTTAGATAATGTCACTCTGCAAATAATTAATTGGCGAGTAATGTTTGCAACACTATGACAGAGACAAAGATAAATGTAAACTGCACAAAGATGATGAACGGGCAGCCCACAGAGGTACGTGTCTGCACGGCCAGTAAACTCACAGGAAAAAATCCAACTCTCCATTGAGAGACTTGCAAGTAAGTGACAGTGAGGGCCAGTGAGTGCCACATCCATCAGAGTGGCAACCAGTAGTGACAACACCTACTGCTGATGGGAAGAAGTTAAAAGGCTACCTTCCTTCATTTCTGGTAAAAATGGCAATTGTTACAGACTTTCAAAAAGCAATCCTTAAATATCTGTTGAAATTTAAAAAAAAAAAAAAGAAAGAAAGAAAAGAAAAGAAAAGAAAAAAGAAAAGCAAGACCTATTTCCAGGGTCACAGCATGACTTTCATGGGCCTTAGGAACATTTTACCTGTATGAATTTTTTTTCCCCCTGCACTAAATGCACACACATAGAAATATAAAATATATTTTATAACCACATTGATTCTACCAGTTGCCCCTTAAGATCATTTGCTCTTTTTGGGTGCTTTTAACCAGACTCCAAGTTAATGCTGGTCCCCAGTCACAGGGCACTCTCGTATTGGGATATTACTTTCCAATGGGTCACTTCTGGTGGCTCCCCCCCACTTCTGTTTATCTTTCACTATCAGTCCCATCGTTCCCACTCTGCTTTACCTCTCCATTGGAGTCTTCTGCCCCCATAGAGATCCAGAAGTATATAATCCTACATCTCAGGCTGATTTCATGGGTGTTCAGAGTATTCTGGTAGATAATTAGTTCACTTTAGGGGACTAGTTGAAACAGGGTCTCCTACTTCTCCACCATCTTGCCCCTCCTTGCTTCTTATGACTGCATTGATGTAAAGATGACTATAATCCAGAATGGATTCATTATTATCCCATTCCTGTTCATTGTCCCCTCTAGTTTTAAAAGAAATTAAATATTAAAACATCTGCCAGGTCCTTAAAGCTCTTCAGAGCCCTCAGCTCTGTCTGTGCCTCAGGACATCAACCCCTATCCTCACCCACAAGTCTGTCTACTGCCAATCAGTGATACTCACTGCAGTGCGGCCGAAGTAGCAAAATCTAGAAACAAAGCAAAGACCTTCAGCAGGCAATTGTTGGATAAACTGGGTTGTACCTTGTGTGATCCCATCTTAGTAAAATAATCAAAGCCAAGAGGACATGTCTCTGAGTGTGTGACTCACTGTTTGCATTATCTTGCAGCCTCACAAACCTCCATAAAACTCAGTGGCTTCAAACAACATCGATTTTATCTGCCCATGATAATAGTTAGCAACGTGGGCTAGGTTCTGTTGGACATTGCTTTTGCTGGTCTCAGCAGTGGTAATTCAAGCAGGTGCCACCAAATGGCAGCTCACCTGGGACTGGATCATCTATGACAGCCTTACAAGTCTGGTGGTTAATCCTTCTCTCACTGGGGCCATGTGTCTGCAGTAAGCTAGCTCAGGTTTCTTCCCATGGGGGCAGAAGTGTTCTCAAGGGCAAGAAAAGGTAAGCCTAAGTGGCCAACAACGTTGTAGATCTAAGCTCATGTCATGTTTGCTAATGTCTCCTTAACAAAGCAAGTCACATGATCAGATCCAGAATCAGTGGTGGAGGGTCGGGGAAATGATGCGAGAGTATGCATGGAGGTGGGTATGATTCACTGGGAGACATAGTTGATCTATTTCATTTTCTAGTTTCAGTACTCATATTTTTCAGTAGTTTATTTCTCATTAAATTCCAACAGCTTCATTTGGCATTTAAAATCAGTTATACTGCCTCATTCATTAAATTAGATAAACAATAGTAAAACATTTTTTAGCTGTAAAGTAGTATAAAATATAGTTATGTTTTTACTTGATTTTCTGTTTCTAGAATTGCTATTCCTCTTCTCTTTGATCTTCCGTTGGATTTGTAGGTGTTTGCAATGGTTTGATAAGCTATCTAGCTGATCTCCTGCTACCTGATGTAGTCTTAGCCTGCTACTTCTCTGCCATCTTGACTCCTTCCTCTGTTTTTACTTGAATTGCAAGGACAGTTTCACTCAAAATGACTGAAGTTTGCTCTGGCTCTCTAATCAGAGCCAGATTTGTTGTTTTTGTTGTTGTTGTTAAACTTAGTCTTGTTTAGCTAAAAACAGTTGGAGAATTTCTCACTCCATTGTTTTTCCTCAGCACACATACACACACAGATATAAAACTGAAAAATCTGCACTCCCTTCAGGAGACTCTACTTTAGTAAAACATACCATTTCCCAAACTGTCTTCCAACAGTAAGAACAAAATGTGCCTTTTTCTTGAGAATGATCATAAGAGTATAAATGGCAAAAGTAGGAAATATAAATATGAAAATAGTAAAAAAAATATATATATATATAATGATGAAATTAAGTATAGACAGTTCAGCATAGCTTAAGAGCAGAGATTCTGTAGCTGGAATTCCTGTGTCCCAGTTCTGACTCTGCCTTTCTTTAGGTCAAAAGTCCTGGAGTAGTGAACTAATTCTTCTGGGCAGATGGCAGGAACAGAGCACTGAGGACAAGCCTCAGAGAACAGCTCTCTCTAAAGGCCAGGAAAAGAAAAATGACAGTGTAGGACACAGTGGAAGAGTGGTCAGAGGGTCAGACAGACAAGTGTGAGGACACAGAAAGGCAGAGAAGAGTAAGTTTCAGTGAGGGGATAGTCAACACTGACCACCTCTCCTGAAATCACAGAGGGAGGACTTAGTCAAAGTCAGCATAGTCATCAGTGGCATTCTCAAAAGGGAGGCAGAAGTGATAGTTTTCTGACTCAAGGGGGTTCAGGTGTAAGTGCTGAAAAAGGGAAGTTCCCTTAGGTTAGATTGACAAACAGGATAGAGGGCAGCATGTGTATTTTTTTTTTTTCCCTCCATTACCCAAGGTAGAGGAGACGGGTGCTAATTAACAAAGAAGATGGAGCTAGTGGGAAAAAAAGAGATGGAAAATCGAGGAAATAATTCTCTTAAAGTGTCAGAAGACTGGCATGAAATAACTTGGATTGGAAAGGAGTAGTGAGGAAGAGTCCTTCTCTTCTCTTCCTGGCAAGCTCCTACTCATCCTTGAACACTCAGCTCTAAGTGACTTCACAAATGAAGCCTTACCAGATTGTCCTAAGTTGTCCAGTCCCTTATATAAAGTGTTTGGGTATTTTGTTTGTATCTTTTTTTTTTTTTAAATAACATTCAGCTAATTATACAGCATTTTATTTCTCCCCACACCTACCCCATACATTAGACAGAGAATTCCTCAGAGCCAGGATCTATGATTTGTTCATTTTGCTTATTTCTAGTATAAGACACAGCACCAGATCTAGTACCACATTAGTACATATCAGAAAATTAATTAATTAATTAGCAATGGGAAAGGGAAAAGGACCTGTAGGTTACACCAAAGGAGCAAAATACAGGTGTTAACAGATTTGGATCTATGTTCTTAGTCTCATTATTAGAACAGAGTGAAAATGAGAGTGATAAGGTTCAAGATGAAAATAGAGGGTTGAGTAGATGGAGAAGAGACAATGTAGCCAGTGTCTATAGGATCTAAGCTAGTGATTAATAGGGTTGTTGAGCTTTGCTGTAGGGACCTAGTAAAATGAGAAAGCATGAGTTTGTAGCATGCCCATTTGGTTTAATAGGGTTTTTTCCCCTCAACTTAGTCTTCTGTAACCTAAAAGTAATAAGAAAATACTAGTAGAGCTTCTCTAGACTGATTCATGAAAAACCAGTGAATTTTATGTTTTGTGGAGCAAAGGTCACAGAGTATCCCATGTGGACACTGATATCACCAAGGAATATGGCAGTCATGATGACACAGAGACAAAGAGTTGTGGTTTTGTGATTAAAATGTTAGTTTTAGTCAAGTTTGGGATTAGCCAAGTTAGCGGAGTTTGAGATTATTTTTCTTTAGTTTTCTTTAAACTTGTGCTTTGGAGCCAATACCAAGAATGGAAGGACTAGGGAAGAATAAAAAAAAAGACAGAAATGGGACAGATGTGGGTAAGAGAGACAGAGTAGAAATGAAAAGATAAGTGTAGATTTTACTCTGATCTTCGGAATATTCTTGAAGGACTGGTCAGGTAAGAGAAATATAAACTATTGATTTATTAACAAGAAATCAAAACTTTTTCCTTTTTTTTCCTTTCAAATTACCTTTTCTCCCTTGAGACTTGGACAGGTGAAAGAACCCATTAGAGGACGATAATGAGTAACATCTCATACAGAAATTGCACTCATGGAAAGATCATGACATAATATTAGCATGCAGAATATCTGTTTTTTTTTTTTTTTTTAAACCCACTCTCTCTCTACCACCATCATTTGCTGTATGCCAATTATGAGACAATAGCTCCTCTGGGATATAATGTAGTTTACTCAGGGCATTCATTCAAGCTTTAAAAAAAAAAAAAAAAGAAAGAAAGAAATCCAAAGAGGCAGAGAACATGTGAAGTTAATATTCAGGTATTAATGAGGACCTAGGTATTGTGAAGCTTACATCTTGCTGATTAAAAATAATTGCCTGGTCTTAGAATTGGGGAGCCATCATGGGGGGAAGGTCTCAGGGCCGCTGCTGCCTCTCTGGATTTTCAGCATGGTTGTGCACCAATAATAGTTGCCTTAACAGGAATAATGAGATTCTGGAAAAACTAGGTTCTCATAACAAAGTCATTAGAGGCTGATTGAGATTGGAAAATCAATTTCATTGTTTCAGATGAGAAATATCTCATTCCAGTAGATAAACTTATTTTTGAAAGACACATTAAGATCAGAAGGTGACTTAGTGGTTAAAAGGCATCAGCATAAGGAGGGTCCCAGAGACCATCCTATTCTGAATATCACCAATTCACATATGCCCCAGGCCCCTTTCAAGGGCTAACAACAGCTGTTTATCATTTTGTGGTATATCCACGTTTTCCATTAAGAGACTTCTTTATTAATTCAAGAGTAGAGCCTCCAGTAAACCAGTCTCCCTTGTTAGCATCTTGTACTTGGTCTATGGTAAGTATGTGGTCCATCCACTGTAAGAAAGCAGGAAAGTGAAGACATTCATAAACTATGAATACCCAAAATGTCATGTTACAGCATTTACTAGCAAATGAGCTATAAAATTATTTTATGCTTCTTTCCAGTTCTATATCAAATCATTAGAAGTGAACTTTTCTCTTTCTGGGCAATCAGGAAAAGACTACTTATGATGTTCCAAAGATAACCTTTATGTGTGTGTTCATTTTTGACTTGTGATTAATTTTCTAACATGTTTCATCCTTGGCTACTTCTAGAGATCCATATGCTTTAGAAGGTAATAAGGGGAAGGATATATGCCATATGCTTACACGCCTATCTCAAATCATGAGATGTAGAAGGGGTCAAGGAGAGCCTTCCTCAACTCATCTGCATCAGCAGAGCTCTGGAGAACTGTTGCTTTGTACTATTCAGAGCACCTAGCATAAGACCTTACACATATGAGCCAAAAATAATTATTTTATATGGAAGACATTTCTCTCTTAAAATTAAAGTAGTAGAACATGGTGGAGAGGCCTCCACATCATCTCTAATTTGGAAAAGCTCCAACTCGGCCCAGTCACTTGGCACCTGTGTGTCTGTATTAGTTTTCCGGGACTGCTATAACAAATAAGCCAACTTAACAGAAATGTATTACCTTTACAGTTTCAGAGGATAGAAATCCAAAAATCAAGGTTTCTACAGGATTGATTCCTTCTGAGGCCTGCAAGGGAGAATCTGTTCCATACATCTCCAGTAGCTTCTTTCTGGTGGCTTCAGACATTCTTTTGCTTATGGTTGACATTCTTCCTGTGTCTTTATATTGTCTTCTCTTGTAGGTATCTGTTTCTGTGTCCAAATGGCCCCTTTCTATAAGTCAAGTTGGATTAGGCCTATTGTAGTGATCTCATCTAAACTTAACCATCTGTAGTACCTTATTTCTAAATAAGGTCACCATCGCAGGTCCTGGAGACTAGAACTTCAACATCTTTTATGGGGGATATATTTAAACCCATAGCAATGCCCTTTTTAAATTCTCAGGTTTTTTTGTGAAAACAGAAGCTGTGGTATGGAATCACAGATCTGTGCTTTCTTCTCCATTCCCAGGTACCATAGGGTTTTAATCATATGTGGTGTGTATGTCTTAACCACTGCTTAGCATGGTATTCAAGAGCTTATTGTCATAAGTGGAGGATAATATTATACACTTAAGGAGAAATCTTAATATGTATCATAAAATATATTTATACTTCAAAAAGTACATATTCAAAGCTACAAGACAAAAACGGGGAAAACAAATATGAAAAAACAAAGATTTTAGTCTTTGTTTATAGTATAGCCAATATAAATTAATAGAAAAATAATGGCAATAAATGGGCAATACTCATAACTATACACCCTACAAAAGATTTAAAAGATCTCTCCAATGTACACTTGAAAATAAATTTTCCAAATATTAATAAAAAATACAAATAAAGTAATGGAAAGTGGGTTTTTTGTTTTTGTTTTTGTTGTTTGTTTTGGGTTTTTTTTTTTTTTTTGCCATATAAGAAACTATTTTTAAGAAGGGGGCCTGGAATTCAAAAAGAGAATGAAAGTCAAGCTCACCCAAATTGCTCCTGGGGGCAAGAAAACAAGATGTTATCTCTCTCATTTGTGTTATCTGCTCCTTTTTCACAACTCATCAAGAAGTATAAGTTCTTTTGATAGAAATGCACACATTTAAAAAAAATGAATCTGTCTCACACATCCTAACAAAAATTCCCCTTGTGAATTTAGAAATCTCTATCAAGTTTTATTCTATTTTTGCTTTCATGTTGAAATTCCTACAATGATGGGGTCACCACCCAATTCCACCAAATAGTTCCTTTCCTACAGTTTGTTTCTATAAATACTTCTGCCCCGAAATATTTAAGAAGTCACTCAAATCGGCTCACTAAATGTATTGTCATGTTTTGCTGTTGTTGTTTTTGGCCTTCTTTCTGTTGCCATGTTTTGTAGCAGTTCAGACTCTTAAGAGTTCTTCTCCATGGGCGGAGTTCCTCCTTCATACTCTGTCCACACTCTGGCCGTTCCTTGACCAGGCTTCATCTCCCTGCACAGGAGGCTGGTTGGACAGCTTTGCTCTTCAACCTTTGGCTCTTCCCTCCATCTGCGAGTTGACTATCTCTGAGACCTCACATGCAGTGTCTGCACATGACCAGGGGGAGCGTTTCTCCTAGTCCTTGATTGAGGTGGGGAAGGCAGAGTATGCATGTGTTGTTTGGTGTTCTACTGATGGTTGTAAGCCTAGGGCCATACGGACTTCAAAGTTCAGTACCAACCTTTAACTTTATGCCTCCATCTTTATTCTTCTGCTTAATACTTCTTTTGTTAACGACACTAGGAACACATTTGATGCTTAATAACATCTGTTTGTTAAGCAGAACTGCCATATTTTTATACAGTTGTGATAAGAGAAATAATTCCCCCCCCCAAGTTGTCCTTATCCTGATCTGTGGAACCTTTCACTATGTAACCATCTATGGCAAAGGGACTCTGATTAAGTGAAGGCCCATAACATGAGATTATCCTGGATGATCTGGGTGGGCCTAAAATGATCATAGGGCTCCTTAAAACAGATGTGACAGGGAAATCAGGGAATCAAAGCAACGGAGTGTGGGAAGGACTGGCTTCGAAGATGGAGAATTGGGACGAGGACAATGAGCAGGGAACGCTGGTGGAATCTTGAAGCTGAGCCAGGGGAGAAAATGGATTTTTCCCCCAGAGTTTTCATAAGGAGCACCGCCCTACAGACACCTTGAATTTAGCCCAATGAAACCCACCACAAACTTCTAACCTCCAGAACTGTAAGATAGTAAGTTCGTATTGTTTCAGTGCATTAAGGTTTGGTTATCTGTTACAGCAGCCGAGTGAAACTAACGCAGCAGTCCTTTGTCATTTTCTGTTGTACCTAGCATGACGTCACACGGACAGCACTCATCGTTTAATTAAAATGATGAACATACTTAGGATTCCCCACCTTCTGGCATTTCACATGCTATGGAATTGAGTCTGAAGTGTTCAATAGTAGTATTTCTGAACATCTGAGATGTATTTACGAATATGTACCATAATACGAGAACTTTTACTTGGGACTAGAGGTCTCAGCAGAGAAAAATTACTTTTCCAATAAATCAATGGACTTGATGAGTCTGTTTATTGCCACATCAGCCCAATTGCCTCTCTGTTCTTCGGCAGTGTGCTAGCAAAACTCCATCACTGCTCACAGCTCGCCTACGTCTTCACTGGCTGCCACCTCAGCCCTTGGGCTCTGTCATCTCCTCAGGCTTAACGTGCACAGATTGTGCAAGCCCGCGATGCCTCCACTGGGTCCAGAGCTAACTGGCTGAGACTGCAGGGGAAATGCTTCCATTAGCTCATTCTCTTGCATTAAAATGTCAATATACTCAGTGCTTTTTACTTTACAAAGGGTGTGTGATTTCATTTAATCATCACGATAACTTAGTTGAAGGAGATAGTGTTGCCTTCGTTTCACAGCTGAGAAAACTAAAGTTAAGGGGAGTTTCCATATTGTAAATGCCAGAAAGGAGATTTGAATGAAAATCTCTTAATTCCTTTCTCAGTTATAAAACGAATGGTATTTCATTATATCCAGGTGTCCTTGCCATTCTATCTCCATGCCATTGTTCCAGATAATGTATCTCTCGGGTGTATGTTTAATCATAACATAACTTGTGCACATTATAATGTAATATGGAAAACACAGAAATCATCCATAATCTTACTACTCACAGATAACCACTGGTACCGTGTGGGTGCGTTCATCCTAGTATATTTCTTTCCACGTGAATTTTTATTTAGGGTTTTGTATCACAATGCCTCTTCATTATTTTGAGTAAAATGAGGTGGCAGTCCGGCCTTATTTTATTTAAAATTTTACTGTATTGTCTTTCGGTGTCCTACCTTCCTCATACTTACATTTAAATATCAATAAAGAATTAGCTCACCCTTCTGGAGTTAACTTTTTTCCAGGATTCGAGTTTGCAGGCAGGACCAGCAGCAGCAGCATCACTTGGGAGCTTGTTAGAACTGCAAATTCTCTGCTGAATCAGAATCTTTGGGGTGAGGCCCAGGAATCCCTGTCTTAACAAGCTCTCCAGGTGATTTTCACGCATGATACCATTTGAACTGAAATACTTGGTTTCCCATTTGTGTTGATGAGGCAAATCAACTAGTAGGCCTGTCCTCGGTGGAAGTCAAGCAGAATTTAACTGTCAAACTTGGAAGAAAAAGAAGAGAGCTTCTTACATACCCCGATTTCCCTCATCTACAAGCCATCAGCACTTGCTTCTTAGTTACCTGAGTTAAGGTTCATAGCCCTCGCTAGGGTATCTCTATGCTTACTTAGATGCACGCTTCTTACCATCAGATCATGCTTTCATCAGTTCTGATGCTCCTCTTAAACACCTACCATGTTTGGGGCGCCTGGGTGGCACCGTCTGTTAAGCGTCCAATTCCTGGTTTCAGCTCAGGCCGTGATCATGAGATCCTGAGATAGAGTCCTGGGATTGGGCCCCATGTTGGGCTTCCCACTCAGTGTGGAGTCTGCTTAAAGACCCTTTCTCCCTCTCCCTATTACCTCCCCTCTTTGTGTTCTCTTTCTCTCTCAAATAAATAAATAAAATCTTTAACGAAATCTGCTATTTTAGATTATATGGAATAGAAAAGAAATATAGATATTCTAGACCCTCCCCTCCAGATAACTCACAGTCTTGTTAGGAAATAAAATTTTCATATATGAAGTTCAATTAACAACAGTCAGTCAAATCCTAAATTGACTATAATCAGGTACTACAGTGCATGAGAGGAGCAGCAAATGCCCTGGACTGGACAGGAAGGTGGGTATATTGACTAGGGAGGGTCTCCTTAAGAAAGGAGGACTGTGAGGAGGACCTACATTAATCATAAAAATTTCACCTATTAAATGTTTAACCATAGCCCAGAGAGAGTGGTTTAGCAATGGGTATTGATATGTCCTCCAGTTCTTATTACTACATTGTAAATAAATACCTAATACCTATTCTCCAGACAAGGCTAAAGGCGATTAGGCAGCTTTGCCAATGTTCTATAAGTAGTACCCTGTGGAATCAGAATTTCAACCCAAGTCTGTTTGATTGTAGAGCCCTGTTCCTTAGCACTCCTGCCTTAATAGTTAACTATGGTAGAGAAGGTTAATAGATCAAGGTGTTTGTAGTGTGTGGCAGAAAAAAGTGACCCCGGGAAAGGTGCCTCACCAGTGTGCAAGTTTATGTGGGAAGTCGCCCAAACCAGGAAACATCTGTTAGGATTTTGGAAGGTCTTGTATGTGTAGATGGTGATCTGGGTTAGGATACCGTGGATACTGAAAAATCATTACATATTTTTTAACATAATGAAAATAATGTTTTAGGACCAGACTAACATTGGCTGAAAAGCTTAATTTGGTGAGAAGTGAAGAGATATTTGGGTAGGACAACCAAATACTGGATGATAAGGAAAATGGAGTGTTTGCAGGGGGCAAAGAGAGTGACCAATTATTAAATATTTTAAAAAGAAATGTGAAAGCTTTTAAAGGCAGATTGCCCAAAGGGACTAAAAGGAAAACTTTAGAATTATAACTTGACATTATGGATCATTTTGAGCTACACACAGAAATTGCAATTATCTGGAGAGAGGTTGCAAAAAATGAGTAAGGCAGTTAGAAATTGTGAGTTTAGGTCATTCTGAACTCTCCTTCTTCCTAACTACTTATACCCACCTGGTCTCCATCTCTAGTTGATTTAAAAAACACATGAATCTGTCCCATTTACTTCATCCTTCCTCATAGTCTCATATGGAACTGGTCACCCTTCACCTGGCCTATGGCAATGACAGCCTACGTGTGCTCATGAATTTCTGAATCATTTCCCTAAAATCTATTGTTTTTCTATAGGAGTTTTCTTTCTAAAGCCTACATCTAATTATAGCATCTTCCTGCTTAGAGGTTAAAAATCTTCCTCCCTGCCCTTTATTGCAGTATGCTACTTGACACGGCATTAAAAATTAGAGCAACCATAGTTTATTATCCAAGTAAGAGACTTGAGAGATTGAAATTGGACATATTAATCATCACACTTGGATGAAAGACATGTCAGCTCTGCCTGGATTTCCAACTGCATCCCCTTCCAGGGACACCTTATGCATGAGTAATACCAAAATAATTAGTGAGCAAACCCTACGGGTCCTTTATCTGGGGTGCTCGCATCTGTATTTGCGTTGCCTAATCCCCTGCTCAGCACATGTAGGTACTCAGAATTTGCAGAAGGAAGGGAGGAAAAGAGGATTAAGTAAAACAAAGAATTTGAGAATTGTTTTAGCCTAGTATGTTGTTGTTGACGTGAAATTGAATTTGAGGTCTAACATCTTTCGAGAGGAAACCAGGGGCAGCCCAATGGCAGCACATAGAACATGGAAGCAAAAAGTGGAAAAGAGAGGTCCCAGAAGCGGATCTGCTGTTAATGAACAACAGTTCACAGTGTGAATTCCAGTGCTCTTTACCAAAAGACTCGATTACCTGTGCATCCGATGATAGCTCTTTACCAGAAATAGTTCTCAGTTTTGTAAAGCGATCTTTTAAAGTCATCTTAAATGTCACTATGGAGCTGTTTTTAAAAGTCTTCCCAGTAGTATTCTAGAAATTATAACGACAAAGGAGATATGCAAATGTCCATTTTGTACTTTGGAAAACAGGTGCAGTCACTGTGAAAAAAAGAAAATGTCAGGAGGATGGGAACAAAAAGAAAAACAATGGAAAAGAACTTATAATTTAATTACCTTGATGTCAGCCTTCTACACAAACTAGATGGGATGTAATTAGAATACCTGTAACAAAATGAAGCAGGGACATTCTTTTCTTTTTCCTGAAATAAAGGAAGATTAGAAACTTCATGCTGTTTGAGGGAAATGTATACTATCTATGCAAAAAAAGGGTGCATGTGTGTATGTGTGTGTATGTATGTATGTGTGAGAAAGATTTTTCTCTTAGTCGATAGCCCAACAAAATAGCCCATATTTATGGCCTTTCAGAATAAAGTCATATCTATAAATAACTCCAGATTAAATATTATTTCGGCGATCCCTAATGCAACAAATAATACATTTATTTAACAACGTATTGATGGTTTTAGACCTTTCCCCGACTATAAAGCCATAGCAGGAACTTGCTATATTTGTTGGGTCAGAAACGCACATAGAGTAAGAACCAAATCATGAATTTAAAATTTAAATTTTAAAAAAGATAAAATTTATCTTTGTGGATAAAAAGAACACTCGCTCTAACCAGAGGATATACTGCTCAGCAGCTCTGGCCAGTATTGGAGGTGGCTGGGGCACGCACCTGGGGAGCCATTTGCTCTGCACTGTGCTCATGTAGGCTTTTCTGTTCTAGCGATCTATGAGCCTTCCTGTGAAGCCTACAAACACCTGGGCCAGACGTCCAATTACTACTGGATAGATCCTGATGGCAGTGGACCTCTGGGGCCTCTGAAAGTCTACTGCAACATGACAGGTAACTATGCCGTATTGATGTTTCATGGACGTTTTCTTTTCTATGTTGATCATGAACAGTATCACTCAAGTCTGGTTTCTTCTGCACCATGTTCTTTTCACAACATGTAATAAGCTAAATATTGTTGGATTTGTTCAGTGAAATGGTGAAATGTGTTTCTAAAGCAATAAAATCTTCTAATCTGTTCTTTTTAAACTCTACCTTCTGACTTGAACATTTTAAAATACAAACATGTAGGGGAAAAACTCAGAAAGTGCAATTGAAGGGGGAAGTCCACAGGCAGAGCTGGCCATGCGGCAGCCTCCTCCACCGGCAACTGAGACTGAGGAACTGAGTGTCACTGCTCGATTGTCCACACACTGCCCATGTCAGGGGGAGCTTATGGACCCCTCCCGATCTCCCCCGGGCCCTGTAGTTAACAGGAGGAGGCTTTCTTTGGACAGAAATCCCATTTGGCAGCACCCATGGCTTTCAGATGTATCTGGAATTTTCTGCAACAGAAGAAAACCTAGTTTTTCTTCACTTCCGTATTGAATTTTGGAGTTATGAAATGAAATTATGGGTTCTGGTAAACTCCCACAATGTGTAAAATATTCAGATCTCTAAGAGTAGATTTTCTGTCAGACACTTAGTAATGTCTTGCCCTCTAAAGGAGAAGAGTGTGAGGCATGGACCACTTACCGGCTCCAGGAGAGGACCAGCATTTGATGGAAACTCCTTAAGTATCTGATTATAACAGTAATGGTGATGTGATGCTACTTAGAATGATTACTACATGATCTGCACACTATCTGTCAGGTACCATGATAAATTCTTTACTTAGACGACCTGGGTTTGCATCCCAGCTCCATCGGTCACCAGGTATATAATCACAGGCACCTTATTAACTGTATTAAACCCAATAAGGCTCGGTATGTTTATCTATAAAATGGATTAATAATAATATCTACCACATAGCATTCTTATGTAAATGGAATAAAATAATATACATATGGTTCTTCCCATATTATCTGACACATGGTAAACTTTCAATAAAGGTTACAGGGAGTAAGGTATTATATTTTTTAAAGGATTAGACAGTTAAATATCTTACTTATATTATTTAGGTAAGATTGAAACACAAGTTGGTTGGGGATCTAGTGGTTCTTAAATCAGACAATGCTTTAGAATCATTTATGGGCCTTTTTGTTTTTGTTTTTGTTTTCCGTTCATACTAAATGTGTCTGTGCTGAAGACTTTGATTCAGTTTGTTGGTTCACAACCCTCCAGGGAACTTGCCAGGTGTGATCTAAAACAGCCCCTGTACTCAGAGGGCTGGGAGAGACCCAAGAAAGAGGCCCCTCCAAGTTGGTAGGTAGCAGTTTTAATAAGCACAGGGAACTTATATATGAGGCTTGTCTTGATGGCAACATAATCTTAACAGTATATGAAGACGCCTCACCTGCGTTCAGTCACATACGCTGTACAGGTGTCCTCAACACCACACCACCATTACAAGTTTGTGTCCTTGGAACAGCCCCTGAAAGAGAAAAAGGCAAGTGGAACTCCATTCCAGGCTCACGGGAATGGATGAGAAGCCTTGGAGTGCCTGGGGTCAGCTCACAGGTCAATGGGCAGTTACATCTTTTTCCAGTGACATCCCCAGACATAGGTGCTAAGTGGAATTAGGATTGTGCTGCTCAAAGGGAGAATCCTGAAGAGCTTTGTGGGTAAGCAGACCCTGTGGAGAATTTCGAGCAACATCAGGAAGCTATACATGGCCCAGAGCAGAGGTGGAATGATGAGGACGGGAGTGTAGTATGGAAGGCATGTAGAGTAAATGGTAACATGGGAGCTATCTTCCCAAAAATAGCCTTCCATGCCAAGAACTATGTGTGACCCAGAGAAGAAACCTGCTCATCAGAAAGCTTGGTTTAAGAGTTTACTGGGTTTTGGACTTGTCAGTGCACTCACGTACTCTCTTACTTATCTTCATTTTAATCTTAGTTGAACTAAAATACAATCTGTGAGAACTTGATTTAATCTATAAGAATCTTGATTTTTGTTTCTCCTAATATATAAAAGATACGATTATAGTTTAAGCCAATATGCTCAATGCAGTCTGGACAGTGAAGTGTACAGTACCACTTTCTGCAGGTAGAATATTTTTTCTTTCATCATTCAAGATAGGTATGAACACTAGTATGTCAGGGACACTGAAGGCCAGCAGGCATTCTTTGGCCTTTAACCACCCATCAGCCCTTTCTTCAGCTGGAAAGAACATGAACTTGACATCATTAGGACAGTATGGTACCACATAGCTTGGTTTGGGCTGTTGCAGTTCCAAGAGATAGATGTTGAAGAAGAGGAAGGAATGACGGCATGAGCAATTCTATGAAGTCTTGATATATCTACCACTCTATGTCATGAGAAGGTACATAAGCCTTACTTTATAACTTTTCTGGGAAAAAATAGAGCCCTCCCACATCTCAATGGCCCAGATGTAATTTGGTATTATCACTGTTGAATATATCACAGATTTTTAAAATGGGAGCAAGACATCTTCTCTGGGGAAGAAGCAATGTCTTGGCAGTGATCAGGCTTTTTTTCTTCTTTCTACAGATGTCGTGGGATGGGGGAGAGCTGTAAACTTGTACAGACATAGTGAAAACTATAAGGAAAGGGACCTCCCTGACAGGAAATATCTGATGTAGATTTAGGTAGAAACTAAAGACACTGTTGAAATTACTTCTGATGTAGATCTATTTTTTGGAATCCTAAACTTCCAATTCTGTTACTAAAAAGATAAAGGAAATGAAAACACAATTAAAGTAGGGCCTGACAGGAAGAAGGGAGTCTCCCTTGATTTTTGGACAAGAAGTTCCTCCAAATATTCATGACCACACGACTGTCAAGTGAGGTCTCCAAGTTTTGTTTAACATTATCAAATAAGTAACGTGTCCTTTATCCTCACTATGTTTCATATTGAATCATAAGGGAGGACTTGAGGTCTTTCCCTTTTAGAGTATTTTATTGTTTGATTGGTTCCATGATTTCAACCTGTTGATATCTTTTGGTCATCTCAGCTGCTTTTGTTACATTCTCAATTTCTTCTTCGTAATGCCTCTTGCAAATCATCCTTATTTTCATCCCCAATTCTGAATGATAGTTTCTTTAAAAACTCAACACTCACCTACTACATGATTCCTCAGTCGCCCTGGTGGGCATTTACTCCAGGGGAATGAAGACAGAGTCACACAGAAACCTGTGCGCAGAGGAGCATGGCAGACTTATTGGTAATAGCCAAAAAATGGAAGGCACCTAGATGCCCTTCGACAGGTGAATGGGTAGACAGACTTGGTACATCCATACCATGGAATTCTCTCTGACAATAAAAAAGAATGAACAATTGATCCAATGCAACAGACATAAATCTCCAGAGAATTAGGCTGAGTGAAAAAAATCCGATCTCAAAAGATTACATACTGTCTGATTTTCATTTATATAACATTCTTGAAATGACAACATTACGGACATGGAAAATAGATTAATGACTCCTGGCGGTGAAGGAGGGATGGGGGTGGGAGCGAAGTGGGCATGGTGGCAGAAGGGCACCATGAGGGACTCTGTGGCATTGGACGTGTTTAGGGTCCTGACTGTACCCGCGGCAGTATCTCGGTTGTGATGCTGTACTGCAGTTTTGCGTGGTGGCACCATTGGCGGAAGTGAAGGAAGTGTACAAGGGACCTTTCTATGCTATTTATCACAACTGCATGTTGCATCTACATTACCTCAAGGAAAATGTTTAATTAAAAATATATAATATACACCAAAAAAACCCCAAAGATTCTGAATTTTTTCACAGTCTTTGTGGAAAAAAAAAAATAGTGCTTAAGCATACCTCTAAGTTCCTTTTTTCCAGGTTTTTTTTTTTTTAATTTATGTATATACTATGCATTGGGCACTGTGCCATAGGAGGATAAGTGGGTACACTAAATGCGTTCCCAACTGATAATAAAACACATGTTTAAAAAGCAAATAAATAATTAATTTTTCTACAAAGAAAAGTAATGGAATTCTGAGGAGTGATTTATTTTGTATGTCGGATTTTAGATAATGCCTCTCTCCAGAAACAAACTTTTAGCCGAAATCTAAAGTATGAAAAGAGACAAAGCACTCAAGGAGGTGAGGGGAAAAGAGCCCTATAAATGAACACCCCAGGCCGTGAAAGAGATCGTTTCATTCCAAGGAGCTGAAACCCCCATGGCTGGAGCCTGGAGCTTGGTGAGCCTCTGAGAGGGGGCTCGAGAGAAGTTGCCAGATGGGCAAGGCCAGAGCGCACCAGGTAGAAAGGAGGGTAGTGCGGAAAAAAGCTGGATTTTATGTTTTCAGTTATTTTTCAGTGCAGGGGATGGGGACCCATAGAGAGGTTTCAAGCAGAAGAATGAGAGGGTCTTGTTTGGAACAAAACCTTTGGGTGTGGGGGGCGCAGGGTTGGGCATGAGTAGCAGAGTAGAAACACCAAGACCAGTTCTGGAGTTTTTGTCAAAGTCCGGGGAGGCATCATCTCCTCCTTGAACTGGAGTGGTGACAGCTGGATTGATGAGACCGAGATGCATTCTGGATCTGTTCTGAAGTTAGATGATGACTGATGGTGATGATGATGTCAGGGTGGATGACAGGCTGGGTGAGGATGGCTAAGGACAGTCATCAAGAGTAACTCCCCAATACATGGACTGAGTAACCGGGTGGATTACAGTGCCATGGGACATGCAGAAAATTAAGGGAAGAACAGATTTAGAGAAAATTCAAGAAGTCAGTTTTGGCATGGTTAAGTGTGAGGTGCTATATACCATCTAAATTGAGATGCCAGTTTTGCAATTGGATAAAACTTCAAGAAGGATATGAGGGTTAGAGATAGAAATGTGCTAATTGTTAGCATCTGAATATATGAGAAGTGATAATATCACTCAGGGGTTGATGTAAACAGGGAAAAGGCATCTCGGGAAGAGCCTTCGGGAACGCACTAAAAATCAGGTCTCTGGTGATGAGGCGGCGTGTCAGCGTGTAGGAGGAGGATGTAAGTGAGAGTAAATGGAGGAAGAATGTCTAAGAGCATTTGGGGATGACTGGGCCACCCATATGTATGTCGAAGTGACTGCTTGGGTCCTAGAGAACGACAAAACGTTTTGAGGATGGAGAATGACTCTGAATCCATGTAAATGTCTCCTAACGAACGAGGCGATGCACCCAAATATGGCCAGTGCCAGCAGGCAGGGTGCGGGGAGCGGGGTTTGTCTGGAAGGGACCAGCCCCCCAAAGGGCCGGGCTAGACAGCTTTAGGAAACCATGGAATAGACGGCTGCCCTAGACTCCATGACCAGTGAAATCTCCCACAACAACAGCAGACTCACAAGCCGAGTCTTGAAGAACAGGTGGGTGTTGTGGGGCCTGGAAAAGGGGAGAAGGAAAAATAGACCTACTTATAAAATGCTTTGTACAACATGCAAAGCAGTTCAGACATGGTCCTGAGGCAAAAGCCAGCTCGTGGCGATGCTGTATTTTTAAAGCATGACTTTGGCAGCCGTGAATGGGATTCTCCAAAGGAGACCCAGACGTAGAACAGGGACACAAGAGAGAAAACCCCTGTTGTGGTCCAGGCATCAAAAACTGAGAATGTAAGGTAAGTGGCAGTCAGGTGGAGGAGGGGGTCGAGTTCATGGCTATTTAGAAAGTTGAGGCGGCCAGGCTGCGGCTGAAAACGAGAGAGAGCGGAACATGATTGTGGGGTTTCTGCTGTGGGTAACCAACTGCATGAGGTGGGCCACAGGAGGCCAAGGGCAGATTAGTGAAGGGACGAGCCCATCACTCAGCCTGGCCCAGCTGCCCCCAGCAGGTACCGCACAGATTCCCGGTGGGGCTGGGCGCGCCTCAGGCAATCTCTGTGTCTGCGTTTCCGGTTTCCTTGTGAATGACGTGTAGGCTTTGGAACGGAAGGATTTCTGCCCTCCCTTCCATTCAAAAAAAAAAAAAAAAGAAAGAAAGAAAAAGAGAAAAAAGAACAAATTCTATTATTACCATGGAACACGAAAGAAAAATATCACAGTATCCCTGCAGTCAAATAATCTAGAGGCAGAATCCTCTTATCTCAAATAAGCTTGAATTTACTCATTTCTTGGCCGAGTTTGACATGAATTGGCACCCTTCACTTTTTGTGATGAGGCAGGTGTCCTACGCTGCAGTTCTTCTTTTGAGGGTCTGCAGTTCAGGGCTACGTGCTCGGAAGGTAGGCCCTAAATGACAGAGCGTCCCGAGTACCTGGCGTTGGTACTGAGCCGAGAAATGTGTTCCCTGATTCCTCTGTGGAACAGCAGTCATTCTGCGCAAGCCAAGGGCACGAAATGCACTCATTGTTACCCTCCTTCTCCATTTCCATCCTCCCTCTGAGAATTTGCTACTGTAAATACAACTGTCGTAAACATAAACTAACATATATTTGAGTATTTACCTCTGTTATTGGTAGTAAGCTTCTATTTCTATTTTAAGATGCTTGCCAGCATCTTTTCCTAGAAACCTCGAACTTTCATATCTAAAGCTTCATTTGGTTCTTTCCGCCTGATGGTTAATAATAACAATAGTAAATAAAGCTAGATCCAGTCATTATCCTCGGAAACTTGCTCCGTATCCATAAATCAACAGCAGTGTTTTTCTCAATATTCTGTAATCTAATTCATGTTCTTTAAAACTCTCTTCGTATTCATGTTTAATTTTTTTAAAATGTAAGTAGGCATCTGTGCTGCGGCATGTGAAGTCTGAAGTCCAAATCAGGAACACCTCCCATTCTCTTCCTAGCACTAGTTTTGTAGTTTTTATCAAAAAGCCATTAAGCTTGTTTACATAATTTGTGCTTTATAAAGCCCTGGGATTTAGCTGATCAAATTCTATTATCCTCTATACTGGTAAAAGCTGTTCATGTCTTTTTAATCTAATATTTATAGAGAGCTTGTTACTCAAGTTCCTAAGCACTTGCACCCAGTAATATTTTATTTATTACTATGCTTCTCAGAAGTTTGAGGAGGAAGTGCCGACAGCAAGGAAATGAGTCTCTGCGTGGTGTGCGTGGGTTCTGGTGGGAAGTATCGTGGACCTCCCCCACCGTTCCTGCTCGTGTACCCTACCCTCCAGCAAAGCAAAGCAAAGCAGTCTCTTCTCTAGCATACTCCTTTTCTTAGCAGCTTACAATTTATTATCTCACCATGAACGCCGGCCAGGGGTCTGCCAAGGTGAGCCCATCCCCTGCTCAGGGCCTCCCAGGCTGAAATGAAGGGGTCAGCAGGGCTGTGATCGCCTCTGAGGCTTAGGATCCTTTTCCGTTCAGTTCCTCGTGGCTTTAAGACTGAGGGTCCCATTTTCTGACTGGCTGTTGGCTGTGGATTGCTCTCAGCTTCTCGGGGCTGCTGCAGTCCCAGCGGTGAGTCCCTCCCACAGCCTGGCCATTGGTGGATCTCTCTGGTCTCTAGACCGTCTTTCAAGAGCTCAGTTGATTAGGTCATGCCTACCCAGGATATTTACCTGATTAACTCCAGTCAGCTGATTGGGGACCTTGCTTAATCTGCCAAATCTCTTTACCTTTGCCACACAAATGACCTACCTGCCGGAGAGACACCCGTCATATTCAACGATCCCCCATACTCAAGGAGTGGGGCTCACGTGGGGAGTGTAGGTGCACTGGCAGGAATCTTGGGGGCCACCTTTGCACCCCTCTTACCACACCTGGTTCCATACACCTCTGTATAGTACTCATAATTCTGGCTACGCGTATCCTCACCTTCTAAGCAACAGTGCAACATTTAGTTTGTAAAATATTTAGCCTTTTTTTATTATTTGTCTAAGGGTTTTTAGTATATTGTTCAATATAGGAAATTCTGAAAATATGAAAAGCAAAAAAATTGCTTACCAGCTACAGACACGAATTGCTAACATGTTAGGAAAGGTGTCAGAAAGACTGTATTATGGAGCTGAAGCCACATTTATTATTGCGAGCAAACTGAGCGTCAGGCTCTATTCTAGGTAGATTACACACAATAATTCATCCATCATCCAGGACTTCACAACAACCCCACAGGGCAGTAATAATACCGGCGTCCCTTTTTTCTGGATGAGGAAACAAACTCAGAGATACTAAGTTCTGAGCCCCACAGCAAATCCTGGTAGGTTATGGAAATGGACGTCTTAGAATTGTGTGATTCAGAGCCAGAGTTCCTCGTCACTGTGTGTGCGTGTGTGTGTGTGTGCGTGTGCGTGTACGTGTACATGTGCATGTTTATAAACATCCATCCCAGCACTGGTCCTCATTTTGGATTCTGTAGTATGGTCTGTAATATGATCTCTGAAATGAGAACCTCTTACTCATATCTTTTCATTATCATCATCATCAAAACTTCCTTACCCAGCTCTAATTCATTATCTGTGGTTTGGACAGCATTTGTGCAGTAAACTATTTACTTCTTAATTGTCCAACTAATGCCTTGGGGTTTTTAATCAGAGAACACATTTTAAATGAAATCAGCATCTAAACCATAAGGCAATTATTACCAATTTCAGCTCTAAATTCAACTATGAGTTAATATAATTTTCTGAGAGCTTTATAGACTAAGTTGTATAGGTCCTATCTACCTAGGTTAGTCATCCCTTAGGGTTTGAACCCGACTTTTAGGATAATTAACATTCTATCACCAATATCTAGTTACACTGTGAATGGAACCTCTTACATGGAATCTAACAAAATCTGATCTGAGAATGTAACAAGGTTGAATGGAATTGTATTGGGGATCATCCGTGATATTTACTTTGATTATAGTGCCTCATTCTTCCTTTTTTTGCAAGGAAACCAGCTAGAAATGAGGACACACACGGCTCCCCTATTCTCTGTTAGGCTTATTAACATTCCCAGGCCGGGCGCTGCTATGCTTCCAATCCCTCGGTGTTCCCAGATGTCATGAACTATTTCTCTGATGAATTCATGGCTTAAAGTGTAAGCCTCAAAACACTGGCTTCTTCCATTTTATTCCCTCTGCTCATTTTATTTTTTCTCGTCACCAGCTTTTTCTCTCCCTCGTCTGTCTCCTGCCCCAGCGCACCTCCTCTGTTGTTAACCCGCACGTGGAATAGCTCTCCTCCTTGTCTTCTCCAGGCACATCTTCTCCTCTCCGCTGACCTCTCACCACCCGTCTTTGTTCAAAAACCTTTGTAATCACTCAGCAACTCCTGCCTCACGCGCTCAGCTATTTCAGTACCTCACAATCAGTATAAATCTTTGAATTCAATTCTGTTCATACAGCTTCAATTGAAAATCTAGGAACCAACTCACTGATCAAACAGCCTGAAAAGAGAGCTCTTCTCTGTAACTGATTACCCGCTTGCCCAAGACTCCCTTCTGGATTCAGGCTCTTATTCCGCGGATGGCTTCCCCTGCCAGGCTTTCTTTCAAATCTCTTCATTGTGTGTCAGTCATAGTGATAGGTTAATACTACAAAAGTTCTCAAATGGTGTTTGAACCTGAATCAAGGAAAGGAGAGGAAAGCTCTAAGAGCGGGGTGAGGTCCATGTTATGGGACAGGGTCCAGGAGGGAGTGCAGGATGCCACGGAAAATTAAGAAGGAACGGCTGGGGGTGCCTGCGTGGCTCGGTCGTTAAGCCTCTGCCTTTGGCTCAGGTCATGATCCCAGGGTCCTGGGATCGAACCCCACATCAGGCTGCCTCCTCAGCGGGAAGCCTGCTTCTCTCTCTCCCACTACCCAGCTTGTATTCTGTCTCTCGCTGCCACTCTGTCTCTCTCTGTCAAATAAATAAATTAAAAAAAAAAAAAAAAAAAGGAACGGCTGAAGAGTGGTAACCGGCCCCTCAGGGTCCCCTGGAGCCTCCAAAATGGCACCCCGCATGCAGAGGTGCCCACCTCCAAATATTTCCACACACCTGCCTTGCCAGGATTTTAAACACACTGCCTTCTGGTGCTCTAAAAGTAATGTCTTTGTTATGGGATCCCCACCCCCTCCGTGCCTCCTCAGAAGCCAAGGCTCCCTGTGGTCTGTGGGGAGGGAGTGTTGTTGGTGCCTCTCACATCCGGGGTCCCAGACGCTCATCCAGTCCACTGTCACCAGCTCGTCCGTCAAGCAGGAAGGGGAGAGAAACACCTTGAAAAATCCAATTAAGGTCAGCTTTGTGATCAGAGGCCAGAAGCACGAGAATCATTTCATGTCCGCACTAGAAATTCCTCCTGGCTTAAATTCTGCCTGGCTTAAAGCCCTTATGTGTGGAGTTCTCTCTCCAAACCCTTTGCCTTTTTCAGTTTTGTGGGTCTCTTTCATTCCTTCCGAGGAAATCTATTTCCATACCAGAAGGTTCCTGGCGATTTTGTTGGGAGAATCTCATATAGAAGCTAATTTCTTTTTTTATATTATCTTGGTCTCACGGATGGAACCAAGAAAGTTAAAATAAACTGCATCCAAACTCCATGTTGCTAAACTGGAAGATACTGGAATCGTATCTCCTCGACTGACTTAAACTAGGAGCCCTGAAGCTCTTCCGTGCCCTACAAATGACCGCCACGCGATGGCAGGTGTCCCGTCTGTGACAAGTGACAAAGAACGAACTTGTTAAAAATCTCATTGCGTTTATGGACAGGAGACTCTGTTAGGGCTGACCTCCCTTCACATAATTATTGTCTCGTATCCTGTTTTTGCTTCTCTTTTTTGACCAAAGAAAATCAGCATTAAAAAGTGAGATTGCACAAGAACTTGCTGCACCATCATCATCATCGTCATCCCCATCGCTTCCTCTCTGTTTGGCTGAACGTCTGTTCCATTCTGTCTTCCCTGGAACCACGCTGGCCCTTGTGCCTCAAAGCCCTCTTGGTTGGGTGTAGCCTTCAGGCCGTGACAAGGCAGCATGCTGTGGGACCTCCAAGGAATGCCTTAGCGGGCAGGGGCATGGAGGTGAGGGCAGGAAGCCGCTCCGTGTATCCTGAGGCCAGTCAAGCACGGAATAGAGTCTGACCTATTCTGTTCACAGTTCTTAAAAAACTAAACTCTTCATGGCCATCTCGCTGATGTTTCCCCTTCTCCAGTCCAAACCATTGGCTATCTGTGTCTGGGGCATGCCGTCATCATCGTGATGCCTCGCCTCACCACAGCCCTGTCCTTGGCCTGACAGCTTCCTCATCTCTCCCTGCGCTAGATCTCCTGCTTCCTACTCTCCCCGCCTCCCTCCTCCTGGTTTCTCTGTCTCCCTCCAGCACAGCACACCCTTTGGTCACTTCCTGGCCCTTTAATGTGACCTACCCTTCTCTCAGGAGGTTAGAATATTCTTTTTGTCCCAGACTTTCTGAAATTTCACAACGTGCCTTTCACCCTGGCAACGCCTTACACTTCGTTTTATTGTTCTTTTTGTAATTTGGGCTTTTCTGATTTCTTTCTTCTCTCTAGACTGATTTATTATTGTGGCTTTCATCAAAGAGCTCATTTTTTGTTCCTGGAAAGTTCCTTTTTGATGGTGTTCTGGCCTTGCTTTATGAATGCACACCTTTTCCTTGCCTCTTAAGGATAACAAACATCTTCCTTTATTGTTTTCTTTTTCTAAATTTCTTAATTCTCATTTTTCTGGCTTTCTTTTTTTTTTTCTGATTTCTAGGTCCCTCAGCTTTCCTCAGTTTCTTAATAATTATTAGCTATGTGCTTGTTATTAAGAGTGACAGAGTCTGGTTGCCTTTAGACTTAACTCTGGGGTAGAGGTGCCACGTGTCCTGTGGTGCCCAGCACAGACCCACTGGAGTGCTCTTGCCCTCGTGTAGTCACTAATAGCTCTCCTTTTACTCTCTCACATGCAGATTATGTGTGCATACATTATACACTCTAACTTTAATTTTTTTAGGAGGGGAAAAAGTTAAATACCGGTGTTTATTCACCACCCTAACCTGGAAACCCTTTACTCATTTTTAATCCCCTAATTTAATACCATAGGAGAAAATGGGTTTTCAAAACATGACTTTAAAATCTGTAAATTTTAAATATCAATCCACTTTTCCCTTTTATTCAAAGGATGTCATCATTCTTAGTGCTTGTTACTGACTCTGTATAGGAAGTTATGTGATAGATGCCTTTGTCTATATTATTCCATTTATTCCTTAGCAATAACCCTGAGAGATATTAGTGTTCTGATGTTGGTGACATGTGAGCCGAGATACAGATAGACTTTAATATTTTCAAACAGCCAATGAGTGTTTAAATACATGATTATCTATGGGCGCTTCTATAAGGCAATTTACAAAAAGCTGTTTACTTAAAGAATATGGGTTTGAATGAGAGACTTTCTTATCTTTTAATGGCATAAATTTATCACTTTTCCCTTTTAATGGAATGAAACATTCTGAGAAACCCTTGCTCTTATAATTAAAATAATGTAAATTATTAGTAGTAGTAGTATTTTAAAATTGTCTTTCCCTGGTTCTGATTTCTGCTTGGCTAGAGTCTAGGCTGTGATCCAAGATGGCTGCTTTGTTCACTAATGAATCCAGCAGTGTCGTGTCGAGCGGCCACTAGTAAATTCCCTGCTGTGAACAGACCTATGCCGCTTTGGCTCTTTGAGCAGATAGAATGGCAATAGTTGGAGATAAGCAGGTAAGCTTGAGTAACCATATCTACCTCGGTACTAGGTAACAAGTGTGAGACAAGGCCGCCTCTCCTACACTTGGAAGACAGATGATTTTTAGCAGTGGGCTCAGAAGTTGTCTGTACAACCCATTCTGCAAGCTTGAAAGTCCAAGTTCTTTATCCCTTTACATGTTCTAGCTGCTCCGTGTATGGACTTTGTTTAAGACCAAATGTGAAAACATTCCAGAAGCAGGATTGAGTTTACTTTATAATTGGGGTCAGACAACCAGAATCCTGTGATTCAGTGGATGAAGCAGAATGATTTAAAACTCTAGCCTCAGTTTCCATTATGAAGAATGAAAAAGTAAACTTTTCCCTTGAGTTTACTCTTTGTCCTTTGGATGAAAGATTAGGGAGAGTCTCTAAATTATTTCCATCAATCACCTTTGGTGAATACCAGTAATTTCACCAATAAAAAAACCCATCCCCCCATAATGTAACTAGCAACTCAGTGCATTTATGCTCCTTCACACAATTATTAATTATTAACCGCAATTCCAGGCCAGCTTGAACAACATTTTCCTTTACATTTTGTCTTGCTCCTTTCTTCTTTCTTATGGCCTCATTTTCAGAGCCTTACAGAATGTTCTTCCTTGGTTAGAAAAAGAGAGATCTGATATGACTCTAACATATTAATGTAATACGTTTCCTCCTCCAGTGTATCTCCATTTCAAAAAGAATAACAAGAGGAATCCAAATATGGGGAAGATATTCTCAAACAAAGCACTTTCAGTGCCCTTGAAATCATTCCTATCCATAGCCTCCGTCCTTCTTGTCTATACAGAAAAATCAGGGTCCAAGTGATTTTTGAAAGGCTCTGTTATGTGAAGTTTTTGTTTGTTGAGAGCTGGCAAACCACTATTTTTACTAACTACTCTGTCTTACTTTCGTGTCAATATCAACTTTATAACAAGTCTTTCTTTTCTCCCTTCCCCTCACTATCCCATTCCATATACAAAAGCTAGACGAAGGTGAAATTAGAGAAAAAAATTGAATTACATATTACATAGAAAGTCACAAAGGAACTCATACTTCTTCTCTGGAAAGGTAATTAACCTGTTAGCATCATATTCCCAACACTTCCACTCTCCTCAAGTTCTGTCTTCTGTTTGAAAGCTCTAGATTCTATTTATTAAAAGATTTGTATTTCGCATGTATAATAATTTTTGGTACTTTGAAATCCTAATCTTCATTTGAAAGTAAAATATTCCCAACTCCCATATAACAAGGGAATATTTCCCCCATTGTGGCAAAACATCTTTAGGGTCTGTGTATCATTGATGGTTGGGGAGAGGGGGTAAGAACCCAGCTCAGGAGCTTCTGTGGTTGCTGAGATTTTTGTCGTCATACTGTTATTCATGGGTCATCAGTAACTACAATCTTGTTAGATATTTTTGGTTAGTAGTGGAAAGTAAAAGAGGAGTAGTTACAGAGACTTAAAAGAGCAGATTAGAAAGAAGTTGGGTTTGGAAGAGATTTATTGTTAAAACCAGTGATATTTTCTTTCCCCCATTTCAAGCCCTGGGCAGAAACCTCATAAAAAACATTTGGATGGACTGCCATGGTCCCATTGAGCATCTGACTCTGTTGCAATGTCATTAAAATGAATTTTTGGTGCCGGTTCAATTTGCCTGTAGCTCTACAGACATGGTCCTATTCATACTGATTGCTCTCCCTTTCATAGTAGTGGGATAAAGAAAAGAGGAAAACCATGTCCAAAAGTAGTCAATGTGTTAAGGTTTTCTTTTTCCATGTTCCTGTCCCATGACTTTTTAATAGGCCTACAAGTCCATTAACAATGTTCCTTGATGATAATAATTATGCTTTAAAGGGAATGTTAATTTTTTGTGTCGTGGGAAAATATTCAGTGTGCAAATGATTCCTAAAGCATAAAAATCATGCAAATTTTATAAGTATGCAAATCCCATTTCCTTTAACAAAATTACCCAAAAAACCCACATTTATTTATATTACAGGAGTATCATTTTCGATATAAATATAACTCTTCCACCATTTGCCTTTCATAAAGCATGTTACCTTAACATCAAATTCCACTCTAAATTCTTAGTTTCTCACAGCAATTATTTAGGAATATTGAATATCTTTAATAAATATGCAGGAAAAAATTAGTTCTGAAATATCTTACAAATCTATCTCTTTTAACTTAATCTTTAAGTCAGCAGTTGGACTTCCCAGTTCCTTCAATAGATCCTTAATTGATATGGTTCATAATCCCTTTCTAATTCTGGTCATTAGCCTCTTTTTTATTTCAATTTGAATAACTATGATTTGATTAGCAGCAATTTTAATGGTCGCCGTAATAGCATTCTTTCAGACATTAGAGTGTGAGTCATTTCCCACTCATATCAAGTATCTATGTTTATTATTCTATGTTATCCCCTGGGTACAATTTTTAGAATTTTAATGTGTTTACCTAAGTTTATGTAATTGTTTACTCACTTAACTAGTATTTATTAGTGAATATTATGTGCTAGGCACTGGGTCTACAACAGAAAACATATTAGACATAACATCTGCTTGTGGGGAGCTTATAGTATTATGAATATGTATAAAAATATTTCAAATAATCTAGCAGAGCATTATATGAGTAGCCAAGTTATTTCTATCTGAGACATTGAATTATTGAAACAAGAAAAAGTTATAAATTTATTCAGGTTAGTATATATACTGATTTATAGCAATTTCTGATAGGTAAATCATTTATTACCTTGTCAGAATTTCCCAAACTTTAGTGATTTGTTTACCATCTTCACAAGTTTCGCAAAGCCCGCAGACCACCAATTAATTAATTTAAGAAGTATTTTTGACTTTAATCAACTTCTGGTTTTTTAATTTATTCTTTTTTTTTTTTTAAAGATTTTATTTATTTGACAGATAGAGATCACAAGTAGGCAGAGAGGCAGGCAGAGAGAGAGGAGGAAGCAGGCTCCCAGCTGAGCAGAGTGCCTGATGCAGGGCTCAATCCCAGGATCCTGAGATCATGACCTGAGCCAAAGGCAGAGGCTTAAGCCATTGAGCCACAGAGGCGCCCCCTTTTTAACTTACTCTTATCCAAAGCAACAATATCCGTAAAATTGTGTGTTTAATACACTCTCGTTCTGCCTAATGTGCTGTTAAAATACATTGCAGGCATAGAACAGAGCTAGTGTGATATGGTATTACGCTTCTCCGAGTCTCAGGGGTACACACACTGGGAAGTTCCGGCTTAACCAAGCCCTTGTACCTAACTTAAAATCTTCTTTTTGTGAAACTATTAACTTATGTGGCCTTGGGGTAAGAATTGTAACTTGCACAATACACACATTTTCAAAATCTACTACCTTATTTAAATCTGAGGAAGGCTTATGCATGAGGACTTTATTTTAAAACGCGGATATTGTAATTTGGTGGTCATCGGTAGCCCTGGATCCTCATCTGTCTGCCAGCAGTTGAGTCCTCTTAGCCCAGGTGCTCTTTATTACGCACAGCTGGTCTTCAGAGGGTCTCCTTCTGTGCTTCCAACTGGAACTTGGATTTCCTATACGATCATCTTTGTCTTTGTCCCAGAAGAATACAAGCTGCCCAGGACATTCTAGAGTGACCCCTGCTCCCAAACCTGCTAGTTCTTTACCCAGTACCGCCCTCCCTCTTCTCTCCCGCTGCCTTCCCCTTTACCAAGCCTACCTTTGTACCAGGAAATGGTTTGTAGACGTCCACAAAACGTTGAGCTAAAGAGGATCTTCATCACCTAGTCACACCCCATTTTACAGATGAGAGAATTGACGCTTACATTTCAACACTCTCAACTTAAATGCTGACATATATTTAAATGGGACTGGGCACATTCATAGAATGAACCCCAATGATAAATTCTGAACACTTCCTAAAAACACTTGATATTGCTGTCTCTTTTTCAGTCAGCTTACAAAATGATTTTGCCTGTCACTGTCATTATTTGTTTATCCAGTATCTTAGTCATTCATTGCCCACACTTTAAGCCAGTAAAAACAACAACAATAATAAAGTTCTAATATTTAGCAAACACATGCTGTGTGCTGGGCATTGTGCTTTATGTGCACAAACCTCTCATGAAGTGGGTTGTGTTATTGTCCCCTTTGATGTGCGGGACTGGTTAGGCTAGGTAAATAACTGGCCTAAATTCCAAAATTATCAAGCGGTAGAAGGAAACCGGGTTTGTGTCACTTGAAAGGTCACTGCCTCTGTCACTTCATTATAGCCCCCACTTTATTCCTGGGGCCATTCTAAAGCAATGAGACCCTGCAGATGTATAAGACACAAGGCTTATCTTTTTTTTTTTTTAAGATTTTTTTTTTTTTTTATTCGAGAGACAGAGATCCCAAGTAGGCAGAGAGGCAAGTAGAGGTAGGGGAAGCAGGCTCCCCACTGAGCAGAGAGCCTGATGTGGGGCTCGATCCTAGGATCCTGAGATCATGACCTGAGCCAAAGGCAGAGGCTTAACCCACTGAGCCACCCAGGCACCCCAAGGCTTATCTTTAACAAGCCTTCACTCTAGTTCAAATGACTGAAGTAAAAATACCATTCATCGGATTAAGATCTGAATAAGTTTTGGCAATTGTCAAAATTGAAAGCTATCTTCATAGGAAAAAAATTGATAATCATTGATATACACCGTGACCCACGCTGGGGAGGCAGTTCCAGTGAGAATGTTCCACATGACTTTGGGCAATGATGGAATCACTGAAATAGGTTGGTAACATGGTAAAACGAGCTTGTAGTTTTGTTTCCTCTCTTGGAAGTAAGGACAACATGGAGCTTCTGGTCAACCAGAAAGAAGCCCATAAAGACAGATTCCAGCAACTCAAAGCATGTAGGACTCCCCTAACAAAAAGATGGTGACATACCAGCAGGGGAACTTCCCTTTCTCCCATCTAAATCTGGGGAACAATCCTTAGCTCCAACTTTATAGGAACTCAACAGTGAGGACAGTGTTTCCAGTGACATGAGTGCTGTAAAAAGTATACATTATATACAAAGAAGAGACATTATACATACTGGGAGCTCAATGAATAAAGGTGCCTCACTGATTACAGAAAATACAATAATAAAGCACAGCCATTTAGATAAATAGTTATGAAAATATGTTTTTTTCCTCCTTATAATACAAAAGATGAGTTAATATTTTCGGAGAAAAAGATATAAATAATTGTTCATTGTAATTGTAGCTTGTTAAAAACAGAGGTTTATTGAAATTTTTAGCTAATAGACTTATTACTTTTATAGGATTTTAAGAGTTGCCTCAAGCTCCAAACAAGTGAGTGCATATCATTGACAACCAACTGTCATAATGAGAGTTGTGGTCCTGGAAATTAGCTTTGTGGCCTTGCTTCTTCACCCTGAAGAGGTTTCCAGCAGCACTGTATGTTCCCACTGCAGGTGGCATTGAGAGATTACATTAACTTGGTTATGAATCATACTGGATTGGTTCACTTTACTAAAATGTAATCTCATTTCAACCAATCTAAATCTGACAAAGCATGCCATTTTCATACTGTATAAACTCAGCAAGAGGTTACAAGAGATTAGAGGTTGGTTGAGACCCTGGACTGTGGCCATTGTAGATCTGTTAATATCATTTAGAAGTATTGAATTACATGATATGTATGAAAATGTTTTTATACATTAATATGCAGATATGGAACTACAGTACTTTGAAAAATACAAAACAAGTGTCATTAAACCTCTAGTCTTTACCACACATTCTGGGGTGTATCACAAGGGACAAATCATTCCCTCTAGGGATCCAGGAGTGGAGAAGGTCCTTGTGATATTAGTGGTTTATATATCCTTGTCATCACAACAGAAAAGAATAGTTAATTATCCTCATTTCTGGCTTCTCTTATTAATTATAGCTTCTTTCCACATTTTTCCTTATAGAATGTGAGTCTGTCTGGCCCCATTCTTTCTGAGCTAACCCATATCCTATCCTCATTTTGCCACATATATTGAAGTAACTATAGCAGAAGCAACTAATATTCATCTCAACTTCATGCAAGATAATGTTCACATCCATTTAACTGCTGGCTCCAATTCCCATAGCCTATTTAATTGCTAGTGCTAATATCCTGTTTTTTAAAAAAATTGGCATGCAGGCAGAAAATGCATTAGTGTGTTCGTGGGAAATCAAACAGATACATCCCCAGGAAGTCCCATAAGGTGATATTCATTACACTGGTGACATTATTATTGTCTGGAGACCTTCATCATTGGAGGTAAGGTGGTGAAGCACTAGGAGGGCGACCCATTAACTAAAACTCAGTAGAATGGTGTATAGAACTAAAAAGTCAATTAATTTATAATGAGAAATAATTATCCTGATGCTCAAAAATGATTGCTTCTTCTTCGTATTGGCAATCCTACATAATCAGATAATTTGGGGGCTTGGAATCAGTACAGAAGGAATTACATAAATCACATGAATTGATGACATCAAGCTAAGCCTGTTTGTTGCAGAGTTTTACTATTTTGGTCTGTTGACTAAACTTCCTTCTCCTTGGATCATTTTTTGACGGCTGTCAACTTGTGCTTCTACAACTCTTTTTCCCCAGACTTCGAAGGTTGAACAATACCATACTGATCTGTTCTTTCTTTCTTTATTTTTTTAATCACTTTCCATATAAATGGCATCAGAGTGAAGTTTCTGTATTGGTTGCAAAGTGCTTCAGGAGAGCTGGACTCTGGGTGAAGAAATTTGAGGGGTCCCTTACCCAGTTCATTACACTTCTTTTTCTTTACAAGGATGCATCAAAGTCATAGGAGTGAATGAAATTGAAAGTGCTTTTTTAAGATGTTTTGTTTTTTTCTTCTTATTGGTACATAAAACAATAGTGTATCTTATAACCAATGGCCTCCTAAATTATCAAATGTGATAATTATATTTTTAATGAATATTCCATCTGTCTACATATATTGGCCATTTTAGAGATGTCTGTGAATTAGAACCCAGATCTGTTTTTTGAAATGGACAAATCCTCATTGAACTACTTCCCTGTAAAGGATGGTGGTAGGCGAGCAGCCCTCTTATTCCAGAAGAAGGTATATGTAAGTGGTATTTTAAAATTCTGAGTTTGAAAATGGAAAGATTAAAGTTTTTTATTCATGAGGTGTAATAAAAGGCTATTCCAATACCATATGGTCAAGCCCGTGACATGGTTTGCATGTGAAAAACTGGTAGAGAAATATAAATTCTTGTAAATGAGAAAGAGGAATCAAATGTTGTGTTTTAATCTGTAAATAGAATTTCCTGGAAGAGTAGATTGGCAGCGCCACTACTAGCTGTGTGGAAAATTCAGGGCTCCTTGCCTCTTCTCTGGTCTGGCAGATGCTCCCCGGAAAGAAGTGACAGATTTGAAGAGGCTGCAGCAGGCATGTCTTTATGCTCCGCAAGCTGCTCTGTTGGGGCTGCCTCCGTGGGGCGGCCTCACAAGCCCTCTGGGGCCACTCGGCAGCTCCCGGGCCCGGGCAGCAAGGCTGGCCAGGACCGTGCCTGGATCTCATGAGGGGCGCGGTCCGGGGAGACCCTGACCTGACTGGGGTGACCTTCACTGAAAATCCCAGGCACTTGGATTTAACGTCATTTCCCCGAATGTCAGTTACAGATCAGATGCAGATACAGTTGCATACCCGGGTGAATTAGCTTACCTAATTAAGGAAATTCATTAAATGGTAACAATTTAAGTGTATATCCTTAGCTACTGAATTATTTTTATTTGCTGCTTTATTATTTAAAGCAACATAGAAAATAAATATTATTACTATGACTTAGGAATAAAATAAGTGTTGAGCAATTATATAAATATGCAAAATTTTATATATACAGGAAATGATATATAAGTATGTTCTATATATTATATCATGACAAAACTTATAATACTATATGATTTATAATTATACATTAAAACATTATATAACTATGTAGGTTATATAGCATAATTACATATAATTATATATACATATAATTTTGGGTATAAGTAAACTTTTGCATATATATAAAATCACTCACCAAGTTATTTGTATAAATAAAATATGTGTAACATATAAATATAAGTATATAATTTATATATTATATTATAAATATATATTGAGAGAGAGAGAGAGAGAGCAGTAACTAGGTTTAGGTAAAAAGCAGAGATAATTTGAGGTCAAACTGTATGCTTATGATCTTTTCTCCTTAATTAGGTTAGGTTTGAAATAATTGAATTTATTCTTAATTTATTTTCTATGAAAGTCTTCTTGTGTTTTACTCCTCTAAAGGCATAGAGAGAGAGGAAGAAAGCAAGAATAGGAGGGAAATGGGGTAAAGAATGAGGCAGAAATGTAACAAAAAACCCATAGCACAACCTGTGTGTGTGTGTGCGTGTGTGCGTGCATGTGTGTGTGTGTGTGTGTGTGTGTGTGTGTGTTGGGCTGGTCATATAGTTATGCGGGTTGTTCCCTGCACAAGGGCAGCCAGACTAGTGAGTCAAAGCTAAACTCAGTTGTGCTCCACTCAGAAGCCACAGGCCCTGGCTCACGACTGCCTTCATGAAGAAAAGGGCACCTTTATCTTATTCACACAAAGCACCATATGGGCTATCTCGGCCCGAGTGGTAGAAACACACTTTTCCCATCCAGGCAATATAGTCTAAAATAACACCCCCAGAAATTCAAGCTGTTGTGTTAATCATTACCTTTTCCAGGCACTGTCTTCTAAAATCCAGTGGCACTGTAGTGCAAAGTAGTTTAATTGGTACTTTTTTTGGTCATTAGAGTAGGCGCTGGCAACATAAGGAAGCAAAGGAATCTGGTCAGAGGAATTCCCAAGAAAGTGGTAAGAAGAGGTGAGAGGGGCCGAAAGCTGACTCACCTCCTTCTTCATGGTCACCTGAACATCCAGGGTGTCTGGATCATGACTGGCCTTTACCAAATCCCCCTCAGTTTGTATTTAATACGTAGAGTATTAAAGGGTCAACATTTGAGAAATAGTGCTGTGATTAAAAAACATTCATAGAATCTTCTCAGTTCGGATGTGATGCTGGGACCAGACTCAGGTCTGGAGCTCATATGACCACTGACCATGTCACCCGCTTATGTCAAGAGAAGTTTCATACCTATCTGTGCTTTTGCCACCGTGAAGTCGGTGAGCCTTCCTCTGTGTGATGTTCTGCAGGTGGTTGATGAAGACAAGAGAATCCGAGGTCTGGGTTCCACCTGGCTGCTTATGCCTACCTTTTAGTGTATTTTTTAAGTTTCTCAGCTTCGTCTTTTAACTTGATACAGTTTGGACTCTGTGTAACCCTAAAAGTCCCTAAACTCTATGTTCGAACATAGACTGTGGAGAGCCAGACATACAGACTTGCAAGAGTTCCATTGAAGAATGATTCATCTAAAACCAACAGTGAAGACTGATTGATACATGGCGAAATGTTGCCAGTACATTCTTCACTGTCCACCTCGCTCTTGAAGATAAGAAAGACTTTTAAAGACATAAGACTGTTAGTGGTATTTCATGTGGAACCTCATGATAGAGAACTCAATATATTTGGACACTGTAGGATTTGTTTGTAATTATCTTACAGTCCTTTTTTGTTTCTTCCCCTTCATGGAAGAATTAAAGGAGAAAACAGCATTATTCGAAAGTATATGTATCAGGAGTGAGAAGCCTTAAACTGTATTTCTTTGCTTTCTAAGTAACTGTGAGACTATGGACAAATTAGTTTGCCTTCCTGGGCCTCTGTTTTCTTATTTATAAAATGAGACATTGAAGTAGTCAAATTTAAACTCACATCCAACCATAAATGTACCGTAATGGTAATGTGGAAAATAACGAGTTACTCAGAGCTATTTCTGAATCAAAACATGGGATTATTTTATAAACTGTAGGACTACCTTGTAGAGTCTCAGACTTTCTTCATTGAAAGGAGAGAGAGAAACCAGAGAGTCACTAGATATATTTAGAGCCTCCTTAGTCTAAGGGAGCCAGTCACACTACCTAAAGGAAAAGAGGAATATTTTATAAGGACTCTGGTATGCTTACCAAGGACCAGAGCTACAACCAGACCCAGTATAAGGACTTAAAAACCAACATACTCAGTAGAGACTAGTTATTGTTTCCAGAACCCAACTCCATATCTGAAGACAGTCCATATCTGGAGACAGTCAACTTGACCCTGCTTGGGTCAGGATTCTCTTCTCAGGACAGTCAGCCATAACCAGATCACTAGGGCAAAAGACAAATATCTCAAAAGGCCATCTATGAGGAGATCATTCTCAAACAAGAAGCTATAGTGGAAACAGATGTACTAGAATCCATCAACAAGAGTGCCTCTTCCTCACCCCTTCCAGCTATAGTATCCCAAAGATTTGAGTATTTAAATGTATATAAAAAAATACTGCCCTAGGTTTTAATTCTTGGCTACCCAAGAAAATCATCAATCCGTAAGTTACTTTCTTCTCTGTATTGATACAGTAATTAGAACCAAGGCAATCGGATGTGCCATTATGTTCTTTCCCCACATCATAGCACCAGGCAATAATGGAGGGCCAGCTGGGCCAGCCCGGTGCTTCAAGAGAGATGCTCTGAGCTTCTTCAGGCAACTGACATTTATGGGAGCTACAGTATGGCCTCAGTAATTCACGGAACCTCATGACGAGTGCTGGCAAGCAGCTGTTCTATAGACAGGGGCCTCATCACTTACTCATGTTTGAGACATTTTTACTGGTTCATTGCCTTACTTTAAAGCTTCTTTAATTGTAGGGATGCTACAAAAAGAATGCAGCAGCTAGCAATTAAATCAAGAACACCACTCCGCATCCTAAGTGGGTAGGTGGATTACTTACTTCGTGGAGGGGGTAATTGGCTTTTGAATCCCTAAGTGCATGTTTGGCCACCAAAACCTAATGTTTCAAATGATCCATTTATTTCTGTTCAACATTTGCCTCTACGGTGAACTGGAAACAAATCTTATTTGATAGAAGCACAGACCTTTAGAATTGAGTGGCTCCTTAGAAATGATCAAGCCCTTACTCTGTATTTTGTTAAAGAAGTAAATGTCTAGAGAACTAAAGTAAATGTCCCAAAATCACACAGCTGGTTCTTAAAAGTACAGAAACTGGAGGTCAAGTCTGGTGGAACTTGCGCATGCACACACCACTCCCCCAGTGCGCGCGCGCACGCACACACAGAGCATTAGATCAATCATAATCCCCTGTCATACCCTCATTACCCGTCACTAACTAATCATCTTTCATTTAATAACAATACAGTAAGGGCCTGCAAACCCATCATGCCCCAAAACACCTAGGACATTGGCAATAAAATACGCAACTTACGATCCTTCCAATTCCATGCCCCGCCCCCGACACACAGGTAATCCTCAACCTGAATCCTGCATTTCCTTCATGTACTTTGTATAGTTTTCTTGCATGTAGATGTAATCCTTAAAGGCATTTCCAAGTTTTTTCATTCATGAAAAGCATATCACGCTGTGTATAACTTAATGTTATTAGTAAGGCCCATCCACGTTGCGTATGCCGTACTAGAGTGACGTTTTTACTCCCCCATTAACAGGCTTTTGGAGCGTCTATAAGTCTTCCCGCTGTGAGCAGTGCTGCTATGAATATTCCTCTGAGTGTTTCTTGTTCTAAAGGTACAAGAGCTTCTCGGGGGTAAACAGCACAAGCTGCTAGGGTGAGCAACTGCATACGTGATTAGCTTTGTGATGACGAATTACATCCCAAACTGGGGGCACCGGTGTGCACTCCCAAGAGCAAAGCCTTGCGGGTGGTGTCTGTCCGGGGTCAGAAAGCTTCTCCTGTAAAGGGCTAAGCAAGATATGCTTCGGGCTTTGCGGGCCACAAACAGCCTCCGTGGCAGTTACTCATCTCTGCGGCTGTAGGAACGGTAACCGTGCAAATGAACATCTCTTGTTTTAGAGGCACTGACTTTGGAATTCCATCAACTCTTCCTGTTACAAAGATCTATTCCTCCACTTTCTTCCCCACCATTTCCAAGTGTAAAAAACCTTTCTAACTCTGTGGGTTGTACAAAAGCAGGTGGCAGCCTATTGACATCTCCACTTCCTTCCTCCCATCTCCTCCTCGTCTGGGGGCGGTGATTCATTAAAAAGTTATCGATCACCTGTAATGTGACATACACTTTCCGGATACTAAGGATTCTATTCACGAATGAAATATGTAAGGATCAAAGGATGGTAGGTATTATTAAGATAAATCAAGGGAGGTGAGCGTTGGTGATAGGAGGTGATGTTTTAGACAGAAAGGTCAGGAAAGGCCTCCCTGGTGGGAGACATGTGAGCTGAGCCCTTATTTTTAAATGAGGTATTGGGACATGCAAATATCTGAAAGGAAACAGTTTCAGTGAGGGAGAACAGCAAATCTGTACCCCTCCCCCAAGCTGCACGTTGTATTTTGAATGTCATGCTGACCATCTCTTCCCGAAAATGCCATAGCTCCTCTGACTCTCATTGGCCAATCTGAATGCCCCAGCCACTGCAATCCTGCATTGCCCGTGTGGGCGAAAGGCATCTCTCTTCACCTGTCATCCAAATCAGAACCCTCTAAGTTTTCTTGTCTCTCCCCTCCCCCTTTACTGCAAATATCTGCTTAGTCAACAAGTACTTTCACTTCTGTTTCCTTAGTATCTCTCTTAGTTTGTTTAAGTCACAATAACAAAATACCTCGGACTGAGCAACTGGAAGGGCAGAGTCATTTGCTCACAGTTCTGAGGCTGGAAGCCCATGACCAAGGGGCCAGCAGGGTTGGAATCTTCTGAGGCCTCTCTTCCTGGCTTGCTGATGGCTGACTTCCCTCCGCGTCCCTGCATGATCTTGTCTTGGGATATGCACATGATGGTGTCTTCCTCTCTTCCCACAAGGACACCAGTCATATTGGATTAGGGCCCACCTGTATGACCTCATTTTGGCTTAATTATGTAAGTCTTGGAAGGCCCTATCTCCAACTACAGGCACATTCTGAGGCCCTAGGGGTTAGGGCTTTAGCATAAGAATTTTAAAGGGACACAGTTCAGCTCCTAACAGTATCTTCCAATTTAATCTCCCTTTTCTCCCTTTTTGATGTCATTTTCTTACTTAAGGTCCTTCTTTTTTCATTTACGTTTATTGGTTCCCTAGTTTTGGTCTGTATGCTTACGATCAATTCTCCCCAAAGTTAGCAGAATAATAGTGCGAAAATGTAAACTTGATCATGTTTTATTCTGCTTGAATCCTTCACTGGTTCCCCGACAATCATGAGGATAGTGCCCACAGCATATCGGATGCTCAAGGAACTGCCCCTGTCCATGCGGCTGGTCCTCTCTAACCAGGCAAACTGTCCCCCTCTCAGGTACAAGAAAAGTAGACTACTGGCAGCTCAGGGTGTTTGCAAATTCTCTTTGCCTGAAATCCCACCTCTGATCTAATCAAGTCTTTTCACGTGATTAACTGATACATTCCAAAAAGTACAAGTCAGTATCATCCTTTTTGAAAACCATTAGCAGACTGTCATTTTCAAAATTGTCTAAGATAGCTTTTCCTCTTGTGGGCCCTCCGACCATCACAGTTTCTTTTCCCAACAGGATATGGTAAAATTATTTCTGCCCTGAACTGTGAGGACTGTGTGAGCAGAGACTGTGTCTTGATTGAGACTTGTACCTTCAGTACAGCTAAGTGCCTGCTCCTCTTAGGCAATGAATATTTGATATACAAGTGAATGAATATGTGAATGAATAAAAAAAGATTAGCTAGAAAGAATATTTTGTATATTATTTCAATACTCTAACACCATTACTTTTTTAAAAATTTGTTTATTTATTTATTGAAAGAGAGAGAGAGAGGTAGCAAGAGATAGAACACGAGAAGGGGTAGGGGTAGAGGGAGACACAGTCTTCCTGCTGAGCAAGGAGCCCAACTCGGGTCTCCATCCCAGGACTCTAGGATCATGACCCAAGTCGAAGGCAGAGGCTTAACCAACTGAGTCACCAGGTGCCCATCTCTAATGCCAGTATTATAAAGGTAATTCTAGTTAAAAATAAACCTTTAGAAAAAAATTTTAAAAATAAGCCATTAGGGCGGGCCACGTCCAGGTAGGTGCACGGGAGACAGGGCCACGTGGAGGTCAAGCCACACCTGGGGTGGAGACTATGTCCAGGGCAAACCGTGCTAAGAGTGGGACAACGTTCAGGGCAATGCATACGTGGGGGTGGACCACGTCCAGAGTGAGCCCGATCTAGAACCCGGAACTGGAAGGATGTTCACAGTTCGCTAGTTTTCAAACAAGCCAACAAGAGCTTCAACCACGGGGACCTAGCAAGACAAAGCTGTCCATAAATCACCTTTGGAGAGGATTTGCAGAGGCTGATGTCTAGTGGTGCTGGTGACTACAGCAAGATTTCCAGAAGCTCTCAGTGTTCCTGGCTTAAAAGGGGCTAAGGATCCCAGGAGCAACCATAAGAAATGAAGACAGTCCTGGAATCAGGCCACTGAGAAGAGTGAAGGGAGCAACTTTGGTTCCTGAGGACAACTTGGACTGAAACAACTTCATCCATAAATCTTTTTGTTTGTCTGTGTTTGCTTGTACACTTCATCGATCTTACCTTGGGGCCCATTTGGGCTGAACCTTCTATTTTATCTTCCCTTTTTTTCCTGTCTCTCTCTCTCTTTTTTCTTTTTCTTTTCTTTTTTCTCTCATTTGGGTGGGGAATCCTGATTGCTCAGAAGCGTTCCAGGGTGCACCTTGACTGCACCACGGTCGATACATCCAGCTACATCCGTTCAGCCATCTCTCACCAAAATGACTAGGAGGAGGAATGCCCAACAGAAGAAAAATACAGAGGATGGGCCTTCTGCAACAGAGCTAACAGCTATCAACATTGACAATATGTCGGAAAGAGAATTCAGGCTAACAATTATCCAGGCGATAGCTAGGTTGCAGAAAGCCATGGATGACCAAATGGAATTGATTAGGGCAGAACTGAAAGCAACCAGGGATGATGTTCACAATGTTAGGGCAGAACTGAAAGCCACCAGGGATGAGGTTCACAATGCTCTCAATGAGTTCCAATCTAATCTAAATTCTCTCAAAGCTAGAGTAACTGAGACAGAAGATAGAATTAGTGATCTGGAGGACAAACAGATAGAGAGAAAGGATCAGGAGGAAGCCTGGAACAAACAACTTAGAAGCCACGAAAACAGAATCGGGGAAATAAAGGATGCCATGAAATGTTCCAACTTCAGAATTCTTGGAATCCCTGAAGGGGAGGAGAAAGAAAGAAGTTTAGAAGATATAGTGGAACAAGTTCTTCATGAAAATTTTCCCAATCTCGTGAATGGAACCAGCGTTCATGTACTAGAGGCTGAATGGTCTCCACCCAAGATTATAGATTCCAAAAAAAATCAAGGTACCTGATAGTCAAATTGAGGAATCATAATTGTAGATACAATCTCTTGAAAGCCGCTAGGACAAAGAGGCTCCTTACTTACAGAGGAAAGCCCATCAGAATAACGTCAGACCTGTCCACAGAGACGTGGCAAGCCAGAAAGGGCTGGCAAGATATATTCAGGGCACTAAATGAGAAGAACATGCAGCCAAGAATACTTTATCCAGCAAGACTGACATTCAAAATGGATGGAGAGATAAAGAGTTTCCAAGACCGGCAAGGCTTAAAAGACTATGCAACCACCAAGCCGACACTGCAGAAAATATTAAGGGGGGTTCTATAAAAGAGGAAAAATCCTAAGACTAGCATTGAACAGAAATATAGAGACAATCTACAGAAAGAAAGACTTCAAAGGTAACACGATGTCAATAAAAATGTATCTATCAATAGTCACTCTCAATGTGAATGGCCTAAATGTGCCCATAAAATGACACAGTGTTGCAGATTGGATAAAATGACAGGACCCATCCATATGTTGTCTACAAGAGACCCATTTTGAACCTAAAGATACACCCAGACTGAAAATGAAGATGGAGAAGCATCTTTCATGCCAATGGGCCTCAAAAGAAGGCTGGGGTAGCGATTCTCATATCAGATAAATTAGTTTTTAAACTAAAGACTCTAGTCAGAGATACAGAAGGACACTACATAATTCTTAAAGGGACTATCCACCAAGATGATCTAACAATTGTAAATATCTATGCCCCCATATGGGAGCAGCCAATTACATAAGAAAACTGTTGATCAAGATAAAGAGTCATATTGATATGAATACATTAATAGTAGGAGATCTGAACACGCCACTCTCAGAAATAGATCATCAAAGAAGAAAATCAATAAAGAAACAAGAGCATTGAATGACACATTGGACCAGATGGACCTCATAGATATATACAGAACATTCCACCCTAAAACAACAGAATACTCATTCTTCTCAAGTGTACATGGAACCTTCTCAAGAATAGACCACATACCGGGTCACAAATCAGGACTCAACCGATACCAAAAGACTGAGATTATTCCCTGCATATTCTCAGATCAAAATGCTTTGAAACTGGAGCTCAGTCACAAGGAAAAGTTCAGAAGGAACTCAAACACCTGGAAGCTAAAGACCACCTTGCTTAAGAATGCTTGGATCGACCAGGAGATCAAAGAAGAACTGAAACAATTCATGGAAACCAATGAGAATGAGGACACTTTGGTCCAAAATCTATAGGATACAGCAAAGGCGGTCCTAAGGGGGAAATACATAGCCATCCAAGCTTCCCTCAAAAAAGCTGAAAAATCCAGAACACACCAGCTGTCTCTACACCTTAAAGAACTGGAGAATCAACAACAAGTCAAACCAACTCCACACATAAGAAGGGAAATAATCAAGATTAGAGCTGAGATCAATGAGGTAGAAACCAGAGGTACAGTAGAACGTATCAATGAAACTAGAAGCTGGTTTTTTGAAAGAATCAATAAGATCGATAAACCATTGGCCACACTAATCCAAAAGAAAAGAGAGAAAGCCCAAATTAATAAAATTATGAATGAAAAGGGAGAGATCACAACTAACACCAAGGAAGTAGAAACAATCATCAGAAGTTATTATCAACAGTTATATGCCAGTAAGCTAAGCAACCTAGATGAAATGGATGCATTCCTGGAAAACTATTAACTCCCAAAATTGAACCAGGAAGAAATTGACAACCTGAATAGACCGATATCTAGTAACGAGATTGAAGCAGTGATCAAAAACCTCCCAAAAAACAAGAGCCCAGGACCTGATGGATTCCCTGGGGAATTCTACCAAACTTTCAAAGAAGAAATAACTCCTATTCTCCTGAAGCTGTTTCAAAAAATTGAAGCAGAAGGAAAACTTCCAGACTCTTTCTATGAAGCCAGCATTACCCTGATCCCCAAACCAGGCAAAGACCCTACCAAAAAGGAGAATTTCAGACCAATATCACTGATGAATATGGATGCTAAGATTCTCAACAAGATCCTAGCAAACAGAATCCAACAGCACATTAAAAAGATTATCTACCATGACCAGGTGGGATTCATCCCTGGGCTGCAAGGATGGTTCAACATTCGCAAATCAATCAATGTGATATAACAAATTAATAAGAGAAGAGAGAAGAACCACATGGTCCTCTCAATTGATGCAGAAAAAGCATTTGACAAAATCCAGCATCCATTCCTGATTAAAACGCTTCAAAGTGTAGGGATAAAGGGAACATTCCTGATCTTCATAAAATCTGTCTATGAAAGACCCACAGCAAATATCATCCTCAATGGGAAAAAGCTTGCAGCCTTCCCATTGAGATCAGGAACACGATAAGGATGCCCACTCTCACGACTCTTGTTCAACATAGTATTAGAAGTCCTAGCAACAGCAATCAGGCAACAAAGAGAAATAAAAGGTATCCAGATTGGCAATGAAGAAGTCAAACTCTCTCTCTCTTCACAGATGACATGATTCTTTATATGGAAAACCCAAAAGACTCCACCCCCAAACTACTAGAACTCATACAGCAATTCAGTAACGTGGCAGGATACAAAGTCAATGTACAGAAATCAGTGGCTTTCTTATACACTAACAATGAAAATACAGAAAGGAAAATTAGAGAATCGATTCCATTTACTATAGCACCAAGAACCATAAGATACTTAGGAATAAACCTAACCAAAGAGGTAAAGGAACTGTACTCGAGGAACTACAGAACACAACATTCATTCTTCAATTGAAGAAGACACAAAAATATGGAAGACCATTCCATGCTCTTGGATCGGAAGAATAAACATTGTTAAAATGTCTATACTGCCTAGAGCAATCTATACTTTCAGTGCCATTCCGATCAAAATTCCACTGGTGTTTTTCAAAGAGCTGGAGCAAATAATCCTAAAATTTGTATGGAATCAGAAGAGACCCTGAATAGCTAAGGAAATGTTGAAAAACAAAAATAAAACTGGGGGCATCACGTTACCTGATTTCAAGCTTTACTACAAAGCTGTGACCACCAAGACAGCATGGTACTGGCATAAAAACAGACACATAGACCAGTGGAACAGAGTAGAGAGCCCAGATATGGACCCTCAACTCTATGGTCAAATAATCTTCGACAAAACAGGAAAAAATATACAGTGGAAAAAAGACAGTCTCTTCAATAAATGGTGCTGGGAAAACTGGACAGCTATATGTAGAAGAATGAAACTCGACCATTCTCTTACACTGTACACAAAGATAAACTCTAAATGGATTAAAAGACCTCAGCGTGAGACAGGAATCCATCAGAATCCTAGAGGAGAACATAGGCAGTAATCTCTTCGATATCAGCCACAGCAACTTCTTTCAAGATATGTCTCCAAAGGCAAAGGAAACAAAAGCGAAAATGAACTTTTGGGACTTCATCAAAATCAAAAGCTTCTGCACAGCAAAGGAAACAGTCAACAAAACAAAGAGGCAACCCACGGAATGGGAAAAGATATTTGCAAATAATAGTACAGACAAAAGGTTGATATCCAGGATCTCAAAGAACTCCTCAAACTCAACACACACAAAACAGATAATTATATCAAAAAATGGGCAGAAGACATGAACAGACACTTCTCCAATGAAGACATACAAATGGCTATCAGACACATGAAAAAATGTTCATCATCACTAGCCATCAGGGAGATTCAAATTAAAACCACATTGAGTTACCACCTTACACCACTTAGAATGGCCAAAATTAGCAAGATAGGAAACAACATGTGTTGCAGAGGATGTGGAGAAAGGGGAATCCTCTTACACTGTTGGTGGGAATGCAAGTTGGTGCAGCCACTTTGGAGAACAGTGTGGAGATTCCTCAAGAAATTAAAAATAGAGCTTCCCTATGACCCTGCAATTGCACTACTGGGTATTTACCCCAAAGATACAGAGGTAGTGAAAAGAAGGGCCATCTGTACCCCAATATTTATAGCAGCAACGGCCACGGTCGCCAAACTGTGGAAAGAACCAAGATGCCCTTCAACGGATGAATGGATAAGGAAGATGTGGTCCATATACACTATGGAGTATGATGCCTCCATCAGAAAGGATGAATACCCAACTTTTGTATCAACATGGACAGGACTGGAAGAGATTATGCTGAGTGAAATAAGTCAAGCAGAGAGTCAATTATCATATGGTTTCACTTATTTGTAGAGCATAACAAATAGCATGGAGGACAAGGGAAGATAGAGAGAAGGTAGTTGAGGGAAATTGGAACGGGAGGTGAACCATGAGAGACTATGGGCTCTGAAAAACAATCTGAGGGTTTTGAAGAGGCGGGGGGTGGGAGGTTGGGGTAACCAGGTGGTGGGTATTAGAGAGAGCACGGATTGCATGGAGCACTGGGTGTGGTGCATAAACAATGAATACTGTTATGCTGAAAAGAAATTTAAAAAAAAAAGAAATTAAAAAAAAAGCCATTAGGTTTTGCTAAGCCAAAAACAACTACCAAATGGCACACATGCTATAATTATGACACTTTGTGTAGTGTCCAGACATTGAAAATTACTTACCACTAATTAAAAGTGGTTGTTTTCTGTTTACAGGTGATGAGTCTGTGTGTAATTCATTTCCTTCTTCCTACTTTCCTGCATTTTTCAAGCAGCCTTAGTTCTATGAAATGTCCCATGACACTTTACTCGTGTTACTAAACTTGCCACCTTTTTCTCAACATTCTCAAATTGTATTGCCCTTTACATTTCACTGCCTAAAAAATAAAAATGGTATCTGAAACAAATCATTTGACCACAAATCCACATTTTCATGGGAACTGAAATAAAATGCATAACAAGGTTTGGAGGATAAACTTCTCCAGCCACTGTGAAATTTCCATTACGCCCTTCGTAACTTCTCCGGGTCTTGGTCCCGAAGACAAATGAACAGTCTAATCTTTGATCAAGGGTTACTTCAAGTTAAAATTATCTGCTGTTCTAGAGAAACCCTTCCAAACAGTCGCACCCCATTGCTACGAAGGTGAGAGTCCTTCCCGTGGTTCACATATTGCATAGCTGCAGGATACAACACAAAGACTTGGAGAAGAGATTAAACTCCTCTCAAAACATTATTTCCATTAAAATGACATCATAGCGAGCATTATGGCCAAAATATTTTCAGTTTTTTGCAGCCCTAGCAAAACAAACATTGCCCTTGAGGCAACCTTGCAGAATAACTTTTACTTAGGAGAAATGCAGAAGGCAGGAGACATTCTAATTTTAGGGAAAGGATAAAATAATCATTGTCTGGCTTCTGGGAGCCTTCCCTCTGATCTTCTTCCATGTGCTGATTATCTCCATGGCTGGATAATAGAGCCATAGAGTTTCAGAGATAGAAGGAATCTTATAGATCATCTAGTGTATACGGCCTCATCTACAGTTGAGGAAATTGAAGCCCAGAGGAGCCCAGGAACATGGCAAATGACTCGCTTCCTTCCTCTGAGAGGCCTCGGAAGTGTATCTCAGGATAAGGGGCACGTCTCTGTTATTAACTTCGGTCATTCTGTTCACCTACAGACTCTGTGGTCAGAAGACCCGGGTCTGTACTTCTGCCGCCACAAAGCAGTGTGATCTCGGGGAGATTACTTTGTCTCTCAAACCTTCTACTTCCTCAGTTGTAAACTACTAATTTGAAAGGACATCTCGTGTAAAGTTGCATTAGGATTAAATGCGAAATTTGCTAGAAACTAGGTTCATAAATAATACTGTGTTAGCTTTTGTGCCTGCTGTCGTGTTTCTGCGTGGAGTCCCACTAGTTGAGCTAAGGCATTCTGGAAGACCAAGATGTCAGAGTTTATGAAGACGGTGACTATCACTTTTGCCTCACACTACTTGCTATGTATCCAGCTTTGATTTCTTCAGATTTTGGAGACTGACAAAGGAAGAAGAGGGCCTAAAACCACAACAGTCGCTGGCACTTAGTGAGTGCTTGGCCTATGACTGCTTCTCTCGAAAGTGTTTTCATGCATTTTCCCATTAAGCAGGTACTGTGATAATCCCCTTTTTCACAATGAGAGACAGAGGGATTGCTTTAGACATGTTAAAGGGTTACTTTATTACCACCTTCCAAATTGCTCTGTCATGAGGCAAGAGGATCTGCCAGCCCCTGGTGTCTCCCTTCCAAAGACCACTTCCAGAGCTGTCAGTGGCTTTTCTGGTGGTGAGAGAGGTCCCTACCTGTTCTCTGACTATCAAATCCCACATCTCACCAGACGTCCCAGTGAGCAAGGTTTTCTGGAGCTTAAAGGTGGCCTTTGATGAGGGGCTCAACTACCCAGTATACATTAACCCACATCAGGTATAAGGATTTCTTAGTGATGCCCCTAGAGCAAGGATATGCTTTGAAATGCCATCTGATGTGTTTCCTCTCTAGGCCACTCCCCTCTCCATTCCTCCTCTGCACTTGCCAAGGCATTCAGCAAGGCTTGTCACTAGGTCCTGGTGTCCCAGGGAAGGGAGAGCACTCCGATCACTGGAATGGAGAGTTAGTACTCACTTTTTTTTTTTTTTTAATTTATTTGACAGATCACAAGTAGGCAGAGAGGCAGGCAGAAAGAGAGAGGAGGAGGAGGCAGGCTCCCCGCTGAGCAGAGAGCCCAATGTGGGACTCGATCCCAGGATCCTGGGATCATGACCTGAGCCGAAGGCAGAGGCTTTAACCACTGAGCCACCCAGGCGCCCCTAGTACTCACTTTTGAGCCTCAAATTAGGCTTTTAGAAACTCTTAGCAAGAGAGCAATTTTAAAAGAAGAAACGGTTTTTCTCGAACTTTTAAAGCTAGGTTTTATCACATTCAAAACAGATTAAAGTGTGCTTTTGAGTGAGAAAGAATCTGATTAAAAAACAAATTCTTGCCACACAATAAGGATGGAAAAAAGGAAACCTTTCTGTCAATGGTGTGTGAAAAAGAGGAGAGAAGAAGAAAATAAATGTGGAAAGGAAAGAGAAATGGCAGAAAGGAGATTGGGGTGCGAAAGAGACAGAGTAGAAATGGCCACACACACACCCCACCCCGGCCCCACCTCTGCATGGTGTGGAGATCCAGGACATGGGGAGAACAGGGAGCTACCACGTGGTTGGCAGGGAACCAGCAGAGGGAGCAACGTCGGATCTGAGAGAAGTTCCCCATGAGTCTCTTTAAATCAAGGATTGTAAATATGCCCATTATCATTCCCTCTCCTTAACCTGCAGGACACTCTCCTCTCACGGCCGTGGTCAGGATGCTTGTTACACATCCTAATCTTAACTTTGGGACTCGGGAACCCTGATCTCTGTTAACCATCTCTTAACCTTAGCTTTCAAATGATTCACCAATCTATGTGTGCTATTATATTGTTAGGCCTTATTTTCCAATCTCCAAAGAAGCATCGTTTTTGGAAATGCGATGTGGGTCTGGGCATGAATATCACTCTACCCAATACGTAAGTCATACTTAGGAATTAAAAAAAGTTTCCCGATTTTTATAGGGACACTTAGAAACCTTAGGTGGCTTGAAATATTCCCTACTGATGTGCATCATCTTGTCTGAAATAATGTATTCGATGGAAGCAAATGATCTGCTGAAGGGTCTTCTTCATCTTAATAACTTGCGGCCTTATCTCATTCCTCAGGTGCTTTTCCAATTACCGCCAGCGCTCGATCATTTGAGCACACAGCACTTTACCTGGATGGCTCTTGCGGTGGGCTTACCTTTCTGCCTTCTCACCTGTCCTGAGACCCTCCTCAGAAGTTGAAGTTGCTGAGGCTGGAGTAGAGAAGGTAGAGAGGGAGCACGGAATATGGACAAGCCACGTCTGGCTGTTAGAATCTCACCAGAGCCCCTTGACCTCAGTCTCCCTTGAAGCCTCTGACAGCCCGAGTCCCCAAGCCTTGTCCTGGGCTTGTCTTGCTCTTTCTAAACATTTGCCCTCACTTACCTCATCAGTTTCCATGGCACTGGATACAGTCAACATGCTGACATACAAATAGCCACATCTCCAGCTGTGACCTTCCTTCTATGCCCCAGATGTTGATATCTAATTGTTTACTTGATAGAAGCATTAACTGTCTCTTGAGCACCTCAAGTCTGGCTTGTTAAAAATGGAACTTTCGATCACTCCAGCAGCAAAAATATGTTCTTCGATTTACCTGTTTAAGCCAGAAAGCTGGCTGACAATCATCCTACATATATCTCTCCCTCCCTTTCTCTCTCCCCCTCTCCCTCTCTCCCTCCCTCCTTCCCTCCTCCACCCCTCTCTCTCCACTATGTACCTTACTGAACCCATCAATAATTGCTATTTTGGGGGATGCCTGGGTGGCTCAGTCAGTGAAGCATCTGCTTTCAGCTCAGGTCATGATCCCAGGGTCCTGGGATCGAGTCCTGCACCTGGGTCCCTGCTCAGCGTGGAGCCTTCTTCTCCCTCTGCCTGTTCTGCCTGCCCCTCCCCCTTCTTGTGTGCACTCGCGCGCTCTCTGTCTCTCTCTGGTAAATACATAAAATCTTTTGAAAAATTATTTCTATTTTTTTCTATCAAATGTATCTCAAACTCATCCACCATATTTCCATTGCCAGCACCCTAATTCTTGGAACCATCATCTTTATTCAGACTATACATTACCTGTCTGCTCCCATCTCATCAACTCTAACCTGTTCTTCAAATAACAGCCAGAGTGATCTTTTAAAAACAGAAATTGGATTCTGTTGCTCCCCTGCTTGGAAACTTTCCACTCTTTCTGTCCTGCCTTGAACCTTCCTCAGGACCTCACCCTGCACAGAAGGGCTCCCCAGCCCGACCCGCCCCCCTGCCACATCAGTCAGCCGGGTCTGCTTCCTGAGCCCACCGAGTTCTTTTTCACCTTAGAACCTGTGAACCGTTTGCTACATCTGCCTGCAACTTGCCCCTCTTACGCCCTTGCCCCGCGGTTCCCCTCCATGCTCATCTCCCACCACCAGCTCTTTCATCTTTTAGGGCCTGTTGAAGTATCAGTTGATCAGAGGCTGCCCCTGCCCACCCTGATGGCTTCCTTCCTGTTAGTGGTTTTTTTTTTTTTTTAATTTAATTTCTTTTCAGTGTAACAGAATTCATTGTTTATGCACCACACCCAGTGCTCCATGCAATATGTGCCCTCCATAATACCCACCACCTGGCTTCCCCAACCTCCCACCCCCCGCCCCTTCAAAACCCTCAGATTGTTTTCAGAGTCCATAGTCTCTCATGGTTCATCTCCCCTTCTAGTTTCCCTCAACTCCCTTCTCCTCTCCATCTCCCTATGTCCTCTGTGTTATTTCTTATGCTGCACAAATAAGTGAAACCATATGATAATTGAATCTCTCTGCTTGACTTATTTCACTCAGCATAATCTCTTCCAGTCCCGTCCATGTTGCTACAAAGGTTGGGTATTCATCCTTTCTGATGGAGGCATCATAATAGTGTATATGGACCACATCTTCCTTATCCATTCATCCGTTGAAGGGCATCTTGGTTCTTTCCACAGTTTGGCGACCGTGGCTATTGGTGCTATAAACATTGGGGTACAGATGGCCCTTCTTTTCACTACCTCTGTATCTTTGGGGTAAATACCCAGTAGTGCAATTGCAGGGTCATAGGGAAGCTCTGTTTTTAACTTTTTAAGGAATCTCCACACTGTTCTCCAAAGAGGCTACACCAGCTTGCATTCCCACCAACAGTGTAAGAGGCTTTCCATTTCTCTAATCCTCTCCAACACACGTTGTTTCCTGTCTTGCTAATTTTGGCCATCTAACTGATGTAAGGTGGTATCTCAATGTGGTTTTAATTTGAACCTCCCTGATGGCTAGTGATGATGAACATTTTTTCATGTGTCTGATAGCCATTTGTATGTCTTCATTGGAGAAGTGTCTGTTCATGTCTTCTGCCCATTTTTTGACATGATTATCTGTTTTGTGTGTGTTGAGTTTGAGGAGTTCTTTGTAGATCCTGGATATCAACCTTTTGTCTGTACTGTTATTTGCAAATATCTTCTCCCATTCCCTGGGTTGCCTCTTTCTTTTCTTGACTGTTTCCTTTGCTGTGCAGAAGCTTTTGATCTTGATGAAGTCCCAGAAGTTTATTTTTGCTTTTGTTTCCTTTGCCTTTGGAGACGTACCTTGAAAGAACTTGCTGTGGTCGATATCAAAGAGGTTATTGCCTATGTTCTTCTATCTCCTATGATTCTGATGGATTCCTGTCTCATGTTGATGTCTTTTATTCATTTCAACTTTATCTTTGTGTACGGTATAAGAGAATGGTCAAGTTTCATTCTTCTACATATAGCTGTCCAAATTTTCCAGCACCATTTATTGAAGAGACTGTCTTTTTTCCACTTCATATTTTTTCCTGCTTTGTCGAAGATTATTTGACCATAGAGTTGAGGGTCCATATCTGGGCTCTAAAGGACCTGTACTTGAAGAACTACAGAACACTTATGAAAGAAATCGAAGAAGACACAAAAAGATGGAAGACCATTCTATGCTCTTGGATTGGAAGAATAAACGTTGTTAAAATGTCTATACTGCCTAGAGCAATCTATACTTTTAATGCCATTCTGATCAAAATTCCACCGGTATTTTTCAAAGAGCTGGAGCAAATAATCCTAAAATTTGTATGGAATCAGAAGAGACTCCTAATCGCTAAGGAAATGTTGAAAAAGAAAAACAAAACTGGCGGCATCATGTTACCTGATTTCAAGCTTTACAACAAAGCTTTGATCTCCAAGACAGCATGGTACTGGCATAAAAACAGACATATAGACCAGTGGAACAGAGTAGAGAGCCCAGCTATGGATCCTTAACTCCTGTGAGTGTTTAACATGACTGTCTGTTTATTCAAATCGCCTGTTCCATTGAGTTTTTTGTTTGTTTTTTTTTTCCTATGTTATCTCTGTTACAGTCTCTGGAGGTCAAGGCCAGGTCTGTATTATTCACCAGGAACAAGCTTATGGGCTAGGGGCACAGAGTAAGTGGGGCATGTTTATTGAATGAGTGAGTGAATGAATGAATGAATGAATGAATAGATGCACTTTGGTGGTGCCCACTGATACCATACGAGTTAGATAGGAAATACCAATACAAGCTCATCTCAGAGAAGTACCTTTCCCAGATTTAAATCTCCTTTCAGTCCGCACCCCTACACACACACACACACACACACACACACACACACACACTCACACTGCCGCCACAGAACCCGCATTCCTTAATAAGCAGTTGGGCTGTTCTCTGCAAAAGTGGGAACTTCTAATTTGCAAACTTGACTTTTAATGGCAGTTCAGAAGTATTTGTCCGGGGATCCAATCTGACGATTATTTCTTCCAGGCCTTGAGGCAAAGGGCGTCAGGCCCTTAGCTAAGTACCTGTGTCCTGCCCCACTCAATGACACCGTGTGGTCCGGTGTGGAATGTTTATCTAGAATAATACCCAAGACTTTCCAGTCCTTAGCATTGCTAGCAACAGTAGCTCAGGCAAATACCAGAATTGCTGGGGCCTCCCTAGGATGATGCGGAGGTGAGAGGCAGTGCAGGAAACCACATGCATCATGGACTGGGAGAGAGGAATTCTAAAGATCGTTAACTGTATCAGCAGAGGAGGCAAGAGGCATTTTAAGCCCCTGTGGGGTGATTGTGGTTGCCTAAGAACTTGGTCCCTGCAGATCGGCACTGTGCATAAAGCACACCCTTTCCACTCAGTGTCCCATCTGGAGGCGTCCCCAATATCATAGACTGTGGTTATCAGTGCGCAAGTCCCAGGCTGTGAGCTTGTGAATGATATCAGCTGTGTCTTTTTCCTGAGTTTAGCACCACACTGGATAAAATGAACTGTCCACAGATAAGGCAATGTGGTAAAGGTGCCTCCACTGCTTGCCTCTTTTACCCAGAATACAGAAAGGGTGTTAAACACTTGCACAGCACAAAGAGGTAACTGATAGTTGTAACCAAGGACTCCCCAAATGGGTGGGTGGCTGAAAACAAGAGAAATTGGTTTTCTCATAGTCTTGGAGGCTGTAGATCTGATATCAAGGTGGCCTCAGGGTCATGTGCCCTCTGAGGGCTTAAAAGAAACTTTTTCTTACCTCTTCCATCTTCTGGCGGTTGTAGTCTTTGGTGTTCCTTGGCTTGTAGTTACTTTATTCCAAAGTCTGTCTCATTGTCACATGGTGTTGTGTCTGTGTGTCCACATTCCCCATTTTAGAGGACAGCAGTCATTGGATTTGGACCCATCCTAATTCAGTTTGACTCTTCTAAACTTGATTATATCTGCAAAGAGCCTATTTTTCAATAAGGTCACATTTACACATTCTGGGTAGATACGAATTTTGTGAGAACAACTCTTCAGCCCATTACAGTAGGTTCACTTGGATTCACATATATCAGGTAGTACCTTGAGAGTGTTTTCGAGTTGTATTCGACAACAACCTTATGCTCACAGCAGTAGAGGAAATAACTAAATTGGAGAATTTAAGCAGACCTGTACAAAAAATTGCAGAGATTTGTCAAAGTTTATACTTAGATTAACATTCTTTCTGCATTCAGGAAACAGGAACAGACCCCAGGCTTGGGCATGTTAAGTCCTGATTTGTCCCCTTGCTGGTCGCTCCTTTGGACATGTCATCTGTCAGCTTCGTTCTAGGAGGTTCACACATTCCTACAAAGCTAGGTGTTTTTCTCCTTTTTCTTCCTTCTTTCTCACCTGTCACTTTTGTGGAGGGGTCAGTATCCTTCTTCCATAAAGGGCCGCAGAGTGAATACTTGGGTTTTGTGAGCCAGCAGTGGCCAGAGACAGTGTGTCAACAAATCAGCACAGCTGTGTTTGAGTAAGACATCATTTATGGATGCACATGTGTGCATTTTATATAAATTCCATGAAATACTACTCTTCTTCTGATTCTTCTGCCCATTTAAGACTGTAATGAGCATGTCCACCTTGCGGACTGTATAAAAAGGAGGTGGGCCCGAGTTTCTGGTCCTCGCCAGGTCTTAGTCCTTCTCTCAGGTGATCTGTCTGCCTTCACCTCACCTTGTCTAGCTCGGAGCATGTTCTGCACACTGTAAAATGCTCCCCGTCTCTTTTCTCCCCACTTTCTGTCCTTTCCCTGTCTTTCTTCCATCCTTCCTCCTGTGTGCACTTGCAGTCTCTCTCCACCCCTCCCCCTCATTACTTTGTTTCCAAAATAAATATCCACTGCCTCTAAATTATATTTGACAATTGCACGTTAATTATGTTAACTGTTTCCCATTTTCTAAAAATTGAGGGTTAATGCTAATAAGTCATGGGAATACTCATGAGATGGCCATTCCCTTATTCAAGATGAGAAATAAGCTTCAAAATCCCTACATAAAATGAATTCAAATTGTAATCATCCTTTGGTTATTGTTTGAAGCATGTGTTTTCTCTGCTGAGTGATCAACCTGCAAACATATCCAAAATGAGAACACCATACAGAGTCCTTGGTGCCCTTACGCAGCTTCTACAAGTCGCCAATAATAACTGATTTTGTTTCATTTGTCTCTGTCTTTCTCATCATGGAATACTTGGAAGCAAGTCCCAGACCTCAGTGATATTTTAGCCTGTATCTATTAAAGATCATGGTTCTTTCTCAAAAAGCGTATCTACAATCATATTATCATAGCTGAAAAACAATCACAATTTACTATCTTTAAATATCCAGTGTTCAGTTTCCCCAGTTGTTTCATGTTTGGGCAGCCTCCATTTCATGGGTCCCAATATATGAATTAATTTTATCATGCCCAGTAGGACTTCATACTGAGCACCTGTGCCAGGTACTCTGTTAGACAATAAGGATTAAGCAATGACAGCAATGCCCTCTTTGCCTTCACTGACCTAAGAAGGTTGTGGCTACAAAAAAAAAAAAAAGTTACAGGTATGATACGAGAAATGCGAAGCCACTGGTAAACATAGATTTTTTTTAGGGGCGCTGACGGTGATGCATGGACATCAAACTTGAACTTGGTACTGGGGCTTGGGCAGTGTAGTCTGCCAAGTGCTGAACATCCGAATCCTGATGGACTGAGATGCGCTTGGGCAGGCGGCAGCGTTCCTGGCATGGGGCAGAATTTGCTGCGCAATGAGACTCAACCTAGGATTTAGGAAGCTCCACAGAGAATCATTTTTAAAAAGTGAAATCACCAAATGCGTTTGTACTTCTGTTAAAATGAAAGTGAGAACACCAATTTTAGTCCCTTTGAATGTTAACTCTGATATTTTAAGGGTTCCTTTCCCTAAAAAGTTATTTCTAGCTAATTATCCTTACCAAGGAACTTAATCTGTCAGACTGTCTTGCTAATGTTCCTCACAATGGGGGCTGGTTCAGGGAATAGAAACGGAGTTAATGGGGAAAATTAAATACTAAGAGGACGTGATTATTTGGGGATTTTCTTCTAAGGTGATAAATGTTATCTGTATCATCATTTTTTTCTCTTTCTTTCTTTCTTTCTTTCTTAAATTAAGCCCCGTGCCTGGGTTAGAAGGGAAGAAGGGCCCCAAATCCTCTAATGGGAAGTTGCTTACACCATGGCCCTTCCGGCCCTTAAAAAGGGAAACTGCTAGGATATGTTTGATCTCCCCAAATTTCAGGGAGCAGACAGTGGTGTGAGCTTGGGTCAACATGAAAGGAAGGGCCATCTGGTAAGATTCTGTTCTGTTAATAGCAAATCAAACTGTCATTTCCACTTGTATGTTTTCTGCTACATCAAAGCTTTTTAGATAGAAACTTCAGAAACAATATAATTTCTCAAGTTAGCCTGTTACAAGTTAGATTTCAACTAAGTACTAGCAGAAAATAAAATTCCCCAACAATAAAATATATATAAAATATAACATTAGAGAATGTTAAAGTTACATACGTTAAAGAACTTGGTGTAGGTTGTAAGTTGGTTTAGATTTTATAGAGTAAATCTTACTGCTTGAATTATTCTGGCAGTTGCCTGAAAATTAGCAGTTACTTTTTTTTTTTTTTAAGATTTTCTTTATTTATTTGTCAGAGCACAAGCAGAGGGAACAGCAGGTGGAGGCAGAGGCAGGCTCCTTGCTGAGCAAGGAGCCCGATGTGTGACTCAATCCCAGGACCCTGGGATCATGACCCGAGCCGAAGGCAGACACTTAACCAACTGAGCCACCCAGGCTTCTTAGCAGTTACTTTTTTGGCTTGTACTATAATTGCTTATTTTATGTACCTCCTCCCACTGGCTCTTTGGTGGCTTTCAGTGACCATTATTCATCCTCATGTGCCCAGGGCCTAGAACAGTGCACATTGTTCATTAATGAGAGCTCTTCTGCTCCTGACACTCTTACCGGGGAAGGAGGCATCCACGTACGTAGCACAGAACCCTTACTCTCTTACCGTTCAGCCTGGAGAGAAACGATGATGGTTTTAAAATGCTCATTGCACCTTAGATATATTTTTTATGTTGCTCTTTTAAAAGTCATTGCAGTTTAATATCGTGTAAATATTGCAAGTACAATACCAGTCCTCTATAATTTCAAATATCACATTGATGGCTTCACCTATAAAGACTTTCTAAATGCTGATTTTTTTCCTTTTTTTTTGAAGCTTAATATTGTAGAGCTCTCTGGTGTGAGCTATAACTCCATGAACTATCTACTTCAAATGGGTAGTTTACAGGAATCACTGATGATGACAGTGATAGAGGCTTGTTGGAAGCTAAATGAAGAAAGGAATATGGTATATAATTAGCACAGTATTGAACTTCTACAGACTTCTAGGCACTATGCTAAGAATTTGAGATTTACCAGTAAAAAAGTTATTAAAAAAAAAATTCTCCAACATGGTGGAGTTTATAGTCTCTGAGGAAGGCGATAGGGGAGAGAGACAAGAGAAAATAATCATCACAAACAAGTAAATGATATACTGTGTTAGGAGGCAATACGTGCTACAGGACAAGGAACGGAAAAGGTAAGGGGCCCTGTGGGCGGTAGGTTTGAATAAAGCAGGCAGGGCCGGTCTCAGTGAGATGCTATTCCAGTCAAGACTCAAGAGAAGTGAAGGAGTTAGTTCCGAGACCTGGGGGAGGCACCCTGAAGACACAGGAGGCAGCTGGGTCCCCAGACAGGGCTGCTTGTCACAGCCCAGCAACAGGTAGAGACCCGTGTGGGGGAGTTATTATTTGAAGTGATCTTTTTTAACCTAGTGTGTGCAATATGTTCAAGGTACTTTTCAATGAACAGGAGGTGTTATCTTTAAAGGTGCCCAGGAATGGTCAGTCACCAATCTTGGATGACATTTACTTAGTCCCAGGTTGGAACTGGGACCCGAATTTCCGTTCAGTTACAAGCAACAAGAAGGGAAGTGTTGCATTTCCTTGCCACGTGGAGAAGACTCCTAGTTGCCACAGAGACAGACTCCTGACTGTCAGACGCACACGCACTGCATCTCTACCCAGTGTGAGAGGGAAGGGAAGGGAAGATTCGCTTGTCTAAGTATTGACATAAATGCAGTCAATACTCCAGCTGAATCGTAAAAGAATTTTAACATCCCTACAAAGGAACAAAAACCTTAACAAATGTCCTTCTTCCCCGAAAATAGCTAATGCTTTCTCAGAAAAAAGACACAAACAAACTCCAAATTGTTCTTCAGGTGGGCGAGAATGATCTGCCGTTATTTATACAAGTTTGCAGCACTCGCTTTGTCATCCATCTTTGGGCTGGAATCCTGAGCATGAAAATAACCAACACTTTGCACCACCTGCAGAACATCATCTGTACTTTCCGCTCGCTTCCTTTGTGCTTCCTGCAGAGGCCCCATCTGCTTTGCAAACCTTATTTCTCAACACGTGGTTTGAGCTGCTTATGCTGCCAGAGCGGCACACAGAGCCCACGTTATGAATTGTTCATGCGGCCAGGGCCCGCCATTGTGCCATGGCTTCAGTGGTATTGGGGGCTGGGCTCCAGAGAAGCTTGTCCTGCTCACGTGGTGTCTGTTGGGGGAGGAAAATGGGACACCAAGTTCCTAATAATTTAAATTATGTCAGTAGGATTATACTGATGGAGGAAAGCTTCTAAACAAAATAATGATCTATGAAAGTTCTGGTCTTCCAACTTGGAAGACCGATGAGATTTCCAAACAGATCCTTCTTCCTTCGGATATGCGTTCCTATGAGGCTGCAAAGTTTAAGTTTTGCAGAAGAAAGTCTTATTAATGCTGTCACAGTTCATTGGAGACCCTTGCTCGCATCTTGCTCGTAGTTAATGCTCAATCGCTGATTGATGGAACCAGGATAATAGCCATTGAGACTTCTATGACCACAGAAAGCCACAGATACAGTTATTGGAATGCAGTTTTTTGGAGGAGAGATTTAAGGAGGTATACAACTGAATCCACTACTTTTATCCAGCAGGCCAAGATTTACATGCAATACGGAAAATCTTGGGTGATGCGTATAGTTCACCCCCCCATTGTGTTACTCTAAGAGTGAGAAATCCAAAGTCATTCCTGAAGAGTAGCTATAATAGGCAGTAGAGCTTTCAAGGAAATTGGGTGGCGAGCAGTTGTTGGTTATGCCCCTCTAAGATGCTTTATATGCCATTTTAAATTTAGATAGTCAATAATGTATTCTCTTTTTTTAAAAGATTATTTCAGAGGTATATGAATACAGATGAGGGAAAAAAGCTTTCAGATTAACAGACTGGTCCTCAGCCAGTACAGTGATGTGGTTTGAAAATCAGAAACACTTAGATGCATTTGCAGATGTGTGGGATACATACCCTTTTTCCCCACCGGATTCAGCTCAGATTGGACTTTTATTGAAATATGCTCTGTAAGGTGAACTTCAGGGTATATAGGGATAACATGGAACAGAGCCAAAACAGCCATATATACATGATAAAAAAACTGGTTTTATCCTGGGAGGAGTTATTCTTTGCTTTTTTCCACTGGTCATCTCCTGCATTTATCAGTTCCTGGTCAGAACCCCAGCCTTACAAAGAACCGAGTTCTCATGAAGTGAATTACTTGAGAATTACAGATAGGATAAGGACTCAGGGTCACTGGTAGAGGCCACAGAGGGACCTTTCTGATGTGCTCATGTCAGCACAGCTAAGCTGGGTAATCTCAAAGACCCTGTTTATTGCCACACAGAAGGATCCGTTTCCACAGTACGCTCCATATGTGTCCCAGCATTTGAAAAATACAATTGAATCATCTGTATTGAAAACATTGTACAATGTGACAGTTTTAAAATATGGGATGCATGATGAGACAGATGCTAAACTCCCAGTAATCACAGAAAGCACTTGATAGCACACTAATCCAAAGAATATTTGAAATTAACTAGTTTATTAGTTCTTCGTGAAAATGGAACTGTGGCACAAATTTAAAATTTGTCATACCTAGTAGTTTCTATTTGCATTATACACATATCTGGTAACACAGATTATATTAGCACATTACCAATATGGAAATAAGATTCTTCATTTTTCACTTATGATACTAGCAAAGGAAAATTTATATAGTATAACTTTTCTAGATGGCGGATATCTGCAGAATTGTTAATATCCATTAGTCACTTAAGATTTAATGGCTCATATGTAACATGCAAGCACTAAAAACTAATTTGCAAGATGCATCAATAGCAACTGCTTTATACCACTAAAATAGAGTTTACATATTACCCTTTATAATGCTACCATACTGTAAAAAGTTTTAAATCTTTATATACATATATATGTGTGTATGCGTGTATTCTTTTTTTAAGCTTTCTTGAGTTATAGCTTTATTGAAATAAAGAATAGTAGGTAGAGAATAAGTTCAAGCATGCTACATTAACTTGCTTCAAACCTTCCAATGCCAAGGGCTTTCCATCTCACACATAACCATCCTTGTTACACCTCAGATTTTAATTTCTACTATTCTCTCCTTCCTCACTCACTGGCCTCCTTGTAGACCTAAACAATACCAGAATATTCCAAAATTAGAATGTTTTCATTTGCACTTTCCCTGTCTGGAATACTTTTCCCCAGACATTCGTGTGGCTTGATGGACAACGACTTTATTCATTTAAACATCACTTAGTGAGTGAGGGCTGTTATGGTTTACTCTGTGTTTAAAAATGTAATCAGACTACTGACAAAAAAAAAATGTAATCAGACAAAGAAAGACAAATACCATATGATTTCATTATATGTGACATCACTTATGTGGAATCTAAAAAACAAAACAGAAACCAATTCACAGATTCAGGAAACAAACTCATTTACTAGATGGGGAGGGGTTGGGTGATGGGCAAAATAGTTGAAGGGAATTAAGAGCTACAAACTTCCATCTATAAAGTAAATAAATCATGGGGTGGTAATGTACAGCATAGGGAATATAGTCAATAATATTATAATTAGTACAGTGACAGATGGTAACTTGTCTTGCCATGGGGATCATTTCACAATGTATAAAAATATTAAATCACCATGATGCATACCTGAAACTAATAGGATATCGCATATCAATTATGCTTCAATTAAAAAAAAATTTCAGTCTACACCCAACCTATTCTTCCATTCGCTGTTGTAATTATTCTCACCATTATCAGTGGCTAACTTCAGATATTTTAATTTTTTACTTATTATCTGTTTTTTTCCCCCACTATAATACAAGAGTGTAAATGGCAAAAAATTTAGAACTTTTTTTTCTCTGTGGCTTCCCTAGTGCCTAAATCCATATCTTTCATGTAGTGGATACTCACTAGTGTTTGTTGAATGAGGGAATGAGCTATAAAATGAATGTAAAGAAGATGGTGCCCTAAAGATTGATACTGAAAGGTGTGTGCTGAAACACATGGGTCTGGGGTTCGGGGCCAGGCAGTCACTAGGACGGAAACGTTAGAGACTCATCAGTTTTAACAAATTGGTTTAATACTTTTTAAAGTCATTGACCGAGACCTTTATAGGTGACCATGTTATTTTACTTGCTTAATTAATGTTTGCCCTTATGCGCATTATTTTGTGTAAATTGAAAAGGGGTCTGTGATACTTTTAAAAGGGGCCAGAGTAGAATGTTATTTCATTATGAGTTAAAGAATGGAAGTTATGGAATATTGGGATATTGCTACAGGACACGGATGAGGTCCTGATGAGGATTTGTTTTTGTTTTTGTTTTTGTTTTTGTTTTTGTTTTTAAAAAATGTAAGTACAGGACACCTGAGTGGCTCAGTCGGTTAAACGTCTGCCTTCGGCTCAGGTCATGATCCCAGCATCTTGGGACAGAGCCCCACATAGGGCTCCTTGCTCAGCAGGGAGCCTACCTTTCCTTCTCCCTCTGCTTGCCCCTCCCCCTGCTTGCTCAGTTTCTCTCTCTCTCTGACAAATAAATACATAAAAACCTTTTTAAAAAATTAAAATTTAAGGGTGCCTGGGTGGCTCAGTTGGTTGGGCAACCGCCTTCAGCTCAGGTCATGATCCTGGAGTCCCGGGATTGAGTCCCGCATCAGGCGGGCTCCCAGCTCCATGGGGAGTCTGTTTCTCCCTCTGACCTTCTTCCCTCTCACGCTCTCTCTCACCCTCTCTCTTTCTCAAATAAATAAATAAAATCTTTAAAAAAATTGAAATTTAAAAAGGTACATAGTGATGAGTTCTCAAATGTTTTGGCAGAGGCTGAGTTTAACAGAGAAGAGATGAAGCTCACCTTATTTAATTAATGGATCTTTCCTTAGGGAAAAGTAAACGTGAAGATCAGGTGTAAATGACAACCTGGGTGTTGTCAGAGTCACGTCAGAAAGAGAGAGAATTACTAAAACACACGGTAGTTGCTTTGCTGTCTCCGAGAAGCTGAGGAAGACCGTTCTGATCAGGCCAAAGGTGAAAGTGGAAAATCATGATCTTACGGAAAATGTGTTACTACAAGGGCACCATGTTGAACTTGTTCTAGCTGGGTTAAGAAGAGCAGGGTGGGAAGGATGCTGAGGTAGAGGCGTGTCCAACAGATGAAAGGAAACTAAAGTCTAGAGCGAAGTGGCTTGTCCAGGCTCTTGGGAAGGTCATGGCCGATCCTGAACTTGAACCAGCATGATTCAGGATGTTCCTAGATCACGTTATTTGTATTCTGTTGGTGTTTTCTTAATTCAAACTAATAAATCGCAATTTGTATTCTGTTGATGTTTTCTGAATTCATACTAATAAATCGAGAAGGTCTGTTACGTGCTGGATACTGTTCTACGCACTGTGCCTCCAGCATTGAAAACAGTCCCTGCCTACTCCCCCTCTAACCTGGGGAGCCGGACAGAAGGAAGACATGCACTCAGAGAGAGATGAGTACTGTGGGGGAAACAGAGCCTGACAAGGAGACAGAAGTCAGCTGCGGTGGGGAGGGGCAAGCAGGGGGAGGTGGCATTGGGGCAGCTAGCAGGAGGGGGAGGAGCGGGCCTGCGGATCTCCCAGACAGAGTGAGAGCCAAGGCTCCAAGGAGGGGCTGCCTGAGGGGTCTGAGGAAGGCAGGGGTCAGTGTGGCTGGAGCTGGAGGAGGAGCGAGGAGGAGGTGAGGAGGGCAGGAGGGGCTGGATCACAAAGGGCCTGCGGCTGTTTCAACAACTAGACTTTCACTCACAACAAGACCCTGTGCCACGAGAGGGCTTGAAGCACAGTATCCGAATTTGGCTTATGTTTGCGGAGGCTCAGCTTGGCTGTGTGCAGAGGGTAGGTGTGAGAGCGCAGCGGGGCATGCAGTGGGTGGTTGCAAGGTTTTGTGCGATGGGTGTAGGAGGAGGTAGGGGCTTTGACCAGAGCAGGGGTTCGGGGTGGAGGGTGAGGGTCAGGAGTGCTCAGATTCTGCACGGAGAGGGTAGAGCAGACAGGATTCACAGATGGGTTGGATGAGGAACGTAGAAGAAAGGGGGGGACGTAGTGGGGACCCCATGGCTTTGTCTGGAGCAGCTGGAAGAGTAGAGCTGTCCTTTCCTGAAAGAAGGAAAACTACTTGAGAGGCAAGTTCAGAAAGTTTCCTTTAATCTGTAGCGCTCTCTCGCACTCTCTGTTCCCTTGTAATTTATAATTCATTTGTTGAAAAAACTAGATTGTATAATTAGTAGAATTTTCACACGGCATGGATTCTGCTGACCTTTCCTGTTAGGGTCATTTAGCGTAGTCCCCTCCGCGCAAATATGCACTATTTTCAGTGCATGTTTCCTCGAAGTGGCAGTCAGGGCCATAAGCTAGGTGAAATCCGCGTTTGATTTTGTGCACACTGCTTCCCAGGCGGTGTTGTAGCCTCCCACTGCAAGGCGCATGTCCTCTGGTTTGACTCATGGTTATATCAGCAGCTGTGGAGAGCCATTGCTTGGCCCCTCCTTGTTAGAAGTTACAAAATGATGGTCCTCTAATCCCATCACTTAGTCCTCATTTATGAGTTGAAAGATTTCCATACAGAGAACATTAGTTACGTGACGGTTCCTACAGGTAAGGTAGGCTTAATGCTGGTTTCTTCATCCTTATTTCCTAATATTCAAAATAACGAGTTAGTTACTTGGCATTTTCCAAGATTGAACATTTCTTTGTATTTTAATGAACTCCTGGAATTAAACATCCCTGATGTATTTTATTCCATCGCAGGAGAATCGTAATGATGTTAAAATCATCCTTCTTCGCTCCTGGGGTTTTTGAACTGCTCTCTGTTGCCAATAGCTTATTTGTTTCTGTGTGACATTATGTTCCAGGCTTATCTCGTGCATTTCTGGCCCTGAAATCAGTCACTTCACCCGACTGCCCAGTTTCTCTTAACGAAAAATCCTATTGAGTGATGACAATCTGATGCTACAGGTTGTCCTTGTTTGGGGCCTTTTCCAGTGGACGGAGCTAGGACATAGGCCTACATTTTTTCAAAAAGAAAAATTATGGGTTCCTCGTGATGTTTCTAATTCAAATTCAGGAGTATGTGGGGTTATAATTTAACCTCATCAATCTTATATTCGCTTTTCCTCTTCACACATTGAAATTTTCAGGGTCCAAAGGATCAGGGTAATTACTCATTTGTATTGTTGTCCACGTAGAGAGCATTTCAGTAACAGAGAAGGCGGGGTCCGATTTTATCTGAAAGGTCACAGTGAAAGGGACATTTGTTGACAAGAGGAGGAAGCATATTCTGATCAGAGCAAACAGCATACACAAAGATTCGGAGGCTGGAGAGAGCACAGTCCATTTCAGAAAGAGCAGATGCTGTTGCACCAGAGTGATGGGTTAGGGGGAGTCAGAACATGGCGAAGCTTGCTTTCAATGCTGTGAATGCTGGCAGCAGCCAGAGACACAAGCTGTTCCCTGTGCTTAGGAGGTATCTTGCTTTTAGTATTTTTTTCTTATTTAAAGATTTATTTATTTATTTTAAAGAGAAGGGGAGAGGGAGAGAGAGAATCCTGAAGCTGACTGCCTTCCCCGCCATGCCACCGCCCCCCCACCCCCCGCCGGACGGAGCCCGACGCCGGGCTCGATCTCACCACTCTGAGATCATGGCTGGAGCTGAAATCCAGTCAGCCACCTAACCTACAGACGGAGCCACCCAGGCAGCCCTTGCATTTGTTCTTAATAAAAAGCCTTTCTTTCTGCTTTGTCTATAAAGGAGAACGTACAGGACAGAGTGTAAAGGATGGAGATCCGTAACTCTGTTCTACTGCCCCGGTTCAGGGAAAGTGCGGCTCGATCATCTTCTTCCGCTCAAAGAAGTACGTGCATACTAATGACCCATTTCCTGGTATTTTTCTTTGCACAGAGGACAAAGTGTGGACCATAGTGTCTCACGACTTGCAGATGCAGACCACGGTGGTGGGCTACAGCCCAGAGAAGTACTCGGTGACACAGCTCGTGTACAGCGCCTCCATGGACCAGATCAGCGCCGTCACCAGCAGCGCCGAGCATTGCGAGCAGTACGTCTCCTATTTCTGCAAGATGTCGAGGTTGTTGAACACCCCAGGTAGGCTGAGAATGGAGTGTTACTTTTAATTACTGTCTCAGCTGGTGCTCGGAATTGCAGAAACAGTCCAACAGGTGCAACTTATTATCTTATAGTCCAGTCTCCAAAGTGCAGGCAGCTGGAAAAAAAGCAAACCATCACTTGGTTTTTCTGGGGAATGAAACTAAGAAAGTAGAATTTTCAGAAGAAAATTCTGTTGTTTTCAGCTTACAGATTTTTCCAGTTTCGGTGCACGTATGTGTGTCTGATGCTTACTTATCCGTCATTGCTTTGGGCGAACGTGTATCAGAGCCTCTTGTGAACTTTCAAGTCATACCTTCTGAGTCCAGCTGTCTTTAACGTAAAAGTAAAAGCATTCTAAAGGCTGCCCCCGGTAAATAACGTGTAGAGTGGCGATAAAATTTAGAGCTCTTGGTTGTCTGTAGTCATTTAACAGTATCTACTTGTCTCAAGTTCGCCCTAATTTTTTTTTCCGTGATGGCTTCCTTTTTGCGATGCCTCAGGGTGTGTGTGTGTGTGTGTGTGTGTGTGTGTGTGTGTTTGGGGTGTAGAAAATAAAGAGTTTCCAAAGGATACACTAGAAATATCTTTTCCAAGAGATCCACATGCCTTGGGTTTCTTGGTAGCAGCTTCAGGATGTTGACAGAAAATGAAATCCCTCAGTCTGTAGCGTAGCAGAGCGTGTAGAAACAAAGCACGTGCTCCGAGTCAAAAAAGCCAATGCGCACACTTTTCAGCCTTGCAGCTCTCTGCAAGAGAGGTGTGACTTTGGTGGAGTTAATGGGACTCTTAAGCCTTAAGAGCCAGTGTCTTTTTCATTCAAATAGGGATCATAATGCCTACTGCAAAGCGAGTGAGCATTTCATAGAGTCACGTACTAAATGCTTACTGTAGGGTTTGATGCCCTTAAGGATTTCACTAATAGCAAGAACTGTATTGATTATTTTTAATATTGGGCAGCTTGAGAAGTGGCATCATGCTAATCACAGACCAAGGGACTATTTGCTGCCCCTAAATCAGTGTTGGATTGGAGGCAATACTGGTGTGGAATATTTACAAAGAAGAGTTGTATAAAACATTGTCTATGATATTTTAAAGATTTGAGTGTTCTTTTAATGTGCAAAGCCTTGTGCTGAAACTACAGATGAGTGTGACCTATGGACTCTAAGAAAGTAGAATCTGTAAATTGTGGACATGATTGGTTCAGACAATTAGTGCTTCTGCTGTTTGAGGAAAGGGAGGTGATCATGGCTGGGGTGCTGAGGTGGTGCTAAGAGGCAGAAGACGATTTGAGGATGTTGAAAGAGGGTCAGCAAAAGTCTGGAGATAGGGCTTTTTAGAAGGTAGTTAAGGTTAAATGAGTTCATAAAGCTGGTGAGATTGGTGGCCTAATAAAAAGACAAAAAGTGAGCTGTTTGTCTCTCCCACGTGAGGACCCAGTGAGAAGGTGACCACGTGCAATCCAGGACGAGAGCCCTCACCAGAAACCAAGATGGCTGGCAACGTGATCTTGGACTTCCAGCCTCCAAAACCATATCACAAATGTGTGTTGCATAAGCCCCCCACAGCTGTGGTATTTTGCCCTAGCTGCCTGAATGAATTAATAACATGAGTTCCCAGGCAATGACTTTGAAAACCACTGCTGTGGGCCATGGGAAGCTTTCCAAGTCCCTACAGCCCAGCTGTTCTCCCCTGGACTTGCGCTCATCAGCATTGCATTTTGACTGGATCCTGTTTTCCATGCCGGGAAAAGTCAGCGAAGGATAATAGAAAAGACACTGGGTGTATTATATACACCGGGCACTGGGTGCGATTAACGACTTCCATTGGCTTGTCGGCACCAAGTTTCATGAGTGAATACTTGTTATTGAGGTGTGTTCCAAAGATCTCCGTCAATTAGTCTTCAGTCATGGGGGTGCGGATGAGGGTGAGGGCAAACTGCGGACAAGAAAAATAACTTGGTGGGATGCCTGGGTGGCTCAGTTAGTTAAGCGACTGCCTTCAGCTCAGGTCATGATCCTGGAGTCCTGGGATTGAGTCCCGCATCAGACTCCCTACTCAGTGGGGAGTCGGCTTCTCCCTCTGACCCTGCCCCTTCTCATACTCTCTCTCTCTAATTCTCTCTCTCTCTCAAATAAATAAATAAAATCTTAAAAAAAGAATAACTTGGTACCATCAACTTTATTTTCTTCCATTCTTCTCATAGACTCCAAAGTCAACTCTTGCTTTTTGAATTTTGCTGTGGTGGTTACAAAACACAATGTGACTTTTAAACAAGTTCAGTTTATAGTTTGGGCACGAGGAGAATTAGGTTGGAGGTAAGCAGAAGAGTTTGCCTCTAGTGCTCCTGGTCTTGCTCTACATTCCTTCCCTATTCCGTCTTGGGGGCCCTCCATCTCCTCCCTGTAGTCACCAAGAGGCCTCACATCCTTACGACGCTCTTTTTCAAGACCAGAGGGTTTCTAAAAGATCAGGAAAAATAGGATAAATTTTTTAAACAGTATTTCAGTTACATTTTCTACTAATAAGATAAACATACTTCTTGTCAATCTCCAGACGCCTTTTCAGGGGGAATAAATACTAAATTAGAATCATGAGTTAATTGCTAATCTGCACAATAGCAGATTATTTTCTTGTGATTTCAGACATTGTGTTTCCAGACCTTTGTAGATGATTATTGCACTTAATAGATGGTACTTTGAAAATGAGCTTATCATATGCCGCTTGCCTGTATGTACATGTATATGTATATAATTTTCATTCACAGAAGATTAGTACTTAATAAATGTTTGCTGATTGGAATAAAATGAAAGTACATAATTTTAAATATTACTTCATCCTACCTGAGGCAGTTGTTTAAAACAAGTGTGTGCGTCCCAATGTTTAGGTTTGTCAGAATGCTGATTCCAGGGCCATACTCCTGGAAGTCTCATTTGATAGAACTTGGTTGGGGCCAGGAATGTTTGCTTTTAAAAAGCCATCCATGGGTAAGTCTGTGATCCAAACACTAAGAAGCATCATTTTTTTTTTAAGATTTTATTTATTTATTTGACTCAGAGAGATCAGAAGTAGGCAGAGAGGCAGGCAGAGAGAGAGGGGAAAGCAGGCTCCCTGATGAGCAGAGAGCCCGATGCGGGCCTGGATCCCAGGACGCTTAAATCATGACCTGAGCTGAAGGCAGAGGCTTAACCCACTGAGCCACCCAGGCGCCCCATAAAACACCATCTTTAATTTACAGTGTGAAGGTCTCTCATGTTAGGCTTTAAGATTTCAGTTCTCCATATTGGAGAAGATTAAAGGGAATATTAGAATTTGGCCAATTAAAAGAAAATGGAATATATAATTACCTGCTCCTTCAACTAACCTACATTGGCATTGTAGTATTTATTAATCCTTTTCATAGACCAGTCTCTAAATGTTATATGGTGTATTTTAGCCTTCCCTTCTGAGTCATCCTTCATACTCCCAATTTCTGTTTCCCAGATTAGCTACTGTGTAGAACAGCTGAAGCAAGGAAAAGGAGTAGTTGGTATAGCAAGTGTTTCTGTATGATCATGTTCTGTGTATGTCCAAATAAGAAAGAACACAATTTAATAAAAATCTTTAACTTGCTGCTTTAAGGAGCTAATGTTTGCTGTAATTGTTTTTTTTTTTTTCCCCTCCTTCCTGGTAACATTCAATTTTAAATATCCATTTACTCGTTCTTAACTAAGACTGAATTATATTGGAACTTCTGTAGTAGTACTTGTGACATCTGTTTGAATACAAAGTATATTCGTTATAGTCATGGCAATTAAAATGAATATCAAATGAGTTTGTAATAGCTGTGCACTTAAAATGTTATTCTTTATTTTAAGAGCCTTACCCTCAAGAGTTCATTTGGGGCTCTATAGTTTCTAATGATACTTATGATAAAGAGTTGATTTTGTATGCATATGGACCTCATTTTTATTTTGATAAATGTTTGGCTGTACCATCCCATTAGCCAACAAATGTAAAATTAGTCATTATTGGTTTCGCACAACTTACAAGAGTCGTAATGTTATCTCTTCTTTTTATTACTATAAAATTTAAAAATGGAATCAATTTTAAATTAATGGTTTTGCCATTTGTTATGGTCATATCTGTTCTTGCCATGTTACTATTAATTCAGTTGGTCTTAGTCAGCTTTGTAAAAGGTGTAGAAACAAGACAAAGTTACTTTATTCTATAAAAGATCTTGTTTGGAGGAAAGCCTACCAATTTGGGAATGAACACATTCTACCTTAACAAAGAAAAACATACGTGGGTGTCCAAAACCAAAAGGATGTTAACATGGTTTATATTTATATCCCCAGAACTACATATGTAGCAATATCTGAACTTAAGAAAGATAAAAATCATTAAACAATGAAATCTACTTCTGCAATACATACTTTAAGAATCTCAATTTGATAAGTTAGATACCAAGAGAAAGCTTCATTAGATCCCACTTGAGAAACATCTTAGGCAGCAATCCTAAGGTTTTTAGATAAAATATTTCCCTATATTTGGATACAACCTATTAGTCTGCTTTAAATGGCTTATTTGTATATCTTAGATGTGCTGGAGTCATATATTTGTTTTACAAAACATTATACTTTCTAATTAAGAAATTTTTTGTTGAGGTATTTATTCCTTACATCTATCAAGATTTATTTAACTGTAGAAGTGTAAACTTGATATGGTTCGTGTTCCTCTGACTATATTTAGGGTTGTTTTCATTGGTTTCCCGTGTTTCATTTCTTTTAATTTCTCAATGTAGTCTTATTCTTATAAGTCATAGTTTTATTGCTTCTTTTGTTGGAATAAGTGATATAAATTATCCATCCTTTTGGGTAGGTTACTGTTAGATTTTGTATCTACTGAAAAGGAATTATTTTCACAATTTTTGCCTGTAAAGTAAGCGGTGTAAAATTCAATATATTTTGATGATACTAAAATTGATTTAGTGGCATCCAGAAGACAAGAAAACATGACTCTGGTATTGTAAGTTATAACCTAGTTTTAGGAAAAAATTTCTAAACTTTGGTGAAGTTATTAAGAAAGTGAATTTTCCAAGTCAGTTCTGTGCATTATAAGAAAATGTATTGTTTACCTCTTGAAACATAGGTAAAAACAGTGCTTGATGGTAGCCAAAGATTAGCATTTTCATTGTGTCCTGTCAGTATATTAATCACAAGATTAATCATTTATCTCATTAATTACTGTGTTAAGTAATTACACTGACACTGGAGGATTCAATTAAATGGGGGCAAACAGAGAGGTAGAAAGAACTAAAAGGGAAAACTAGAGGATAAAATCTAATCATATTCCACACCCAGGCAACTAGACTCTCCACAGAAGGCGCTGTGGTGAAAGAGACAAAATGATCACAGGGAAAATAGAGGCTGTTTCAACAATATGGATAGAATTGATGAATGCCTCAACTGGAATAATGGATGAGATAATCAGTCTATAAATATTTATTGTTTCTTGTGTATCAGGAATTGTGACATGTGAGTGGACATGTGGATTCATACAAGTTAACTCAAAAAAATGGCAGACGGAATTCTAGGTTAGAGATGTCAGAATGTGCAGATTTGGAGATGGGAGGGCAGGGAACATGTGCTGCGAGGGAATGAGAGAGGTCAGATGGCTGGAGTAGAGACATTGCAGGTGAGAGACAGAAAGAGAAAGGAGACAAAGGAGAGTCTTGCATGGCCTTAAGGATTCCAATCAAAGGGCAAAGGGAGGTTTTAAGTGGGAGATGCCAGCTGTCCTGTGATGAACAGCATGGAGGGAGAGCCGGGTTCATAGGAAAAGAACATCCCCCGCTGGGCCACGGCAGTGTAGATAAGACTGGATGTCTGAGAGGCCCCCTGGGCCCTAAGAGGGAAGACTTGCTTTAAAGTGTAGGTAGTAGAACCAACAGGAGTCATGATTGCTTATCTGCAGAGTAACTTCAGCAGAGGGGAAAATGCTATCTTCCCTGTACCTGGGAGTAAAGATAAAGTAAATGACTCTGAGCAGTTGTAATGCCTTCATCAGAGGACGCAGAGAGGTCATGGGAAGAATACGGAGAGAACACTGAAAGAAAGCAAATGCTAATTTGAAAAGGTGAGTGAAGGAGAGGTTGCAGCTAAAGGACCCAAAAGAGATGATCAGAACAGTAGGAAGAGAGTCAAATTAGGAAATCCAAGTAATGAGGAAACTAAATTAAAGGAGTGTTTAAAAATAAACAGTAAAAAAAAAAAAAATAAATGAACAAAAGAAAATTGAGTGTGGTGAGTGGTGAGACTTTGTTTAAGGGAAGCCAGGCCTTGGTTTTGACTGTTGGGAGGCCCCTGGAGTTTCCTGTCCATGGGGTCTGGTGGGCAGAGCTACTGAACAGAGTGAAGAGAAAAAGGGAACAGCCAATGAAGGTTTCCAAGAAGTTCCATGGTAATGAGGGATGGCTAAATACAGAATTGCTGCTTAGTCAAAAGACAGAACCAAAGCGAGGGTTTGAGAATTCTTTATATTTTTAAAAAACGAGGGAGTTATGAGTAAGTTTATAAATGAAGGAGGCAGTGGAGAGGTAGAGGCTAAAGATGTAAGACAGAAAAGGAAGGATGGGGCACCAGGAGAGACAAGAGAATATGGCATTTGCCTTGGCAAAACAAACAAACAAGCAAACAAATAAACAAAAAAACACCTGCTCTGAGAAGGGAGACACAGGAAAGAGTAGAGATTTTCATTAAATTCTATTGGCCAACACCATTCTTGAAATTTTATCTCCTTTAATGCTCAGAGTTAGATGAACTAGCTTTTATTAACTCCACTTTGCAAAATAGGGCTGAGAGCGGTGAATAAACTCACTGAAGGTCACTGTGGCTGGGTGTGAGAAAGCGGGGTTCAAATGCAATCCAGCTTCTTGTAAGCCTTGCCTACTGACTCACTGAGAAGAGGGCCAACATGTGGAGAGCTCAGTGCCCCCACCCAACCCAAGTGAGGTAGAATGAACCCTAGCAGGATCCGTACCCATCCCATCTCTTCAACGACCATGAAAGAACATTTTCCTTTGTGCCATTTACTTCTTCTGTCTCTGATTAGAAATGCTCTTTGCCAAGTGACCTTTGGTCAAGTCCCATATTTCTGATTAATAAATTAATCTGAAGGGCAGATTTACTGAGGACAGCTTGACTGACCTCAACTAAAAGGATACTGCCTTTCAAGGTGGCAACTTCTTGAGCTTTGAGGTGTGACTTTGAAAAAGATTGACCTTCTAGAACTTGATGAAGACTTTTTATTTCTGCCATTTTATTTTGTGAGTGCCTGTGCATAGCTTTCTTTTCTTTTCTTTTTCTTTTTTTTTTTTTTTTCATGACTGAAATAGGAATGAAGGTATACTTTGGAGTAATCCTATATTATGCTGTAGAATTTGGAAAGTGTCTTCTCATATACTTAAGTCATCAACATTTTTTGTTTGTATATCATCTTTAAATTATCCATTTCAATGACGTAAAATGAAGATCGACCTAATTGATTACTTTGTGTAAATTATGTTTTTTTAAATTTAATTTATTTATTTTTTTATTTTCAGCATAACAGTATTCCTTGTTTTTGCACCACACCCAGTGCTCCATGCAATACGTGCCCTCTCTAATACCCACCACCTGGTTCCCCCAACCTCCCACCCCCTGCTGCTTCAAACCCCTCAGATCGTTTTTCAGAGTCCATAGTCTCTCATGGTTCACCTCCCCTTCCAATTTCCCCCAACTCCCTTCTCTTCTCTAACTCCCCTTGTCCTCCATACTATTTGTTATGCTCCACAAATAAGTGAAACCATATGATAATTGACTCTTTCTGCTTGACTTATTTCACTCAGCATAATCTCTTCCAGTCCCGTCTATGTTGCTACAAAAGTTGGGTATTCATCCTTTCTGATGGAGGCATAATACTCCATAGTGTATATGGACCACATCTTCCTTATCCATTCATCCACTGAAGGGCATCTTGGTTCTTTCCACAGTTTGGCATCCATGGCCATTGCTGCTATAAATATTGGGGTACAGATGGCCCTTCTTTTCACTACATCTGTATCTTTGGGGTAAATACCCAGTAGTGCAATTGCAGGGTCATAGGGAAGCTCTATTTTTAATTTCTTGAGGAATCTCCACACTGTTCTCCAAAATGGCTACACCAACTTGCATTCCCACCAACAGTGTAAGAGGATTCCCCTTTCTCCACATCCCCTCCAACACATGTTGTTTCCTGTCTTGCTAAATTTGGCCATTCTAACTGGTATAAGGTGATATCTCAATGTGGTTTTAATTTGAATCTCCCTGATGGCTAGTGATGATGAACATTTTTCATGTGTCTGATAGCCATTTGTATGTCTTCATTGGAGAAGTGTCTGTTCATATCTTCTGCCCATTTTTTGATATGATTATCTGTTTTGTGTGTGTTGAGTTTGAGGAGTTCTTTATAGATCCTGGATATCAACCTTTTGTCTGTACTGTCATTTGCAAATATCTTCTCCCATTCCGTGGGTTGCCCATTCCCTGGGTTGCCTCTTTGTTTTCTTGACTGTTTCCTTTGCTGTGCAGAAGCTTTTGATTTTGATGAAGTCCCAAAAGTTTATTTTCGCTTTTGTTTCCTTTGCCTTTGGAGACATATCTTGAAAGAAGTTGCTGTGGCTGATATCGAAGAGATTACTGCCTATGTTCTCCTCTAGGATTCTGATGGATTCTTGTCTCACGTTGAGGTCTTTTATCCATTTTGAGTTTGCTTTTGTGTACGGTGTAAGAGAATGGTCGAGTTTCATTCTTCTACATATAGCTGTCCAGTTTTCCCAGCACCATTTATTGAAGAGACTGTCTTTTTTCCACTGTATATTTTTTCCTGTTTTGTCGAAGATTATTTGACCATAGAGTTGAGGGTCCATATCTGGGCTCTCTACTCTGTTCCACTGGTCTATGTGTCTGTTTTTATGCCAGTACCATGCTGTCTTGGTGGTCACAGCTTTGTAGTAAAGCTTGAAATCAGGTAACGTGATGCCCCCAGTTTTATTTTTGTTTTTCAACATTTCCTTAGCGATTCGGGGTCTCTTCTGATTATGTTTAAAAATATCTCTCTCCTCAATAGGATACTGAAAAAAGAACTTTACATAAAAATCCCTTGGAAGTATCTAGTTTTATTAAGAAACATTGAGCAAAGATTGGTTGAATATAGAATAATCTGCTAGGTGCTATGAGAATACAAGGAAGGCAAAGAATAGTTTTTAAACAACATTTGCCTTAAAATAGAGAAACTTTTTTATAATGAAAGTAAAGTCATTTATTATCTGAAGGTATTTTACTGGTACATCTTGGATAAAAGATTGAATAAATTTAGAATTCATACCAATTTCTAAAAACATCAATATGTGTATTTTGTATGGGAGACAATCAGGAGCTCTTTGTGGAAGCTTTGGAATGAGAGGCGAGAGGGGTTTTGAGTCCCATGGCCCAGTGTACCACTCCAGGTTCAACCAGAGAAATAAAACTAGTAAGAATATATATATGTAGAAATTTATTGCAAGGAATTGGCTTGTGCAATAGTGGGACCCGGCTTGGCAAGCCCAAACTTGGGGTAAACTGGAACTCAAGACTGAGAAGAGAGCTGCTGCCCATGGATAGAATATCTTCTTAAGGAAGACCAAGTTCTTTTATCCTTTCAGCTGATTGAATCAGGTCCATCCAGATTACATGGCCTAATCTGTCTTACTGAAAGTCAACCAAAAATGGACTTACCAACATCTATAAAATACCTATATAGCAACACCTTGATTCGTGTTTGGTTGAATGCCTGGACTCTGGAGCGCAGCTAAGTTTGCACACTAATCTGATCGTTGTAGTCAGCAAAAGTGATTTTTTTAAAAAAATGACCTAGTAAGAAATCCATTTCTAGAGTAGCAATGATTTATTCCCTCCATTGTGCAACATGGAGCTCTCTTGGTCAGCATAGACAGGTGAGAGCGACATGTAGAGGTGTTCGGGGACCTTTTGTTCTCCCATCCCTCCATTTATGATGAGGGTGCATGTGAACCTCATGTCAAATTGCCAAGTAAAATACCATTTTCTATGGTTAGAGCAATGGTGATTTGAATGACTCCAGCAGATCAACTTTATTCAAGTCAAAAACAAAGATTTTCCTTTTCTCTGTGTTGTTTCAAAAAAAAAAATTTGCTGATGCCTATATTCCACATTTTAACCAAGATAGCCTATGTCCACCAGGGACTTGGCAGTATTCATTCATTGTTGGCTCGAGTTCTGCCTAAAGGAGAAAATCTCCATTGACCCAAATAAGTGTACCCCATACCCATCACCTTAGGAAAGCCACAGGATAGTTCCCTCACTCCGTCCACATTACTCTGCAGTGTTCTTCTATTTTTACTTTCATAATAGAATCAAATCCCATTGCCATGCAAACTAAATGTACTGTTATAGAAGCTCAGAAAAATTTGGAAGAACTCACTTTTTTTAAGAATGGATAAAAATGAAATAATATATGAGTTTTATTTCAAAGACAGTATGTCTTCCAAATTTTGTTATTTCCCGACCAGTGAATGACAGAACTTCTCTAAAATACTAAGTCTCCAAAAATGCAGCTGGATTCTATTATCCTGTTTGCCTATGATTTCCCAAAACCAATTGATTGGGTAGTTTTTATAGGACAGTGAATAATATTACAGAGTGTTAGTCAAATAGGAATGCAATAGCAATTTTGACCTTCATTCCATATCTTAAATTCTCTTAAAGAAAATAACTCTCTCCCCCACTTCTTGGTACTGGATCTGAAATTCAGGCTAAATGTATTGTCCTCTATATACTTACATAAGTAATATTTTAAAATCCCTAAATTAGATTATGATGAAAGGAAGAAAAATGGCATTAGTGTTTATTAAATTCTTACCATGGACATTTACATATATTGGCTCATTCCGTCCATCTCCCAAACTTTGTAAAGTATATATTACTATTTCCATTTTATACCTGAAGAAACATAGGACTTTGGAAGGGTTAATTCACCAAAGGAAAACAGTAAAAATGGTGCTAAGAGCCCAAATCAAGATTAAAATCTAGGCTTCTGTGTCTCTAGACACACATGTATTTCTACCAAAATGTTAAAAAAAAAAAAAACAAACCAGGAAGAGAAGCAGGGAGGAGAGAGAACAAAAGAAAGAAGGGCTTGTTAGGGGCCACCTAATAAGCTAATTGGGGAAATTTTTAATTTTTCCTAAAGTGCAAAATTAGAATGTGCACAATTAAAACAGAAGGCTGAAGCATTTTTGTCAAGCAGGAGGCCAAAAGGGACATTTATGAGAGCCGCAAATGCTTCATTTTGAAATTCTACTTTTTTTTTTCTATATCCTCGATTTGGCCCTGACAAATATATTAAAAAATATGGTTTTGATGACGATTTGTTCAGAACTATATTGAAAAACATTTGATGTGAAAGAAATAAGAACATGCCTCTCATTCTATACAGCACTTGACTTTCATGTTTTAATATCAAGGTATTTCAAATAGAACAGGTAAATTGTATAGTGATGAAATAGAAAAATGTTGCAAAAGGTTATCCACTCTCAGACATGAGATATGAAAACAAAATGTTGACGTTTTCTTCTTCTTTTTCTTTCCAGAAGAAACACACACACTTAAGCCTAACACACATGCCAGGCCCAGCGTTGCATTCTTACCTTATTAGTTTGCTGTTGACAGATTGCTCAGAGACTGCATTAGAATGGGCAAGGTCAGAGATGGCCAGGTCTGCCTGTGGCTGGGCAGTGCCTAAAGGGTGGCCCTAAGACATGGACATAAAAGTCACCCAGCAGAGACAGAAATTTTTTCTCTTAGAGTAGGGAATTATTTCTACCCAAAGAATATAGCAGCTCTCAGTTCAGGCTTGTAAGTGAGAAGGAGAATGGACAAGGGGAGATGGCTCCATGTGGGGTAAATAGGAGGGAGGGACCTTCCTATGCAGGCAGCAGAGGAGGGTGTTGGGGTGGGGGTGGTAAGAGCCCGGGGCAGGAGGACAAGATCAGAAGAAATATGGGGAAATAACTAGAACGAAACAGCACATTCTGTCTGCACTCAGTCCAGCCAGAGTGTGGATTCTATTTAGTGTCTCATAGTTTTTATAAAATCATAATGATCTAGTTAGTCCAAATGTTAAAATCAATTATCTTTCTTCTTAGAAGGCAGCCATGTAAAGGTCTCCAGAAACCAAATTTTTTTTATTTTGTTTCATTGCAAAACATCAAGTCGGTAAGGTGATCTAAGCAACCAAATTACTAGGATCAGTGCTATGAAATTGACAAGTTATGAATGAAGCTTAATACATAATCAGGAACAGAGGTTTCAGGTCTGTTAACCACAGTTAGGAGTTTACATGAAGAGAATGGGTAGAATAACTTATAAGGTTTTAATGTAAAAATAGGAAGTATTAACAAAATAATATCCATCAAAGCAAAGGAGAAACGTGCACTTCCTAAATGAACAGTCACTAAACACAGGTCTCAGACTTTCAGAGATGACCTGAATTCCGGAATCAGTAGACACATACTATCCAAACTAATAAAAAGTAGCCAAAAGATGAACTAATATAACAGATTATTTTAATATCAGTACTTGGCTTTGGAATGTTATATAACTTTTAAGAGTGTAACCAGTATCTAAAAGTATACTGTAAACATGATAATGAAGTTACAAGTTATTCAATGCGGTGACTTCTTCCCTCCTTCCATCCCTGGGCAATTTATGCTTCTTCCTTCTCGTCTTGCAATAGATATCGTTCAGATTAGATAAAGCATCCGCTTCACTATTTACCTATGCATATGTATGTATATACATATGTATAAGTATGTGTATTTTTTCCCCTGTTGGGGAATGTACCAGTGCATGTCCCTGTGATAACCTGATGTATCTCTGTGTATTCTAAATACCACACACACACCCCCATATGGTTCCAAAAATAATTAAGTCAAGCAGAATTCCTCCATGAAACTGGCTAGTTCTGATAGACTTCCTGAAAGTAACAACACACAGAGCTTATTTGAAATGCAAAGAAATCAAACTACTTATATGGAGTAGGTATTTGCTACTGGAGTTGAAAACATCATCTTTAGGGAAAATAATCAGGCTGGAAAGAACTAAAAGTTGGCTGTAATTTACTACATTGTTAACTACAAGTGAATTTCAGATCAGAAGTGACAGAGGTGGAAAAAATTAAAAAGTAAATGGAACTTGATACCATACTGCTAAGGCCAGAGTGTTTTACCAAGAACAGACACATATTCAGTGGAGAGGGGTCAGATTTGGGCAAATATGGGAAATAAAGATCTAAAATAATATAAACTGAATATGTATAAAAGCATCATCTGGAGTAAGAAGAGTCTGGAAATATATAACCACTTGTTTTTCAAAGAACTGATTTTCTACTGCCCAGAATTGCTGTTATCCTGTTTTGGGCATCACCTCAAGACAGGGGCAGTCTAACCCAGGTGAAATGTATAAAATATGTATAGGCATAGCTCAGAGAAACTTTTAAAAAGCATAAATGATCTGAGGAGGAGAATTATAATTCAGGTTATATATGTAGGAGGAGAAAGGTCTATAAAAAAGAGGAGTCCTTGAGAAAATAAAAATACTGTTGAACTGCCTTGGAAGTTTCATTTTTAATGAGAAAGTAGAAAAACAAAGAAATTGGGCTTCACTTATATTAGAAAGGATTTAGTAGAGATTTTATCTGAAGCAACTTCTTAGGATAGTGTAGATGAAATGCATAGAAGTTTCAGAAAGGAAAAGAAGCAGCTTGCATCAAATTCTGGTAGCTGAAATTGCATCACGTGGAGAAGCCTTGGAGGCTGTCTCTCAAGATAGCTGACATTACCTTAATGAGTTTTCTAGGATTCAGAGTCAGATTCTTTTGATAGAACTTGATTTATCAGCACACTCTAGTTTGATCTCAAATATAATCAGAGTCTGGGAGATTGAGATCTACCATCAAAATGCCACTGTATTAATTTAAAATGAGAAGAGTAACTGCTGAAGGGATAGGATGGTCTGGCCAGTGCCTTCTAGCAGGCAAGGTACACAGAGAGCCAAACATAAACCAGGATGCCAGTGTATCAATTTGTAATGAAAAATGGAATGCTAGAGGGACTGGGTGCTTTTGTTCTCTACCCTGCCAAATCACTCTCTGTAGGGCTACTACATGGGGAGCCAAATTAGAATCAGGTGCTTGCTTCTTGAGCATGGACTGGGAGCACAAGGAGTGATTAGGTTTTGAGAGAGGGTCTAGGCTATCTTTGGACCACAGAGCCCGTTCTCTTAGGTTGCAGTCATGCAAAGTTTGTCTTACCTGCACCTTGGCTATCTGTCTGGATTCCTTCTGCCCTGTCTTTATTATTTAGCTCTGGTAATACATTCAGTCATATTACAGTAGAGTGCTGGTCTTCTAGTGGTAGTTTTGTTCCAGTTCTGGCTTTGCATTGATATTTTGGTTCAATGAGAAGAGGATGATCTGATCTTTAAGAGTCTTCAGGGAAGTCCTCAAGACCCCTTACTGACAACCAAAGACAACAGAGATGATTTCTTAAAGTTCCTAACAGTTCTCTTTTTTTTTTTTGGGTGTCGGGGAGTGTTGCCAGTGCTGTGTTATTGCACACAGAGAACTGAATCTCCTTTTCAAAGACTAGAAATGACAAAGGAAAGAAAAGTTGGGTAGACTTAGACGATGTGGCCTACATATAAGTGAATCCTTAGTATTTTTCCAGTTCTGAGAGGGAAGTCGTCATCATTTGATTGAGATGTTTGCATTCATTGCCCAGAAACTTAGTTTTGGGCCCCCACAGGGATCAAATGGAATATGCAGATAGAGTACTTTACTTCTTTGAGCTTTTATAGATATTTTGATCATTTTCATCATATCCGAGCTTCCAATTTGGAACTGACTGTGAAGATAAAGAAGTACTTGCTCAGCAAAAAAGTCTTAATGTTCAACTATCTACTCCCTGGAAGCTTTTGTGATAATGCATACTGCCAAGATGGAGAAACCACTGAGGTGAATAAGCCTTATTATTTATCCATGTGTTACTGTTGCAAATAAAAGGCAGGCCGTGTATGTTTTGCATGGAACTCTGCTGGAAAACTATCACATGATAATAGAAAGAAGGATAAGGCAGAGGAAATATAAATGGGAATGACTAGAAAGTAATACAATTAATTTATAGCCAGACATGTTAAATTTGTTTAAGATTGACAGCAGATTTACCCCTGGGAAGGAGGAGGAGAGAAGGGAATGGATTTTATTTTAAAGAGCTCCTGAAACCTACTAGGATGTGCCTAATGAGGTGATGTAATATAAAACATCACTTGATGTGAAATTTGCATAATGCCTTTTTTCCCTAAGAGATTGCTTTGAAAGAATAACAAAGAAACTGAAATGAGGTGGAAAACAAAATAACAAAACACAAATATTTTCTCAGTGTTTGCAAATATTAAAAATAATTTCCTATCTTCTGATTTGTTTGCTCTCCCGAGAGCCCACCTGGATGTCCTCAGAATGTAAAATGATACTTTAATTAATACATTGGGATTTGGATTTCTCTATAACTCTGCCACTTGTATAAAAAATGTTCATGACTGCTTATGAGCCACGCAAAGCCGTGGTCATGTGAATTACGCCGTGCTGTGCAGGACCAAACACCTATATGCAGCTTGGATTTAGGCACAAACTGTTGTGGTAAAGAAGACAGCCCTTGTGGAGGTTTTCCAAGAAGTCTGTTTCTTGCCATCTATTCCCTCCGTTTGGCACCTTTTTTCTTTTACTGGAAAACCTTCTCTTGCCATGGGTGCTTGTTTTCTGACCAACTCTGCTTTATTCAAAGAGGAACCGGTTTTGGTGCTCTCCTGTTGAGAGGACACTGTTACCCCAGCGCCATGTCTCTCCCCCGATCACTACTCCCTTCAGTTTCAGAGGAGGCCTCGTGCTCATGTGGACTTGCTTTAAAATCCTCCCTCCCTACAGGGATGGGGAAGACTCTGCTGCTGCCAGATATCTTACATTTGTTGCTTCATTAAATTCTAGCATAAAGTTCCCAGTCACTGCATCACCTTGTACATACCGTTTCGCATTTAAAACCCTTCTTATTTAATTTTAAAACTGCTTTTCATTCCTTCATTTAGGCATTCATTCTCTGAACCAATGTTTATTGACCACCCATTCTCTTCGAGGTACTCAGCTAATTATTGTGGGTGATTAAGACACCACTGAGACCTGGGTCCCTAAGTCAGGGATCGCCTCTCAAAGCTGTTTTAAACAGCTTCCTTCTAAAGAGAAGTAGGAAGGTGGGAGACTGGTGAGCCTCGGGAACCACACTGCACCCAAGATTGGCCCTGAAGGCATCGTTGAGTGAGGTCAGTGTTAAAGGATGTGTGGGACAGAGGGAACCATGCACACTTTTCCCCGTCAGCATCCTCAGGCCCCCGCCCACCCACCTGACATACACATTAAAATGTAAGTGCTTATATCCAGCCACCTGTGTTCAAGAGACTGCTGTCCTGCTTGTGGTTATTATCAACCTATTACACGGCATTTCCTGAAGATGATGGCTTCTTTCCTGCACAGGCCCTGCCCACCTTCCCGGCCGTATTCTAGAGATAAGGCACCTCTGAACCCAGCCCCAAATGCCCTAGCTTCTGCGCTCTCCCTCCCTTTGTCTCAAAGGCCCAGATGGGGTTATTGCGTATTTGGGGTAATACTTAATATACTGTCACTTTTCTTTCTGTAACTCATCTTTTCTGACATCCTTGCATTTTAACTCTAAGCTGTATATTTTTATTTCTGCAAACAGAATTTTGGCCAAAGAAATGTTAAAGCCAATTTGGTAAATGTCAGCTCCCCACGCTGAGGCACAGTCCACTGGCTCAGGCAGCTTCTTGAGTTCTTCAGTAGAACTTAGTGATAGTGTGGGCTTTGGAGAAAGTTCCTCTGCTCTGACCTTCCAAATTCAGGGACCTCCTTTGTGATTACTTCTCAATATCCACGTCCCCTAGCCTACCAGCCTGCGCCATGACAGAGCGCTACCCTAATGGAAAGTCAGTCACCAAAGCCCTCTGCCTTCCTATCTCCAACACTAATAAAAGTACCAAACCCTCTCCCTCAGTACTCTAGCACCACAGACTCTCAGGAGGTCTGTCTTTGTCTTGGCATTTCTTATATGCTTGTAAGAAAGGCCAATACTTTCTTAGAAAATTCAATTCCAACCTATAATGCTCAGATAGTACAAATAATAATCAAGTATACAACAACCCCAATGTGATTTATATAACATAAATGTAGCATCAGAGACTTTGCCCAATAAATATCCTCCCCTCTTTAAGGACCCTTTCCCAAACCACGTTCCAGATTCTGCATCTGCACTGTGGCCCATAGGACAACATCCCAGTGTTGTCAGGGGTCATTTAGCCCACTGATGGGATGGCACAGTCCCTACATCTGCCCCTGAGTCAAGGAGCTGATTAATGATGCGTTGCAGCTCTTGGCAAGAGTCAGAGTAGGAAATAAAATTAAGGTGTTGGGGTTAGGCAGGAAATTCAGATAAAACTACTTGGGAAATGTAGCTAAGCAAGATATAATTATCTAACTTATAATTAGCCCAGAACATCAGGCCTACCATCCCTAAAGGCTTCTTTTTTGCAAAGAGACAAGTGATACCATCAAGTAGCAGATGGTGCTCTTGTATGAGCACGGGTGAGTAATGGATACTCCTTACCTTAAGAGTGTAGCCCGCTCAGAATTTGGTTATAGGGATTCCTATTGGTGCTAACTCATTAGCTTAATAGTTCATTATTTTTGTGTTTTTCATTGCTTTGGGCTTGTGCAGTTATTACATTAAAAAAAAAAGAGTTCTGGAAAATTTCAGTAACATCTCTGTCATTCGACCACCTAGAACACCTAGCAAATTAACACAACCAAATTCAATGTTTTCTTAATTTATCAGAAGATAAGAAAGTTGATTGGTTTCAACATGTCTCCAACAATTGGTGATACGTTTTGATTTTATTCCTTAAAATTTCTATGGCATATTCTTTAGAAAAGAGGAAACTATCCAGGTCTAGTGTGTGGTTTTGGCCCCAGTGAGTGTTCCTGCATCAGAGCACCTTGAATATGACCCTGGAAATAACACTCTCATAGCAGCATTGTTTAAAAAAGAAATGGGGGGGGGCGCTAAATAAAGTCCCCTTGGTTCAAGGAATGTGCTGTGGAGAGAGGGAAACCCAGGACCAGATGGCTTTTGGTTTATCTTTACCTAAGAATGAGGTAATCATTCAGTCATTCATTCAAGCAATTACAGGCAGGGCTTGTTTATTCCTCCCATTGATCTTTAATAGGCCTATGCAGGCGGCTGAAGGCAGCCCAGCCCAGACCATGCTGCCTAGAGGAACTGGCTTTTGGTTGTGTGTCCTAAAGGGGAGTCCTAGAGCTACTGGTTTATAGACAGTTTGCAATCATAGCCCCCAAATGGTGTGGTTTTTCCAACCCTGTATTTCTACATGTGCTCCCGTTCATTTAGTCACTCACCCATCCATCCTGCAATGCCTCATTCTTTGTATGAACATCTCCATCTCCTGCAGATCTACTCCATAGAAGTCACTTGGCCAAGTTCTGTAGAGAATGAAAATAGCATCCAGTTTTCTGTGTAGCAAAATCTGTTGAATCCTTGAGATGTTAACAGAATAGTAAGCTAATATATATTTGTCATTTTATTTAGGGGGTGGAAATTCATAGTAGTGAAATAACTTAAAACAGAAAAGTTTTTATATGATCATATATAAATATATAGCTTCTATATAAGCTTATATATATATATTTAATTTTATATAGAGATATAATTTTAGAAGCAGTAACATGATTTCCCATAATTATTTCTTTAACAGTGACAAAGAAAACCTCTTAATGCTTATAAATGACTTGGAAAATACTCATTTGTGAACCAATCAAGTAGGGTAATTATTCATTTTTGGAATACAAGGAGAACAGTGATAATGAAGTTACCATAAGCTTTAGATTAGGGCTTCCTAGCCTGTTTTTGGATCAAGAATGTTTGCTCAGTAAGAATAGGGCTGTTGCCTTTCTAGTCATCACAGTATGACTAGCCTGTAGAACTGTGCTGGGCACAGCAGTATTATAATAAAGAGTAGTGGAATGATTGAAGGTCAGAACACAAAACACTTTCAGTGATCTGTGAAGACAAATGAAGCATCTTCGTAGGGAAATGATGTCGGTTCATGCACACCTTTTTGCGTATATTTCGGGGAAGCACTAGGCTCTCCACATGCCCACCCATACCTGCTCAGCCTTAGCTGAACTAAAAACAGACATGATATGTATGAAAGAGCAATACCCCAAAGCGGAGAGTACAGCTAGGGGCCAGGCCAACCCCTGAAATGTACACATAGTACTCAGAGGTATTGTTGCCTGTAATAGATTTGATATGAAAGAACTTTTTGTTTTTTAATCAATGGTAACTGATACTCCAAAATTATTCCAAATGCTCAGAGTCCATGAATGACATTTAATCTTGTCTTCCATATACCTCATTTTTGGCCCTTAAGTAATATCCTAGGGGAGAAAAACCTCTCTACTGAAGTATCATTTTGCTCCTTCTTAGGATTAAAATCATTTAAAATAATTGAAACTATTGAAATTATTCCCATGACTCCCCACTTCAGTTTGTGTGCCTGTGATTGTGTCCTCCCAAATTCATGTGTTGAAGCCCTAACCCCCTGCCCGCAGAATGTGACTGCATTTGGAGATAAGGTCATTAGAGAGGAAATTAAATTAAAATGAGGATGTTAGGATAGGCTCTAATCCAATCTGACCAGTGTTCTTAGAAGAAGACTCAGGACACACGGAGAGACACCAGGTATGTACACAGAAGAGAGAGCAGATGAAGATGCTGCAAGAAGGCGGCCAGCCATAAGCCTAGGAGATGACCTCGCAGCACAGGAAGACTGCCCGTGTTCTGATCTTGGACTTGGAGTCTCCAGAGCTCTGAGAAAATAGGTTTCTATCATTTAAGGGATCCAGTCTGTGGAATTTTGTTTTGGAAGCCCTAGCAAATGAATACACCATCTTTCATATTGTGTATCAGTGTGCGATCTACAAAAAAAAAAAACAAAAACAAAAAACAAAAAAACAAGAATAAGAGGTATCATCTCACTCCAAATCATATGATTTTAGTGTCCAATAACCAGGACTCCACCCAAAGGAGCAGCAGCTTTTGACACTACTGTGGATAAATAGGATATTATTCTTAAGTTTTCTTTCCACACATAAAGGAGAGAAGGAAAATAACATTATATAACATCGACTCTCTGCCAGGCAACTTCATGTTATCTTTTTAAATTAAAATTTTTTTTTAATTTTTATTTATTTTTTAAATTTCTTTTCAGTGTTCCAGAATTCACTGTTTATGCACCACACCCAGTGCTCCATGCAATATGTGCCCTCCTTGATACTCACCAACAGGCTCACCCAACCTCCCACTCCCCGTTATTTTTTTTTAAGATTTTATGTATTTGGGGGGGGGAGGGGCAGAGGGGGAGGGACAGAGAGAATCTTAAGTAGACTCCCAGGAGAGTGTGGAGTCTGAGGTGGGACTTAATCCCAGGACCTAAAAGCACAACCTAAGCGGAAGTCAGACACTTAACTGACTGAGCCACCCAGATGCCCCTGTTATCTGATTTATTGTTCAAAGAATGTTAGGAGGTAGATATCATTAGTCATATTATATGTATGAGAAAAATGAGGTTCTGGTGCGTTTGGACATGTGAGGGTTGCCCCTCGGACTTTCAGTGGCAAAGCCGGCAAGCACAGTCACACTTGGATGCTGAAACCTACACTTTCTTCTAGAAACCACACTGATCATTTCTGAGTCATCACGTTCTGAGGTCATCACACACCTAGGATGTCTGCTTGTCAGAGGAAGATGAGATGATTCCTTGTCACTTAGTTTCAATGCATGAAGTGATGACACTGGAAACATAAAAGCAGGTTTTCTTTTCTATCTCAGATGCAACCAATGATTTAACATTTTCATTTTTTTTCCCTTGATGAGAAAAATGCCCAGCAATTAATATAAAAAGAAAGAAATGTGGCTATCTAGACCCTAGTGCTTTCTGTTCACGAATTTATAGTAAAAGGTCAGACAACATGTAGTCAAGACTAATCATGTTGCCCCTAAGAATTAAGAGGTGATCTGTTCAAGAAAGTCAGTTGAGCATGAGATAATTTCTGATAGTTGAAAGGATACGAGTTAACATATTTTATCACTTTTATGTTTATATTTTATATAATTAATAATTATAGTAAGAATAATATGAAATCGTTTACCATATTCTCTGAAAACAAAAATTGCCTGTTTGTAAATCTATAGAAGGGGCCCCTGGGTGGCTCAGTCTGTTAAGTGTCTGCCTTTCACTCAGGTCATGATCTCAGTCCTGAGATCGAGCCCCATGTCAGTCTCCTTGCTCAGCAGGGAGTCTTCTCCGTCTCCCTCTGCCCTCCCCATCGCTCGTGCTCTCTGTCTCAAATAAGTAAAATCTTTAAAAAAAAAAAAAATCTATAGAAGTCAAACCTAATGGGTTTTATACAAGTTTCTTACAATATTTTTATTAGTACCTATGTCAAAGATACCCAGAAATCAACATAATGATTGATTTTCTTTTGGTATAACAAACATAGCTCTAATTTTATTTCTCTGGGAAAATCCTTTATTTGGGTAATGTGTTTTCAGGTAAAGTGGTGTTAATCTAGTTGAACAAATTTCTTGACCCATCTTATTCATTTTCCTTCAATATAATGATGTTTCAACATATTCTAATATTTATAATTGTCAGTGGCACAAATTTTAAATTGAGTCAATTTTTTTTTTATTTTTAAAATTGCCATTCTCATTGTTAGTTTCATTTACCTCATTTTCTTAGTCCCTTTTGCTTTCAAAATAACTGTCTATTAGATTTTGGGAAATTTTTACTTTATAATGTAATTATTTCCATTTCCATGATTGCCATTATAAAACCCTATTTTTATTTTTAAGTGAATATCACCAAGTAAGAATGTTGCATTTCTATTAAATACATTTCTGGCCAGGGAAAAGTCCTAAATGATTTTAGAGCATCTGACAGCATGGAGACCATTTCATTTAGATATTTGTGTATGGTGGTAACCAAAAAGACAGTGAATGGGTTTTGGGAGATTTTTTTGTTTCTTTTTTTTTTTTTTAAGACTTTTCTTTTCTTTTTCTTTTTCTTTTTTCTTTTATTTATTTTTTTAAAAGATTTTATTATTTATTTGACAAACAGAGATCACAAGTAGGCAGAGAGGCAGGCAGAGAGAGAGGAGGAAGCAGGCTCCCTGCTGAGCAGAGAGCCCTATGTGGGGCTCGATCCCAGGACCCTGGGACCATGACCTGAGCCGAAGGCAGAGGCTTTAACCCACTGAGCCACCCAGGCACCCTATCTTTTTCTTTTTCTTTTTTAGAAGGGAAGAGGAAGCAGGGTGTCTGGCTAACATAAAGAGAAAGATCTTTTATTCCAAAATAACATTTCACCTGCTTCTAAACCTGCCGCTGCGTCTGCAAGCTCTTACATAATGGGAAAAATCTGTCACAAGACTGTGTGGTCTTGCTCTCACTGCATCTTTTTCATTTTTCTGCCACAATTGTAAGATTGATCCTCAGAATTCTGTTCAGTCTTTTTTCTTCTTCAAGATAAGGATGTGTTTTAGCCAGAACACTAAACGGAACATTCTGCGATTTTGCTGCTGTTGCCCCTCTCCAGCAGCACAGTGCCGCTCCTGCTCTTATTCCTCCGAAATTTCTTTGCATCCAGGTTGCAAATAGAAATGGCTCCCATCAGACTGAGAATGAAAACCAAAATCCTTATCTTGACTTTACAGGCCTTTCATGGCTTGGCCCCTGGCTATATCTCTGGCCTCATCTATCCCTCTTCCAGTTGTGACACAGCTCAGAGCCCCAAAAAGAGATTCCAAATCTAGTTCTAGTGGTTCTCCACCCAGTGCTCTCAGTTACCAGCCCCTCCCACACACACTGCAGGGGCCACGGGCCCACAGCTCCGACCTGAATCCTGTCTCCAGCGTGAAACCAGCTCTTGGCGCGAGGTCAAATTTTGTTGAGGTATAATATCCATAGAGAGATGCCTAAAAATCACTAGGTGTATAGTTCGGTTACTTTTCACAAAGCAAATTCACTTATGTAACCAGGACCCAGACCAAGAAATAAAATACTACTGTGCCCCAGCAGACTCTTGGCAACCCTTCCAGAACCTACTTCCCCATAGACACAACCACTCGCCTGACTTCTGAAACCACAAATGTCTTTTCCTGATTTTGAACTTTATATAAGAATACAGTATGTACTCTTTCGTATCTAGCTCCCTTTGCTCAGTATTAAATTTGGCATCTGCGTCTGTGTTAAAGGCAACTCAGTTCACCCTCAGTGCACTGTGTGTGGGTATCAGACAACCTGTGCTGTTTTGCTATAGGTGGACACTTCAGTTATTTCCAGTTTGGAAGTCATTCAGTTACTGCCGCTGGGAACAGTCTCGTGTGCATACACACACACGCATACAAACATATATATGTAAGGTATATATCCAGATTTGGGGTCCTAGCCTATGTGTGTGTTCAGCTTTAATAGATGCTAACAGCTTTCCAAGGTAATTCTACCCAACTTACATCATCCCAGCAGTGCAGGAGTGTTCCTCTTCCTCTGTATCCTTGCAGCCCTTGGTAACGTGTCAATTTAGCCATTCCCATGTGTATGCAGGAACATCGGCTCTTTCTAAAAACATTATTTTTTTTTCTCAAAATAACAAATTTATGTTAACTGTAGGAAAAATAAAACTTGAATAAACAAAGGAAAGTTTTAATTAAGTTTAGAAAAGCAAACAGAGATGAGATATTAAAAACCAGCTGAAGTCCACCACCCAGTGATAACCGACATCTCCAGTGTTACTCTATTAGACTTTTCCCTGTTTCTGCTTTATAACACAAAATAAGGTGATACTTACGTTTGTGTTACTTAATTTTTAAAAATACAGTGAGGAACTTTCACTATAAGTACATTTCTGCAGTATAAATTTTAATGTCTAAATAAACTTTTATCAAAATCCTTTACTTTAATAGTAAAATTAATGGCCTCATAAGCATATCTTTACATAGGTCCTTAATTAATTTTATTAAAATAAAATCCTAAAGTAGAATTGTTTGTGTCAAAGGCTATATCCTTTAAGGCTTTTGGAGAACATTGTCAAACCATATTCTATTCCCACCTGTCATATGCTGTCAACTTCCTCCATCTTTGCCCATGCTGAGTGTGAGAATTCTTATTTGGGTCAACGTGACACTAGCTTATTGATGAGATTTACTGTTAGTGGAACAATGACTCTGTTGCATTTGCACTAAGCTTTCCCTCCTTGTTGTTCTAGAGTGTGACTCTGGGTGCCTGCGCATGCCCGTCTCCATCCATGGGCTCAGCTAATTCAAAACTTCTTTTGCTTCCATCGGCATCTCTGTTGTCCACTTCTGGCATTCATCGTCAGTTGGCCTTATTCATCCTCCTGACTGTCACATGACTACCACCCCAGGCTTTGGATCATCTCCTAAGATTTCCTTACAGCCCCAAACGAGACTTTTCTCACCCCGAAGTTTATCTATTTTTCCATACTCATCGTCTCTTCAGGAAAGAGCAATAATAGCAGGTAACCTAGGATCCTGCTTGTTCTGTTCTCATCCAGAAATCTGGGAATTTTGAGTCTCTCTGGATCCCATCTTTTATTTATTTATTATTTAAATGCAATTAGCCAAGGTATAGTACATCATTAGTTTTTTTTAAATTTAATTTTATTTTATTTGTGTGTGTGTGTTCCAAAATTCATTATTTGTGCACCGCATGCAGTGCTCCATGCAATCCGTGCCCTCCATAATACCCACCACCAGGTTCACCCAACCCCCCCACCCCTCTCTCCTCCAAAACCCTCAGTTTGTTTCTCAGAGTCCACAGTCTCTCATGGTTTGTCTCCCCCTCTGATTTCCCCCAACTCACTTCTCCTCTCCTTCACCCAATGTCCTCCATGTTATTCCTTATGCTCCACAAGTAAGTGAAACCATATGATAATTGGCTCTCTCTGCTTGACTTATTTCACTCAGCATAATCTCCTCCAGTCCCATCCATGTTGATACAAAAGTTGGGTATTCATCCTTTCTGATGGAGGCATCATACTCCATAGTATATATGGACCATATCTGCTTTATCCATTCATCTTTTGAAAGACATCTTAGTTCTTTCCACAGTTTGGTGACTGTGGCCATTGCTGCTATGAACGTTGGGGTACAGATGGCCCTTCTTTTCACTACATCTGTATCTTTGGGGTAAATACCCAGTAGTGCAATTGCAGGGCCATAGGGTAGCTCTATTTTTAATATCTTAAGGAATCTCCACACTGTTTTCCAAAATGGCTGCACCAACTTGCATTCCCACCAACAGTGTAAGAGGGTTCCCCTTTCTCCACATCCTCTCCAACACTTGTTGTTTACTGTCTTGTTGATTTTGGCCATTCTAACTGGTTTTGTTTTGGTTTGAATCTCCATGATGGCTAATGATGATGAACATTTTTTCATGTGTCTGTTAGCCATTTGTATGTCTTCTTTGGAGAAGTGTCTGTTCATGTCTTCTGCCCATTTTTGGATGTAATTATCTGTTTTTAGAGTGTTGAGTTTGAGGAGTTCTTTATAGATCTTGGATATCAGCCCTTTGTCTGTAGTGCCATTTGTTAATATCTTCTCCCATTCTGTGGGTTGCCTCTTTGTTTTGTTGAGTATTTCCTTTGCTGTGCAGAAGCTTTTGATCTTGATGAAGTCCCAAAAGTTCATTTTCACTTTTGTTTCCTTTGCCTTTGGGACAGATCTTGAAAGAAGTTGCTGTGGCCCATGTCAAAGACATTACTGCTATGATTTTGATTATTTTTGATTTTGATAGATTTCTGCCTCATGTTGAGGTCTTTTATCCATTCGAGTTTATCTTTGTGTATGGTATAAGAGAATGGTCGAGTTTCATTTTTCTACACATAATTGTCCAATTTTCCCAGCACTGTTTATTGAAGAGACTATCTTTTTCCACTGTATATTTCTTCCTGCTTTGTCAAAGATTAGTTGACCATAGAGTTGAGGGTCGATATCTGGACTCTCTGTTCCACTGGCCTATGTGTCTGTTTTTGTGCCAGTACCATGCTGTCTTGGTGATCACAGCTTTGTAGTAAAGCTTGAAATCAGGCAACGTGATGCCCCTGTTTTGTTTTTTTTCTTTTTCAAAATTTCCTTAGCAACTTGGGGTCTCTTCTGGTTCCATACAAATTTTAGGATTGTTTGTTCCAGCTCTTTGATAAATGCCAGTGGAATTTTGATTGGGATGGCATTGAAAGTATAGATTGCTCTAGGCGGTATAGACATTTTAATAATGTTTATTCTTCTGATCCATGAGCATGGAATGCTCTTCAATCTTTTTGTGTCTTCTTCAATTTCTTTCATGAGTGTTCTGTAGTTCTTCGAGTACAGATCCTTTACCTCTTTGGTTAGGTTTATTCCAAGGTATCTTATGGTTCTTGGTTCTATAGTAAATGGAATTGATTCTCTAATTTCCCTTTCTATATTGTCATTGTTAGTGTATAAGAAAGCAACTGATTTCTGTATATTGATTTTGTATCCTGCCACAGTACTGAATTGCTGTATGAGTTCTAGAAGTTTGAGGGTGGAGTCTTTTGGGTTTTCCATATAAAGTATTATGTCATCTGTGAAGAGAGAGAATGTGACTTCTTTGCCAATTTGAAACCTTTTAATTCTTTTTGTTGTCTGATTGCTGTTGCTAGGACTTCTAGTACTATGTCGAACAACAGTGGCAAGAGTGAGCATCCTTGTCATGTTCCTGATCTCAGAGGGAAGGCTGTCAGCTTTTCCCCATTGAGGATGATATATGCTGTGGGTTTTTCATAGATAGATTTTATGAAGTTGAGGAATATTCCCTCTATCCATATACTTTGAGTTATTTTAATCAGGAACAGATGCTATATCTTATTGAATGCTTCTTCTGCATCAATCGAGAGGACTGTGTGGTTCTTCTCTCTTCTCTTATTGATTTGTTCTATCAAATTAATTGATTTGTGAATGTTGAACCACCCTTGCATCCCAGGGATAAATCCCACCTGGTCATGGTGGATAATCTTTTTAATGTACTGTTGGATCCTATTAGCTAGGATCTTGTTGAGAATCTTGGCATCCATATTCATCAGGGATATTGGTCTGAAATTCTTTCTGATTGGGGTCTTTGCCTGGTTTGGGGATCAGGGTAATCCTGGCTTCATAAGAATCTGGAAGTTTTCCTTCTGTTTCTATTTTTTGAAACAGGTTCAGGAGATAGGTATTATTTATTCTTTGAATGTTTGATAGAATTCTCCAGGGAATCCATCAGTTCCTGGGTTTTTGTTTTTTGGGAGGTTTTTGATCACTGTTTCAATCTCGTTACTAGATATTGGTCTGTTGTTGTCAATTTCTTCCTGATTCAGTTTTGGAAGTTTATAGGTTTCCAGGAATGCATCCATTTTGTCTAGGTTGCTTAACTTATTGGCATATAACTGTTGGCAATAATTTCTGATGATTGTTTCTATTTCCATGATCTCTCCCTTTTCATTCATAATTTTATTAATTTGGGTCCTCTTTCTTTTCTTTTGGATTAGTTTGGCCAGTGGTTTATGAATCTTATTTATTCTTTCAAAAACCAGCTTCTAGTTTCGTAGATGTGTTCTACAATATCTCTAGTTTCTATCTCATTGATCTCTGCTCTAATCTTGATTATTTCCCTTCTTGTGTGTGGGGTAGGCTTAATTTGTTGTTGATTCTCCAGTTCTTCAAGGTATAAAGAGAGTGGTGTATTCTGGATTTTTCAATTTTTTTTGAGTGAGGCTTGGATGGCTATGTATTTCCCCCTTAAGACCACCTTTGCCATATCCCATAGGTTTTGTACCAATGTGTCTTCATTCTCATTGGTTTCCATGAATTGTTTAAGTTCTTCTTTGATTTCCTGGTTGATCCAAACATTCTGAAGCAGGGTGGTCTTTAGCTTCCAAGTGTTTGAATTCCTTCCATACTTTTTCTTGTGGTTGAGTTCCAGTTTCAAAGCATTGTGGTCTGAGAACATGCAGGGAATAATCTCAATCTTTTGGTATCAGTTGAGCCCTTATTTATGACCAAGTAATTGGTTTATTCTGGAGAAAGTTCCATGTGTGCTCGAGAAGAATGAGTATTCTGTTGTTTTAGGTGGAATGTTCTGTGTACATCTATGAGGTCCACCTGGTCCAATGTGTCATTCAATGCTCTTGTTTCTTTATTGATTTTCTGCTTGGATTATCTATCTGTTACTGAGAGTGGCATGTTAAGATCCCCTTCTATTAATGTATTCATATCAATATGACTCTTTCTCTTGATTAACAGTTGGCTTATGTAGTTGGCTGCTTCTGTATTGAGGGCATAAATATTTACAACTGTTAGATCTTCTTGGTGGATAGACCCTTTAAGAATGATGTAGTGTCCTTCTATATCTCTGACTACAGTCTTTAGTTTAAAATCTAATTTATCTGACATGAGAATTGCTACCTCAGCTTTCTTTTGAGGCCCATTGGCATGAAAGATGCTTCTCCATCCCTTCACTTTCCATCTGGATGTGTCTTTAGGTTCCAAAGGGTCTCTTATAAACAGCATATGGACAGGTCCTGTTATTTTATCCAATCTGCAACCCTGTGTCATTTTATGGGAGGATTTAGGCCATTCACATTGAGAGTAATTATTGAAAGATACATTTTTATTGACATCATGTTGCCTGTGAAGTCCTTGTTTCTATAGATTGTCTCTGTAAATTTCTGTTCTGTGTCACTCTTGGGTTCTTTCTTCTTTTATAGAACCCCCCTTAATATTTCTTGTGCTAGCTTGGTGGTCACATACTCTTTTAAACCTTGCCAGTCTTGGAAGTTCTTTATCTCACCATCCATTTTGAATGTCAACCTTGCTGGATAAAGTATTCTTGGATGCATGTTCTTCTCATTTAGTGCCCTGAATATGTCTTGCCAGTCCTTTCTGGCTTGCCAGGTTTCTGTGGACAGATCTGACGTTATTCTGATGGACCTTCCTCTCTATGTAAAGAATCTCTTCCCCCTAGCTGCCCTCAGGAGCTCTTGTCTAAAATTATGATTCATCAGTCTTACAATCAGGTGTCCCAAGGTCTTTTTAGATTCATTGATCTTAGGGGGTGATCTTTCTGCCTGTAGGACACATCATTAGTTTTTGATACAATGTTCAGTGATTCATTAGTTAAATATAACAACCAGGATCCCATATTTTAGGAGTGGCCTTACTGTTTCCTTATTCCTCTCTCTACATTAGGACATGTTCTCCTGTTATTAATAGCTTCCGACAAAAGTGAAGATGGAAGCCTTTAAAAAACATGGGATAACGTGCTACCCAATGTATAAGGATCTGAAATAGTCCTCTGTAATTCCGGAGTGTGTGTTTGTTTTTTCCTGAGTTCTCCATGGGGCCTCAAACCTTCCTCAATCTTGAATCCATGGTAGCAGCAGTCAGGAAGAGGCTTAAGGCTCATGACCTAATAGGCAAGGATGTTAGTCTCCTGTCTTTCTGGAGCACATGCCTCAGCCACAGAACAGTAACAAAGAGGAAGCTGGAGGAAGAGTGGCCACAAAGGCCTTCTCTAAGAGACTCCTTAAAGAAGCAATAGCTCTTGTTCAAACAACTACTGAGAAAAGAGTCCTTCAGCTATAACCACAGACTCAAGAGCTCCATCTTTCAAGTTATAGCTTATAAAAAGTTACTGTACAGTGTGCTCATCTGAGAAAAAAAGGAAAGTTACTTGGTCAAAATAACTAGGTTGATTTACTTTATATCTTCTAGTAAATAGTTTGAATTCCTAAAAATGGATGTGATATACAATGTCTCCCACATTGTTTCCAAAGAACAGCTAACAATACTTATTACACTGGTACTCCTTGTGACTTAAGTCCAGAGATTTTTGTGGGGCTTTCAAGTACATTATCCTCAAGACTTATGCCCTCCTTCCATAAATGTGCTCCCTAGGCAGTGACCAAGTCCCTGCCGAAGGAAGGACAGGCTAAATCAAATGTAATGTCCTCAAAGCAAATGTAGCAATATGAGCTCACATCAGGCTGTGGGCTCCACCTGCTCATAGAACTTTCTATTCGGTCTTCAGTTCACTAACTATAGCAGATATTATGAAGAACCATTAGAAGGGGGCTATGGCTCCCCAAATTAAGGGTAGCCCTCCAGGAGTCTATGTTTCCTTTTTGTGACAGAATAGTCAAAGTTGTGGGGGGTGTGGGAGCTAATTGAAGGTAGTCATCATGTGACTGGGTATATTCCATGCCCTGAGTACTGTGCTGTCTAGTACACAGGTTATTTTACTTAATCCTTGCCACATGCTCATTTTGCTTTTTAGCCAAGTAAAAAACAAGATCCAGAGAAGTAAAGTTATTACCCATGGACAGGGCAAATCAGGAGTCTGGATGAAGTTGGGATGAACCTAAAGATCCTCCTCTCCATTAGAGCGTGCTGCCTCCCAGCTCTACAAGAGAAAATAATCTAATCTTCCTGCCACCCCACTGAGAAGCAACAGTCGCCTCTTGTCCTCCCTCGTTCAGTGGCCAGCTTCCCTCAGCTCAGGTTAAATGGGAGATGAAACTCCCACTGCTGGCTAGGGCTGCAGCCCCAGGTGTCCGGACCCATAATTCTGGGGAACAGACGGGAAGAAGGACCAAGGCAGGAGGCAGAGATGGTCAGTTCCCGGATGCAGACCAGTGGAGAGGAGACTACGTTTTAAGTGAACATGAATTTAAGCAAATCTTTAAAAACAATCAGAGGTAGTTGAAGAGGTAGAAATTGGGACTGTATTTCCTCAGGACTTTAAAAACTGATTTTTAATACATGTTAAGTGATACAATAATTAGCTGAAGCTTTCCAAAAAATTCAAACCTTATGAGGTAGCAATAATAAAACATGTGCCAGAATGTCTTTGAATGCTATTAAATGTAAGTGGTGTGTCATTAACAACACTGACTGTTGGGGAGGGGTTTAATAAACAAGAGATATATTGTAACTGTATTTACTTTTATTATTATTTTTTTAATTCTGAAGGAAATTTTAGACTGGAATACAGAAGCAGAGGGGAAATGAATAATGCATCTGAATAATTGGGCTAGCATGAGATGCTAAGCCTCATTTTCAATGTGGGCAGATAATATGGAAGAAAAGATTTTGGTGTAAAGATGTGGATGCTATTTAAATGGAGAATATTTTTGTTGAAAGCATATCCAGCAATATCTGAATACCAAATAAAAGACTTTACAGTTTCATCTCTCCTTAGAGTTTTGTTTTGTTGGTTTTTTTTTTTTTTTTTTTTAGTTGTTGTTGTTTTGTTTGGGCGAAAATTGCAGCTTAAGATTTTTGAACCACTTCATTTGCAAACTGCTATTACTATAGTTTCTGCCTCTGAAAATGTTTAAAGCTGCAGGCAATGAAAAGACGTGATATTAGAGTTTTTCTTTATAAAGAAAGCTCTCCTATTGTTAAAAAAAAATGAGTGGTATAACAGTACAGTATTATTTATAGAAAGTTATTCATGTAAGTATTATTTCAATGTGCCATGCTGAGTTTTTGAGATAATGGACAGCAGAATCTCAGAGAAAATATATTTTACACAGTTGTTTAAATGCGATAGAGTTCAAGTAATTATCTTCATCATGGTAAGACCCAAGGAAATTTACACTGATAGTTGGAGCTTGTACTTAAAATCCATTCCTTATCACAACTTAAAATGAAGCTTGTCACTTGTTTTTTCTCAAGTAAGGTAAGGTTAGAGTTTCCTTACATAGGGTTGAGATTTTCCATTTGATAGCTGAAGAAGTTCTTAGAGCATTCCATTCAGAATATTTTTCTGATTTTTAGCATGTCTTATTCAAAAATATGCATAATTGGCTATTTATTTCCTCCTTTCCTAGATCTGTTTATCTTGGATCTTTCACCTTAGAGAATCATCCCTTTTACCAGGAGTGTATTAGTTCCCTAGGGCAGCCACCACCAATTACCACAAACTTGGTGGCTTAAAACCACAACAGTGTGTCCTCTAATGATTGTAGAGGCCAAAAGTTCGGGGTATGGTCAGGGCCAGACTGCCTCTGAAGGCTCTCGGAGAGACTTTTTCCAACTTCCAGGACTCCAGGCCTTCCTTGGCATATGGTAGCATCACTCCGGTCTCTGGTCTGTCCTCACCTGGCCTTCTCCTCAGTGTCTCATGTGTCTCCAGTCTCCTCCCTCATAGAAAGACATAGTCACTGGAATTACAGCCCATCCTAAATTCACGCTGGTTTTATTTTGGAGAAATCTTAACTTAATTACATCTGTGAAGTCCCTATTTCTAAGTAAGATCACTTTCCCAGGAATTAGGGGTTAGGATTTGGATGTATCTTTTTGGGGGGTTACATTTGATCCACATCAGGAGGTTAAGAGCAGATTTGAGAGTTAGGAAAAGCTGGGTTAGAAGCCTGGCTTTGCCACTTTTGTTGAGGAAATGTCATCACGTCCATAATTCTTCAGAATATTGGTTTACCTCCTCTGTGCGGTGTGAGTGGTAATGATATTGGCTTTGCAATATTGTGTGAGATTATAGTGTGTATTGTGAGATAATATGTATATGGCAATTAGCCCAGTGCCTTGAGGATAAATGGCAGTTGCAATTGCTTTTTAGGAGATGGTGTGATTTTTTTGTTTGTTTGTTTAGGGTTTTTTTTTTTTTTTCCAGTGAGTAGTTTTATTGGATTCAGTTTCTATGGAGTCCGTCTTTTGTCTTCATATAACAGAAGTTACAAAAGACAAAGTACATGCATGAATCGCATCTGTATTGAATAATAGAAATATGATTAATTGTGTCCAGTTAGAAGGATGTTTCCTCATGGGATTGTTGTAAGGGTTAAATGGAAGTGATGTTTGTGAAGTGTTGCTACTGTTTAATTCCCTAAAACCTGCTGGATTCACAAGGACAAGGGCAACACAAATTCCTTTTTAAACTGCATCATCCCCTAAAACAATTAATAAATGCATAGATATAATTTAATGACTTTCCAAATAGGCCATACATATCAAAAATTAATAACCAATCATGGTTTTACTACCAACTGGTTGTTTCTTTCTAACTTGACCTGAATCCTGTTATTGTATATATACACCTTCCCGGGACAGCTACATGGGTAGTTAAGTTAAGCTCATCAAAACTCCATTCTCCCAAAGTTCTTATTGCCTTCCAGCTGTTTGATACCAATGCCTAATGGTCTCAGAAGGCTTTGAAATTGTTCTGAAGATGTATCTTGTCCAGAAAACCTGTTTGGATTGCTCTCCCACAGAATTAATTATGCTAGAATTATTTTACTAATAACTTAACTTCCTTCTTCCCTAATGGTTGTTCTCTTTGTTGTTGGTTTCTGTTATGGCATTAATCAGAAGATACTGGATATCTGAGTTGATTCTTTGCTACATTAATAATATGTCATTAAGGGCCTTAGCTTTGTTAATACTGTCTTAGGAGACTACAGGACAAAGGTTTCTAACTTGGAGACAAAGGCTCTGCCTTCTCTGTCCAGGGCAAGATCAGAAATGATGGTTAGCTAAGAGCATGGACATCCTATGCCTGCAGACAGCACGGTTAAAGTTGCTCTCCCGGGTTCTCATGTGCACATTACTATCTGCATTTTAATGTTTGTGTCTTCAGAACCATGGAAAGCATATTTAGGTAAATGTGCTAATTAGATCTTTGTAAGCAGCCATATGTTATTTTGGTTTATGAAATTTAAAGAGCAATTAAAAATACATATATTTTACAACTTATAAGTGGGGGTGGGAAAGGATTCAATCCACAGAGCATAAGTGAATCTGACGCAAGAGCTAAATTAGAGATGTGCTTAATGATCTTACAGGCGAAATTCAAAGACGTTTGAAACTTTTCTTTAGAAAACCATGGGGCCAAGCGATGCTACACATTGAGTCTTGCCATAATTAAATAGAAATGTTTGAAAATTACATTTCAAACCTCTTTTCAACTAGTGTACCTACCTTGGAGGAATTTTCAAAAGAAGTCTGTGGTATGTCTATTTTTAATGAGACCATGTCATTCCTTCTCTGGTGACTTATCCGTTTTTATCAGTTTCGCTGTGAAGAGCAGAGTGATGTATGAGTGTGATAACTTGAGGTGACATCTTACAGTGTGATCCATTATCTGAAAGATTTAGGGAAGGAGCTCTCTGAAAAACATAATTAAGGAAACAAATGTTTTCAGAAATATAATAAAGATCTTTCATGGTTTTGGTTCAGGAACATCCATTTCTATAATATCATACACTGAGGAAATAGTCTGCCAATCATCTAAATCACACTTGTATTTTGATTTTTCTTGGTTTTGCTTTCCCCACAGAGAAACAAACAAACAAATCATAAACAGACAATAAGGGGAAAAAAGGTATCTGGAGTTTTTTTTTTTTTTTTTTTTAAGACATTCCTTCCTAGAAGCTATTAATTGAAAACTAGATTGAAGAAGTAGATTCAAAGGAGACTTGAAAAGGACAAGGTATTTCAAAAACCTGGCCATGTTGTAGTGGCGTATTTATTTTCTCACCAGTAAAAATAGGCAGTCGATTGCGAACTTTCTGATGGCCTGGTCTCCTGTTTTGTGGCCCTTGCTTCTTGGTCTGGGTCTATGGAACCAATCAAAATGTTTTTAGTGTTTTTAATCTGCCTCATAAGTACCCTGCCCCATTTGATTCCACTCAGGGAACTAAAGAATATCATTTTTTTTCAACAAAAACCCTTGTGCCTTGCTTTGAAATTATTTTATTTCTTTAACAATTACTTTGGTTGATTTAAGAAGTCTTTAGTTTCCAGGCCAGAATCATAATTTGAAGATACAGAACTCATTGCAAATGAACCCAGAAAATTAAATCAGGATTGCAAAAGAGGACCCGAGTTAAATCAGCTAAGGTGAAAATTTGAAAAGATGGTCTTAGCTGTGCTGGTTCATATTGGTCAGCTCTGAAGGTCCTAGCTTCTCTGTCTCCTTTTTTGTTTTCTGTTTTTGTTTTTTTTTTTTTTTTTTTAATTCTACTGGGTACAGAGTCTGAATTTCATCCATTCCTTCCTGCCTGAAGCTGATCTGTAACCTACACCTTCACTCAAATTTCTACTTCAGTCACTTTATATAATCATCACCCAAATAGCAGTGAATAATATGGATATTGTATCAGACTTGCAAAGATTGGAAACAGAAAGAGGATCATGTGGAACATGTTTGTAAGGAAATAGTGGATTTGAAACATGAAAGATATAGACCGCACTTACATGTTCTAATTCCATAAACAAAATTGGGCTACTGCACATATTTATATAATAACTGTGTAAGGACCACGGCTGTAATATTGTGGGAGTACCTTCTACTTTTGTTAATGGTGGTGGTTTTATTAAGCATATCGGGACATATCAGGAGGGGTGTTTATAGCAGTCAGCCACTCCCGTATCATGGGCACTGACCATTTAGAATGGACTCAAGTGCTAAAACAGCACTGGAACACTGTCTTGAGGCCCCAGCCATTTCTGAGATGTGGAAACATTCGCAGAGAGGGTTTTGGCGAGGGCCCCAGACATTCAGTATCGAGCGTAGTGCGACTAGATTTAGGAGGCTGAAGCAGTAGCTGTTTACCAACTGTACAAAAGTATTTCTATATTTGAACACCTGTTACTGTCAAACCAGGGCATATCCCCTAAATATCAGCCATGGACCACGTCAATCAATGAAAGTAGACTTTGATCTGAAGAAGTCATTCTGAGAAAGCAGAGTCATTTCAATGTATATATACACATTGGAGATATGTGTGTGTGTGTGTGTGTGTGTGTACTCTATAGTGTACAGTGTGGAGTATATATGTAATACATATAGTGTGGTATGTAGTCCTCTTAAACTAGGTAATAACTGTGATGAACATAACAAATACTTTTCCCTGCATATATGTGTCATGTGTGTAAAAGCCAAGTTTTGCATGAAAGAGAGACAGAAGAGCATGATCTATGCTGTCCTCAGTTGTTTGTGTTTGTTTCACTTGGTTTTTATGGGAATAGATCAGTCTTGGAAACTCACTACGAACCTTGTGAAATGGTAAAGACTTAAGCTTTTCTTAAATCTCCAGACTTCGAGGAATGATGAAACAATGCCTTCTGTTAGTACCTAAATGAATACCAGTCTGCATTGAAGACAACAGAATAGGCTCAAGAGGCTACATTTGTGCTTCAGGGAGTAAAGGCCCCAGGCATGAGCCCCAGGAACCTAAAGGCATACCTGAACTTCCTGAAGTGTATCCCCAGTACCAGGCAGGGCTGGACCAGGAGAAATTACACTTCTCTTCCTAGAGAGCTGTGTTTTAGAACTCTCCAAAGCTGGGATCTTCTCCAATTTACCTACCATTCTGAGCGTTATACCCAGTCTCTGGCATGTAGAAGTGATTTCACTGTTTTCTGAATTGATGTAATTGCCTTCATGAACATTATCACCTGATGATCTCAAAAACTATTTTCTCAATACAAAGATATTCTTACGTCTGTTTTTCAAGAATCAAGAGATTCACTGAAAGGGGGAATTAGAAAGGGTTGTTGGAGAAAAATAGAAAATATTGAAAAAATTCATTGAAAGCCAAGGTTACTAGAACGTACAAAAACTTTAATGTAATGTAGGTGAGTGTGTAAGTAGGGAAAGACTTGTAATTGGAATGAGGAGATGGGATTTTCTGTCTTCTTGCCATTACTCTCATACATAAGCTGCTACAAAGTAATGTGTATCAAGGCAGTGTAATAAAGGAGTACAGTGATGAATTTTATGAGATTAAGCTGCAGTTAATTTCCTTATGCATTTAAGATTAATAAGCTGCTAATTAGAATATGCAAATAAAGATTTCTGAAGCCTTAAAAATATTTCCTAGCACTTTACCCATAAATCTCGTTAGGTAACCATTTTGTTATATAATTGAGAAATAACAGATTGATGAGCCAATGTAATTATGTGAAATTTACATGTATACAGTATTTTATAATAAAAGACTAATGTTAAAATAGGGAAAAGTAGCTGTAACATCCATTACAGTTATTAGTTGTAAATTGAACTTAGTTTGAAAGTACTTGGTGTCATACAAACTAAAAGCCACACCAAATAATCCGTAATACAGATCTGGTGCCTGACTCCAGGGTGAGATGGAGCACAACAGCTGCTCCAACCATCACTGAGATTGTTGTGTTTATGTCTCTCACACCTCACACCCAAGTACAGGTTTCAGAAAGATGGGCAATCATCCAGACACCTCAGTAACAGTTAATTGCCTCATTATCCAAAGTGCAGAAAGGAATTCTTATTTCTTAAATTTTTAGGTCTGCAGTTATAGACAGAGGTGCCTGTTTTATGGCAAGCACCACATTCCCACCTAATAGAATTATTCTTGCTTCTAGTCAGGTTTGTTCATTGTAATAGAGTAAGCACCTCATAAGGCTGGAGTGCAGAATGCAACTTGACAGTTGTTGTGGTTAGAAAAACTTCTAAAGGGTTTACATGTATACAAAGAATGAAGTAGAATGGACTCTGGTGATCCTGTTTATTTCTTTGGCAAGATCTCAAATGAAATAACAATGAGAACCTACTGAAAATTAATTTAACGGAATGGCCAGAATACCACAATCACTTTGGACATTCTTTTTCATTTAATAGCTAACAAATAGTCACATATTCCCGTAACATAAATTACCTTTATACAGTGCATCTGTATTTGATGTGTTTGTCCATCGTTCATTTGAAGGACAAATGCCGTTAAACTTCAATTTAAATAGGTAGAATTATAGAACTTGGAGATATACAGATGGTGGTTTGTACTTAATAGTGAGAAAATGGAAACTGGAGGCGTTACAGTTTGGGTTTATTGCCTGAATGACTAAAAAATAGTGGTGAGAGTGGACATCCTTGTTTTGTTCCTGACCTTAGGGGAAAAGCTCTGTTTTTCCCTATTGAGGATAATGTTGGTAGTGAGTTTTTCATATATGGCCTGCATGCTGTTTAAGTATATTCCCTCTAAACCTACTTTATTGAGGGCTTTTATCATGAATGGGTGATGTACATTGTCAAATGCTTTTTCTGCATCTGTTGAAATGATCCTGTGATTCTTATCCTTTCTCCTATTGATGTGATGTATCGTGTTGATGGATTACTGAATATTGAACCACCCTTGCAACCCAGGAATAAATCCCATTTGATTGTGGTGAATGATTTTTTTAATGTATTTTTGGATTCAGTTTGCTATTATTTTGTTGAGGATTTTTGCATCTATGTTCATCAGAGGTACTGGTCTGTAGCTCTCTTTTTGGGGGTTGTCTTCCTCTGGTGTTGGTTTCAGGGTAATGCCAGCCTCATAGAATGAATTTGAAAGTTACCTTTCCTTTTCTATTTTTTTGGAATAGTTTGAGGAGAATAGGTTTTAATTCTTCTTTAAATGTTTGGTGGAATTTGCCTGTGAATCCATCTGGTCCTAGAGACATGTGTTTGTTAAGAGTTTTTTTGTTTTTAAGGTTTTTTTGTTTGTTTTGTTTTTCTTTTTTAATTACTGATTCAATTTCTTTGCTGGCAATCAGTCTATTCAGATTTTCTCTTCTTGTTTCAGTTTGGGTAGTTTATGTGTTTCTAGGAATTTATCCATTTCTTCCAGGTCCTGTTTGTTGCCATATAGTTTTTTTTTATTATTATATTTTCTTATACTTGCCTGTATTTCTGTGGGGTTTGTTGTTATATCTCCTCTCTCATTTATGATTTTATTTACTTGGGTCATTTGTCTTTTTTGCTTGATAAGTTGTTTGCTTGATAAGTTGGGGGTTATCAGTGTTACTGATTTTTTAAAATTATTTTTGTTAACATATAATGTAGTATTTGCCCCAGGGATAGAGGTCTGTGAATCATCAGTCTTACACATTTCACAGCACTCACCATAGCACATACCCTTCAAATGTCCATAACCCCACCACCCTCTCCCTACTTCCCACACCCCAGCAGCCCTCAGTTTGTTTCCGGAGATTAAGAGTCTCTTATGGTTTGTCTCCCTCCTGATCCCATCTTGGTTCAAAGAACCAGCTCCTGGTTTCACTGATCCATTCTATTGTTGGTTTGGTTTGTTCTTGTTTTTGCTTTTGTTTGTTTCTATATCATTTATATCTGCCCTGATCTTTATTGTTTCCTTCTTTCTACTGTTTTTAGGTTTTGTTTGTTGTTCTTTTTCTAACTTCTTTAGGTATCAGATTAGGGATTGAGATTCTTGCTTCTTGAGGTAGGCCTGTATTGCTATAAACTTTCCTCTTAGAACTACTTTTACTGCCTCCCAAAGATTTTGGAACATTGTGTTTTCATCTTCATTTGTTTCCATGCATTTTTTAATTTCTTCTTTTATATCCTGGTTGACCCATGCATTGTTTATTAGCATGTTATTTACCTCCATGTATTTGTGGTCTTTCCAAATTTTTTCTTGGGGTTGACTTCTAGTTTCATAGCATTGTGGTCAGAGAAGATGCATAATATAACTTTGATCTTTTTGAATTTGTTAAGGCTTGTTTTGTGGCCTAATATGTAATCTATTCAGGAGAAATTTCCATGTGCACTAGAAAAGAAAATGTATTCTGCTGTTTTAGGATAGAATATTTGAATATATCTGTTAAATCCATCTGGTCTAGCGTGTCATTCAAAGCCAATGTTTCCTTGTTGATTTTCTATTTAGATGATCTGTCCATTGATGTAAGTGTGATGTTAAAGTTGTCTATTATTATCATATTATTATAGATTAGGCCCTTTGTGTTTATTATTAACCATTTAATATATATTTGAGTACACCCATGTTGAGTGCATAAATATTTATAATTGCTATATCTTCTTGTTGGACTGTCCCCTTTATTATTATATAGTGTCCTTCTTTGTCTCTTGTTACAGTCTTTGTTTTAAAGTCTATTTTGTCTGATGTAAGTATTGCTACACTGGCTTTTTTTTTTTGGATATGCATTTGCATGATAAATGTTTTTCCATCCCCTCACTTTTAATCTGCAGATGTCTGTAGGTCTAAAATGAGTCCTGTAGGCAGCATATAGATGAGTCTTGTCTTTTTTATCCATTCTGTCACCTTGTGTCTTTTGATTGGAGCATTTAGTCCATTCACAATCAAAGTAACTATTGATAGAAGTGTACTTATTGCCATTTTATTACTTGTTTGTGGTGGTTTCTAAAGATTTTCTCTGATTCAACAGGAATTCTTTAGTATTGGCAAACATATTACATGGATACACCTCTTCACTTTTCAACTACATCCTGAAGAACTTTCCAACTTACTAATGAGCAATAACATAGTTGCCCATAGTTATTTTAAATTATACTATTTATTACTTCAGCAAGTTCGAATGGAATGACCATTGTTGGCCCTGAGATACTGCGTTCTCCTGAATTACTTCCTACCTGATTAGATATGTTCAAGAAAGTCACAATATTAACTGTATCAAACTATTCTAAGTTTTTAGAAATCAGTAACACAAATATGATCTGTAGCCTAGCATTTTGTTATCCTGAATACTCAGCGATTTGTGACACCTTATATTAGGTGAGTTTGCCATATTTTTTTTAACAAAAGAGAAAATATAGATTAGATAGCGATTAATGGGAGCTACTGGAAAAAGTTATCACTTGTGAGTTAAAACTTACCAAGCTTTAGACTGGGTGCCAGTCACCATGATTGTCTGTTGCTTATTTAAGATATGGGGTTTTTAAGTATGGTTCGATTGTTTCCCTTCCATGCAGGTTTTAAAAACATAATCAGAAGTACGAGCAGGATGGAAGGCATCTTTGAAATGTGATTCATTTCATATTGTTGACAAGTGAGGATCTGAAATATTTTCCACAGCCTATTTCACCTGTTGTGCCATCACAAAAATCTGTTTCCTCTTTCATAAAACCACATTGTTTAAAACTACAAAAGCAAACACAGCAGTGAAGAAATTTTCCCCTGGGTCTGTTTATCATACACTTTAAAACAGAACTATTTGAATACCAAAAATTAGCGTTCCCGAATTTGAAGATAGTGACTGTTGTTTTGTTTTGTTTTACCACCTGCATGAGGAAAGCCTATGTGAAGAATATTCTTCAAATTCTAATGGCTTGCTGAAAAATCATTTTTATACTGCAGAGTGATGATTCTTGCCACATTCTTCTGATTGGGAGTTTCCAAGAGAAACAGAATGGACTTCACTTCCTTTGAAAATATAATCCAGAATGAGAGAGTTGGAAGTATGTATTCATTCTGTGAGTTTCCAGGTGTTCATTCTTAATCATCAGTAAAATATATTTCAGATCCAAACAGTGGTAAGCTTTACTTCATTCTTTCAGCCGTTCAACAATGAGTGTTTTTTAAGTGCTTATTCTGTGTTAGGCATGTTGTTGACATATTGTGTACAGCAATGAACCAAATGGATGAAAAACAATCACTCTATGAAGCTTATATTCTATACAGGGAGACAAGCAAACAAACAGAGAAACAAGCAGATGCATACATACATGCATACATAAATTACATAGCATGACAGATGGTACTGTTGCTTTGAAAAAAAAAATAAAACAAGAGGAATAGTGAGTGCATGATTAGGTTTGGAGTGTTAAAATTTCCACAAAGATCTGAAGGAGATGATGATGCCAGATCCTATAGCTATCCGGGGGAGGTTTGCTCCAGGCCCTGAGACTGGGAGACATAATAGCCCTGACATTGGAGCATGGGGAAGAGCAAGGAGGACGGTGTGGCCAGAGCCCCATGAGGCAGAAGTCAGGTTACCAGGAAGGGGTGGAAGCAGATTTATTGGGCTTTGTGAGCAGTAACGAGGGCACTGGCGAGAAGGGAATGGAAATGCTATTGGTAGCTTTTGAGCAGATTGATGAAAGCTTATACACTCTTTAAACAATAACTTATTTTTAGCAGCTGTACACAGAGAAAAGAAGCAGCAATAATATCAGGTAGGAGAACATTGAGTATTCCAGGAGGAGATGATGGCGCCTTAGACCTGAATGATGGTGATACAGGTGGTGACAATTGGTCAGACTCCGGATGTATCCTAGAGTTTGAACCAACTGACTTTTTGTAGTGGTTTAAATATAAAATGTGAGCGAAAGTATGAGTTGGGGATAACCTTAAGGTATTTGACTTGCAAAAGCATAGAGCTGTTTGTTACTATGATATAGAAAAATGTAGGAAGAGAATGTTTGGGGGGAAATACCAGAAGTTTAGTTTTAGACCCATGAAGCTTGAGACTCAAAGTAAATATACAACTAGGAAAGGTGAGCTGACAACTCCACGTAGAACTCTGTATTTTTGAGAAAAAGTCCAGATTAAAATTCATACTTGGGTGTTATTATTGGGAAACTGGTATTTAAAATTACGCATCCAAATAAGATCACCAAGAGTTATGTGGATAAAGGGAGATAAAGACTAAGCCCTGTGATCTCTAAGATTTATAGTTTGTAAATGAAAAAAAACAAAAACAAAAACAAAAAAAAAAAAATAGAAGGGAAGGCTGTAGCCAGTTAAGTAAGAGTAAAACCAGAAGAAGAGTCATCCTGAAAGGATGGATGTTCCTGTTGGAGGTGTACAACGAAATTGTGGGCTTGATGGGTTTGAAAGACAACAGGAGGAGAGAAACTGGATAGAGTGAAAGTTCTGCTTAACAAGAAAGCGGAGAAAGATGCTAGCTAGAGGGGAAAAGGGTAAAAAACAAACAAACAAACAAAAAACTTCACAATTTTTAAAGTTGGTTGAAATAGCTACTTTATTTTTTTGGAATTAATTAGTAGAGAGAAAAATAAATGATGTGTGAGAAAGAAAGAAAGAAAGAAAGAAGAATTTCTGAAGAATTGACCCTGACTGTGCAAGAAATTATGAAATACAGTGCATAAGTAGATGCATTCATTTATTATTTTTTTAAGATTTATTTACTTACTTATTTGAGAGAGAGAGAGAGAGAGAGCATGAGCCTGGCAAGGGCTGGGGGAGGATCAGAGGGAGTGAATCTCACATAGACACACCACTGAGCACAGAGCCCACTGTGGGGCTCGATCTCATGACCCTGAAATCATTACCTAAACTGAAACCAAGAGTCACTGGACACTCAGCCACCTAAGCTGCCCATGTTTCCCTGGACGTTAGAAATAAGGAGTGTTGATCCAAAGTGATAGGAGAGGCAGCAAAGTCTATGGGCTCATGTACAGATCAATTAATGGATATTGTGATGAAAGCTTTGGAGTATTTTTTTCCCTCAGTGAAGTAAAAAAAAAAACAAAACTAAGATGAGAACGTATAGAAGCTTCAGAAGGAAAACCGATGCAATAGCCCTCAAGGGGAGAAGAAGAATGAGTGGACTAGATATATATAGTGGAATTGCCAGATGGCAGTAGATATGACTCACAAGAGTATAGTGGTCATGAAATGAATGAAGACAATTCTTCATGCGATTATTGGTTTTTTTCCTAGAATTCTATTTGGCCTAGGCGAAAAAGCATAATTTAACCATTGACTGGGGATTGTGTAACTTTGTACAGCATAACAAGAGAGGATCAAGGGAGTTATATACAAGTCAGTGAAGGTAATGACCACATGTGGGAGAGGGAATGAAGGAAGGCATGGCCAAAAGAGAGGTGGGAGAGTCAAGGACACTGGAGTTAGTGCACCGAGGAAGTGAACTCTCATCTTCCCGATGTTAACTTCCATATTTAAAAGAAAAGATCTGTGTATGCACATGTTATGATACAGTAGAGCATTTTCCAGTCTCCATTGAGAATGATTCTCATCTATTTGTGCTATGCCTCATTTTGCAAGGAGGGCATTCTTATGTAGGGAAATTTTAATGATTATAAATGCTCTGCATATAGTCCATGCTGGCAGAAGCCATGTTTCACTGAAGGAAGAATGCATTAAATGTAATGCGCAAGAGGGATGCATGGCCTTTCCCCAACATTTTTTTTTTAAATCTCTCTCTCCTTTTTAACATTTTTCCTTTATTTAAAAAAAATTATCTTCTTACCATTTGACCTCTGAAAATTCCTGGAAGGGCTATTTTTATCAGTGGACATTGCTGGAGATAGATAAAGGAGGTGAATTACTGAGAAAAACCAATGATTAAACAATAAAATGCCTATAGCCCAAAAGGGAGATCTCATCTTAAAAAGCAAAGAAAAGAATAGGAAAAAACAGACACCAAAACCTCTAAAAGTACATAAATGCCTAAAAGAGTAATTATCTTAATGGAAGAACTCATGCGAAATTTACATTGCCATCCCAATTTCTATTTCCCCAAAGGCAGCCTCACAGCCCACATTTCCTGCTCTCCCGCATACGAGAGCTTCAGTCCCAGCACAGGCTAGCAGGTCACACACCATAATTGATCGTTTGTCTGTGCTTCTTCTGTCCTGTTTGCCTGACAGCTGCTTCTCTTTTAACATTATTTTTTTCCCTAAGGAGGGCAATGGAAAAGTGGAAAATAAAAATGTTAGCCTAGGACAGATGGGGTTAAGATACCAAGAGCCTGGCATGAAGTTGGGCATGATTCTTCAGGAATGAGACCTCAGGAGCTGCTGTGGTTATACTATGTTTCTAAGACAAGTTAAACATACCCATGATTGTGCAAGAATTTGGTGAGTGACTCTTAGTTCTAGTAGTTGCTTTGGCCCAGTTCTAGCAATTTATAAGTGTTATAAGTATCTCAGCCACCCACCTTAACCCAAATGATGGTCTTGAATTTTTTACTTTACGCACACCAGTATATACTATACGCATACCAGGTTTCTGTAGTTTTCTTAAACAACAAAATACCATCAAATGGCCATTAAAACACACAGTTCATGTTGTAAGAAACAGTTATCACCTTTTTAAATCAAATTTTCCATCACAAGCTGTGTAATTCCAAGTTTCTGGATCTTATTCTACCTTTAGGGGAAAAACAGTATTTGAAACAGGATTTGAGTCAGTATTTGAAAACCAGTATTTGAAGTACAGGATCACGCCTTAAATGTTATAGAATGTTCATTTTTTTGTTCTTTGAAAGCAGAGTAGAGTCACAGATGCTTGATCTACCTCTAACATAATTAAAGAAAAGGATCTTGTTATCTTTTCCCTCTCATGTTTTTCTCTTTACACATTTGTCCTATTTCTTTTCTACTTCTCTGTAGTGACCTATTTTAATGCTCATTTGTCATTGTGTTATTATAAATAGTGATTTAAAATAGCAAGATATATTTTGTGTTATACATCTTATTATGTACTGTGAGTGACTACAAAAGAAATTAAAAGTTTGGATCCAAAGATATGAAAGTCTAGAGGGAAGTCATGTGCATGCAGAAGGGAACATGACCTTGTGAAAATTTTGTGTTTGTAGAATACATGTGATTAAAGTTGGGTGAGATTCTTGAAGAACAGTAAGTTTTCCTGGAGGAGCCAGGATTTTTTTTTAAAGATTTTATTTATTCATTTGTCAGAGAGAGAGACAAATAGAGTGAGTGAGCACAAGCAGGGGGGAATGGCAGGGAGAGGGAGAAGCAGACTCCCTGCGGAGCAAGGAGCTGGATATAGGACTTGATCCCAGGACCCTGGAATCATGACCTGAGCCGAAATGAGCCACCCAGGCATCGAAGGAGCCAGGATTTGAATAAGGAGATGTTCAAGGGAATAATGAAAAACCAGTTTCATATTGAAGGAGATATCACAAGGGGGAGCTGGACTCAGCTACCACAACTTGCTCCCTTCTTTATTTTAGCTATAGTTTTCCCTTAAACCGACAGGAGCACTGAGATAAACCTAGTGACAGGTGCAATTATGCAGTGTTTTTATTTCTCTAGGTTGTATGGCATGAGAAGCTAAAAGTACAGGAAGCAAGTAATACAGGGTAGCTCTCACCAAACTCATCCTCCAGCCTTCCTGTCTGCTTCTTCAACACTGTCTCCAGAATATGCTTCAAGAAAGAAGCTCATCTCAGTTCTTTTCTATAAATACCCTGAAGTGGGAGTGCTGGATCATGTGGAGGTTCTATTTTAATTTTTTGAGGAACCTCCATAGTGTTTTCCTTAGCAGCTGTGCCAACCTACATCCCCACCCACAGCACACAGCATTCCAGTTCCTCCACATCCTTGCAACACTTGTCTCTCTCTCTACACACACACACAGTAGCCATCCTAACAGGTGTGAGGAGATATTTGAGCTCCTGTGTTTGTTGCAGCATTATTCATAATGACCAAGATGTAGAAACCCTCTAAATGCCCATCAGTGGACGCAAGGATAAAGGAAATGTGGTGTATACATAGATGGAATATTCTTCCAGCTTACTGAAGAAGGAAATCCTGCCATATGCAGTAACATGACTGAACCTGGAGGACAGTGTATTAAGTGAAATAAGCCTGGCCCAGAAAGACAAATACTGTATGATCCCACTTATATGAAATATTTAAAGTAGTCCGACTCAGAGAAGCAGAGACAATGGTGGTTGCCAAGGGGTGGAGGGAGGGGGAATGGGGAGTTGCTATTCAACAGGTAGAAAGTTGCAGTTACGCAAGATGGCTATGTTCTAGAGCATCTGCTCCATCATGCCTGCACTTAAACAACACAGTATTGTGCACTAAGAACATGTTCAGAGGGTGGATTTCATGTTAAATGTTCTTACCACAAAAATCAAAAGGGAGTGTCATCTCGCCATTTTCTCATGATTTACTGGATGAACTGTATACCTTTGGAGTAGTCTGGGTCTTCTTCATGACGTGGGTCCTGTTTCACTAACCTTCTCTCCTCCTCTGCTGGCTCTGTCATTTCTCGTAAAATGTCTCTTGCCTGTTACCCAGGCAAACTGCCTGATTCTTCGACATTCAACTCAGTTGCCACCTTCTTCATGAAGCTTTCCTCTAGGTAGAGTACAGTCATCCTCTTGTGCTTCTTTCAACCTAAATAGGCTCCTTTCATTTTGTTGCATTTATGGATAGCCTTCCCTCTACTTCTGTGAGATCCTTGAGGGCAGGGCTGGGGCTCACTACTGCTCATTGCTGAGCTGCTGCTCTGCCTCAAATATTGTGCGACGTGTTTGTAACACTGGTAACCAAAACCAGCAACCAGGGGTTGCGGAAAGGGAGGTGGGTAGGGGGATGGGATAACTGGGGGATGAGCATTAAGGAGGACACGTGATATGGTGACACACAACTAATGAATCATGAACATTACATCAAAAAAAAAAAAAAAAAAGACCTGAACCCCTCCTCCTTGAAAGTTATTGAGTAATTTTTAAAAAGATGCTCATTAGATAATCATACAAGCAATTATTTTAAACATGTCATAAAGGGAAATTGCAGAGGAGAATACGGACAATGGAAACTGAATAAATTTTGATTTATTGTGGTAGGAGGCACCATTAGGAGTCAAGAAAGCCTCTTTGAGTATGTAGATTTGTATATAAATGAATTTATCTTGATAAGTTGGAATCATTTATAAACCTTTTTAGTTTTTCTTCTGGTTACATTACATATTTTAATAATATAATTAATCATCTTCTAGTTGTGCTAACCTTAAACCATATCTATTGACTCTTCAGTGTAGAAGGTGAGGAAATTAAATTGTATTTGCAATGTAATTTTTATAATTGATTTTTGTTTGCAATTATAATGTAATTTATAATTGCTTACCATGCTTCTTTCCCCTTTGCCTCAGGATTTTGGTTCATTATATTGTCATTTCAGTTTTTCGAGCAGTTATTTTTATACACTAGCGTGCTGCTAACTGGCTGTCCAAGTGTGGTTCCAACAAAAAAGCTGGTTGATATTTTTATTTATGTTAATGAGCAAAACAAAACTTCCTCGTTTGTCCATGATGTGAATTACTCACTAAATTGAGTAATAGATCTCACAACCTAGATGAATGTTTTCTCAATATTTTTTGGTGCTATTCACAACGGATGCAGACACAACACACTTAAGTTTGATGTGCATTACTAGTATTTTCTTCATTACTTTCGTAAGTTAAAGGAGCAGTGTCAAACCCTGTTTTGCCAAGTTACTGAGTTTCTGCGGTGTTGTTGCTCGCCACGGACCTAACGTCAGGGTACCTGCCTATCTTCTCAGAATGTAGAGGAAGGAAGAGATGGGCGTTGGCACACTGTTATTAGGATTTCTGTCATGCAATTGCAATGACATAAGCAGCCTCAAGAACAGAGAATATAGTAAAACTGTAGAAAAATAATTTTAAAATTAGGACTTTTGAGTATTTTATACATTTGTTTTCCTTTAATTGTAGATTTATGTACCTTAATGTTTAGTAATGGATTTGTTTACCAAGCAACTTGCAAATGTCCTGAAAATTTAACGGCCATCTCTTGGGAAGTAGTTCAGAGGTCAGGAAAGAGGAGGGCTCCAACACACCACTGCCTTCATACCATTACATAACCTATTTAAACATTTGTTATTGGCCGGTTTGTTTTAAAATAGTGTCTGATACCGGATTTCTATTAAAGATGAGGAAATTAGCGTATGTACTGTTTCTTCTGACTCTTCTTCCCTCTGTCCCTAAGTTTCTCAACTCAGTGCCCTAATTTATTACTCATCTCCCTGTAAAACCGATGACAACTCACTGATGCACATTACCATGCATCATCAGAGATACTAGCCCCTATCATTAGAAAAGAGAAATAAGAAAAAAACCTTAGGGCAGAAAAAAATCACTAACAACAAACTTGGCAAATGATGGAGTGAGAAGTATCTTTCCAAGCAGGAAAGAGAACCCAGACATTATGAAGCATAAGGTTGACCAACTGAGATAAAGAGTCTAATAAATTTGAGTACATATAAACTTTAACATATATGAGAGGAAAGTGGCTAATGCCCTTAATAATTGCTTATTACTTCATTTAAAAAACTATAACTTGAGAGAAAGTGAATAAATTGACGAATGGTTGTCCTTTGCGCCTTAAGGAAGCCAAATGGGAGCCAAAGCTCATTCTCCTCCCCACTAATTCTGTTTTTAAAAAATAAACTTTCAGGGTTCCTGGGTGGCTCAGTCCATTAAGTATCTGCCTTTGACTCAGATCATGATCCAGGGTTCATGGGATGGAGCCCTGAGTAAGGTTCCCTGCTCAGCAGGGAGCTGGCTTCTCCCTCTCCCTGAGCCCTTTCTCCTGCTCGTGTGTGCTGGCTCTCTAGCTCTCTCTCAAATAAAATCTTAGAAAAAAAATTTTTAAATAAACTTTTTCTTGGAGTAATTTTAGTATTACAGAAAAATTACAACAATGGATTTCTCTTTAATTTTATAGCATTTTTTTTTTACCAAGGTGAAATTCCCATAATATCAATTAGCCATAACACTCTGCCTCTAGCTCCCAAACATTTTTCTCACCCCAAATGAGCTCCGTCCTCATCAAGCGGTTACTCCCACCGCTGTCTCCCTCAGCTCCCAGCAACCACCAGCCTACACTCTGTCTCTGTGCATTTACCTATTCCGAATATTTCGTGCGTAGGGAATCACACAATATATGACTTTTTGTGTCTGGCTTCTTTCTCTTAGCACATTGTCGAGGTTCATCTACCTGCTGATTCTTTTTTTTTTTTTTTTAGATTTTTTTTATTTATTTATTTGACAGCGATCACAAGTAGGCAGAGAGGCAGGCAGAGAGAGAGGAGGAAGCAGGTTCTCCACCACGCAGAGAGCCCGATGTGGGGCTTGATCCCAGGACCCTGGGATCATGACCTGAGCTGAAGGCGGAGGCTTTAACCCACTGAGCCACCCAGGTGCCCCCACCACCTGCTGATTCTTAATGGCTTTTCAAGTTCTGACAAACAAATCGGGAAACTTTATTATTTTCCTGCTTTATTCACAGCCTTTCTTTGTTCCTCACCCTGTGTTGTTAATGGTCTGAATCATCTCTGGTCCTAGGTGGGGCTGAAGTTTTCTCTCCCTGGAGGTGTTTTCCTCTGAATTCCACCATCGTATCCGGAAAGTAACTGTGAACATGTGGGACTGGTGGTGACGTCAGTTAGAATGTGATGGGAAGGTCTACCGTGGATCTGAGTGGTTTAGAAGAGTGATTGAGGGCAATCATGAATTGTTGACATTCAGAAGAACACATCTGGGGCAGCGTGGTCCGGGTCTAGGGAGGGCCGTGTGCATGACCCTGTGAGTGTAACTGTCCCCGTCCATCACCCTCATGGTTACAATGAGCTTACATCATCCAGCTGTGTTTTATACCCAATATACTTCACATTCATCCCTAGAAATTGTTCTCCCCATTTCCCGCCTTTATTCTCCGAGGGCAAGAAGTGCAAACGCCACAACACATATGCCCAAAAGATGAAAGAACAGAGCTGTCGTATTGCTGCTAAATTGAAGACACACAAGAGGGAAGAAAGGGAAGCAGAAGAAAAGTGATCGAAACCTGGGAACTCACGGGTATTTTATGAGGAGACACAATGACTCCCACAGAGCTCGCCTGAAGGAAGGGCTGGCCTGCAAATGAGAAGCTGAAATGAATGGTGTGAGGCCAGTGTTGAGTGTTTACTTGAGAAAAATGGCTTGAAGCAAGAGAGGTCCCTAAACTCCGGGTACCGTTTAGGATGTCACCTGATAACTATTGCTCATGCCTGGCCCCGGGGTCTCCTCGAGGCTGGGCTGAGTGGCTCCCCGTCGTGGCCTCTGGAGAGACGAGCAGCACCAGCGGCCTCCGTGTCTGCTGTGAAACCCGAGGCTCCGAGGACGGATGTGCTGCATCCGGCGTGCTCCTCTGGGGAACCTCATGTGGGGAAAGCAATTCTATTTTTAAAAATACTTCCGAATCGCTGTGAGGATTCTTCACAAAGCTCGTCTCAGTCACACCCGCGGCTCCTTAGAGATGCATCTCGTTAGCGAGGTCTCTCAGTTTGTCAGGCTCTTTTCACGTAAGCTGAGATGTTTTAGATGTTGGGCCATTATAGGTGAGTCTTTTTTTCTTCACTTTCATGGAAGAATGACCCTTGTATAAAGTATAAACTAGGTTTGTTTGCAAGGAAGACACACTCTCCCCTCACATGTGGCGGGTGAGGGGATCTGTCAGGCGCCGCCTTCAGTTACTGGTAACAGTACCAGAGTCTGCTCGCTTCACTGTAACGTTAATTTATCATGTGACTCAGTGAGAGTGGGAATACAGCCCGTAAAAAGCCATAAAAATAAGTTATCAACTAAGAGGTATTATGATTTTTTAGAAATTCACTGGTAACTTGCCCATAGATACATTTTATCAAATTACATAAAATAGAGTACACTATGAAAATCAGGTTGGAAATTTGTCTTCTAACTTTTTAAAAAAAATTTCCATTGTCTGTAATGAACGAGGCTTCTTACATGAGACCACTGCAATTCTTTTACAGAATCAGAGATTATATATACCATACACACACACACACACACACACACACACATATTAATCGTACCTTTTTACAGACATGTAGAATATTCATTAACCCAAGTTCTACATTTCTCCACCCAACATACATGGTATATTCAGTTTAACACCAAATACATTTCAGGAAACTTCATTTTGGTCACGGGGCCTAACCCTCAGTACCAAGATCATTGGAACCTCACAATGATATTTTCAAAGCCCAATATCTATCTTTGACACATCTAAGCCAAAATTCACACTAAAATAAAAATGTTCTCATCTATATATCTATATATCACTATATATATCTGATTTGTCTTCTGCTTGTCACAGTTCTCCCTGAAGTCATAGATATGAAAGCAGTTTGAAAACTCTGGTCAAACAGTGCAAAGAGCTCTGTCAGGGGCAGAGTGTACATGGGTTGGGGTCCAGCGCTCTCTAACTATCCACGTGAACGTGAGCTTGTCACTGTACCTGTCGCTCTAGTCTGTTTTCTTATCTGGGGGTAAAAAGAGGGATTTCAAGTAGAGAAGTAGTTCCTTTTTTTTTTTTTAATATTTACGTATGTATTATAGAGAGAGAACGTGCAGGGGGAGGGAGAGGGAGAGAGAATATGAAGCAGACTGCATGCTGAGCATAGCACCCAATGTGGGGCTCAGTCCCAGGATCCTGAGATCATGACCTGAGCTGAAACCAAGTGTCAGCCACTTTACCTACTACGCCACACAGACACCCCCGTAGAATGGTGATTCTTAACCAGGAAACCGTGAGATCACCTTAGGATTTTTTTTCCTTCTTTTTAATATAGACTTGTCCACACCTCCCTGCTTTCCCCCAACACTATTCTGATTCGGTAGACTTGGGGTTGTTCATTTCTACTTAAATTCCCTTTGGGGAGGTGCTATCCCTCCTCTGGTCCAGCTCTACAAGGCCATTCTGCAAGCACCTGAGCTGTTCTTACAACATGTGTAACATTAACAGCAGCAACATCAATGATATTATCAAAAGTGTTGACATCCAGTGATAGCCAGGAAGTCTTGACCCCATGAAACTCCCTGGTAAGAAATGAGTTAGCTGTTCTCAGTCTATTATGACAACAAACCAATTTCTGAACCAACAACCTTGATGTGTGGTGTAGGACATGGTCCAACATCTATTCCACCAGGTACAGAGTATTTGAATGTAGAATTTGCTCCCTCAACTTCTCCCCTGGTAAAAAGTTGGGACCAAATGGGGATTTCATAACTGCTGCATTCATTGGCAACCTCCCTTCCCCAGAGCCCAGAGGGCTAACAGGTCATACCAGACTAAGGGCAGAGTAATAGGAACAGAACTTTCTCAGGTATACAGATGAGGTGTTAATTGGTGATCTGGGAAAAAGTGCTGCATCTCTTATACAGTGACCTTTTGAGTCTGTATCCAGGGCCAGCTTCATGGATAAGTGGCCTATGCAGTCACACAATGACGCTTTGCTTCTTTTAATGCCATGCTGTCGCTGTCTTGAAGTTCTTAATTTTGAACAAGGGTTCTGCATTTTCATTTTCTACTAGGCCTTCAATTTATGGAGCCAGCCATGTCGTAGTGACCAAACACTTTGTACCATTTTCTTTGCTTCTCTTCTTTTGCCTTCGAGGAGTACTCTTTAAGTGTGTAGTTTCATCACCAGCAAGGAGCGTCCCCTTCCCTGGCCACAACCCACATGTCAGCCACAGAGCAAGTTCGTCTTCTTCAATTCCGATGACAGGCCCATCCTGGTCATTGCAACTTTGTCCTGGGGTGTGGCCATCCTTAACACTTGCCCATGCATCAACCTCATTACCAGTCCTGTCCCTTATCCAGAAGGGAGGATGTGGGGCTCCTGGGTGGCTCAGTTGGATAAGCCACTGCCTTTGGCTCAGGTCATGATCCCAGAGACCTGGGATCGAGGCCCGTATCAGGCTTCCCCAGCTCTGCAGGGAGCCTGCTTCTCCCTCTCCCTCAGCCCCACCCCCTGCTTGTGTGCTCTCTCTGTCAAATAAATAAATAAAATCTTAAAAAAAAAAAAAAAAAAAAAGGAGGGGGGATGAGCTGTCCTAATGCCCAGATCCCAATATTTACAAGACCTCAGTTACTAATAACCAAGGCAAGTGACTGCCAAGCAGTCTTCACATACTGGTCGTTCTGGCAGAAGTGAATCCAGGAGTGATCATTTCCTTGCTACTTATAAATTGCTAGCAGGAAAGGGGGAAAGTGGGGTGCCTCCAGAATTTTATTTCTCCTTTAAGTTTTTGATAGCCAACAAGAGGGTTAAGTAAGTGTTATTAAATAAATTTTTAGGAATACAGATCAATAAAACTCCACAAATGAACAGATTTATAATTTTGCTATTTCTAGAGTATGGACAGTATCTACCTATCCATCCATCTATCTATTTATCTATCTGTCTTTGTATCTATGTCTGTATTTGAAGCAGTTAACTGATGATTTTCTCCCACTTTTGAAATGGATCAGAGGAGGACCAAGCTGAAAATATAGTCCATTTTGTAATATCCATAACAGGATCCTGCAAATCAATTTAGACAGATAATATAGATAATAGTGTCCAAAAGAGAGGAGCATATCCTTTGT